>NC_059081.1:25406987-26042542 GCF_020497125.1 Mauremys mutica | reverse complement strand
GACACCTTTGCTCCCTCCTGATCCTGGTCTGCTTCAGGGCCCTAATGTAATTAAACAGCCCTGGGGACCTGTTTAAGTCTAGGTTATGGTAGCCTCCTAGAGCTACCATATGGGGTGCAGTGCTTTCCAGAATCTTCGCAGCACTGTGTGCTGTGACCCTGCCCCGACATACTCCTCCTTCCTCTAGACCTATCCCCAGTATAGTCCATACACCCCGGCCAGAGTTTGCAAGGGGGTTCTCAGAGGCCATCCCTGGTCTCCAGACTCCCAGAATTTTCCCCCTATCAGTTCAATACCTTTGACTGTAAACCCTCCTAGCCAGTCAAATATGGAGAGAAAAGGTAATCTACATTAAAGATAAAGCCCTGTGGGGAAAATTCCCTCAGGAGATTCCCATCAGATGTAGGTACTTTTATTGAATTCCCAGGATTTCCAGTATTGGGGCTTGGGGGGTTGTAAGTTTAACTGTAATTCTGAATAGCCTGATTTGTTTTTTCAATTGTTTTATTTAATATAGTTATTTAGCTATTTGAGGCGGGTGGAGCCAGGATACAGAGGAGCTCGTGGATGAGAGTTGGGTGTTTTTCTAGACATTCTTGTCAGGATTTTGACCCTTAAATTACTGCTGTATGCTCTGAACCTTTACTTCAATGTAACAGTTTTTTTCCTGGGAATTTCCATAGTTTTAACAATAGTACTAACATGGGACTAGTGTGAAAAGGAGAGAGGGCATTGCCCATGCTTCTTGCTGACTTCTTGGGATGGGCAAGAATATGGTAATGCCTAGGTATATGCTTCAACACCCTGGCAATGCTTATGAGGCTCATCATGGGGCCCAGCCCACGTGAGGTTTGTCCAGGGCCTCCCAACACCTCTGTTAGCCATAAGAGCCTTGTGCACCCACCTTAGAAGACTGGTAGCCCACCATCCCCCCATGACTCTGAGGAAGCTCCTTAGGGGCTGCACAAGCCTTAGGAGAGTCATGGGACAACGGGTCCTCTTTTCTCTGCAAGCCATTGGAGGCTTGTTTGGACCAGACGGGCCAAATTTATTTGGGATCATCTGGATCTGCAGAGTTTACTAAGGCTCCTGCTAAGGGGGAGGTCATTTTGAGCATGCCCAGCACAGCTACTAAGGATCATAAAGGGTTGGATTCCTAAGGTTTAGAGTGTGTGTGTCCGCGCACAGCATGTGCGTGCATTTGTGTGTATATAAATCCCCAAGGATTCTTAATATCTAAGGCAGCAGTTTTCAACTGGGCGTCCACAGCCCCCTGAGAGTCCATGAGCAGCCCCAGGCAGCAGGGCTTGAGCTTCAGCTGTGGGCAACAGGGCTTGGGCTTCAGCCCCAGGTGGTGGGACTCAGGCTGGGGCTTCAGCCTCGCATGAAGGGGCTTGGGGATGGCGTGCCACCTCCTCCCCCACCCCCAACTCACCTCAGCGGGCCACCCAGCCTGTGGATCAGCACCAGCAACAAGTTTCACACTGAGTAAGTAAAACAAAAATAACATTCAGGTTTTTTTATTTTTGTCCCTACATTATTCTTTTCTTTTTTTATATTACGTATGTGAGTGTGTGTTTAACTGTATAATACTCCATTTACCACAGCTTTTAATCTCCTGGATATGCAGAAAAACAGTTGTTGTGGCACAGGTGGGCTGTGGAGATTTTAGAGCATGTTGGGGGGGGTGCCTCAGAAACAAAAAGATTGAAAATCCCTGATCTCAGGGATGGGTGGAATCTTCCCTGATCCTGCTGCGCTTCAGGTTCCTCTTTTTCATAACCACTTCTCTGCTACGGCCATAGTCCCATTTCTGCTGTCCCTTCATGCTCTCCTCAGCCCACAATAGCCCTTCTCACACACACACACACACACACACACACACACACACACACACACACACACACACACACACACACACACACACACACACACACACACACACACACACACACACACACACACACACACACACACACACACACACACACCCCCCTCTGCCCTAAAAAAAAGGAAGACTTGAGGAAATTTACAAGAGAAGGAACTAGTGGAGCTAGTAGTGGGCTTGTGAGTGGCAGCACAGCATGGAGGCATTTCCTGATTATCTTGATGACTCCAATAACCTCACTTTTAATTGTCACATACTTTCTGTTCCTACACTAGGAACAGCCAAAACAAAGTGTCAGAAGAGTTTCCTAACAACTGCTACTTTTTTTAAATGTGTGTTAATTTAAAGACGGCTTGTTTGACCAACTCTCCCTAGTGATTTGATTTACAACTAGCAGCCCATTTCCACAAGGAAAAATGTTACTGACTTAGGCCTTGACTACACTGGGGTAGCTGCAATGATGTAGCCGCACAAATGCAAACTCATAATGCAGATACACTGCACTGGTGTAAAAAGAACCAAGGCACTCCTCTGTTGCAAGTCACACTTCACACTGGTACAGTGAATTTACACTAGAGGTTGGTTCCAGTGCATCTACACCCATTGAAGAAAAACCCTCATGTAGAAAAGGCCCTTTCTTTCAATGAAAGCATAGCTCTCCAGCAGACATTCGTCAGACTATTTTTAACCCACTGTAGCCAACTTGCCATTCTCATGTTACTATTTAAAATCTTAATATCTACAGAGTTACACTGTAAGTCTTTCAGCATTTAGAAGCTGAAATAGACATATGGTCATTCCTTATACTTCATAGGTGAAGGCAAAGTAAGATGGAGCACATATCGTAAGTAGATGTTAACTCAATGTTCATTATTTTATGATTCATCTGAATACACTACAGAATCTATTTAATTCTCTGTTTCAATGTTCCACAGGTTGTAAGGGGCAAAGAATTCAAAGCTTACACAATAATGCCCAAACATTAACAGCTACGGTTAAGTAGCCATCTGTCTACTAATTCCTGCAAAGGAGTTAACTGGAGCATAGTCAGAACTGCTAATACTAAAACCTTCCAGCATTGCATAGGAAAGAACATTGCCAGATAGAGGAAAAGCAGAACTGCTGAAAAGTAAGAGTAATTAGACCCAGTTTTTTATATATTTTCTTTCTTGATTTTTAAATACAGCAACTAGAGAAAGACAAGTGCAAAAAGAAGAAAAGAAAGAAAAACTCATTTATCTCTACATAAGAGTAATAAGATGTCAGAATGCCTGAACAGAATGACAAAAGGGAGATAAACACTCATATATTTTTCAGTAGTGTCTTTCATGCAAAGTTATTGCAACAGAGATTGCAGTCTATAAAAGCAGACACACGTGACATGGGTGGCTATGGTGTTTCATCCTGTAGGGCTGGTGTGACTCCACTGAAGTGGCCCATCGTAGGTAGTACATGTAGTTGTGGGTGAGCCATTATGGAAAAGACCTCAACAGTTCGGGATGATTTTCCCTTCCTTTCATATGTTGGCCCATAGAGACCAAGGAGAGCTTTTCCCTCCCCCACACACATCATGACTAGACTATCCCTCTTGAAATCCATTATTTCCTTCTGGCTGCTCAGAGACCACAGTGATGAGCAATCTTGTTAAAACTTAAATAGATCACCACTACTCAGATTTATTCAGCATAAAATCTCCAGATGATCTGCCTCTATTCTAATCCCCAGGCTAGATGTCGTATCCATTCTTTATTTCCCTATTTTCTGACTCATCTCTCTAACCCTGATGTAAGGAAGTCACAACAGTCTGGTTAGCAACAATCCTAAATGATCAGTTTTATTCCACCCTGCATTTCAGGCAGGTTCTGTGAGAGTTTATCTTGAAGCAATTGCTGCCTTTCATGACAAGAGAGTCATACAGAATGTGAGTTTCATCAGTTAGGTTAGATACATTTGAATAAAAATGAGGACACTGAGACCACCATGGAACTTGTCATCCTTCTGTGGTGCTTAGTGACAGCACTTAAGGCTAAAGTCCACTGAATTAAAATCACTGTCATGGAAATCGGCTTTCCCTTGGACAATAAGTTCTGCTGGGATTTCTGGAGACAGTTAGACCCGTATAATAGAGGACCCTGTGTAGAGGATAATGATGTTCCTATGTTAAGACCAGATTTATTATTTGGATCTGAAAGCTTTGTCGCTATGTTTGAAATAAATATAAAGAAGTGTATATGACAATTTACTTCCTGGACTCTAGGAGTGAGGAAGTGACAAAGTGAAAGTGACACTTCAGAATGTATTAAACTTTGAAAATAATTATCCATATCCTCCAGTGTGACATGGGGAAAGGGCCTTCTCTCTCTCCTTTTTGTCCCCCTCACCAATCCAAGCGATGGCTCGGGGACAAATCAGCACTCAGCACAACTTAGAGTGGCCGCGGGGATGCTCTAAATTGTACTAGTATGTAATAAACCCTAAGGAGCTGCTCCACTAGCCAAGATCCAAGAGCATCATTCTCTCCAGCCTCTCCCTTGATACTTCCCTCCTTACCTCCAGCTCACACTAGAATGCCCTTTGCACAGGTAGGGCTAAAATAGCAACTTCTACACCATTCAGGATACTTGACAAAGCAGCTTTCTTTCATATCTCCAACAACTATAACACAAATCCCTAAATTCCTAATCCATTTTTATGCAAAACTCCTTCAAATGTCATCCTCTCAATGAGCATTTTAACTGAGGAATGACATCAGGCATTTGGCCTGTAAGGTTTTGATTGGTGAAGCATGTTCTTATTAAAACATTTTTAACAGAGCTGAGCTGTGATACAATGCACTGAGTTTTATCTCAGGTGTCACTCCTTTCACACCAATCAAGGCCTCTTTAGGAAGAGAAAAAGACAGGAAGAACAATTCACATTCAGTAGCTGTTTCCATAGAAACATACAAATGAAAAGATGGAAAAGACCTTTGACATAGCCAATCCACCTGCCAGGGCAGCAGTTAGTATCATATAACAACGATCCTGGAGGTTCATATAGTGCCTCTTTCCCATTTGAGGTGTAGTTAGCCTGCATTTCAAAGCCCACAAGGCTACAACTCTGTCTTCCTCTCACCTCTAGAGCAGTCATTTATTTCATTCAGTTAAATCATGACTCCTGAATGAAATGTAAAAGCCACACTTGCATACAAGGAGGCAAAATTAAATCTGTTTTATACAGCTTGTATATCAGAGAACTGTCTACTAAGACTCCAAGATCTCTTTCTTGAGTGGTAACAGCTAATTTAGACCCCATCATTTTATATGTATAGTTGGCAATATGTTTTCCAATGTGCAATACTTCACATTTATCAACATTGAATTTCATCTGCCATTTTGTTGCCCAGTCACCCAGTTTTGAGAGATCCTTTTGTAGCTCTTCGCAGTCTGCCTGGGACTTAACTATCTTGAGTAGTTTTGTATCATCTGCAAATGTTGCCACCTCACTGTTTACCCCTTTTTCCAAATCATTTATGAATATGTTGAATAGGACTGGTCCCAGTACAGACCCCTGGGGGACACCACTATTTACCTCTCTCCATTCTGAAAACTGGCCATTTATTCCTACGCTATGTTTCCTATCTATTAACTAGTTACCAGTCCATGAGAGGACCTTCCCTCTTATCTCATGACAGCTTACTTTGCTTAAGAGTCTTGGTGAGGGACGTTGTCAAAGGCTTTCTGAAAATCTAAGTACACAATATCCACTGGATCCCCGTTGTCCACATGCATGTTGACCCCCTCAAAGAATTCTAGCAGATTGGTGAGGCATGATTTCCCTTTACAAAAACCATGTTGACTCTTCCCAAACAAATTATGTTTTTCTATATGTCTGACAGTTTTGTTATTTACTATAGTTTCAATCAGTTTGCTCCGTACTGAAGTCAGGCTTACTGGCCTGTAATTGCAGAGATCACCTCTGGAGCCCTTTTTAAAAATTGGCGTCATATTAGCTATCCTCCAGTCATTTGGCACAGAAGCTGATTTAAATGATAGGTTACAGACTACAGTTAATAGTTCTGCAATTTCACATTTGAGTTTCTTCAGAACTCTTGGGTGAATCCCACTGGTCCTATTACTTATTACTGTATAGTTTATCAATTTGTTCCAAAACCCCCTCTAATGACACCTCTTTGTAACCTTTTGTAACCTAATCATTGTGTAAACACCATGTGTAATAATAGGAATCAGACATCATTTACTAGGCATGTTTTTCAGGCCACAATTACACAGTGACTTGCATGAGACACCCACACACTCAGCTCCTTGGCTAGGGGATCATGTGCATGTTGACACTGGTGGGAGTTATTGAGCAAGTATTAACATGTTCACAATATCCAGATGGAACATACAACTCTTCCAGGAATAAGAATATCATTACTTAGAGCAGATGAATCCAGGCAGTGAGCCAAATTGCAACAATCAGTTTAAATCACTTTTTAGCCATTTTGGCCTAACGTACCCAGCATTCTATCTCCTATTCCTGTTAGTTTTAAGATGGTGGCAAGGTGAAAAGGCACCAAATCTCTAATAGACACTAATCTTGTTATTTCATGTTGGGGTCTAGAGGTTCCAGGTGATCATGGCAAGAAATGTGTGTTACACTGATGGTTAGAATCTGGGAAATCTCCTTCTTTGACATTCTGTAATGATGTGGAGTGGCCTCCCTCCAAACTGGAGTGTGACAGACTGCTACACTCTCCTGGATGGGTGGAGCCAAACCAGCCCCTCTCACCAGAAGTACCAGAGTGGGACAGGAAGTAGAAAAGGAGAGCCCTGGAGAGCAGTTGCTGCTGAGCCACAGGAGAGAAAGGTATCAGAGGGGTAGCTGTGTTAGTCTGGATCTGTAAAAGAGCAAAGAGTCCTGTGGCACCTTATAGACCTAACAGACGTATTGGAGCATGAGCTTTCGTGGGTGAATACCCACTTCATCGGATGCATGTAGTGGACATTTCCAGGGGCAGGTGTATATATATATGCAAGCAAGAAGCAGGGTAGAGATAACGAGGTTAGTTCAATCAGGGAGGATGAGGTCCTCTTCTAGCAGTTGAGGTGTGAAAACCAAGGGAGGAGAAACTGCTTTTGTAGTTGGCTAGCCATTCACAGTCTTTGTTTAATCCTGAGCTGATGGTGTCAAATTTGTAGATGAACTGAAGCTCAGCAGTTTCTCTTTGAAGTCTGGTCCTGAAGTTTTTTTTGCTGCAGAATGGCTACCTTAAGATCTGCTATTGTGTGGCCAGGGAGGTTGAAGTGTTCTCCTACAGGTTTTTGTATATTGCCATTCCTAATATCTGATTTGTGTCCATTTATCCTTTTCCGTAGGGACTGTCCAGTTTGGCCGATGTACATAGCAGAGGGCCATTGCTGGCATATGATGGCGTATATTACATTGGTGGACGTGCAGGTGAATGAACCAGTGATGGTGTGGCTGATCTGGTTAGGTCCTGTGATGGTGTCGCTGGTGTAGATATGTGGACAGAGTTGGCATCGAGGTTTGTTGCATGGATTGGTTCCTGAGCTAGAGTTACTATGGTGCAGTGTGCAGTTACTGGTGAGAATATGCTTCAGGTTGGCAGGTTGTCTGTGGGCGAGGACTGGCCTGCCACCCAAGGCCTGTGAAAGTGAGGGATCATTGTCCAGGGTGGGTTGTAGATCCCTGATGATGGGTTGGAGGGGTTTTAGCTGGGGACTGTATGCGATAGCCAGTGGAGTTCTGTTGGTTTCTTTCTTGGGTTTGTCTTGCAGTAGGAGGCTTCTGGATACACATCTGGCTCTGTTGATCTGTTTCCTTATTTCTTCGTGCAGGTATCGTAGTTTTGAGAATGCTTGGTGAAGATTTTGTAGGTGTTGGTCTCTGTCTGAGAGGTTGGAGCAGATGCGGTTGTACCTCAGTGCTTGGCTGTAGACAATGGATCGTGTGGTGTGCCCGGGATGGAAGCTGGAGGCATGAAGGTAAGCATAGCGGTCAGTAGGTTTTTGGTATAGGGTGGTGTTAACACAGTTTCTGACTTTGGTCAGTGCTGCCCCAGAGTGGTTCTTGAGTCCAGCAACCCAAAAGTCACCCCTCCCACAGTTTCTGTCCTTGGTCAGTGCAGCCCCCAGAGTTCAGAAGTTCATCTGCAGAGTTTACCTCCCAGCCTGGGTGGAAGTGGGGGGAGGGATGGGGGGCATCTTACGTGCTCTGCTGGTCAGATTGACGGCCAATTGCCACACCTCTCCACGGGGTTCTGCTGCAATCTTCACCGCCCGCTGCACATCTCCCCCAGCCGTCCTGCTATCCGCTCCTCTCCATTATCCGCTCCCCTCCTCTCCACTCCACCAGCCGCGCCTCTCCGCTAGCCGTCCTGCTAGCCGCTCACCAACTTGTCTTCAGGCTCCCCACACACACTTAACACAGCTCTCAGTGATTTCAGCTCTTAGTAACTTCAGCTCTTTAGTGAGTTCAGCTCTCCGTGATTTCAGCTGTTAGTAGGGGGGCCTCAGTGCTGGTGCACTCAGAACAACTAGCCCAAAGTAGATCTAATGCTTAGACCTATGAATCAGTGATTTCAGCTCTGCAGCACCTAACAAGTCTCCTAACTGAATCAAAATTAGCTCTGTTATTACACAGTGGAGAGAGGAGGGTCAAAGTTGTATTTAGGGCTCTCAGAAGGGGGCCCACACTACCAGGTACACATGCCTGTCCCCAGCCTCTCTCAATTCAGCGGGCTTTGGAACCCATGTCCCTTGCCTAGCAAGTGATAGTTGAGGGCAAGTCCCTCCATCATAAAATGCCAAGTACAGTTCTACTGTCCTTGATTCACATAACCAGGATAACAACCCTGCACCAATAACAAAGAGACTGGGGATCCCACAGCTGACAAAGTGACCATTTGGGCAAGCAGTCCATCATGCTAGGCAGGGTGGGCATGCCCATCCAAATGAGATCAGCCCCTGACCTCTTTTTCCACAGCTCACCACCAGATGTCAGGGTAGAGCTCATTCTGACTCTGCTTACACATTAATGATATACATATATGGATAGAGCAGAGGTCGGCAACCTTTCAGAAGTGGTGTGCCGAGTCTTCATTTATTCACTCTATTTTAAGGTTTCACGTGCCAGTAATACATTGTAATGTTTTTAGAAGGTCTCTTTCTATACGTTTATAATATATAACTAAACTATTGTTGTATGTAAAGCAAATAAGGTTTTTAAAATGTTTAAGAAGCTTCATTTAAAATTAAATTAAAATGCAGAGCCCCCCAGACCAGTAGTCAGGACCTGGCCAGTGTGAGTGCCACTGAAAATCAGCTTGTGTGCCGCCTTCAGCACGCGTGCCATAGGTTGCCTACCCCTGGGACAGAGAAATGACTTTCAGCAGATCATAATGGCAGAGAGAAAGGAGGGTCAGGGCAAAACTGGGAGGCAAGATCAAATCAGTGTCTTTGATGCCTATATACAAATGCGAGAAGTATGGGTAATAAGCAGAAAGAACTGGAAGTGCTCATAAATAAATACATTGTTGGCATCACCGAAACTTGGTGGGATAATACACATGATTCGAATGTTGATATGGATGGGTACAACTTGCTCAGGAAGGATAGACGGGGGAAAAGGAGGAGTTGTTGCCTTATATATTAAAAATGTACACACTTGGACTGAGATGGAGATGGACATAGGAGACAGAAGTGTTGAGAGTCTCTGGGTTAGGCTAAAAGGGGTAAAAAACAACGGTGATGTCATGCTAGGAGTCTACTACAGGCCACCTAACCAGGTGATAGAGGTGGATGAAGCTTTTTTTAAACAACTAACAAAACCAACCAAAGCCCAAGATTTGGTGGTGATGGGGGACTTCAACTATCCAGATATATGTTGGAAAATAACACAGCAGGCACAGACTATCCAATAAGTTCTCGGACTGCACTGAAGACAGCTTTTTATTTCAGAAGGTTGAAAAAGCTACTGGGGGGAAGCTGTTCTAGATTTGATTTTAACAAATAGGGAGGAACTCCTTGAGAATTTGAAAGTAGAAGGCAGCTTGGGTGAAAGTGATCATGAAATCATAGAGTTCACAATTCTAAGGAAGAGTAGAAGGCAGTACAGCAAAATAGAGACAATGGATTTCAAGAAGGTGGATTTTAGTAAGCTCGGAGAGATGATAGGTAAGGTCCTATGAGAATCAAGACTGAGGGGAAAAACAACTGAGGCGAGTTGGCAGTTTTCCAAAAGGAACTATTAAGGGCCCAAAAGCAAGCTATTCTGCTGGGTAGGAAAGATAGAAAATGTGGCAAAAGACCACCTTGGCTTAACCACGAGATCTTGCATGATCTAAACAATAAAAAGAAGTCATATAAAAAATGGAAACTAGGACAAATTAGAAAGGATGAATATAGGCAAACAACACAGGAATGCAGAGGCAAGATTAGAAAGGCAAAGGCACAAAATGAGCTCAAACTAGCTACAGGAATAAAGGGAAACAAGAAGACTTTTTATCAATACATTAGAAGCAAGAGGAAGACCAAGGACAGGGTAGGCCAACTGCTCAGTGAGGAGGGAGAAACAGTAACAGGAAACTTGGAAATGGCAGAGATGCTTAATGACTTCTTTGTTTCGGTCTTCACTGAGAAGTCTGAAGGAATGCCTAGCATAGTGAAAGCTAATGGGAAGGGGGTAGGTTTAGAAGATAGAATAAAAAAAGAACAAGTTAAAAATCACTTAGAAAAGTTAGATGCCTGCAAGTCACCAGGGCCTGATGAAATGCATCCTAGAATACTCAAGGAGCTAATAGAGGAGGTATCTGAGCCTCTAGCTATTATCTTTGGAAAATCATGGGAGACAGGAGAGATTCCAGAAGACTGGAAAAGGGCAAATATAGTGCCCATATATAAAAAGGGAAATAAAAACAACCCAGGAAACTACAGACCAGTTAGTTTAACTTCTGTGCCAGGGAAGATAATGGAGCAAGTAAGTAAGGAAATCTGCAAACACTTGGAAGGTGGTAAGGTGATAGGGAATAGCCAGCATGGGTTTGTAAAGAACAAATCATGTTAAACCAATCTGATAGCTTTCTTTGATAGGATAACGAGTCTTGTGGATAAGGGAGAAGCAGCGGATGTGGTATACCTAGACTTTAGTAACGGCATTTGATACGATCTCGCAAGATATTCTTATCAATAAACTAGGCAAATACAACTTAGATGGGGCTACTATAAGGTGAGTGCATAACTGGCTGGATAACTGTACTCAGAGAGTAGTTATTAATGGTTCCCAATCCTGCTGGAAAGGTATAACAAGTGGGGTTCCGCAGGGGTCTGTTTTGGGACCGGCTCTGTTCAATATCTTCATCAACTATTTAGATACTGGCATAGAAAATGAGCTTATCAAGTTTGCAGATGATACCAAACTGGGAGGGATTGCAACTGCTTTGGAGGATAGGGATAGGGCCATAATTCAAAATGATCTGGACAAATTAGAGAAATGGTCTGAGGTAAACAGGATGAAGTTTAATAAAAACAAATGGCAGTAGCCACTGAGGCAAGGTGGGGATAGAGGGTTGGGGTTTCCCCTGGATGGGGAGACCCAGATCGTGGGTTACTGCTGGGGGAAGAACCTGATGTAGCAGGGCACTTGTCCTTGTTGAACCTCATCAAATTTCTCTTGGCCCAATCCTCCAATTTGTCTAGGTCACTCTGGACCTATCCCTACCTTCCAGCGTATCTATGTCTTCCCCCAGCTTAGTGTCATCTGCGAACTTGCTGAGGGTGCAATTCATCCCATCATCCAGATCATTAAGAAAGATGTTGAACAAAACCAGCCCCAGGACCGACCCCTGGGGCACTCTGCTTGATACCGGCTGCCAACTAGACATCAAGCCGTTGATCACTACCTGTTGAACCTGACAATCTAGCCAGCTTTCTATTCACCTTATAGTCCCTCCATGCAATCCATACTTCTTTAACTTGCTGGCAAGAATACTGTGGGAGACCGTATCAAAAGCTTTGCTAAAGTCAAGATATATCACATCCACCTCTTTCCCCATATCCACACAGCCAGTTATCTCATCATAGAAGGCAATCAGGTTGGTCAGACAAGACTTGCCCTGGGTGAATCCATGTTGACTGTTCCTGATCACCTCCTTCTCCTCCAAATACTTCAAAATGGATTCCTTGAGGACCTCCTCCATGATTTTGCCAGGGACTGAAGTGAGGCTGACCAGTGTGTAGTTCCCCAGGTTCTCTTTCTTCCCTTTTTTAAATATGGGCATATATTTGCCTTTTCCCAATCGTCCAGGACCTCCCCCGAGCACCACGAATTTTCAAAGATAATGGCCAATGGCTCTGTAATCACAACAGCCAACTCCCTCAGCACCCTCGGCTGCATTAGATATGGACCCATGGACTTGTGCATGTCCAGCTTTTCTAAATAGTCCTTAACCTGTTCTTTCACAACTGAGGGCTGCTCACCTCCTCCCCATACTGTGTTGCCCAGTGCAGCAGTCTGGGAACTGACCTTGTCTGTGAAGACCGAGGCAAAAAGAAGCATTGAGCACTTCAGTTTTTTCCACATCATGTGTCACTAGGCTGCCTCCCCCATTCAGTAAGGGTCCCACACTTTCCCTGACCTTCTTCTTGTTGCTAACATACCTGTAGAAACCCTTCATGTTACCCTTCACATCCCTTGCTAGCTGGAACTCCACTTGTGCCTTGGCCTTCCTGATTACACCCCTGCATGCTCGAGCAATATTTTTATACTCCTCCCTAGTCATCTGTCCAAATTTCCACTTCTTGTAAGCTTCCTTTTTTAGTTTAAGCTCACTGAAGATTTCACTGTTAAACCAAGCTGGTCACCTGCCATGTTTGCTATTATTTTTGCACATCGGGATGGTTTGTTCCTGCATCCTCAATAAGGCTTCTTTAAAATACAGCCAGGTCTCCTGGACTCCTTTCCCCCTCATATTAGCCTCCCAGGGGATCCTGCCCATCAGTTCCCTTAGGGAGTCAAAGTCTGCTTTTCTGACATCCAGGGTCTGTATTTTGCTACTCTCCTTTCTTCCTTTTGTGAGGATCCTGAACTCAACCATCTCATCGTCACTACTGCCTAGGTGGCCACCCACTTCTATTTCCCCTACCAATTCTTCCCTGTTTGTCAGCAGCAGGTCAAGAGTAGCACAGCCTCTAGTTGGTTCCTCCAGCACTTGTACCAGGAAGTTGTCCCCAACATTCTCCAAAAATATGCATTGCTCTCCCAGCAAATGTCAGGGTGATTTAAGTCCCCCATTAGAACCAGGGCCTGTGATCTGGAAACTTCAGTTAGTTGTCCAAAGAAAGCCTCATCTACCTCAACCTTCTGATCCGGTGGTCTATAGCACACGCCCACCACAATATCACCCTTGTTGCTCTTGTCTGTAAACTTAACCCAAAGACTCTCAACAGGCTTTTCTCCAGTTTCAGACTGGAGCTCTGAGCAATCATACTGCTCTCTTACATACAGTGCAACTCCTCCACCTTTCCTCCCATACCAGTCCTTCCTGAACCCTTTATATCCATCCATGACAGTGCTCCAGTCATGTGAACTGCCCCACCAAGTTTCTGTTATTCCAATCACATCATAGTTCCTTGATTGTGCCAGGACTTCCAAAGCTTCCTGCTTGTTTCCCAGGCTTCTTGTGTTCGTATACATGCATGTACGATAACTAACTGATTGCCCTACTTTCTAAGTATGAATCAGGAGGCTTCCTGTCTTGTACTCTCCTCTTTGTGTTTTCTCTCGGTATTCCACTTCCCCACCTACCTATGGGGTTAGGTCACCATCCCCCAGCAAACCTAGTTCAAAGCCCTCCTCACTAGGTTAGCAAGCCTACCTGCAAAGATGCTCTTCCCTCTCTTTGTTAGGTGGATCCCATCTCTTTTTAGCACTCCTTCTTCCTGGAACAACATCCCATGGTTGAAGAATCCAAAGCCCTCTCTCCGACATCACCTGCGTAACCACGCATTCACCTCCACAATTCGACCTGGGCCTTTTCCTTCAACAGGGAGGACGGATGAGAACACGACTTCTGCCTCAAACTCCTTTATCCTTCTTCCCAGAGTCATGTAGTCTGAAGTGATCTGCTCAAGGTCATTCTTGGCAGTATCATTGGTGCCCATGTGGAGAAGCAGGAAGGGTTAGCGGTCCGAGGTCTTGGTCGGTCTCACCAGACACTCCATCGCATCCTGGATTCTAGCTCCAGGCAAGCAACACACTCCTTGAGTCTCCCAGTCTGGGTGGCAGATAGATGACTCCGTCCCCCAGTTCTGCACAGCAATCTCTGATTATTCAGCAGGTTGTGCTTCCAGCACCAAATGCTGACTGCTATCCAGACGGTCTTCACGTTCACTGCTGAGCTGCAGGGTTGATACTTGGCGCTCTCGCCCTTCACCCTTCCCTTCTACTATGCGGACCGGTGTGCACTTTGTGCAGACCTCGTTGCCTTGGCTCTCTAGGGGCGAGGTGACATGGCGCAATCTGGGTGGCTGCCACCGGCTGCATGCTTGCTAGCCATGTATTCCTTCCCTGCGGCTCCTCTGCTGTCGTATGGCCTGCTCGCAGCGGCCTGTGGGACAGGGCTGCTGTGCGACCTCCCTGCAGGTGAACTCCCCGGTAAACTCCCTCTGTTTGCCTGTCCCCTGTTCGCTGCTCACCCAGTTCGCAACCGGCAGCCCTTTTATCAGGCTGAGGGCTCAAAGCCTTCCCTCCAATCAACCACTCAAGGCCCACCTGGAACTCATCAGTCCCAATTGACAAAAAAGCACACACCCAAACAGATGGTGGACAAAGACACACACTCAAAGGTTCACCCTGCCAGCTCACAACATAAGTCCCTTAATAGAGCACACACCTTAGCTGCCTCTCGCGAGAGCCCTGACCACTTCTGGCTCGCCCTCCCCCGTGGTTGCTGGAGTCCCCCCGGGCTACTTGGCATCTGGGGGAAATACCCGCGTATGCTGGTCGAGCAAGCCGGCCCCACCCCTCGAGCCTCTCCCTGATGGTCTAGTGGTCAGGATTTGGCGTTCTCACCGCCACGGCCTGGGTTCGATTCCCAGTCAGGGAAACGGGCGGGCTGGCGGGCTCTCGTCTGCGCTGGCTGCTTTTCTTTCAGCCGCCGCCGCGTTTCAAACCCCTTTGCTAAGAGCTGTCTTTCGAGAAGCTCTTGTAGCTCTTCTGCCGCAGCCGCCCTTTCGCGCTCCAACTTCCAGGGCCTTTTCCCTCTCCTGCCACCTCAGGCGTTCCTTCCTGCAGCTTCGCTTGTGGGCGGGGCCGTTTTTCTGCTTCCTCTTCTCGAGTGGTGAGGAGGGGAGGCGCTCAGCGCCGTGGCGCGACTTCTGTCGCCACTCGAGGAAGGCTTTTTCTTGCCCGCCCTGCTGAGGGATGGGCTGGGGGCTCTATGTCCAGGAGCAATTGCGGGAGTGTCCAGCTGCAGGGGTAGTTTGGGGAACTGCGTCTGCCTACAGCAGGCTGACGTCACCACCTGCACCACCGTCTCTCCTGCAGAGGAACTCCAGTGTGCTGTGCTCTCAACCGGCACGGGGCAGCAGGCAGGCAGGCAAGCCAGCCTTCTGGGCGCCGTGGGTAGCGCGTCAGTCTCATAATCTGAAGGTCCTGAGTTCGATCCTCAGAGAAGGCAGCCTTTTTGCCTCTCGCTAGAGCCCTGACCACTTCTGGCTCGCCCTCCCCCGTGGTTGCTGGAGTCCCCCCGGGCTACTTGGCATCTGGGGGAAATACCCGCGTATGCTGGTCGAGCAAGCCGGCCCCACCCCTCGAGCCTCTCCCTGATGGTCTAGTGGTCAGGATTTGGCGTTCTCACCGCCACGGCCTGGGTTCGATTCCCAGTCAGGGAAACGGGCGGGCTGGCGGGCTCTCGTCTGCGCTGGCTGCTTTTCTTTCAGCCGCCGCCGCGTTTCAAACCCCTTTGCTAAGAGCTGTCTTTCGAGAAGCTCTTGTAGCTCTTCTGCCGCAGCCGCCCTTTCGCGCTCCAACTTCCAGGGCCTTTTCCCTCTCCTGCCACCTCAGGCGTTCCTTCCTGCAGCTTCGCTTGTGGGCGGGGCCGTTTTTCTGCTTCCTCTTCTCGAGTGGTGAGGAGGGGAGGCGCTCAGCGCCGTGGCGCGACTTCTGTCGCCACTCGAGGAAGGCTTTTTCTTGCCCGCCCTGCTGAGGGATGGGCTGGGGGCTCTATGTCCAGGAGCAATTGCGGGAGTGTCCAGCTGCAGGGGTAGTTTGGGGAACTGCGTCTGCCTACAGCAGGCTGACGTCACCACCTGCACCACCGTCTCTCCTGCAGAGGAACTCCAGTGTGCTGTGCTCTCAACCGGCACGGGGCAGCAGGCAGGCAGGCAGGCAAGCCAGCCTTCTGGGCGCCGTGGGTAGCGCGTCAGTCTCATAATCTGAAGGTCCTGAGTTCGATCCTCAGAGAAGGCAGCCTTTTTGCCTCTCGCTAGAGCCCTGACCACTTCTGGCTCGCCCTCCCCCGTGGTTGCTGGAGTCCCCCCGGGCTACTTGGCATCTGGGGGAAATACCCGCGTATGCTGGTCGAGCAAGCCGGCCCCACCCCTCGAGCCTCTCCCTGATGGTCTAGTGGTCAGGATTTGGCGTTCTCACCGCCACGGCCTGGGTTCGATTCCCAGTCAGGGAAACGGGCGGGCTGGCGGGCTCTCGTCTGCGCTGGCTGCTTTTCTTTCAGCCGCCGCCGCGTTTCAAACCCCTTTGCTAAGAGCTGTCTTTCGAGAAGCTCTTGTAGCTCTTCTGCCGCAGCCGCCCTTTCGCGCTCCAACTTCCAGGGCCTTTTCCCTCTCCTGCCACCTCAGGCGTTCCTTCCTGCAGCTTCGCTTGTGGGCGGGGCCGTTTTTCTGCTTCCTCTTCTCGAGTGGTGAGGAGGGGAGGCGCTCAGCGCCGTGGCGCGACTTCTGTCGCCACTCGAGGAAGGCTTTTTCTTGCCCGCCCTGCTGAGGGATGGGCTGGGGGCTCTATGTCCAGGAGCAATTGCGGGAGTGTCCAGCTGCAGGGGTAGTTTGGGGAACTGCGTCTGCCTACAGCAGGCTGACGTCACCACCTGCACCACCGTCTCTCCTGCAGAGGAACTCCAGTGTGCTGTGCTCTCAACCGGCACGGGGCAGCAGGCAGGCAGGCAGGCAAGCCAGCCTTCTGGGCGCCGTGGGTAGCGCGTCAGTCTCATAATCTGAAGGTCCTGAGTTCGATCCTCAGAGAAGGCAGCCTTTTTGCCTCTCGCTAGAGCCCTGACCACTTCTGGCTCGCCCTCCCCCGTGGTTGCTGGAGTCCCCCCGGGCTACTTGGCAGCTTGGTGGAAATACACGTACATGCACATTGAATAACCGCCTAGATGTTCTAGTTGTCAGGATTTGCGCTTTTCAGAAGAATGTTTGTTTCTTTTTTTCTGTCATTGCTTTAAGTATTTTTATTTCCAAGGGAAGTTAACTTATCTGTCATCCCATTGGCAAGATGATATACGACATCTCCTCCCTTCTTTTTCATTACCATTTCTTTAACAGTTGGATGCAGTTCCTCTTTTCAAATGCAAGGGCTAGAGGTTCAGCAGATTGTGTGAAGGAGACAGCAGGAAATTCCAAAAAAAATAAATCTTGAATATAAAATAAATAACATCAAGAATAAGGAACAGCATAAATCTTAAAGATTTCTGACCTGTGGAAATGAACATCTTGCACAGAGGAAATGCAGGTACTATGAGGAAAATCTTCAAAAATGTAGAAATGCAAAAACCACTGGATGGGAGTAGAGGACAGATTAACAACCCACATTTTTTTCCTATCTCCAGTACCCTGCCTCCATATCTAAGTGAACCTAAAGTAGACTGGAAGATACCTATGTTTACAGTGTTATTTTAATTTAAGCGCCATTTCTTATGAAAAAAAATAATAATTAGGTGAATTTCTTTTATTTTCACTCTATAAATGAATCTAATTTATTTCCTAATTACAGTTCTATAGTAAGGGCCTGAGCCTTCTACTACTGATGGGAAGGCAAGCATAGGACAAGAAGTATGTGTTTTACATTTAAAAGGCACGTTAGATAAAAATAATAAATATACAGGATGAAGTTGTATGTGCTGAACCAATCAACTTCTTCGGTCTTCATCCTGCATGCAAGATGCTCCATGCAGACAGACCCTTGTACCTGCTTAGAGCCCTTTTGACTTCTGTTAAAACTTTGTTCCTAATTTTCAGAAGTTCTGAGCACCTAAACCTCCAGCTGAAATCAAAGGGAGTGGTGCGTACCCTGAATTTCTGAAAATCAGGCCCTTAATTATTCCTAAATGATACAAGGAGACCCCCCATTCTACCTCAGGCCCTACTCCCATCCTCCCTCTTCCCACCCCTGCTTCACCTCTTAGAGACCACAAATCAATTAATTTCAGTTTACCTAAGTCTTAATGAAATTTAATTGAGGCTGTTGCATAAGTGGCCAGCACCAGCACTATTCACTATGGCAGACAGATTGATATAGTGACAGTCACTTGTACTAATCACTTAAAAAATATATTTTTAAAATATTTCTCACTCATTTATTTAGCTATTTAACTAACTTCTGCCATTCTAAATGAGGCATCTGTGATGGGATGGACTGGCCCACACTGGAGCAGAAGGGGTTAAAGCAGTGCTCTCAGCAGATGGAGCCATGCTCCCTCAGCCCTGTGGGGCAAGCTCCAACTGCTGCTAAGAGCATCAGAAAGTTGGCACCTCTGCAACACCTCCTTGACTCCCTATGGCCAGAGGGCCCCTCCCTCCCCGACCCACTATGGTCAGTGCCTTCCCAGATCCCCCATACAAATGCACAGTGCCCTGCACACCACCCCTGCCCAGCACCCCCCTGCCCACAGCCACAGTACAACAACCCAGCACCTCACACATAACCCCCACTCCCTAGTGCCCCAACACACAGAGATCTTCCTTGCCCCCTTACAGCCCAGCACCCCCTTCCAGGCCCCCCAGAGACCCACTTCCCCATGCCTTGCCTCCCAGCTGCACTCACCAACCCTGCTGGGAGGCGACTGTGTCTGCCAGGCTGAGCTGGGAGCACAGCCAGGGCTGGTCCCGGGGCGGGGAATCGCTCTGCCCCTGGGGAGTGGCACAATCAGCCAGGCCAGGGCCTGCCCCGGCCGGGCTCCTTCAGGACCCACTTGCCTGGAGGGGCCCAGCCAAGCCCCCTACACTGTCCGCTGAGACTGGCCAGGCTTCTGCACCAGTCCCAAGCGGCTCAGCTCCGGGGAGACAGGCAAGGCCCCACAGGTGGTGGGAAGCAGAGACTGTCCAGAGCTGGAGGTGCACTGGGGTCCGGCCAGGGGGTGGAAAGGAGCCCTCGGCCGGCAAGAGGCGGAGAGGAGCAAGTGGTGGGTGAGGGGGAGCCAGTGGGCTGGCAGGGTGTCGGGCGGAGTGCAAGTGGAGCAGGCCGGGGCCCCTTCTGAGCATGGGCCCAGCTCCATGGTGCCACTATAAACCTGATAGTGCTCTTTGGTCCTACCTGTAAGGAAAGATAGAATGGGATTACAGTCCAGCAGCCTCTTTTCTGCTTACCTCATGCTCCCAGCTCCACTCAGCACTAAAACTTCCTGCTGAGAGGACAGAGGGTACTTGCTGGGAGGAACCAGGAAGTCCTCGCTCCATACAGCAGTTTGTAGTCCACAGTTTCTAGTTCTTACCACTGCTGCTGCTGAAGCACACTGGACCTTGGGCTACATAATCTCAGAAAACTTTTCCAGTAGGAGGTCACAAACTTTAGTGCTTTAATACAACTAAAGTCTTTGGTCTTACTATAGGGGTATCTGGGTTAAAATTAATGGCCTGTGATATACAGGAGATCAGACTAGATTAGGGGTTCTCCACCTTTTTCTTTCTGAGCCTCCCCCCAACATGCTATAAAAACTCCACAGCCCAGCTGTGCCACAACTGGTTTTCTGCAGATAAAAGCCAGGGCCAGCATTAAGGGGTAGCAAGCAGGGTGATTGTCCAGGGACCCAGGCCACAGGGGGAACCACAAAGCTAAATTGCTCAGACTTTGGCTACAGCCCCAGATAATGGGGCTCGGAGCCCCAGGCTGCAGTCCTGTGCAGTGGGGCTTTGGCTTTCTGCCATGGGCACTAGCGAGTCTAATACCAGCCAGGCTTGATGGACTCCCTTAAACCTGGCTGCGGCGCCCCAGAGGCCCCCAGGCCCCTGGTTGAGAAACACTGGACTCAATGAACTAATGGTCCTTTCTGGCTTAAAAAATTCTGAGGTGTGAATTTCTGCACACCTCAGACCAGATCCTGGTCCCTTGTCCATAAACCAAATAAATAAGATTTGAACATAGGAATCACAGAGGTAGGGGAGGGGCAAAAATGTTCCCAGCCCCACCTCTTTAAGTACAAATACAGCTGCTGCCTGGCACTCTCCTAGAAAGGGGAAATTGTCCAGTCATGGACCTGCTAACCACAATACTCGTCCCTTCTATGGTTCATTTCCAGCTCCAGCTTTCCTGCCTACACGATGCTACAGAGACAGCTTTCCATGGTGCATCTCACAGTGGTACCACTGTATTGTATTTAGAACCTTTGGTGCATGCAAGTAGCAAAGGAGTTGGCTCCATGGGATGGGCTTTTGTTCTTTTTAAACAGATACAATACTGAATATTATTTGCAACAATGTGTAAGCAGAGTCAGGATGAGCTCTACCCTGACATCTGGTGGTGAATTATGGCGAGTGTGGAAAAGAATTTCAGGGGCTGATCTTGTTTGCATAGGCACACCCACCCCGCCTAGCATAGCCCACGGCACCCTAAAATGGTCACTTTGACAGCTGTGGGATCCTCAATTTCTTGTTATTGGGGCAGGAGGAATAAAGTGTTGTTATTCTAATTATGTGAATGAGGGATTATGAACCTGTTTTATGACAGAAAATCTCACCATCAACTAAGTAGCACTCGCTGGACATGGGTTCCAAAACCCAGTGAATGGAGAGAGTTTGGGTATTGGTATGTGTACTTGATGGTATGGGTCCCTTTTGAGGGCTTGGAACACCAATTCCTGTTGCTGCTCCATTGTTGAAGAGCAGAGCTAATGTTGATTCTATTAGGAATTCATCTAGAGGCTGCTGAGCTGAATTCACTTTGGGCCAATAGTGCACCAGCACTGGGGCTTCCTTTCTACAAGCTGAAATCACTAAAGGAGCTAAACTTAGGGCTAGTCTACACTTACCGTCCGGGTCGACGCGGTGAGTTTGACTTCTCGGAGTTCGAACTATCGCGTCTGATCTAGACGCGATAGTTCGAACTCCGGAAGCGCTGCGGTCAACTCCGGTACTCCACCACTGCAAAAGGCGGTGGCAGAGTCGACCTTGGAGCTGCGGACTTCGATCCCGCGGCGTCTGGACGGGTAAGTAGTTCGAACTAGGGTACTTCGAGGTTCAGCTACGCTATTCACGTAGCTGAACTTGCGTACCCTAGTTCGACCCCCGCCCTTAGTGTAGACCTGCCCTTACTGAGCTGAGTGCTGTGTTAACTAGGGGGGGAGCCTGAAGATCTATCACTAAGCGGCTGGCAGGGCTGAGCGTTTGCGGGATGGTTGGAGCGGCCGGCGGAGCAGAGCAGAGTGGAGCGGTTTGTGGGATGGTTGGAATGGCCCACGGAACAGCGAGCGAGCGGAGCGGTTTGCGGGGATGGCTGGAGCGGCTCACAGGTTGGCTGGAGGAGTGGCACAGCTGGTGGAGTGGAGCCGGTCATAGTGAAGGCTGCAACAGAACTCCACGGAGAGGCGGGGCAGTCGGCTCCAGCCCACGTAAGGTGCCCCTTAACACCTTGTGTGCTCCCCCCATTTCCTCCCAGGCTGGGGGGGTAAAACTCTGCAGATAAACTTTTGAACACTGGGGCGGCACTGACCAGGGACAGAGACTTTTGGGTTGTTGGACTTTGGGGTGATTGGACTTAAGACCCTAAGGGGAAAAGGACACTGCCAAAACTTACTTGGTGGGTCTTTTGCTCATGGTTTATGTTATGAATCCTGTTTGTGGTGTTTCCCCAATATGATGCCACATTGTTTCCCTCCTTTATTAAAAGGATTTTGCTACACTCAGACTCTGTGCTTGCAAGAGGGGAAGTATTGCCTCCTAGAGGCGCCCGGGGGGGTGGTATGTAATTGTCCCAGGTCACTGGGTGGGGGCTTGAGCCGGTTTTGCATTGCGTTATTGAAACGGAACCCCTGGACACTGAACCCGGCCCTTGTTGCAGCCAACTCAGAGGGGCAGAAGGATTGCAAATGTGTCAACTTGTATCCCTCTTCCCAGGCACTTGTATCACAAACCTCACCGCTTTCGACTCCAAGAGCAAGGTGTATTTCTTTGATGCTTCTCTAACACAAACACATAGCAACAGGTATCATTAACAACAAAACCAATCCTACCAAAACAAGACACTCCATTCCACATGCGTCTCGCTCTGGGAAGGAAATGAGAAAACAAACAACATGTGACGGATGTGGAGTCATGTTGCTTAATGCAGCTATATTAAATAGAATAATATAGCTATTCTATACAGTCTGTAGGAACACAGTACTCCAGGTTAGCCCACGTTTTTACAGTGTGAGATGATTAACATTTTAATTGCTGGATTACAGTATTGTGTAAAGCCCATATATTTCGGAACAGTCCCTGGTGTGGATTCTGTGTGCCTCTGCCCAATGTTATGACGTTTCCTCAATTGCAAATTAATAAATATTCAGCAAACTCAATTTATAGATCTGCCTCAAAACATTTTAAAGTGAAGAATCAGTTAAAAATCTTTTGTCTGTGTGCATTTCTCTTCCAACTGAAAAATGTCATCTCCAAGGTAAGAATTTAATCAAAACCAGCCACTAATTACTTTCCTGACACTCTGGGAGAGGAATATTGGCACTATAAAGGACTGGAAGATTGTCATGATTAATATTTGATAAATATGTAATTGGATCATTTGATTTTGCTTTCTCCTTTGAATTATGGCAGCAACTTCTTTGCAATTGATGTTTATGAATTCATGCCATACATTTCAGGGGGAATAGAACAAACCATTGACTGATTTGAGAAACTTGAAGTGTTAATCTTATGGTATTGTTAAAACTGGGATTGCCTGAGTCCAAGTCAATACAGACTAAACAGAATCTAGAAAAGTTTTATGTGAGAAGAAAACAAATGAAATTTCTATAGAGTTAAAATTGCATGTCTTCAATCCTTCTATACCACAATTGTTAATTTGCAAGCAAATGAGATTTGATTGTGATAACATAGAAATAATCCAATTGTCAAGTGCACCAAGCAACTGTGTGCAATTGTTTTGTGGAAAAATGAATGCATGAAAATGCTGAAATTATAAACCGTCATTGTTTAAAATGTAATATAAAAGATCTACTCCTCCTTCGACTGAAATGAGTAGCAAAGCTGTCATTGAATTCAGTGGGAGCAGGAGCCCTCTGATTGTAACTGGATGGATGTGATTTCTATGAATAATGAAGCTACAATACTCTTTTTTTCTGATTTTTAGATTTTTGAGCCATGCACCAAAGCCTATAGATTTATTTTATGCTAATAATGCATCAGCAGAGCAAAGCAATCATCTCGGAGGAGCTGTTTTATAACTGAAACAAACTGAATGCCGTGTCAAGTGTTCATTCACTGAGGGATATGGACCTCTAATCTTTTTATTTTGAAGACAGGCGTTTAAATTCACCTATACTTAACCAGCATCACTGACTTGAACAGACAGCAATGAAACAGCAAAAATAATAGAAAAGTTTTTTAATCCTGTTACTTCTAACATGTTTTATGGGTGGTTCCCTTCTACTGTAGAGGGAAGCAGCATACAGCTCTTACACATTTAGCAATAACACATCCCTGACAGACATAATCATGCCAACATAACCCCCAGCGTGGATTCAGCCATGTTGATGGAAGAGGGCTTCTGTCAAGATAACTAATATTGCTTGGGGTAGTGGTGTTCCTACACTAAGGCCTGGTCTACACTATGAGTTTAGGTCGAATTTAGCAGCGTTAAATCGAATTAACTCTGCACCCATCCACACAACAAAGCCATTTTTGTCTACATAAAGGGGTCTTAAAATCGATTTCTGTACTCCTCCCCAACGAGGGGAGTAGCGCTGAAATCGACATTGCCGGTTCGAATTAGGGTTAGTGTGGATGCAATTTGACGGTATTGGCTTCTGGGAGCTATCCCACAGTGCACCATTGTGACCACTTTGGACAGCAATCTGAACTTGGATGCACTGGCCAGGAAGACAGGAAAAGCCCCGCAAACTTTTGAATTTCATTTCCTGTTTGCCCAGCATGGAGAGCTCATCAGCATAGGTGACCATGCAGTCCCAGAATCGAAAAAGAGCTCCAGCATGGACCACACGGGAGGTACTGGATCTGATCGCTGTATGGGGAGACAATTCCATGCTATCAGAACTCTGTTCCAAAAGACGAAATGCCAAACCATTTGAAAAAATCTCCAAGGCCATGATGGACAGAGGCCACAACAGGGGCTCAACACAGAACCACGTGAAACTTAAGGAGTTGAGACAAGTGTACCAGAAAGCCAAAGAATCAAACGGACGCTCTGGGACAGAGCCACAGACATGCTGCTTCTACACTGACAGGCAATTCTAGGGGGGGCCGCCACCAGTACCCCACCCCTGTTCGTGGACTCTGATGATGGGGTACTCTCAGTCGCCATGCCTGAGGATTTTGCAGACGGGGAAGATAAGGAGGAGGAGGACGAGGTTGAGGAGAGCACACAGCACACCATTCTCCCTGACAACCAGGATCTTTTTCTCACCCTGACTAAAATACCCTCCCAACCCTCCCAAGGCAGTATCCCGGACCATGAAGCCATAGAAGGGATCTCTGATGAGTGTACCTTTGTAAATATAAAACATGGTTTAAAAACAAGCATTTTTTAATGATTAATTTGCCCTGAGGACTTGGGATGCATTCGTGGCCAGTACAGCTACTGGAAAAGTCTGCTAACGTGTCTGGGGATGGAGCAGAAATCCTCCAGGGACATCTCCATGAAGCTCTCCTGGAGGTACTCTAAAAGCCTTTGCAGAAGGTTTCTGGGGAAAGCAGCCTTATTCCGTCCTCCATGGTAGGACACTTTACCATGCCATGCTAGTAGCAAGTAATCTGGTATCATTGCATGACAAAGCCTGGCATCATTTGGTCCCGGTGTTTGCTGGCATTCAAGCAACATCCATTCTTTATCTCTCTGTGTTATCCTCAGGAGAGTGATATTGTTCATGGTAACCTGGTTGAAATACGGGAATTTAATTAAGGGGACATTCATAGGTGGCCGTTCCTACTGGGCTGTTTGCCTGTGGCTGAAAAGAAATCCTCCCCGCAGTTAGCAAAGCGGGGGGGAGAGCATTGGCACTGAGCTGTTTGCGTTTGGCTAGCAGGAATCTTCCCTAATACAAGCCACGTGGTTGAGGAAGGGTTAAAGCGATCATCGCAGAGAAAAGGATCGGGGGGGGGGGCTTCATGCTCAGCTGTTCGCATTTGACTAGCAGGGATCTTCCCTGACACCAGCCACATGGTGCGGTGGTGGAGAGGGTTAAAGCAGTCATCCCAGAGAAAACGAAGGGAGTGGGGGGTTAGTTTGGTTTCTGCTGCTGCACATTAACATGAAAACTGCAGCCCTAAATGGACAACTCAACGGGCTTTGCTTGGTATGGGAAAGGAGGGTGCTGCTGTTATGAAGGTTGCAGAAGCTGAAAGACTATGGCTTACCATGGCCGCCTGCAAGCCAAATTCTGTTGCCCGGCGTGTTTGCTCTCTTACACCAAAGCCACAAGCACTCAATATAAGATGCAAAAAATGACCTTGTACCTAAATCACATGTGCTATGTAATGTGAATAGTGTTGTTCACCGTGAAAGAGTATACCCATTGTTCTGTAAAATGTATCTTTTTAAATACTTATTTCCCTTTTTCTCCTTCTGCAGCTGCAAATGTTTCAAGCCGCCCTCCTCCGTCCCAAGGGCTATCTCAGATAAGGCGGCAAAAAAAACGCATGCGTGATGAAATGTTCTCTGAGCTCATGCAGACGTCCCACACTGAAAGAGCTCAGCAGAAAGTGTGGAGGGACACAATAGCACAGGACAGGAAAGCGGACAGTGAACTTGAGGAGAGGTGGCTGCAGGAAGATCAGAGGAGGCAAGATGCAATGCTGGGGCTACTACGGGATCAAACAGACATGATCTGGCATCTAGTGGAGGTTCAGGAACATGAGCTGGAGAGACTGCCGCTGCAGCCCCTGTTTAATCACCGTCCCTCCTCCCCAAGTTCCATAGCCGTCTCCTCACCCAGATGCTCAAGAACATGGGCGGGGGTTCCGGGCACCCAACCACTTCACCTCAGTGGATAGAAGGCTGTCATTCAACAAGTATTGAAGTGGCCTTTTCCTTCCCTCCTCCTCTCCTCCCACACCCCACCCAGTGACCCGGGCTACCTTGTGAGTTATCTCCCTATTTTTATAATCAATTAATAAAGACTACATGGTTTTTAAATCATAGTGACTTTGTTTCCAAGCTGTGATCGAAGGGGGGAGGGCGGTTGGCTTACAGGGAATTAGAGTCAACCAAGGGGACAGGTTTTCATCAAGGAGAGACAAATAGAACTGTCACACTGTACCCTGGGCAGTCATGAAACTGGTTTTCAAAGCTTCTCTGATGCGCAGCGCTTCTTGATGTGCTCCTCTAATCACCCTGGTGTCTGGCTGCGCGTAATCAGCGGTCAGGCGATTTGCCTCTACCTCCCACCCCGCCATAAACGTCTCCCCCTTACTCTCACAGAGATTATGGAGCAAACAGTAAGCAGCAATAACAATGGGATATTGGTTTTACTGAGGTCTGAGTGAGTCAATAAACTGCACCAGCAACCCTTCAAACGTACAAATGCACACTCTACCACCATTCTGCACTTGCTCAGCCTTTAGTTGAACAGCTCCTTACTACTGTCCAGGGTGCCTGTGTACGGCTTCATGAGCCATGGCATCCCCAAGGATAACTATAGGCATTTCAACATCCCCAACCGTTATTTTCTGGTCTGGGAAATAAATCCCTTCCTGCAGCCATTTAAACAGACCAGAGTTCCTGAAGACGCAAGCGTCATGAACCTTTCCCGGCCATCCCATGTTGATGCTGGTAAACATCCCTTGTGATCCACCAGTGCTTGTAGCACCATTGAAAAGTACCCCTTGTGGTTTATGTACTGGCTGTCTTGGTGGTCCGGTCCCAAGATAAGGATATGGGTTCCATCTATCGCCCCTCCACAGTTAGGGAATCCCATCGCAGCAACGCCATCTACTATGACCTGCACATTTCCCAGAGTCACTGCCTTTGATAGCAGCAGCTCAGTGATTGCACTGGCTACTGACCGGTAGCTGTCTGGCATTGCAAGCTTCCAGAGGGCTATCGCCACTCGCTTGTGAACTGTAAGGGCTGCTCTCATCTTGGTATTCTTGCAGTTCAGGGCAGGGGAAAGCAAGTCACAACGTTCCATGAAAGTGCCCTTATGCATACGACAGTTTTGGAACCACTGGGAATCATCCCAGACCTGCAACACCATGCGGTCCCACCAGTCTCTGCTTGTTTCCCAGGCCCAGAATCAGCGTTCCATGGCATGAACCTGCCCCAATAACACCATGATGTCCACATTGCCGGGGCCTGCGCTTTGAGAGAAGTCTGTGTCCATGCCCTCATCACTCTTGTCACTGCGCTGCCGTCGCCTCCTCGCCTGGTTTTTCAGCTTCTTTTTCTGCATAAACTGCACGATAATGCATGAGATGTTTACAATGCTCATAAGTGCTGTGGTGAGCTGAATGGGGTCCATGCTTGCCGTGCTATAGCGTCTGCTCGGGCAATCCAGGGAAAGGGGCGGAAAATGATTGTCTGCTGTTGCTTTCACGGGGTGAGGGTTGACTGACGACATTTACCCATAACCACCCGCGACAAATTTTTGGCCCCATCAGGCATTGGGAGCTCAACCCAGAATTCCAATGGGCAGCGGGGACTACAGCAACTGTGGGATAGCTACCACAGTGCACTGCTCGGAATGTCAACGCTTGCCACGGTACTATGAACGCACACCGCTGAATTAACGTGCTTAGTGTGGACACATGCACTCGACTTTATACAATCTGTTCCCAAAAATCGACTTCTGTAAAATTGGAGTAATTTCGTAGTGTAGACATACCCTAATAAAAAAAAAACCTTCTGTCGGTGTATGCTGCATCCACATTACAGCGCTAGAGTGACATACCCTCGAGCCTCAAAGTACAGAGGTTTTGTGGCATTAAGCCTCTTTCCCTTTGTATTATTATTTCAGTGTTTAAATAGTGCCATTAGTTTGCATGGTGTTTTTCAGATATACCAGGGATATCCCTGCCCCAAAGATCATGCAATCTAAATTAGACAAAATACTGATAAAGGCTGGGGAAAAGAATGCTACATAAAAGTAAAGCATTGGGTCTTTATCTTTGGCACGTGTTGCTAGTTCCAAGGGTTTCCCCATCCCCGGCCATCAAATTCTAGCATTATATTTCTATTGTAAAGCAAGCTAAACTATAGGATTCTGAGAGGAGGCAGGAGAGCTAGGGTGAATGGTTATCTCTGTTATGTGGCACAAAGAGGGAAGGCTTTGAGAGGAACTTGAACACAGATAATGAGGCTGAGTGACACACTGGAAGAGGGAGGCTATTTCAGACATGGGGACAGACTGAAAAAGAGTTCAGAACTGTGAGTTTGGTGGAGATGGTTTTGTGATGAAAGCACTTGGAAGAATATATTACATGAGACAGTCTGTAGTAGACTTAGCAAGAGCCAAGATGCTGGCAGAGATGGGCACTCTGCAGAGGTTTGAGGCTGAGGATGGAGTGTTTGAACTTGAAGTGGAAAGAGACAAGAAGAAGCCCCATAAAGGGATTTGAGATGTGGGCTGGTATCAGAGCAGCAAGCAAAGGCAAACCTAAATGATTAGTTGCATAACTTCAAGCCAGAGAGGAGACATTTATCACAGTCCAAGTGAAAAATAACAAGGGAATGGACCAGAGATTCAAAAATGGGTACAGAGATGAAGGGACAAATTTTGGAGATCTAGAAGGAAAAGCAACAGGACTTGAGAGAAGGGAGGAATCACAGGGCTTGTCTACACTACCGCTTAAGTCGATGTAATTTACATCGCTCAGGAGTGTGAGTGCTCTCCCATCAGTACAGAAGTATCTTCACCAGACGTGTTACAGCCACACAGACACATCGGTGCAGCTGTGCCGATGTAACGTGGTAGTGGAGACTATCCTTAAATGATCCTAAATTTATTAACTTGAGTGACCAAGGGCTCATCTACATAGTGAAGTAATGGAGCTGTAATTTCTAAAGTGCACTAACGTGTTGAGCATTAGCATGCAGACCCTGCTGGTGCACCCTAAAGTTTTTTTAGCATGCTTTACCTCAGTGTTGTTTGAAACAGAGAATAGTGTAATTGTCATTGAATATGGAGAAAGGCGTGAACCTGCCGGAACCTTTTGAAAGCTACAGGTGTAAAGATTCTAATCCTCAGTTCTAGCCGAGCTATGCTCAGTGCAGGGTTGTGGGGGGTGGAGTGAGAAAAGTGGCTGTAAGCCATCTTTGCATTTCCTCCTTTCTTGGGCCAGCTGGGCCCTCTGTGTACAAGTTTGAGCACCTTCACCCACTACATCAGTGGGTTGTGTAGAGAGCAATATAGAGCCATTACACCAGGGTTTCTCAAACAGGGGTCGCTCCTTGTGTAAGGAAAGCCCCTGGTGGGCCGGGCCAGTGTGTTTACCTGTCTTATCCGCAGGTCCAGCCAATCGCAGCTCCCACTGGCCGTGGATCACTGCTCCGGGCCAATGGGGGCTGCTGGAAGTGGCACAGGCCAAGGGATGTGCTGGCTGCCGCTTCCAGCAGCTCCCATTGGCCCGGAGCAGCGATCCGCAGCTAGTGGGAGCCACGACTGGCCGGACCTGTGGATGGGGCAGGTAAACACACCAGCCGGGCCTGCCAGGGGCTTTCCCTACACAAGCGGCGACCCCTGTTTGAGAAACCCTGCATTACACCCTCTGTACACCATCTGAGGATTCCTCCTATGATGGCAGAATTTCCTGGGGGCCAGATGATCTGCTGGACTTCCAGCTCCCTTGACGTGCTAGAGCAGCATAATGGGCCCAGAACACAATAGAGATTCATGTTCAGACAGTGAATGTGTTGATGTATGTGCATGTACACAGTAGCCTCAGCAGTCTGCACTGACTGGGAAACAAACTGTGATGAATATTATGAATTAGCAAGTAAATGAATAAACATAATTTTAAAACTGAGCCAATGGAATTATATCATTTAGTCCAATGTGGTTGTTTATGAAAAAGATCATGCCTCCCAAGCAGATCTGACACCAGTTCCCCCAAAAAGGAGGATTGGTAGGTTTTGTTAACACAAGAAAAAAGACAAAGTCTTTTTATTATTATTTTGCAGAGTGTGCTTTGGGAAAACATGAAGCACTTCTAATGGAGATTTCCAAAGACAAAAATGGCAGTAGGTATCTAACTGCCCTTTGTGCCTTTGAACATCTCCCCCTTTGTTTTGTTCAGTAATAATACACACTTTTATTCATTTTTCTTCATTCTATTCCCAAAGCCTAAAATAACCATAGCTTTAGTTTTCTTCTGCACTGCACACAGACTTTCTGTTAACAGCTACTGCTACCTGGTGGACATAAACAGTACTGCACCACGCTACAATAAAAGATACGTTTATCTCTATACTCTTGTGCCCAAATCCTGAGCCTAGCCCTACAAACATCATGTTGAGCCAGCACCAATAAAATAATGACCATAAACAACTGTCTTTTTGAATAGACAGCAGGGACTGCACTTAACTAGTTTCCAGGCTCTTTCAGCAGGTTAAGGTCACCTTACAGAGGAAAGCCTGTTTGCTGTGTTGTAAGTGTATCACTACCAGGATATCGGCGAGACAAGGTGGGTGAGGTAATCTTTTATTGGACCAATTTCTGTTTATGAGAGACAAGCTTTTGAAAGCTACACAGAGCTCTTCTTCAGGTCTGGGAAAAGTACTCAGAGTGTCACAGCTAAATACAAGCTCAAACAGATAATTTAGCATAAGTAGTTACCACATATTCTATGGGGACCATTCAACGTGAAGTGGCCCATCAATACCCCTGTAGTTATAGGACAAAAAGGGGTTGTAATAAGCTGTGCACGTTGTTGTAATAAGCTGTAAATCCAGTGCCTTTATTAAAAACATGATTTTTAGTGTCTAACAAAGTTATGAATTTAAGATCCCAGGCTCATCTTTGAAAGTGTTGTGCAGGTTTCCTTTGAAGATGAGGACTGATAGGTCAGATTTAGAGTGATCACTCTGTGAAAAGTGTTCACCCACGTGATATGGTGTTTTTGTCTTTTATCACTTTCCTGTGTGAGTTCATTCAAGAATGTAGTGATTGCCTGGTTTCAACTACATCATTGTTATTGGGCCATTTAGTGTAGAGAAAAGTCTGGACAATGCAGAACAAATGCATTTTGGAGGTGGAGGACTGGACTGTGAGCATCTTGATACCCAGGTATATACAGAATGGGAGAAGAGGGCAAAATGTAGCTCTTTGACACAAAGGGTGCCTCCACATACAGATACAAAGACACTATCAAACTGTGGATAGGCATCTCAGTGAACACCTGCAGACCTGTGAAAGTCCTGTGGATATTGACTGGGCTGCAGAACTTTCACTGACCGCTCTTTATCTCTCTCTCCCCATTGTCTATTCAGATATCACTTTGTTTTTGCTATTCTCTTTCCCCTCTTAGGCCCTGATCCAGTAAAGCCCTTTAAGAGCTTAATTTTAAGTTTAAATGCTGTGCTGGATAGGGCCACAGTGCATATCCCTAATGCAAGCAGGTAAGATTTCACACACATCTCCTTGATATACTAGGATGTGGAAAGTATCAGAGGGGTAGCCGTGTTAGTCTGGATCTGTAAAAGCAGCAACGAATCCTGTGGCACCTTATAGACTAACAGACGTTTTGCAGCATGAGCTTTCATGGGTGAAGTGGGTATTCACCCACGAAAGCTCATGCTGCAAAACGTCTGTTAGTCTGTAAGGTGCCCAGGATTCTTTGCTGCTTTTAGGATGTGGAAGACAGCAGGTGTTTTTTCTCCATTCCACTGATGTTAGTATATTCAAATACTCACTGTTTTCTTCTTGCTATTTTTTATTTAAGTGCTGACATATTTGACACTGTGCAAGAAAAAAATCATATCTGCCCCCATAGTGTTTACAATCTATGAGACAAAGATAGACAAGATATACTGGAAGATCAGAGTTAGATGTTACCTTAGAAAATGTTGTTTTGATTGGTTGGTTTTGCTTGATTAGTTGGAGAACATTTACCTTTTGTCTGCATTGGAATTTTAGGATGAAATCCAGACCTCACTGAAGTCAATGAGAGTTTTGCTACTGACTCCAGTGGATCAAGGATTTCACCCTGGTCTTGTTATGGAAGCAGCTGGTTTATTAAAGGCTATTTAAAATTGTATGTATACATTTACTAAATAACCACATAACTTCATTTCTCTGCTTCCTCCCCATGACTCTTCTGTTTCAATTCCTTTGCTATGAACGTATGAAACAAGGCCCTAATCCTGCAATCAGAATCACAAAGGACAGACCTCATGAACCTCATTGCAGGATAAATGTATCATAATCCCATGTTTAGAAATATACTGTGACATATAGGGTCCAAGAGCTTTCTTCTTTGTTTATACTGTATAATTTTGTTTGATTTTCATATCTGTTCCTATCTGACCTGCTTCTGTCCCATTTAAAGTGTAATTAGATAAAGCAAAAATACTGAACATTCATGAAACATTTACCCCAATAAATTTATTAGATAGAAGATTGATTTGGAAATTTTCTCTTAATTTTAATGTTTTGTACAACAATAGTTTTGTAATGTTATAAGCAACCCATTCCTTAATCTTTCCAAATCTTCCGAGAGTAATGCCATAAAACCAGTGGTATGGCACAAAGGAATGAGCAAGAGCTGGGAAATCCTCCATTTACATTTCTAATCCTGGCAGTGACACTGACCAAGGATCTTGGCCACTACCTGCCTATACTATAGTGAGAAATCAAAATGGCTGAGATATTCTTCTTGGCTGCCCCTTGGACTCCATTCCAAATACACTCTAGATTTTCTCTCCCATTCTATTTCTACAGTGTATTGTTTTAAATCAATCTACCTGAGTCTAAGATCTTGTCTACATTACAAAGTTTTGTCGGCAAAAGCTGCCTTTTGCCAACAAAATAAAACCACCTCAACAAGTGGCATAAAGCCTTTTGCAGCAAAGTTAAAGGGACAAAGCATCAGCATAGACACTGCTGTTTGTTTTGTTGACAGAACTGGCTTCCGCCAGTATCCCACAATGCCCACCTTAACTGCTCTGCTCATTGTTTCTATTTCTGTTGCGCACCCCACTCCTTTCAAAGCTCTGGGAAGTATCTGACAGCTGAGTGTGCTGCTCCACAAAGAGCAAATCATTAGCATGTTGTGTGACGGACTTGGCAAAAATACCCTATTTAGTGACAGTGTGTGGAGGGGGCTTTCAGCGTTTCTTGAAAAATTAGCACAGATCTCAAAATTTTTACCACGGACATGTTGCTGACCCCTGGTTCTGCCCCACACTAAGAACAGAGCACCAGGTAGACTGCTACTAGGGGTGAGGGAGAGACTGCAGTGTTGCTTTTTGACATTCCTCAGCATGGAGAGCTCAAAGAGCTGCTCAAGATGCTGTGGGAGGACTTAGAGGGAATCACAGAATAGTAGGAACGCAGAGCGGGCTGCTTCAGGAGAGACTGCTGTGTGGAGCCAAGCCAGGGGCTGATGTGGGGTGGGGGTGTCCCCCTCCCCCTTCCTCAGGATAGCTTGGTCAGCCTGTTGTCTCCCCTTCCCCAGACACACCACTCTTCTCTCCCTCCCCCCATACCCTTAAATTGAAAAAGGGGCGACACTCTACTAGGGTGCTCCCTGAAGGGATTGAGAAACCTGTATCATGTGACGCTACCTGCCCCATGAGGCACTGCAAACCCATCCCAAAGCACCCTGCAGCCAATTGCACAGTGGGACAGGTACCACAGTGCACTGCTCTCTGTGTCCACGCAAGAGCTGCTAGTGTGGATGCACGCTGCTGACACAAGGAGCTAGTGTGGACATGCAACAGTGATTTTAATGAAAGCGGCATGACTTTTGCCAAGAAAACTTTGTAGCGTAGTCAACGCCCAAGCGAAGTTGTTTGCAGGGTTGTAGGAGCCAGTGATTTCCCTACACCCCCCCCCCAGGGGGGGTGTACACCCCCCCTGAATTTTCCCAACACCCCCCCTAGTTTTGTGAGCTAGTTACATACCAATTTAGTGACTGTTTGGAAATCTGAATTTAAACTGAAACATTAATACACACTTTAAAAGCTTATACAGTGTATGATAAAATATGTGTATCTGAAAAAGTATAATAGATTTGAAAAGTATGAACATAGACTAGCTTCCTTGCTTCCTTATACAGCTGTTTTTTTATGATGTCAGTGCATTCATTTCGGTGATGTTGGCCAACCTAATAATTTCAAATGCTGATTTGTAAGCAAAGTCTAAGGCTATGGCTACACTAAGCACTAAGTGTAGTCAAAGCGCCAGCGCTGGGAGAGAGCTCTCCCAGCGCTGTCCGTACTCCACCTCCCTGTGGGGAATAACGTACAGCGCTGGGAGCCACGCTCCCAGCGCTGGGGCTTTGACCACACTGGCGCTTTGCAGCGCCGCAATTTGCAGCGCTGGAGAGGGTGTGTTTTCACACCCTGCTGCAGCGCTGCAAATTTGCAAGTGTAGCCATGGCCTAAATGAGCTCTCCCTGACAGCTAGTGATGAGCTGGGGGCTAAGGCTTCAGGGCCAGATTATATTTACATTCACACCTAATCTACCTAGGTATCCAGCAAACAGAGCTGTGTTGTCCAAGTGATAGATTTTGGCTGGTGTTGGGTTACAAACCACTTGAATGTGGGGGGAAAAGGGATGAAATGTTGTTCTTATTGTATGAGTAAAGGGCAGTATAACTGTGCTTAGCCTGTGATGATTTGAAGGCATCAAGAGAGAGGGTGGGGACCTGTCCCTCTCCACTGTTTAAAGACAGAGCTGATAAGGCTCCATAGATAGTCTTTTGTTCTGTTAAGTGACCACTGCAGCTGAAATCACTGACAATCAGGTCTAAGTGCTTAGTCCTGTTGTGGGGACAGTGTTCCTGTGGGTACAGTGTTTTTCTGTAAAAGACAGCCCAGACTGCACTAGCAGCAAGGTTCCCACACTGAGAGCTCAGCTGAAATCACTGAGCGCTGGTGGAACCTCAAGAGACCAACTCACAGAGGTCACAGTGGTAGGTGACAGCAGAAGGTGACTGTGCAGGGCCATTGGCAACAGAGTGGTGGAGTGAACGGTGGCACAATGAACAGCCGTGGCCAGAGCGAACTGTGCCTTTTTGTCCCCCACCTGGAAGGTGTACTCACGTGAAAGCACCTCTGAACTCTGAGTCTCCACTGACCAAGGACAACACCAGTGAGTGGAGTGCGGTGGAGGGAAAAGTGAGGGGCATGTTAAATAAACATTTGTTTGTTGGACTATATTTTAGTCACTTTGCTCCAGAATGCTAGATTTGTGACTGGGAATGGAAACTTATATAAATATGTTTCCCAGTAGGCCAAGATTTTTGAAATGCAGTATTTGCCAAGGTTGTTATCTCACATTGTTGCTATATTGGGAGGTCATTATGTTGGGGAGTTTCTGTACTAAACATTTTTATTATAATTAATTTTTACATAAGAATGGTCATACTGGGTCAGACCCATGGTCCATATAGCCCAGTACCCTGTCTTACAACAGTGGTCAAGGCCAGGTGCTTCAGAGGGAATGAATAGAACAGGGAATCATCAAGTGATCCATCCCCTGTTGCCCATTCTCAGCCTCTGGCAAACAGGCTAGGGACACTCAGAGCATGGCATTGCATCCCTCTCATCCTGGCTAATAGCCACAGATGGACCTGTTCTCCAGGAATTTATCTAGTTCTTTTTAAAATCCTGTTATAGTTTTGGTCTTCACAGCATCCCCTGGCAAAGAGTTCCCTGGGTTGACTTTATATTGTGTGAAGAAATACTTTCTTTTGTTTTTTTAAAATCTGCTGCCTATTAATTTCATTGGGTGACTGCTAGTTCTTGTGTTATGTGAAGAATTAAATAAAATTTCCTTATTCACTTTCTTCGCACCAGTCAAGATTTTGTAGACCTCTATCATATCCCCATTAGTCATCTCTTTTCTAAGCTGAAAATTCTCAGTCACTTTAATCTCTCCTCCTGTTTCATACCCCTCATCATTTTAGTTGCCCATCTCTGTACCTTTTCCAATTCCAATATATATATTTTTAGGATGAGTGACCAGATCTACACACACTATTCAAGGTGTGCACATACCATGGATTTATATAGAGGCAATATGATATTTTCTGTCTTATTATCTATCCCTTTCTTAATGATTCCCAACATTGTTTGCTTTTGTGACTGTTGCTGCACATGGAGTGGATGTTTTCAGAGAACTATTCACAATGACTCCAAGATTGTGGCATTGAGTGTTAACAGCTAATTCAGATGCCATCATTTTGTATGTATAATTGAGATTGCTTTCCAATGTGCATTACTTTGCATTTATCAACACTGAATTTAATTTGCCATTTTGTTGCCCAGTCACCCAGTTGTGTGAGATCCCTTTGTAGCTCTTCGCAGTCTGCCTGGGACTTAATTATCTTGAATAGTTTTGTATCATCTGCAAATTTTGCCACCTCACTGTTTACCCATTTTTCCAGATGAATATGTTGAATAGGACTGGTCCCAGTACTGACCCCTCAAGGATACCACTATTTATCTCTCTCCATTCTGAAAACTGATAATTTATTCCTACCCTTTGTTTCCCATCTTTTAACCAGTTACTGATCCATGAGAGGACCTTCCCTCTTACCCCATGATGGCTTACTTTTCAAAAGTCAATTTAAATTAAATACATTTTTTTTAAATTATATCTTTTTTTAGAAATCTAGATCTGTTATGTGTTTTGGTGTAACTTGCATTTTCCTTATGTTAAATTTGCATTATCCTAACAAAACATTTACTTTGTTCACTTTCTTCACATCAGTCAAGATTTTATAGACCTTTAGCATATCCCCCCTTAGTCATCTCTTTTCTAAGCTGAATATTCCCAGTCATTTTAATTTCTTCTCCTATTTCATACCCCTAATCATTTTAGTTGCCCATCTCTGTACTTTGTGCATTTCCAGTATGTCTTTTTTGGGATGGGGTAACCAGATCTGCACACAGTATTCAAGGTGTACATGTGCCATGGATTTATATAGAGGCAATATGATATTTTCTGTCTTATTATCTATCACTTTCTTTAAAAAGCAAAGGTTTCAGAGTAGCAGCCATGTTAGTCTGTACTGCAAAAAGAACATAAGCTTTCGTGGGCTACATCCGATGAAGTGGACTGTAACCCACGAAAGCTTATGCTCAAATAAATTTGTTAGTCTCTAAGGCCTGGTCTACACTAGGACTTTAATTCGAATTTAGCAGCGTTAATTCGAACTAACCGCTCAACCGTCCACACCAGGAAGCCATTTAATTCGAACTAGAGGGCTCGTTAGTTCGAATTTGGTACTCCACCCCGACAGGTGGAGTAACGCTAAATTCAACATGGCTAGCTCGAATTAGGCTAGGTGTGGATGCAAATCGAACTTAGTAGCTCCGGGAGCTATCCCACAGTGCACCACTCTGTTGACGCTCTGGACAGCAGTCCGAGCTTGGATTCTCTGACCAGCCACACAGGAAATGACCCGGGAAAATTTGAATTCATTTTCCTGTCTGGGCACTTTGAATCTGACGTCCTGGCTGGACATCGGGGCGAGCTCCGCAGCACCTGCAACGATGCAGAGTTCTCCAGCAGAGGAGTTCATGTTATCTGTGAATAGAAAGAGGGACCCAGCATAGACTGACTGGGAACTCTTCGATCTGATCGGTGTGTGGGGCGAGGAGTCTGTGCTTTCGGAGCTGCGCTCCAAAACAGGGAATGTGAAGACCTACGAGAAGGTCTCCAAAGCCATGAGAGACAGAGGATACAGGCGGGATGCAACGCAGCGTCGCGTGAAAATCAAGGACCCCAGACAAGGCTACCAAAAAATCAAAGCGGCAAACGGACGCTACGGAGCCTGCCACCACTGTCCCACCAGTGACCGTGGACTCTGACGATGGGACAGTGTCGACGGCCAGTTCCTCGGTGATGTTCGCGGACGGGGAAGATGAGGAAGGGTTTGTGGAGGACGAGGCAGGCGAGAGCGCTTACAACGATGGTTTCCCCGACAGCCAGGATCTATTCATCACCGTCACGGAGATCCCCCAACAACCCTCCCCGGCCATTATCCCGGACCCTGAATCAGGGGAAGGAGCAGTCGGTAAGTGCTGTAACCATGTTAACTTTTATTCTTAATATAACAGGAATCTGAAGTGTGTGAGAAGGAGGTCTCTCTATATATGGTAATAGAACAGAAATCCTCCTGGGAGATCTCCACGAAGCTCTCCTTCCGTTAATCGATAAGCATCAGCAGGAGGTTCCTGAGGAGAGCTGCCTTATTGGGTGCTCCGTGATAGCACTGTTTTCCACGCGAGGCTTTCATGAGGTATTCAGGGAGCATTGCCTCCCCTTGCACGGCTGCATCGGGCCCTGGTTCATGCTAGCTTTCACGCAGCATGCGCTCTCTATCTCCTTCAGTGACCCTCCTCAGGGTGATCTCGCTCGGAGACTCCTGCATCTAATTAGGTTAATTACTGTAATTTTACGCCTGGTCCAAAGTATTTTTAAAAAATCTAAGGACAGACGGCATAGCACAGACTCAGCACGCAGCTGCGTGACGACCGTAACGGAAAGCCAAAGAATATAATGGACGCTCATGGAGGGAGGGGGGAATGAGGACGCAAGGTATCCCACAGTTCCTGCTGTCTCCGAAAAGTATTTGCATTCTTGGATGAGCTCCAAATGCTTCTAGGGTCAAACACAGTGTCTGCGGTGGGTCAGGGCATAGTTCGGCAATTTGCGCACACAACCCACCCACCACCAGAAGTGAAAACAATCCTCTGTTGACTCTTTTACATGTCACCCTATCTTTACTGAATGCTGCAGATAGACGCGATGGTGCAGCACTCAACACCAACATCCTTGCTCCCCCCACGCTATGGATGGCTGATGGTACAATAAGATGGAAATCCATCCTCATCATCAGCCTATTGGCACATGGGGCAGTGCAAAAGGGCTGGTAACCATGCCGACTAGTATCAGTAAGGTCGATCAAGGGCGCCTGTCCCTAATTTTTGATGGCTGATGGTACAATATGGCTGGTAACCGTCCTCATCATTGCAACAGGGGGCTGAGCTCCATCAGCCCCCACCCTTCATTGTAAATAAAAGATTCAATTGCCCCTGGACTAGCAGAGGGATGATGGGCTCCTTCATCCACACTCCTTAATGTCCTGCCTGGACTATTATTGCAGCTGGAGGCTTCCTTCCACTCATTTCTCACAAACAAGTCACTGTGTCTTATTCCTGCATTCTTTATTACTTCATCACACAAGTGGGGGGACAATGGTATGGTAGCCCAGGAAGGCTGCGGTAAGAACGGAATGAACAGGTGGTGTTGTTGCAGGAGCACCCCCTGTGAATAGCATACAGCTCATAATTTATGCAGGATCAGACACAGAGCAGCTGTGCTCTCTGGTTCTATGATACAGTGGTTCTCTAGTACACTTGCCCATAATCTAGGCAGGACTGATTCTATTTTTAGGTACCAAAAAGGAGGGATTGACTCAGGGAGTCATTCCCAATTTTGGCTTTTGCGCCCCTGGCTAAGAGCAGCCAGGGGCACTTATGACAGCAGCAAATGGTACAAAAGGACTGGTAGCCATGATCATCTTACTTCCAATTTATGGAAGGGTTTGGATGGTGCAATATGGCTGGTAACCATCTCTGCTGTCATGCAAAAGCATGCTGCTGTGTAGCACTGCTGGCCCACCTCTGTCAGCGGCATCTAGTACACATACGGTGACATACACAAAAGGCAAAACAGTGTCCATGGTTGCCACGCTATGGCGTATGCCAGGGCAATTCTGGGAAAACGGGCTTGAAATGATTGTCTGCCGTTGCTTTCCCGGAGGAAGGAATGACTGGCGACATTTACCCAGAATCCACCGCGAAAATGATTTCTGCCTCAGCAGGCACAGGGGTTTCAACCCAGAATTCACAGAGACAGCCTAGACTCAGTTAATTGTTCGCAAAAATGTATCTTTGCAAGGAATTCACTCCCTGTTTCCCATCTCACAGCTTCCACTGTCTCCAGACCTGCCACAGCATCCCCCTCGCAGAGGCTGGCAAAGATTAGGCGGCGAAAGAAAAAGACAAGGGACAAGATGTTCGAGGAACGTATGGGCTGCTACCTAGCAGAGGCGGACCAGCAGAGCCAGTGGAGGGAGACCGTCTCTCTGTGCCAGCGCTCACACAGCGAACGGGAGGAGAGGTGGCGTGAGGAAGACAAGCAGGCGACTCAAACAATGCTTGGACTAGTGAGGGAGCAAACGGACACGCTCAGGCGCCTTGTGGATGTTCTGCAGGACCGCAGGAGGACAGAGACACCCTGCAGTGTATCTGCAACCGCACTCCCCCGCCACAAAGTCCCATACCCCCCTCACCGAAAATAATCAGGAGGGGCGGCCGGGGACGTGAATACTGTCACTGCACCACAGCACAGTGCTCAAGTACCCAAAAGCTATCATACCCTACATTTGCCGAAGTCCTTCACTTCCAGACTCACAGTAGTCCCAATCCCAGTCCCATCCCCTAACTGTCTACTTAATTAATAAAAATGCTTTGCTGTTAATTACTGTTTCCGTTATGTTTTTTCAAAGAAGACTGTGTTTGAATGGGGGGCGTGGGGAAGGGGGTGGTTAATTGCATAGGACAGTCACCTTTCCCAGGGTACAGACACAGGGGCAGGATCAGCAGCGGGTCACACACACGGTGCAGTCAGTAGGCACCCTGGTCGGTTTTTGGAGGTGGTTTCCAGGATCTGTGTGGGTGGGGGAGATGTGACTTTGCAGCGGGGGAGGGCGGTTACAGATCTTATACAGCGGTCCTTGTCCTGGACCGCTGAGTCACGCAGCTGAGGAATCTGTATCCGTCCTCCTCCACCACAAGGTCACATATCCGCCCGCACACAGAATTCCATAAAGAGGGATGGCAGGCTCCGTTGAAAGAAGCCTTCCGGCACTGCGGACCGCTCTAGGAGCAGGAGCCTGTCATTCCTTGAGTTTAGAGGCGGTCTTTACATCACCGCACACCCTACCCAGCACAGCCTGCGTCCCAGTTTCAACCCTTTCACGAAAAGTCATGAATAAAGAAACCTTTGTTAAGTAATAATGGGACATGTATTTTATTTTTACATGTGTACTGGAAGTGGGGGTAACGGGGTGAACGGGGTATGTAACCGAAGAGGAGAGTCAACAGTCAGTGGGTAAAGAAACAGGGGCAGGTTCAGCTTCTCTGTAAAGAAACTGAACAGTCACAGGTCACGCTGCTCGCTGCTCGCTGGTATTTGAAGAGTTCCTTGTCGCTGTCCCAGGCGCCTGTATAGGGCTTCATGAGCAAGTGCATTAGCGGGCATGCTGGGTCCCCGAGGATGACTATAGGCATCTGCACATCCACAACAGTTATTTCGTGGTCCGGGAAGAAACTACCTTCCTGCAGGCGTCTGAGCAGCCCACAGTTCCTGAAAACACACGCATCATGAACCTTGCCCGGCCACCCGACGTTGATGTTTGCAAAACGTCCCCTATGGTCCCCCAGTGCTTGCAGCACCATTGAAAAGTAGCCCAATTTCTCAGCAGCTGACTGTGGAAGACGTGGACGATAAAGTGCGAGGAGGAGAAAACAGCGATGATCGCAGCGGGCTCCGTGCTTGCAGTGCTGTGGCGTCCGCGCTGTCACTGACCAGAAAAGTGCATGAACAGATTGCCCGCAGGCGCTTTCCCGGAGGGAGGGAGGGAGGTTGTGATTGACGGTTCAATGACGACACTTACCCAAAACCACCCTCGACACATTTTTTCCCCCAGCAGGCATTGGGGGCTCTACCCAGCATTCCAATGGGCAGCGGGGAGTGCGGGAACTGTGGGATAGCTTCCCACAGTGCACCGCTTCCGAAGTCGACGCTGGCCCCGTGAATGTGGACTCAGAAATTCGAATTAGTGTATTTAGTATGGATACACAAATTCGACTTCATAAGGTCGAATCCACAAATTCGAACTAAGTTGATTCGAAATAGTCTTGTAGTGTAGACAAGGCCTAAGGTGCCACAAGTGCTCCTGTTCTTTTTAAAAAAGCAAACAGAATGTTGGGAATCACTGACTGCCGCTGCACGCTGAGTGGATGTTTTCAGAGAACTATCCACAATGACTGCAAGATCTTTCTTGAGTGTTAACAGCTAATTCAGACTCCTTCATTTTGTATGTATAGTTGAGATTGTTTTCCAATGTACATTACTTTGCATTTATCAACATTAAATTTCATCTGCCATTTTTGTTGCCCAGTCACCCAGTTTCATGAGATCCCTTTGTAATTCTTCGCAGTCTGCCTGGGACTTACCTATCTTGAATAGTTTTGTATCAGCTGCAAATTTTGCCACCTCACTGTTTACCCATTTTTCCAGATCATTTATGAATATGTTGAACAGCACTGGTCCCAGTACCGACCCCTCAGGGATACCACCATTTATCTCTCTCCATTCTGAAAACTGATAATTTATTCCTTTGTTTCCCATCTTTTAACCAGTTACTGATCCATGAGAGGACTTTCCTCTTACCCTATGATGGCTTACTTTTCAAAAGTCAATTTAAATTAAATACTTTTTTTTTAAATGTATAGTTTTTTAGAAATCTAGACCTGTTATGTGTTTTGGTGTAACTTGCATTATTCTTATGTTAAATTTGCATAATCCTAACAAAACATTTACTTTATTCATATCTTTTTTATATATCTCATTGGTCCTGACACCCCTCCTGTAAATTCGAACACCCCCCCTAATTTCAATTCCTGGGGAAACCACTGGTAGGAGCCATGTTGGCCCCAGGATGCTGGCGACACGCTGGGTGAGGTAATAGCTTTGATGGGCCCTTGAAGGAAAGTGCTGTGTGGCGGGAAAGCTTGTCTCTCTCCTCTACAGAAGTTGGTCCAACAACAGACGAGACGGAGCCTCGCTTGTCTCGCTAGTGAATCCTGGCACCGGTGCAGCTCCAGGACCCGGTGCTCTGCCTCGAGCTGTGCCGGGGCTCCCCAGCTGGGGCCGGGGTCCGGCCCCCTGCGGGACGGGAGAGCGGTGCTGGCCTGGAACGGCCGCTGGCCCCTCTGCTCGGGCCCGTCTCTTCGCATCTCCCCGCGCCCGCGCCCCCGGCTGGGCCCTGCAGCCTCCGCCCAGCACAGGCCTCCAGGCGGCGACGCGCGCACCGCTCGCCTCACACGCGCGCTCGGCCAGCGCTAGCCCCAGCGAGCCCCTTTCTGCCGCCGCCTCATCGATGGACTCGGCGATCTCCCCAACCGCCTCGATGCAGCGTGCGTCGATTTGCTCCGCCTGCTGCGCGGAGACTGAGCGGCCGCTCTCGCGAGCCCGACCGCAGGCTGGGCCGCGAGCGCGCCGATTCGCGCCGCCCGCTCCGCGCCATGGATGAGCTCGGCGCTCTCCTCATCGATGCGCTCCCGGAGTCGATTCGTCGGCCGCGGCGCCATTTTGCAGGAAGAGCGGCGAGGGAGGTAGGAGCCCGGCCGCCGACCCCAGCGCAGCGCCTGCCCCCTCCGCGGGGCTGCACCCGAGTGTGGCCGTGGGTCGGGCTGGCTGCACCGCGAAGGGCCCTTCGCCGGGCGTGAGCTGGGCCTGAGGGGCTGCTGTGCCGAGGCGAGGCAAGCCGCGTCCGCGCTCGGGTCCGGGGGGCTGCTGGTACAAGGCGGGCGAGGCCGATGGCCCATCGCTGCGCTGGGAGGCGGCGGGTACTGGGTTGAGGCTGCAGCAAATCGCCTCCCCCTCTGGCGTCTCCCAGCGCCGGGCGCAGCAGTTTAAACGTCCAAAACTTCCCTCTGCGCAGCTTCCGGTTGGGTTAAGGGGCGACGTTGTAGGCAGGGACCTGCCACTTCCGCGGGTGCTGCTGTCCGTAAGGGCGGGTGGGTGGGGGCTGCCTGCAGTCTGACCCGTTTCGTGTTGGTCTGATGGCCCCGGGCTCCCTGCAGGCTGTCAGGGCGGCTGTCGGCGGAGTTCGGGAAATTGCGCGGTACCGTTTGGAGGCCATACGGGAGAGCTGCCGTGCAGTCAGGCTCCTGAGCAGCGCGGAAGCGGTGGCATGTTCTAGATAGGTTTGTTTACCATCCTCCTAACCACAGTATCTGACACTATATAACCAGTCACTGGTGTGTGATATTTCTTTCTTCTGTTTCAGGAAGAATTTTATTTAAATAGAGAAACAACCCTCAGAAATGGCCAATGTGAGTAATTTAGTCATTGAACTCTGCTACCAGTAGCTTATAATGTTAGTGGTGTCATTAAGCTAAACAGCATTAAGCAGGAAATTTAGTTTTCATTTGTATTGTGACTTCAGTTGGGTGCCATGAAAGACTCCTCATGCACCTTATATCTAAAGATTAGCCCTGAAGAAGAGCTCTGTGTAAGCTCAAAATCTTGTCTCTCTCTCACCAGCAGAAGTTTATCCAGTAAAAGATATTACCTCACCCACCTTGTGTCTCTAAGATAAGACAACATGCAAACTACAAAAAAAATTGTTAATATTTTATGTGGCACCAGATTCTCTTTTATTTTTTCATGGCATCTGTGAAATTCTGTGTAATTCTTCTACATAAGGTTCGATTGTTCATAAAGATTCTGTTGTACACAACTTTTTTTTAACATAAAAACAGTGTTGGATTGTTGACTGATGGAAAAATTTGACTGGCTGAATTTTTTGAGGCTGATTTATAAATTCATATATTTGTCCCCAATCCTACAAACACTTAGGCACATGCTTCAGTCCCCCCTCCTGCAGTCATGTGATATTTTTTGTTGTCGGAAGGGGGTCATGTCACAATGAAGTTTGAGAACCCTTGATATAGGGTATCCTTTTACACAAGATTTCTGGTGATAATGTAAACCGTAAGTGTAAAGATTAAGTGGTTATACTGTGTGTACAATAAACTAAAAATATACGTCTGTTCTGTGTCTTGAGTATATTTTAATATTTATTATAGAGTTTACAAAAGAAATATTTTTTTAAATTGTCCAGCAATCTAAATCATTTATCTTGTATAAACCTTTCACATTAAATAGCAAATTTTGATATTTCAGAGGATGCTCTGGCAGCACAAATTGTAATTTAAAAAATTAAGTTCTGATTGTGCTGATATTAAGTGTAAAAATTATTTGATAGAATAGTGTGAAATACAAGGCTGTGAAAGCCATTACTTAAAGCTGATTTCAAATAATTGTGTACTGATTATAAGCACTCTGAGATCTAAGGATAACACACGCTGTAAGGCCCTAATCGTGGAAGTATGAACATGGGTAATCTCATTTTCGTCAGTGACATTCTTTGTGGGGGTGTGTTTGTAGAATTGGGCCTTAAGTGCTAAGTTTTATTATTTTGATATTCCTGGATGGTGCCCCATTTGCAACAGTGCCCCATTTCAAGTAAAGCATTGAGGTGGAATCAGATTGCACTGTGCTGTGGCTTTTGAATTTAATGGAATTTTGGGCCCAAAATTCCAATTTAAATTCTAGATCCCTGCAAATGCTGGTGCATGTCAAGTGCTTAAATGTACATGTATAAGTGTCTGCAAGATTGTGGTGTTTGCCTTTAGAAAGACAAAGTGGTTGAGGTAATGTCTTTTATTGGACCAACTTCTGTTGGTGAGAGAGACAAGCTTTTAAGCTTCTGACCTGAAGAAGAGCTCTGTGTAACCTCAAAAGCTTGTTTCTCTCACTAACTGAAGTTGGTCCAGGGGTGGCCAACCTGTGGCTCCAGAGCCACATGCGGCTCTTCAGAAGTTAATATGCGGCTCCTTGTATAGGGACCAACTCCAGGGCTGGAGCTACAGGTGCCAAATTCCCAATGTGCTGGGGGGGGTGCTCACTGGTCAACCCCGGGCTCTGCCACCAGCCCTGCCCCCACTCCACCCCTTCCTGCCCCCTCCCCTGAGCCTGCCATGCCCTCACTTCTCCCCCTCCCAGCCTCCTGCATGCCATGAAACAGCTCATCAGGAGGTGCGGGGAGGGGAAGGTGCTGATCGGCAGGGGCGCTAGTGGGCAGGAGGCGCTGGGAGTGGGGGGATGGAGCTGATGGGGGGGCTGCTGATGTGTTACTGTGGCTCTTTGGCAATGTACATTGGTAAATTTTGGCTCCTTCTCAGGCTCAAGTTGGCCACCCCTGAGTTGGTCCAATAAAAGATAATAGACCAGCACAGCTACAACAACACTGCATACAGGAAATGTTTGGTTTTGGTCAGATATTGTCAGTTTAATACGTATTTTAGATAATTAACAAAAAAGATGTCTGTATAAGGTACACTAGCCTTTACTATGTACAGGCTTTGTATTCAGGTTGACAGGATTAGGTCCCAATCCTGCATACATGCACGTGTCTGACTTTGAGCATGTGAGCAGTTCCATTAAAGTCAATAGGACTACTCAAATGCTTAAAGTTAAGTGTGTGCATACATGTGTATAGCACTGGAGCCTTAAGATTTAGTCCTACCCTGAAAATCTTTTCAAAAATTCCCCCCCAGTTCTAGGAAAGTAGAACAGAGGCCCAAATACTGTCTCACAAGATGAACCTAAATTAAGCAACAAGATTGAGTTTTTAGGGCACTGCAGTTCAGCAGGTTGGAAATCTTGTGGTAGCTCTAAGTATGTTAAAAATGAAGGAGTTTATTTAATTAAATATAATGGTTTATTATTTTGGTATTAAAATTCAATTTATTTTACTGTCCCTAAACGTTTGAATTGGCTACAGATTTGTTTTTCTAGTGCATAATTGGATTGTTGAAGTCAAGAAACTAGAAGTTGTTGGCAGCTTGAAGTTATAGCAGTTAGATACTTAGTAGTTGGAGTTCTTGAAATTTGGGGAGAAGATTAAATTTGTGGGCTTAAGCACATTAGCTGGATATTTTTGCTAAACCAATCAACAGTAAAATAGTGAACAATGTTGACATTTAAATTTATCATCATTAGGATTCAGAGTTAACAACATTGAGATGAATTGGAGTTGGTCACACTTCCGAGTGCTATTGTTTCAGGCTGTTTGCAGACTTGGGAAGACAACATTGCATCCATTTACGCTCGGTTTGTTTTTTAAGGTTTTTCTTTGCTATCATAGAAGTAGGTGTTGTCTTTTTGTAATTGAACGCTTAGACTTGGAAACACAATTCTGTGGCAAATTCTGCCTCTGCTGAATACACAAGAGCTATGTGGCCTTCTGATTGTAAACCCATATTGCTGGGTTTTTTTGTAGCTGAAAATGTTTTGTGTCTGCAGAGCAAAATAATGTTGTCAGTACTAATTTTAGGCTTTCCTGGCTTGATTGTGTCCCTCAAGTTGAAATATTGCAGGTAGATGGTATAGTGACTGAATTGCTCCTGCCCATTCTGATAATTTGGTTTTAAAATAAATTTGCGTGCGCATTCTGTGTGCGCTTTCGTATTCTTTTACATTTTATTATTATTCTAAGTATCCTGTAATACCTTTGCACCAGGGGGTGGACTAAAAACAGTGCTAGTCTGTAGGGCAAAGCACTGAGATTAGATATCCGTATTTACTTACCTAAAATATTTTGATGGATCCTAAGATCAACTTTCCTGATTGTTTTGTATTTTTAGGTTTTTGGTTTTTTTCCCCCCCAAATGTAACAACAGCAGGGAAAATGATACCTAGTGTATCATGACCCTATACATAACCATATTTACATTCATGTGTTGTCACAATGATACCCCTGACTTTTAACCCCTTTCTAACTGTAGCTCAAGTGTGGAGGTATTTCAGTGTGCATTTTTGTTTGCATTGTGCAGTTTCCTTTTATCAAAATTGAATAGGAAACTTACAGTACTAATGAAGTGTAAAATATTCTTAGTTAAATACAATTAATGACACTTCATTACTATAAGTTTTTCTGTGGAGTTACATGTAGTTTTGTCTTCTAAAAAGTTAAATATAAATTCATTGATCACTTTTCCTTGCAACAGGTGACACTCATTTCTTCTTTCATCCTCTTTAGGTGCTCTGTAACAGAGCAAGACTGGTGACCTATCTACCAGGATTTTACTCCTTGGTCAGAAGGGTTGTTAATCCCAAGGCTTTTTCCACCGCAGGATCTTCTGGCTCAGATGAGCCTCATGTTGCTGCTGCACCTCCTGATATATGTAAGGAAAAATAAACGAATTTTGTTACATTTACTGCCTACCAGAGTTCAACATCTTAAAAACTATCTGTCTCAAATAAATAGAGAGAAAATTGCATTTTTTTAATATGGTGAAACATTTAGTTTTTTCACTTAATCTTTGTGATTACTTTTTTTTGTCTGTTTTACATGATTGTACTCAAATGTTTTTATTTAGGAATTAAAAATAACTGTTTTTTCAATGTGAAGAATAATGTAAGCACTCAATTTTTGACAGGTCCAAGAACTGTGTGGCCAGATGAAGTAATGGGACCATTTGGTCCTCAGGACCAGAGATTCCAGCTCCCGGGTAATATAGGTTTTGATTGTCACCTAAATGGTACAGCTTCTCAGAAGAAAACACACGTTCATAAAAGTTTGCCTGATATATTAGTGGAGCCCTTATCAAGTGAGAGACATGAATTTGTGATGGCACAATACATAAATGAGTTTCAGGTAAGAACAACAATTTAATACATGAAGCTGAAAATTGTAGTAGTGTTTTGATTTTCTTATATCCCAGTGAGTAATCTCCCAAAAATAGAATATTGATAGTGCTCTGAAAGTGATGTGAGATGAAAATGAACAGAGATGGGGGAGGGATCATATAGAACATTTGTTTCCCAAGAAAATCAACTGTCTCTTAAAACCCCTGACACTGAGTCATGTGAATATTTTTTGCAAAATGTCTCATGAAATAGCATTTTAAATAGCTGCTTACTTGTATGAGCTATATGAAAACAAGATTAGGTTAATTTAACTTTAAAACAAATTGTTGACTTAGTCTTTTTGATCTGTTTTTACAAAAAAACAGATCAGTGTTAATTATTAACTTTTAATGATTTCCTTTGGATTGGATGGGTCTAATTCATTAGGACAAAGTCTCCCTTAGTTGTGCTTGTGGTTCTTGTATGTTAAAATAAATAAATAAAAGTTCATGAAAGCCAACATGAGAAGTGTACTAACTAAACTTGATTGTAGTTGAAGTTACTCCTTTCAGAGATGCCTTATTAACAATAGGCAGTTTGACTATTATATTTGCTGGCCTTGTATATTAAGAAATTTTTAGCTCATGTATAATGCCATCAGTGAACTGAGACCTCACTGGTTTTGGAGCCAAATTAGCGATAGACATTACCCAAAAAAGCCACAGTAGTGTGAATTCATTATTTATTTACTGTGTGTGTGTATAATCTCACAGCAAAACGGCTGGCCAAGTATTACTATTTTATCAACTACAATTGGTTATAACAACATAGTAAAAGCAACCTGATTGGTTAATAGCTTAGGTTAAATAATTAAATCAGTGTTTTAATATCATTGCTGCAAAGAGCTGCAGGTGATGCGTTAAAGAGCCAGTTGCCTCTCCCAAGCCTCAGTCTGAGTATCACTGAGCTAGTATATTGGCTTTCCACAGTCCACATGAATGTTGTGACATCCTCAAACATAGGAAATCAGTTTAAAAATTATGATAAACTATTTTTATGTAAAAATGCTGTACAATATTTCTTGTGTACTGTAAACGGGCTACTCACCGCCGCGGCGCCTCCCGCTGGTTTTTCCGGGGAATTAGCTCTTTTTCAGCCCGGAGCGCCCTCTGCTGGCCGGTGGTCCGCCTGTTTTCCTCTCGGCCCCATGTCCCTCCCAGGATCCCAGCGCCCCTTTAACTGGGTTTCCCCCTCCCCGGGGAACCCCCACCCTGCTTTCCCCGCTTCGCCTCAGAATGGCTACTGCCTAGTCGTGCTCTAGCCCCAGCTCCTGGGACAGACTGCAGTATCCGCCTTCTCATCACAGGCAAAGGGGTTTGGACCTGGTGCTCTTCCTACCCCTGGGTCGCCCCTTGCAACCCCCAGTACCTGTGGCCTACCGCTAGGCTGCAGCCTGGGGTTTTTCTGGCTCGAGCTCCCCAGCTCCCTAGCCTGTTCCCAGCCCTGCTTCACCCAGGTACTTTAGCTCTGCCCATAAGCAGCCAGGCCCATCCCTCTCTGAAGGCAGAGAGAGACTGTTTGGGCTCTGGCTTCCCTGCCTTCTTATAAGCCCCAGGGCTTCAGTTTGGGGCGTGGCCCCAGCTGTGGCCACTTCCTTACTCAGCCCAGCTTCCAGAGCCACCGCTCTCAAGCCCTGGCAGGCAGCTTTTCAAGCCCCTCTGGGCAGGAGCAGGGTCCACCCTGCTGCAGTACATATAACCTGAGTTTGAACAATCCACTTGCCCATAGTGAGCTTTCTGGCTCAGCGCCTTGAACTTCTGTGGAATCAAAGCTTTAGTTTAAAAAAAAAAAAAAAAAAAGTGAACCAAGTGTAATTGACACAGGTTTTGTCTGGCTGCAACTAATTCTGTAGACTGAAAGCTCTAGCGCCTCTACTGCTGCTTATAGCTTTGCCAAGCTGTTGTAGAGAGAACATTGATAAGAGCACTGTCAGTTTCCATTGCTGCTATTCAGGAGGCTGTACACAAGAATCAGGTCAATTTCACGCTGCTGCTGTTTGGGAAAGTTCTGAGTATTAGTAAAGGCAAACACTGAAGCTTTTCTCTTGGAAACAGGAAACGGAGGCAAGGGGAGGGTAGAGTAGCAGAGACCCCTCCACCCCATCCCACCTCATAGCAACTAGAAAGCAGGAGGAGGTTAGACTAGAAGAGATACCCAGCTCCCATATCAGAGCAGCCAGGAGAGATGTTTAAGTAGCCAAGGCCCAACTACCTTCCAGCAGCCAGTGTGTACTGAGGTGGATTTCAAATGTATTATACTCCTGTGTGCCGGAGGTTGATACAAAAGTCTCTCAATGGGGTAAATAGACAGCACCCTGGTAAGAATACTAGCTTGCTTCCTTCCCCAGCAGTTATAGAGAGGGAATTGGTTTTTGGCAACTAGGTTTAGTCCTCTGGCTGTTGGGTGTCCTGTAAATTTGTAAGCCTTGTAAGTGCAAGGACTGGTTGGATGTGGGGCGAACGAGAGAGGAAGAGCCATGAGAGAAGCAGTCAGAAAACGGCAGTGTTATCTGAGTATGAAAACACGTGCACCCGAACCACAGTTAGTGACTTTTTTTGTGAATTCTTTGGCAAGATCAGCAGATCCACTAGGTTTTTTTTCCACACAGAGAGGAATACACTAGAAACCTGCTTGATGATTAACATGTTATAGCAAAATGCTAACCTAAATGTTGAGTCTTTTTAAGAGGAATAGTTTTATAGACTGACCATGTGCCTCTGCATTCGCTGCAGCTCAAGATGCTCTACAAATATACTGTACGTATAGTCCTCTTAGAGAAAAACTGAATTTACTAGTTCAACATTATTAGACTGTCAAGGGAATTGCTACATTAGCTCGCTGGAATCCCATATTAATGGTAAAATAACCTTCACGTTATATGTGGATTAAAGAGCCAAGAAATCCATGTTGAAGTGTAGAACAGATGTGGAAAGCCTAATGTAACATTTCACTCTCCCATAGCAGATGGCTGTTTTCACTGTCCTCTTAAGAACTGCAGTTTACTCCTATAACTAACTTGCAGAACTTCCACATGAAAGGCAGCTACAGAACCCAAATTGTAGCAACTAGAGCCCTAGATTAGTAGCTTTAGTTATTATAGAGCTTATATGGCCGTAATAGTGGATAGTTTTAGCTGTGAGGCTACAACAGTTGGGTACTTAAATTTGCTTGCAAAATATCAAGCTTAGGAGCAGTGCATAATTTTATGTAAATTTTTGTTTTGACTCCTGTAGTGGTATATCTACATCTGTTTAGTTTTTTCAATTGCAGCACACATTATGAATGCATGAAAATGCTAAAAGTGTCACTTTAAAGATTTATAAAGCCACTTTGTTTTAGCCATTTAGTTGACTGCTGTAGGTGTAATGTGAGTACAATTAAATATAAGGTAGTGCATTTAGACCCATCTAATATATGAAAATGGTATAGGTAAATGCAGTGGTAAAAGTTCAAAACTTTTTATGTACACATTTAGTACATATTTTGTAATGATACACAGGCCTCATATTGCAGCTTCCCTTACACAAGTAATTACAATTGACTTCAGTGGTTATAGGATTAGATTTTAGGAGAAGGCTGATCTTGATAAATCGTAGGCTTGGAAGTCAGGAGACTTAGTTCTAACAGACTTACCCTGATGTTCAAAAAAGCCTCAGTTTCTCCACCTATAAAATGGAGTGATGATGAGGTTTAGGGACTTGTTGCAAACTTTGTGAGCAGCCTTTACTCAATGGAATTACTTCTATGAATAAACGTCTGCAGGATCTGGAGATTACACAACTCCAGTTGGAAATACTATTTTAATTGTTAATCATGTCACATATTATATGAACCTGAAAGTTACCCATTTGTATTTCCTTGATTTTCCTCAGGGCACTGATGTCCCTCCTAAACAGCAAATAAATAATGCTGAAACATACTTTGAAAATGCTAAGATAGAATGTGCAATACAAACTTGTCCAGAACTGTTACGAAAAGGTACATCTTTCACATTTTTGAACAGTTTAATTTTTTAAGTTTTTATGAAGTAAAATATATATAGCATTTCTCACCATCAGACCAAGGTTGTGGAGGATATGAATTATTGTTCCTATAGCTTCACATTATTAAAAAATGCTATAAAAATAATCCAAATTACTGGCTGATTACAAAGATTTACATTTTACATAATGAAATCCTTAACTCTATATGAAAATCCATACAGAATTGTTGTACTATTAACAGCAATATTTGTAAAGTAATTTAAAAATTAGTGACTTGGTAGTAAAATTAAAAGGTCAGCTGAAGTCTTTTTTTAAGGTATGCTACACTCCTAGGCCTGGTCTATACTAAGAAGGGGGGTCGAACTAGGGTACGCAAATTCAGCTACGTGAATAGCGTAGCTGAATTCGAAGTACCCTAGTTCAAACTACTCACCCGTCCATACGCCGCGGGATCGAAGTCCGCGGCTCCAAGGTCGACTCCGCCACCGCCGTTTGCAGTGGTGGAGTTCCGGAGTCGACCGGAGCGCGCGGGGAGTTCGAACTCCGAGAAGTCGAACTCTCTGTGTCGACCCGGCAGGTAAGTGTAGACTAGCCCCTAGTCTGACCAAAACTACCTCCATAGCTGCTGTGTGTGCACCTATATAGGCTTGTGATCCAATGGATTGTGTAGGCAAGCTTGCCATATCTGAACCACTTCTCTGCCCTGTGTTCACATGGGCAGAATTGCCCTGGAGCTACTGAATCCTGTTATCTGGCTTCTCCTTTTTCTGGTTCTCCCCATGCAACAGAAATAGTTCTGGATGGACTTGGGGTATTGCATAACTGCAAGACTCCTGGGGCTAGGTTAACAAAGGGACTTAAGTGCCTATGTTTTTGCAGTTAAAAATTTCCTAGGTGCCTGTTCTGCTACCTCGCTGTAGGCAGCCAAAGTCCCAGTGCAGTCCACAAACTGGGGGAAGTTAGAGGAGCACCTGTCTCACCTGCAGAGCTCAGTCCAGTAGGCATGCTCAGAGGCCGCCTAACTCCACATACATGGTGGGGAACACACCTCCCTCAACGTTTAGATCAGTGCTTAGAGTTCTCCCCTGGTATGTGGGAGACCCTGGTTTTCTGATGAGAAGGGATTTGAAGAGGGATCTGCCACTCAGGTGAGTGCTCTAACCACAAGGCTATGGGATATTGTGATGTGTGTCTCCCTTAGTCTCTCCTGTTGAAACTGTTCCACTATGGATAAATAGAGGCACTGGAGGTGGAGAACTGGATCCTTGGTCTCCCACCTCCTAGATGAGTGCCCTATCCATCAGATTATAGATTTATTCCCACTGTTTCTGGCCCAATGACTTCTCCTCCATGCATTAGACTCTAGGAAAAGGCTCCTAGCTGTGAATCCCAACTAGAAAGAGGCACCTTCCTGTGGACTTAGGCATGTCATACCCAGGCCAAAAATTTCAAGACCACAAGCATGAAATGGTCTTAAAAAGCAGTTCAAAGGTCCCAGAAGTTGTGGGGGTGGGACTTATGGTGTCCTGATGCTGAGTGTGGGGAGACAGGTCATGCCCCCCCGCCCCAAAAAAAGAGAAAAAGCAGCTCTTGGAGTAAAGCAGAAAACCCCACAGGGTGAGCAAAAACCCCCACCAATTTTGGAAAAGGTAAACCCAAATGTGCTTAAAGTAAACTGTTTTGCCAATGCCTAATTATGTAAGAGAGACAGGGTTTAGCATACACTCTTTTCCTCAGCATCTCTCCTTAGCTAGCTTATTCAGTTCTTCAGTCAGCGTGCTGCCTTTTGTGAATCCCATTCTTAGGTGCCTGTCTCTCCCCATCATTACATAGGGAGTCTGAGCGCCTAACCCAGGCTTTATGAATCCCAGTAATTTTGTACGTCTCTAAAAGTTAGGTGTTAGGACATTGTGTCACCACACCTGAGTCCATCTCTCAATCTAGCCCTTGGCCTACAGTGTAAACACACAATTAATGCAAGGATAATTAACACCTGTAGTTTAATTATAATTACTTCATGTTGTACTATAGTATGTTTTAAAAGAATAACATCTCATTAGCATAATACCTGGGTACCTAACTCAGCTACTAAGTCTTTGCTGAGCAGTAAGATACTTATTTGCATGCAAATTTTAAAATGTACAGATTGATGAAGTTTTATTATTACAATAGTTTAAGTGAAATGTAGCACACTGAATGGAAAAGCTCCTGACATTTGAGGTACTCTGTCTGAAGTAGAAAAAGCATAAAATATACAAAACCAACCCATTACACTCCTAACATGCTGATTCCATTTCTTTAGACTTTGAATCAATGTTTCCAGAGGTGACTGCCAATAATCTAACAGTACTAACCATAACCCAGAAAACTAAAAATGATATGACTGTATGGAGTGAAGAAGTGGAAGATGAGAGAGAATTGTTATTAGAAAACGTAAGTATTTGTATTTGGTGTCAGCATATTCTTCTATGTGGTCATATCTATTGTAGATGGGCCCTATTTTGTTTATTTTAACCTGTTATTAGTTCTGGAACTGACTTACTCTCTAATTTTCTTAGACCAATCCCTTGAGCTAGCCAAGTGTAATTTTTTTTCTGTTGGTAAAATGGGGATAATGAACTTCACCAGTTTTACAAAACTCTTTTTGATATCTTTAGATGAAAATGCTAAATATTAATCTTATTTGGTTGTGAGATAAGTTAAGGAGTCATCTTATGTGTCAGTGTGTTAAAGCCTTTTCATATATTACCCAAGATACTTGGTTTTATAATCGGTCAATATTCTACGTGGAATAACAGCCATCATTCCTTTTCACTATAGTTCAAGAGCAATGCATTTCATGCTGTTTTGTTGCTTTGCATGATTTAATTCACATCCTTTCATAGCATTTGCTAAATTGACCTGTTTTATAATCTACAAAGCAGTGATTGGGTATTTTAAATATTCTAATAATGTATTCAGTTAATGCTTTTAACCTGAATGTCATTAACATTTACAAATTAATCTTCCACATTAGCTTAATACAAGTGAATCTAGTTGAATTGCCACTAGAGGTCTCTTTCTAGAAAAAGCAACTTCGTGAATTTGTTGTATATTCCAGCAGATGTCAGTATTTACTGCTGACACTAATTTTCTTAACTGCATTATTTTAAAATATATCCCTTTAAAATGTTTGATTATGTTTTTTAAATCTCTTTAACTGATAGGTTCCCTTCCTGTATGATGATTTTGTCTACCAATCCATCTAATTATGGATGGGAGTCAGCATCAGTAGAAATTAAGATGAAAACAGTTCTACTCACTATCCTTGAAATAATTTATAAATGCAGTTTATCAGTAGAGGCAATGTAAGGGTTACTACAGGAAAAGGAATAAGCAGTCTAAAGTATCAGCATGAAGACTGCATACAAAGTAAAATTCCCTTCATTTTAGTGTGTCCTTGTCTTTAAATTATTTATGGTCTGTTGGTCTTTAGCGTTGTAATCTGGTCTAATTATATGTTAATTGTCTTCTTTCTTCCTTGTGCACCTCCTTGTCAACTCTAATATAATCATTGTAAGGGTGTAGATGTAACCTCCTGGCCTAAAGGTTACTAACAGCAAATTCACAATAAAATGGCCTATTTGTTTGCTTTGTAGATGGTTAGAAATAACTTCAAAAGAACTAATTTAATGTGAGAGGCTTTTGCTAAAGTAATGGGGGTTATTTACAGACATATCTGGGTGTTTACAGTAGCAAGACTCAAGTTTAAATTAACACATCACTTTAAGTGATTGCTCTGAGACTGTTACAACACTGGATCAAAATATCTGATTTACCAAAAATTTATGCATTAAATGCTGTCTTTAGATTGCTTACTAGTATGTCTGTGACTTACTTTAAAGTTCAAATGAGTCTTCAGTTCCACTGAACCTTTAAATAGAGAAATGGGAGACTAGATCAACAGTAAGGTAGAGATCTTGATTTTTTGACTACTGGAAGGGATGTTAACTGACTTATCAGATTCTGAATTACTCTTTGAAAATGTTGAGACATAGGGCTGTGTCTGGAGCCTAAACATTAGAAAAAAATTCAACTTCCACATTTATATGGGCAGCTTTTGATTTTTAATAAAAAATAAGGAAATAAGTACACGGTCTAAATTTTAAGTAATATTATGGAGTCTGGTCTTCCACTACTCAGTAATATACCTATGGATTATACATACATATTAGGCTAGGACCTCATGCTATCATATCTTTTGTTCCTTTTGTTGCAGTATCAAGGCAAAACAACATAGTTTTACCAGTTGTGTTCACATGGTATCTAATCTGGTGTGTGTGTCACAACTTTGATGGTGTTTGTTTATGGTTTGTTTCTTTTAAAATAAAATCTATTAGATAAATGAATACAAGATGACATCAGAGACATTAAAAAAACCTTGGCCGTATCACATCACCCAGCTGTACTAAAAGTTGTTCCTAAAATATAAATTTTTCTTTTTGTATGTTTTTGTGAGATGTTAGCCTGACATGTTCTCATCCTTGTGTGGCTTGCTTGTTTCTGAAAAATATTACTGTAAAACCTCAAAAGTTCTTAACCAGCTTCCTCCCATTTATTTGGAAAACACACATAGTACAACTTTCTTTGCATGGCCAGAAATGTTCGGAGGAGTTGAATTCCCCACTAATCTTCCCCAATGGTTAACTACAGCATAACAGTTGGTTTCAGTAGTCAAAGTATCAAATACTTATAAAACTATATTTTTAAATACATTTTTAACTAGAAAGTTTGATGTCCAGACTTATGTTTAAAAGGTCTTGTAGTTAGACTTCTGTAATTCAGAGCAAACATGCATTGCTGTCCTATTCTCCTGTTCTTCTAACAAAACTTTTTGGAAATACTTAAAGTTGTATATTTAATGGCTTGTTGTAGCAAACTAGGAAATTTGGTTTTGATCTGTAAATGACTCATGAAGTAGAGAAATAACTGTGGCAATGTTTGACTTTTACAGAGGTTTAGCAGGTATGATTCTGCAAACTGCACGAGCAATCAAAGCAATTAGATGATCCTTGAACAAACTGTTAATCCTCTACTGAGTGGCACAAAGAATTTCTTTTAAATCTCATGTGATTGTAGTAGCTTAATATATGTTGTTAATTTTAATCCTTTTAGTACTGTTGTTGGCCTTTTTCTTTAAAAGGATGTTAAATTTGGCATTTATTGGTGCAGATTAGAGAGGCTCTGCACTAGGTTTAATTTAAATTCATTCAGTATTTACATATAAAAGGAGCACTTCTTTTTAATGTAATTATTTCTCCCTCCCCACCGTTTTTTTTTTTTTAGTTCATTAATGGTGCCAAGGAAATTTGCTATGCACTTTTGTCTGAAGGCTATTGGGCTGACTTTATTGATCCATCATCAGGATTGGCGGTAAGTTACTCTGCTGAAAAGAATGGGTGGAGAATGGAGACTGATATAATAGTATGTGGATCCTTTTACCTGTCAGTTACTGGTTCAAATCCAGCTCTTTTAGGTGTTGATCAAAAACTTTTTACCATCTGATAGCTCCCTTGGTGTCTTAAAGTGACATCATGTTCTTGGCCCAGTTGCCAATTACTTTTTATCCACACTACATGAAGCATTATTACAATTGCTACTCTGAAGAACGATTGTAGCAAAGAAGCTAAGTATTGGAGTATAGAAAATAAACTAGCTTCTCCTCCTTAGAAGTATACAGTCACTGCAGAATGGGGTGGGAGTACATCAGTGCATATTTCTTCTCTGGAATATTTTATAGCATTTGAGTTCTTGGACACCTTAAATACTACAGTATTTAAATCCCCTTTTGCGGTAGCAATACAGTAGAATACTCTAGTTTAAGGTATAAAGTATACTGGTAGATGGCTAATAATTCAAATAGCGATTCTGACTAAGGCTGCCAACTTTTTGAAAAAAGTTAAGACAAATTGAATACTGAACGGAATTGAAATTGACTGCATTGCATCTCTTTCATCCTGATTTACAGCATACTTTAAAACAAAAAAGTACACATCTAACACTCAGACCAGAATTTCACAGCTGTTTACCAACTGGATAACAATAACAAAATAGTCTCCTGGCACTTGTCAATTATGTCCCTATTATGTGGAATATATGCTAATACCATCCCTATTAAACAGCCATTGGCATTCATTATCAAGTTAAAGTGGCTACCTGGAATATGTGTCATTAAAATTGTCATGCCTATTAAGTGCAATCTAGTTAAGTGGAGTTTACTAAGCTCTTCTTTCGTTGAAGCATAAGTAATCCTCTTCAAGCACATAATATACAAGTCCAGCCCTTTTTCTATGCCAGGAATTAGCAACTTCAAGGTTGTAGAGGATCACTAAAACCTTTTGCCTAGTCATGAGTGCTTAGAGTGCTCCCCTGGAATGTGGGAGACCCTGGTTTTCTGATGAGAAGGGATTTGAAAAGGGATCTGCCAATCAAGTTTGACCTGGCCAGCCCTCTGTCTTACCAGCAAGGAAGGGGTTCCAGCACCTAGCTTTGGTTACTGCCTCCCCATTGGCAGAGGTGCATCCAGACATGCCCATACTTTGGAGCCAGTTGACCTTCCCTGATCTATGCTATTCTAGACTACAAAGCGAATTTTAACCAAAGCCTGGTGCAGGTATGCACTGCTGTATGAGAGAAACAATATTGTAAACTCTACCATATTAGACCATTGTAGCTGCCGAGCTAAGCATTTTTAGTGTATAATGGTTGGTTGGTTTGTTTTTTTAAAACTGAATAAAGTCTGATCACTGTAGTCGGGAGGGAAAATAATAGGTTTAGCTGGGCTTTCTTTAAAGCTGGTCAAGGGGCTACTGCAGATGATGCTGAATGCCCAAGTTCCATCTACGTTTTTAATTTAGTTTAAGGCAAAATAAATAGCTTTCTCGGTTTTTGTTCAAACTTACAGGTTTCGCACACTTTCATTTATTTATTGAGAAATTTGATGGCTTGCTGCTATCCTGTATTAAAAGTTTGGTAGAGGTGGGGACTCTGCTTTTGGGCTCTATTCTGCAAATCTTAATCACAATGGGTAGCATTTACTCATGCATCTACTTACAGTGAAGATTTCAAAATCAGTTCCTGTGCTGGGGAACTTCATAATGTATCACAAATACCTCAGTTTAAAATCTGATCATGTGAAAGTGCTATTTGCATATATGCAGTTTAAGTGAAAAGACTTGGGCATATTAAATCCTATTTTAATAGATGTCTGTATGCATGCCTCAAGTTTTTTCCTTATTTTGGTTAGTATGAAATATACTAGATGTATATATTATCATTAGTGAAATAAGAATATATGAGTACAGGATTGGGACAGGAACTTCTACATTCTAATCCCAGTCCCAACACCCGCTGCGCCACTTTACACAAGGCATTTAATCTCTGTGCCCCAGTTTCCTCATATATATAAAATGTGAATAGCCACCTGGAAGAAATGTTGTTGTATGGAATAATTAATATAGGTAAGCACCTTGAAGATGCAAATCACTCTTAAGTGTTATTTTTAATTATAACTTTTACTATGAATAACACGTTTCTGGAATTGTTGTATAAAAATCTTTTTAAAGAGGAAATACTTTCAAAATGTATAAATCTGTAGCAATTGTCATTCACTTTTATTTCCAAAATGCAAAGAAAAATCTAAAAACTATTGGAATATACCTCAATAATTTTATGGATGATGGTGTCTTTTAGAATCATTGTAGTTAAGATGGATCAACTATTCCATTTAGAATTCCTCCCTTTTTCTTTTCCAGGATTTTGTAGTTTTACCATTTAAAAACTCTGGATATTTGCTGTTTCAGTAGCTGCATTTACTTCTAACAAAGTGGGGGGGGAATAGTCTGACTGCTTAATAATATGTTAAATTTGTAAAGTATATAGGGATTTAAGAATTAAATTCCTGGTCCTGCAAGCTGTTCTGTGAGAGTGGGTGCCTGTGCCTTTTATTTTAGAAAGTAAAGCAAATTAGACAGTTAACTCTAAAAAGGTGTGCTTATTTGCATGTACTTTAACTACTCTTCAGAAATAACTTTAATACAGTGGGCTCCTTTTAAAAGTTCTACTGTTTTGTTTTTTAATGTTAACATTTTAGGGATATTCTTTATCTTAAGGAATGCTTCAAGAAATAGTTCTGTTTCAAAACAGAACATATTATTAAGGGCAACAAAGCTTACAAAGTGTTTGTTTATGTGTTTAAACGACCTATATCAAAATCCTTTGGGGCTAAGAATTAATTGTGTGTTTCTCTTTTAAACAAACACACACACACACACACACACAAGCTTATTCACAGTGAAATCACTTTACAGATTTTGGAAGCAGTTTTGTTACTAGTATTGCTAGGTTTGCATTTTGTTTAAACTCAAGTAGATCTGTAATATTTTAAATCTTAAACCTCTATTTTGTAAGATTGTCACTATATTGAACTGATTAATCCAAAAATCTTTAAAACATGAAAATTGTCTTTTTTCCCCAGTTTTTTGGGCCATACACAAACAACACACTGTTTGAAACAGATGAACGCTACCGCCATTTAGGATTCTGTGTTGATGACCTTGGCTGCTGCAAAGTTATTCGTCATAATCTCTGGGGTACCCATGTGGTTGTAGGAAGTATTTTCACAAGTGCTGAACCTGAAAGCCCTATCATGAAGAAATTAAGTGGAAAATAGCAACTGTCTTACACAGGTCAAATATTAACTTGTATTTTTACTTGATAATTTGTCTATAAACACTGTCAGAAAATGCCAAGTTTTAGAGTATGCTCACTTATAAATAATAAAATGACTGTTATTTATTTTAGTCTGCGTGCAATACATATTCACCACATGATTTACAATATTAATTGACAACATTTTAGTTGGTAGGTATGCAGATATGCCATATGATTTTTAAGCTGCAAGTTACCCTTGTCCTGAGTTGATTGAAAGTATAACACCAAGCATAATTCAGCCCTTTTCTGCTTGTTAATTGAAATGCCTGTAGCTATCTATGTTAGCAAGATCACTCTGAGCTCATAGCTTTGCCGGGCTGTGGAGATGAACCTACTCTGTTCTGAGGGTCTTAATTTGCTGTCTAGGCATTCTCTCCCCTATCCAAAACAATGCCATATAGACGTGCTTTGAGTTTTTGGGCCTTATCCACGTCAATAAAATCCAGAAATGTTTGCAAGATTAGTAAGCACTGCTGTTTACAAAACCAACTGAATTATTGCACAGAAATTAAAAAACTATCTTGGTAGGCACACATTTAATATTAATTTTCTAAAAGAATGCTTGGTCTCTCAGTAAGACTGTAAATTGTCTTCTCCAATGAGGATCTCTACAGCAATGTATTTTCACAAACATCTTATTGCAAAAATAAATTATTTTTTTCTTTTTCGTTTGTGGCAGTAGACCACTGTCTCCTTGAAGAGTCTGACTAACCTAATCTGAATTTTAATAATTAACCACATCTTACTGTACTTTTCTTAGAATGCAGTTTCTGATTATAAAACACAGAAAAGTGATTGTCAGACCATTGACCAAAAACTCTCCAATCAGCTCTCCGGCTGGGGTGCAGGTTCTGGGTTGAGGCTGGGGATGAGAGGTTTGGGGGTGCAGGATGGTGCTCCGGGCTGCGGTCAAGAGTTTAGAGAGCAGGAAGGGGATCAGGGCTGGGGTGCAGGAGTGGCTCAGGGGTGCAGGCTCCGGGCACCACTTACCTCAAGCAGCTCCTGAAAACAATAGCATGTCCTCCCCGATCCGGCTCCTTCACGGAGGCGTAGCCAGGCGTCTCTGCGTGCTGCCCCATCCATAGGCACCGCCCTTGCAGCTCCCATTGGCTGCAGTTCCTGGCCAATGGGACCTGCAGGGGCAGTGCTTGGGGCGGGGGCAGCATGCAGAGTCTGGCTGCCCCTAAGCATAGGAACTGGAGTGGGGAAATGCCGCTGCTTCCAGGAGCCTCACGGAGCGGCCCCCGCCCCCACTGTCTGGCTGGAGTGCAGGAGCGGGGCAAGTCCCAGACCCTGCTCCCCAGCAGGAGCTCGAGAAGCAGATTAAATCAGCTGGTGGGCTGGATGTGGCCCACAGGCCATAGTTTGCCCACCCCTTGTCTAAAACTACAGCATAAGAATTGTTCTAAATAAAGACAAATGAAGTCATAGCTCACCTCTTAATTTACACAGTTAAACATTGTATGTTGCAAACCATCCATTCCTGTCAAAGGTGAGGAAAAGCAATTTGCAATGATTAACTAGAAAACTAATTAGCTAAATTACTTGACATCAGTTTTTGCTTTTTTTTGTTTTTTGTTTTAATATCAAAATTGCTGTTAATGGGGTTCATACATTTTAAAATAAAAGAGCAAGGTTAATTCCTGTACAATATATTTTAGCAATAAAATAAGTCTTTATTTCCTACTATTTTCTAAATAGCTAAAGACCAAGGTTGGCATGATCTATTAATCTTAGGGAACTTGAACTAACTGCCACTGTAGCCTTCTATGGATGACATGCATCAAATTGTGCTGGCTTTTATAACACTGACAGTATTTTCATGATAAATTCTGACAATGGAATTTATAACTGATATTAAACAATGAAATGTTGAATTAGGTGACTGCCCACAAGAAGATATTCAGGGGAATGGATATTGTCCCTCTTGCACATTGGTATATATTGACAGTGATCTCACAAAACTGGGTGACTGACAGATGAAATTTAATGTTGATAAATGCACATTGGAAAATATGATTCCAATGATGGGGTCCAAATTAGTTGTTACCACTCAAGAAAGATCTTGGAGGAGTTGTGGATAGTTATCTGAAAATATCTGCCCCAATATATATATAATACATATACATATATATAAAAATTAGAATTGGAAAAGAGACAGACAAGAGCAACAAAAATGATTAAGGGTATAGAAAAGCTTCCAAATGAGGTGAGATTAAAAAGACTGAGACTGTTCATCTTCGAAAAGAGATGACTTAGGTGGGATATGATAGAGGTCTATCAAAGCATGAATGGAGTGGAGAAAGTGAATAAAGACCGGTTAACCCTTCACATAACTAACCCAGGGGTCACCCAATGAAATTAATAGGCAATAGGTTTAAAACAAACATAAAGTACTTCTTAAAACAATGTGCGGTCAACATGTGAAACTCATTGCCAGGGGATGTTGTGAAGTTCAAAACTATAACTGGGTTCAAAAAATAAATTAGATAGCCAAGATGGACCTATCCTCCAGAAACCTATTAACCAAGATTGTCAGGAATGCAGCCCCATGCTCTGGATGTCCCTAAGCCTCTGACTGCCAAAAGCTGGGACTGGATGATGGGATGAATCCCTCAGTAAATTGCCTTACTTTCATTCCCTCTGAAGCATCTTGCACTGGCTAGTGTTGAAAGGCAGGATATGGGCTAGATGGACTGTTGGTCTGACGCAGTATGGCCATTCTTAGTTTGACTATCACCTGTCTCATTGAGAAGAGGTTTGGGGAAAACCTCTACCTGCCCAGTTAGGTCAAAGTGGAATAGAAAGTTGTTGATTAGCTGGTTGTCAGTTTTGTGTGTCTCTCTGTAGAGCCAAATAATTTGTGTTTAAATTGTTTTGCAAATCTTGAACATTTATGCTACAATTCTCATAAAAGGCACTGGCTGCAGGAGTCTGCAAGACCTGCCCCAGAGTTCAATGGTGACATCTCTGTACTTCCAAGCCTCATGTCTTAGCAGCTAGAGTGTGTATAAGTCTGACCGCTGACATGGTACCATAGTAGAAGTAACATCTTGCAAAGCAAAGAGGTTGCTGCTACGTCAAACAATAACTACCCAAAGAAAATCTGGATGAGGCAGGGGACAGAAAGATGCACCTATTTCCCCACCCCCCTCATGAATCTTACCAATATTGTGGTAGTATCTAAATGAGATCAGGGCACTGTTAGGCTGTACAGGTAGACCCAGGAGAACAAACCTTCCCTATCAGAGGTGAGAGAAGTGGGAAGAGGGTCTGGTGGAAGCATTCCTGGGGAGCTGGGCAAGTGGGTTATCACAAAGCCAATGCTGAACACCTCACTCCTCCAGCTGCTGCTTGAAGCATGGTGGATGCCTGGCAGCTGTCCCACTGTTGCCTTCAGTTTTGGTGGCAGGAAATGGGAAAGAAGAAACAGTATCTTTCCCCTGCTCCTAGACCTCTCTTCTTCACTTCAGTGTGGGGTGCACACAGTCCATACTAAAGACTTGTCAGCACAGTCCTTTGTTTGCACCAGTAAACAATGTCCTTTGTTTGCAGCGTTGTAGCTGTGTTTGTCCCAGGATATGAGAGAAAACAAGGTGGGTGAGCTTCACAGAGAAGAGCTCTGTGCAGTTCGAAAGCTTGTCTTTTCCACCAACAGAAATTGGTCTAATAAAAGATTTTACCTCACTGACCTTTTTTCATTGTGTTATAACATGTTAATTAGCATATTAGATGGTATATTTTAAAAATTATGTCAGTTGGCTAGACCATGGCCAGCTGACATTTTAAACACAAGTCCCTGGCTGCACAAGGTGCTAACACATGTTCATCATCTTATTAGTTAATGTGTTACAACCTGGTGTTGCTTCCCAGTAGAAATAAGCCCCAATAGAGGAGCATGATCTTAGAAGTGTCCCTCTTGTTGTTTGTAGTAAATCAGTGGTGAGGTGGTGTTTAAAATGTGTATGTAAATATATACTACTTCTGTTTTAGAAAAAACAGAAGGGGTCACTCTCCCTAGGCTACTGTATTAGAATACACAATCGCAATTAAGAAAAGTGAAAATAAAGATACAGGCTTCAGAATATTAAGTCTGCTAAATATCCATTCAATACCTGGTAAGATTCTAGGTTCGCCTATGTGTGTACAATTACCAAACGAGAGGAAAAATATACATTCTGTTACATGACATGATAAACTATTTATCTTGATGGGAAAATAAATCTTTGTATTTAAAGCAAAGGATATGGTTTAGTATTTTCAAAACGTGTGGGAACTGTAAACACATTTGTAATACACACTATAGCTACAGGACTGAATAAGGTACTTCAGTTCCTTTAGCAATTACATTGTTTACTGGTTCAAATTATATATGAAATCTCTAGAATATAAGGATCTATAGATACAAAGTTGTTCTGATGCTTTTGGCGTTGGGCCAGATTGCACAGCACTATAGCCCTATTTTCCGGTTCACAATAAATGCAGCCAGAATCTCACAAGAACAGGCTTCATCACCTCAAAACTCTATGCAAACAGATGATCTCTTGTGACATTTTGGGACAGAAATAGCTCACAAGATTTTGGCACCCTTGAATTGATTTCAACTTTAACATGGATGCACCTTGGTACTATCTTCTCATCTCACCTCTAGTTCAAATCAGATTCCCTGATATCGTAAGTAGAAGGTAATAATGTTGCCTTTTTTAAATCTTCCATTTCTGAGCACTGAACTGGAAACTTGAACTGTGCTCAGTGCCCAGGTCTTGACGAGATTGTGGAAGGAATGTATACAATAGCTGCCTAATGTGGAAGGAAAACCAAAGGGGGTTGTAAGTGAACAGAAGTACTGGAGCCCATCCTGAGTCGGGCCAGGAGTGAGTTATAACGTGAGAAATATCCAGTATTAATTATGACAGGATTCATAGTCAAACCTAAAGATGGCTTGGTCAATAATTATATATAATAAGAATAAGCTAGGTTTTAGCATTTGTTGTACTCACAGTGCTATCTTCTGTTATTGCATACATTGACACTGCTCCCATTGAGCTGGGAGTGGTGCGTATGTAAGGGTGGAATTTGGCTCCCAGCTATTACAACCTTCTATAATGCTGCAGTGTAGTGTAGTGGCTGCACAGGCACCATAGGGAGACTATATCCTTTTGTTGATGTCTGATTCAAAATCATAAAGATGTCCCATATCCTAGTTAATCTTGTAGTCATGTATCCTTTTTAAAACCTGTGACTAGCATTTGGGATTTATATATCATTACTATGATTCATAGTTGTTGGTATTGTTTTCAGTTCCTGGTGTTGTGGACGTTTCAAAGTTGGTGCAGAAAGGGTCTATCAGCACTATTGGCTGTTCTCAGTTACATCAGTATCAGTCCACAGTGTCTCCATTGAAACTGGAGCTGCCGGAGCTTGATGAGCTACAAGGTACAGTGCAAGATTTACTTGTTCACTCAGTCCTCTGACGAGCAATGGACTTAGGTGAGCATCTACAGTAGGTTAGATAAATGGCCAGTATTTTAATAATTGATATGCCAAAAAGAGTTCAGGCCAGATCCTGGACTCCTTTATACTAATTCTAGGGGCTTTGCTGGAGTTACCCTGTCTTTACCCTGGTGTAACAGCCTCATTTAACCAGACACAAAACTTGTAAGATAGCAAATAAATCTTTTCACTTAATTTAATCTTGCTGTAGTATAGCATAACTAACTCATTTCACTCACATGTCATGTAGAGGGAGTGAATAAAAATACCCATTAATGTAGTAAAGCTTTGAAATGTAATATCAGATTAATTGCACCAACTGCTTCACATGGGCTCAGTCTTTAAAGCCTTTTTTTTTTATTAAGACCTACTTTAACACTCTGCTTTTACACAGGATCCTGAAGGTTGTAAATGAAATTAGTGTTTCTATACATATGCTTGAAGAAAGCAGGAAAAATAATCCAAACAGTCAAACAGCCCTCATTCACAGGAACGTAAATGCTAAAGAATTCTATTCTCCCTCCACACCCAACACCTGAGTAAAAAAAGCCCTTAAAATATCTGAAAGGTCAAAGATACATCTACAGGGAGAGAGGCCCTTTCTGTGTCTGCCATCTTGATTTCAGGCCTGTTGCCCTTTACTGGTAATTGAGGTGTCACTCAACAGCAGATATTGTAGGTAATAAAACTGCAAGAAAGCAAGCTTGTAATTTTAGACTACTCCAAGTAGCTGACCCAAAGCAGCTAAGGCTTCAGAAGTAGTCTCTCTAAAATTAACTACTCTCTCCTTGTAACTTGTGTAAAATTAGGACTGTGAACATGTCTTATCTAAAGGTTTTTAGTCAGTCAGTCTAAACTAATTGCTGCAATTTATCTATAGTAAAAAGCTTATGTTTTAACTTAGATGAACAATATATTTTTAATTCATATGGTCATGCAAATAATATGGTATCCCATAAGATATGTTTCACATTCAAATTACATTGATATAAGTCTAAAGTCAGGATACCACTTTTGTACTCTAGTTTATGGGGAGTTTTTATTGGGAGAAATTTTCAACAATTTTCTACAATTGGACAATTACAATATTCTAATGCATATATTTTCCCCACTCCCTTTTCCCAGCAGTACAGATGGACCATGATAGGGCTGTTACACACATGGGTTTTGTCCACCAGCTAAACATGGAAGTTTTGGTGCTTCAAAATCTGTGTGAGCACAGAGTAGGATGTTTGGTCTCTGAATTCATTCCAAGATTGTAAAATTAAACTAAGCAATATGGGGCAGGGACTGTCATTGATTATATGGCTGTACAGCCTGCAGCACAATGGAACCCTGACCTAACTGAGGCCTTTCATACTGTTAAACACCCGTGGCTGGCTCGCGTCAGTGACTCAGGTTTGTGGGGCTCAGGCTGCAGGGCTGTATAATTGCTGTGTAGAGACATTTGGGCTCAGGCTGGAGCCAGGGCTCTGGGACCTTCCTCCTTTGCAGAAGGCCTTGAGCTCCATGCAGAAGGAGGCATTGTTATATTTGGACTCAGCAGAAAAGGAGATACAGACTCAGAGGGAGCTGATAAAAACACAGCTGTCCTCTGTGCTTGCTTTATTGTTCAGCTAGCAAAACTGAAAGCAACATGTAAGTAAGGCATTTCACTGAGAAGGGGGAGGTACTCAAACATTTAAAAGGTGAGGGCATCACATTCCTCCTCCCTACTTTAAAAAGCTTCCTCTCTCTCTCTCTCTCTTTCTCCCTTCCTCCCTCTCTCTATATATATACACCTTATCATTTATATAGCTAACATAAAACACTGTATAACCCAACAAAAATTGTAGGTGGGCTACTATGGATGCTTAAATTGCAAGGGATTATTCTGCCCTGGAATAGCAATTCATGAACTAAACAATTTATAAATTCAGGTGCACAACTCGTTTTTGCACTCTCTTGGGATAACATGGTGATGGCAGTGCAGCAACATCCTGAACAACAGGAACAATCAGTGGCAAGCATCAACTGGATCTAGTATGGAATCAAATGGATCTGGTACCAAAGTTTCTCTCAACAAGTCTTTTGAAATTAGGACTTTGATGGGAGGAAGTTTGATTAGAAGAACAGAAAGTTCTACTGGAACATCCTTGAACTCCAGTAATGGTCCATATTCAGTTTCCATAAAATACTGTCAGATAGTTGTAACACAAATGAAACAGGTCCCATGCATTTTACAAGTTCTCCAGGTACCTACTTCACTCCACAACTGTAGTTGTGAGTCCATACTAAGTCCCTGACTTGACAAGAACGATGATGAGTCTCACATTGTCCATCAATTTGCATAGCTTGGGATTTGGCTACACTTGAGGCAACTCAGGATGTAGTAAGTCCCAAGAGATATGCAAAGACTGCTTCAAGAAAAGAGTTGCAAGTGACTCCTGGGTACTGGCATGTGGTATGTTCCTGTAGACAAGGAAGAAATTGTCCAATTTCTGTGGATGACTCAAAATAGACTTGTTAGCTTTTAAGGCATGATACACAAATTGTGTAAATGGTGATTCTTATGATCCAACACTGTACTCTGTAGTACCATTCCCTTCACAAGGGAATGCACATATTCCTTAGAGGTTTCTTTATTGATGTCTGTGCTAGTGATGGGTAACCTAGCTATCAAAAGGAGAGAGAACACTTAGTCCAAAATTTCTTTGGGTTGAAGAGAGCTGGGGCATGGCAGGCACAACAGCCCATCAGCATTGTCAATGCTAAGTCACTTTATGGAATTGAATAGTATAGGAATGAGCTTAATGTAGAAATGTCCATCATTTTATATGAGCAGCAGCTAATGATGGAATTCCATGTTTCAGTTCAAAAATTGAAATGAATGGGCGATGACCCATCAGCGATGTAAAATGTCTACCATACAGCTGAGCTAGGTATGGAACTTCCAAACTCCAAAGCTAATGCTGAGAGTTTCTCACTCTGTTTGTGCATAGTTCTTCTCAGGTGTAGTGAGTTTTCATGATACAAAGGCAAACGGTTTCTCCATGCCATTAGGAAAAATGTAGGAAAGCACTGAAGCTTATGGTGAAGCAGCCCAAAACATTGCACTAATAGCAAATCTGATAACAGTTTCTTTGCTTCCTTAAATGCACATTCACACTATTTAGTCCACATCCATTTTTAATTTGCTCGTAACATATCATCTAATGGCACCAATATTATCACTAGCTGAGGCAAAAATTTACCATAGTTAAACAGTCCTAAAAATAATCGTAACTGACAAATTCTCTAGCAGTGGCGCTTCAAGAATCACCTTCTCCTTCTCTGGTGAGTTCCTTAAGCCCGTGGCATTAATTACATGTTCAAGGTATTCAGATGAAAATTAGAAAAACTCGCATTTGTCTCAGAGCCCTGGCAACTGACTCAGGTGTGTGGGGCTCAGAGTTAAAAATAGCAGTGTAGATGTTTCCAGTTGGGCTGGAACCTGGGCTCTGAAACCCAGTGAGTTTGGACTCTTCCTAAGCACTCCTTTGTTTGTGATTTTACAATGCAATAAGCACTGTTTATGTCAATAAAAAGTTGATTCCTCTTCCCCTCGTCCCCAAAGAATCACAGATATTAGACGTGGAAAAGACCCAATAAGTCACATCTAGTTCATTGTTCATGGCAATATACAATTGTTCCTTTAGAACTTTAACAAGTGCCGTATCCACTTTAGTTTTAAATGATTTTGCTGATGAAGGAAGCTTCCACCATTTCCCTTGGGAAAATATTCCACAGTTTAAGAACATTTTCCTGTTGTTATGCCTACTTTTTCCTTTGCTCGGCTTTATCCCAAGTTTAATTTTAGGTCTATAACTTAGGGGCTGATTGGCAAGGCCAGGTACTGGAGTAGCTGGATTCTGGGTAAGCTTTATACTGCTGCACTTTAGTACTTCCTGCTATGGCTTATGCAGTTTGCCACACTTTCACACTGATCTTTCGAGGAGAGCTTTCATTGCCAAGGCAGGCTTTATAGTCCTAGCGCTCAACCTTCTATATTGTCTTTTTCATAGCACCATAATCACAGCAAAGTGAACTCAATATATTTATTCACAAAAAGCACTGGTGACTCATGTTTTGTATTGTTCAACTAGCTGTAAATAACAGTCTGCTGTTAGATTTTTCACAAACCTTGACTCTATGAAGAAGTTAATGCCTACATTGTATGTCTATTCAGTCAATGAGCTTGCCTTTAAACGTCCAACCATCTGTCTTTGTATTCCGCAGAGGCTGTGATTTATTTCTTGAGTCAGAATGATAAAAATAGTAGGCTGTGAGGCTTGTTGAAGCATGACTGGATGGTAATATACAGCACTGATAGCTACATGCTGTAAAAGAGCAGTCAAAGTGTCACAGTTAATACAGCTTTGAAACTTTACTATGCAGAAGAAAAATGCTGCTTTTAGCCCTTTTAATTTAAATGAAACAAGCACAGAAACAGTTTCCTTATCTTGTCAAATCCAGCCCGAGCCCAACCAGCTACATAGTGATTTTTAGCCCTGCAGCCCAAGACCCGCAAGCCCGAGTTAGCTGACCCAGGCCAGCCGTGGCCATGCTGCGGGTCTTTTATCCTTGTGTAGATGTATGGTATATCATCTACGGTAAACATTTTTCACAAAACAATCACTCTGTATCAGAACTCTCAGACCTCATTCTCTAAGGAAATCTGCACACCACCTTCAAAAGATAAGCCTGAGAGTTTAAATTCATAACTTTGCTAGATACTAAAAATCATGGACTGAACAGAGACACTGGATCTGTGTCTTCTCACAACAATCGATAACACTCCCCCACACACCCAAAACTTCCTTTTGCCCACCACTCCCTTCCTTTCCTCCCTGTGACTGGAGGGTGGTTAACAGGCCCCTTCATCTTGACTGGTCCCTTGAAATATGTGTTAACTACTCATGCTAAACAATTTGTCCCACCTTATATTTTAGCTGTGACACTCTGAGTACGTTTCCCAGACCAGAAAAAAGAGCTCTGTTTAAGCTTGACTGCTTCACTCTCTCACCAACAAAAGTGAGTCCAATGTCACCTCACTCACTTTGTCTCTCTAACATCCTGGGACCAAACAGGGGTGTCGCCACAGGTGGGCCTGAGTGGGCTGCAACCCACCCACTTACCTTACAGGCCCACCCAAATCTGAGAAGGGGTGAAGTGCTGCCACAGCAGCCTGGAGCATCACTTGGGCACCTGAAATCCAGCACAAAGTGATGCGCCCACCCTTCAAAAAGCTACATGCCAGCAGCTCTGAGCCGCCCCATGCACGTGCCCAGTTCAGCAGGTGGAAGAGAGTGTGGCATTGGTGGAGACGCTGAGCTAGCACAGTCTGTCATTGCCCGTCCATCTGAAAGTCACAGCCCACCCAAATTTCCACTCCTAGCTACGCCACAGCGACCAACACGGCTACAGCAACTCTGCATATAAAAAGAGGAAGAAAATGTGCAACTTGAACTGAACGAAAAGGGCACTGGGTAGTAAAATGAGACAAGCAGAGAACAATGGTGAGATGGGCTCCACCTAAACCAAAGTGGAACCAGACTGCTGGCGCTAAACATTAAAAAGGTTGTAGAGCAGTTTTTAAACTAGGAGATGGGGGAAAGCCGACTGCTGCAGAGGAGCGTGTTGATCGGACACAGACTTCTCTTAGGGGAGAGTCTGATGATAAAGAATCTCCAGGTTATAGTCAGGAGCAGAGGACTGAAAAGTATAATGTAAGGGCCGGATCAGATGATAAACAGTCACATAAAAAAGAATCTGGCACATCAGAAAAAGGCAGGCTAATAAACAGGGACAAGTTTTTAAAGTGCTTGTACACAAATGCCAGAAGTCTAAATAATAAGATGGGTGAACTAGAGTGCCTTGTGATAAAGGAGGATATAGATATAATAGGCATCACAGAAACCTAGTGGACTGAGAGCAACCAATGGGACACAATCATTCCGGGATACAAAATATATCGGAAGGACAGAACAGGTTGTGCAGGGGGAGGATTGGCACTATATGTGAAAGAAAGTGTAGATTCAAATGAAGTAAAAATCATAAGCGAATCCACATGTTCCATAGAGTCTCTATGGATAGAAATTTCATGCTCTAGTAAAAATATAACATTAGGGATCTATTATCGACCACCTGACCAGGACAGTAATAGTGATGATGAAATGCTAAGGGAAATTAGAGAGGCTATCAAAATTAAGAACCCAATAATAGTGGGGGATTTCAATTATCCCCATATTGACTGGGAACATTTCACTTCAGGACGAAATGCAGAGATAAAATTTCTCGATACTTTAAATGACTGCTTCATGGAGCAGCTGGTACGGGAACCCACAAGGGGAGAGGCAACTCTAGATTTAATCCTGAGTGGAGCGCAGGAGCTGGTCCAAGAGGTAACTATAGCAGGACCGCTTGGAAATAGTGACCATAATACAATAGCATTCAACATACCTGTGGTGGGAAGAACACAACTGCCCAACACTGTGGCATTTAATTTCAAAAGGGGGAACTATACAAAAATGAGGGGGTTAGTTAGACAAAAGTTAAAAGGTACAGTGACTAAAGTGAAATCCCTGCAAGTTGCATGGGCCCTTTTTAAAGACACCATAATAGAGGCCCAACTTCAATGTATACCCCAAATTAAGAAAAACAGTAAAAGAACTAAAAAAGAGCCACCGTGGCTTAACAACCATGTAAAAGAAGCAGTGAGAGATAAAAAGACTTCCTTTAAAAAGTGGAAGTCAAATCCTAGTGAGGCAAATAGAAAGGAGCACAAACACTGCCAACTTAAATGCAAGAGTGTAATAAGAAAAGCCAAAGAGGAGTTTGAAGAACGGCTAGCCAAAAACTCCAAAGCTAATAATAAAATGTTTTTTAAGTACATCAGAAGCAGGAAGCCTGCTAAACAACCAGTGGGGCCCCTTGATGATCAAAATACAAAAGGAGCGCTTAAAGACGATAAAGTCATTGCGGAAAAACTAAATGGATTCTTTGCTTCAGTCTTCACGGCTGAGGATGTTAGGGAGATTCCCAAACCTGAGCTGGCTTTTGTAGGTGACAAATCTGAGGAACTGTCACAGATTGAAGTGTCACTAGAGGAGGTTTTGGAATTAATTGATAAACTCAACATTAACAAGTCACCGGGACCAGATGGCATTCACCCAAGAGTTCTGAAAGAACTCAAATGTGAAGTTGCGGAACTATTAACTAAGGTTTGTAACCTGTCCTTTAAATCGGCTTCGGTACCCAATGACTGGAAGTTAGCTAATGTAACGCCAATATTTAAAAAGGGCTCTAGGGGTGATCCCGGCAATTACAGACCGGTAAGTCTAACGTCGGTACCGGGCAAATTAGTTGAAACAATAGTAAAGAATAAAATTGTCAGACACATAGATAAACATAAACTCTTGAGCAATAGTCAACATGGTTTCTGTAAAGGGAAATCGTGTCTTACTAATCTATTAGAATTCTTTGAAGGGGTCAACAAACATGTGGACAAGGGAGATCCAGTGGACATAGTGTACTTGGATTTCCAGAAAGCCTTTGACAAGGTCCCTCACCAAAGGCTCTTACGTAAAGTAAGCTGTCATGGGATAAAAGGGAAGGTCCTTTCATGGATTGAGAACTGGTTAAAGGACAGGGAACAAAGGGTAGGAATTAATGGTAAATTCTCAGAATGGAAAGGTGTAACTAGTGGTGTTCCCCAAGGGTCAGTCCTCGGACCAATCCTATTCAATTTATTCATAAATGATCTGGAGAAAGGGGTAAACAGTGAGGTGGCCAAGTTTGCAGATGATACTAAACTTCTCAAGATAGTTAAGACCAAAGCAGATTGTGAAGAACTTCAAAAAGATCTCACAAAACTAAGTGATTGGGCAACAAAATGGCAAATGAAATTTAATGTGGATAAATGTAAAGTAATGCACATTGGAAAAAATAACCCCAACTATACATACAACATGATGGGGGCTAACTTAGCTACAACGAGTCAGGAAAAAGATCTTGGCGTCATCGTGGATAGTTCTCTGAAGATGTCCACGCAGTGTGCAGAGGCGGTCAAAAAAGCAAATAGGATGTTAGGAATCATTAAAAAGGAGATAGAGAATAAGACTGAGAATATATTATTGCCCTTATATAAATCCATGGTACGCCCACATCTCGAATACTGTGTACAGATGTGGTCTCCTCACCTCAAAAAAGATATTCTAGCACTAGAAAAGGTTCAGAAAAGGGCAACAAAAATGATTAGGGGTTTAGAGAGGATCCCATACGAGGAAAGATTAAAGAGGCTAGGACTCTTCAGCTTGGAAAAGAGAAGACTAAGGGGGGACATGATAGAGGTATATAAAATCATGAGTGATGTTGAGAAAGTGGATAAGGAAAAGTTATTTACTTATTCCCATAATACAAGAACTAGGGGTCACCAAATGAAATTAATAGGCAGCAGGTTTAAAACAAATAAAAGGAAGTTCTTCTTCACACAGCGCACAGTCAACTTGTGGAACTCCTTACCTGAGGAGGTTGTGAAGGCTAGGACTATAACAATGTTTAAAAGGGGACTGGATAAATTCATGGTGGCTAAGTCCATAAATGGCTATTAGCCAGAATGGGTAAGAATGGTGTCCCTAGCCTCTGTTCGTCAGAGGATGGAGATGGATGGCAGGAGAGAGATCACTTGATCATTGCCTGTTAGATTCACTCCCTCTGGGGCACCTGGCATTGGCCACTGTCGGTAGACAGATACTGGGCTAGATGGACCTTTGGTCTGACCCGGTACGGCCTCTCTTATGTTCTTATGTGTGTTCTTATGCCCTTTCAGATACCGGTATTTCTTTAGAGGAGGGGCAAATTCCAGTCCCTGCCCTGCCAGCAGGGACTCTGTTCAAGTACCCACTTGTCCCCTGCTCTGCTTCCTCCTCCTGCAAGAACCCTGGGTCTACCTCTCTCCTGCTCACACAGCCCATGAGCTAGTGCCACCAGGAGTTAAGTTCTTAGCGAACTCCCTGAACTCTACCGTATGGGAACAGACGCACAACACCATTTGGCCCAGCCACCCATCTGTACGGAGGACTGGCCAGGTCAAAGTTCAGTGGCATAGTGACCAAATGCAGGGTGCGATGCTATGGACCACTCTAGCTGTACTGATTAGTAGGGGGCCTTTTTAACAAGTGTCAGGCTGTGACCCCCCTGGCTCCACAGCCTATGGAACTTTGAGAAAGTATAAAAACCTTGGCCGGGGTGGGGGCACACCCTCATTGGCACCACTGCAGAGAAGTAAGAGGAAGCTGAACTGGGGAAAGCCATAGCAGAAGAAAGTGCGTGTGAGTGAGTAAGAGAGAGAAAGAGTATTAGAACATTTCAAAATGTTGACAGAAAAGAATATTGGAAATTTTTAAATTATTTTTAGTATGTTTTGTGATGAGTTCCAATTAATGTAAATATTACATAGACTCATCCACACCCACTGTAGTTAGGGTTTTGTGGCTCTTTTTTAAATTGTAAAATTAGGCTTGTGAGGAAAGACAGGTTTGGCCTCCACTTGTCTATAGGGTGTGGTCAAAGTGAAACTTCCTGACACATTTCTCCATACTGTGCAACAGATGAAGACATTCACCATCTTTGGAAACATTTTCATTCTATGTGAGTGCAAGTGAGAAAAGGAATTAGTGTTCTGTGGCTGAGCTAGCTGTAGCCAAGAGTGCCAGGCTTCCAAATAAGGATGGTCGTTTGATTGTCAATTTAGAGAAGAATCCTTGCCATAAGAATTACTATAAAGGGCAAAATTCAGAGGCGATGTGTAAGGCTGGGTAAACTAGACAGACCCTTTATGCTCCTTTAGGCTAGCTTGTGCCTCAGTTGACATGCCTGTACAGAAGCATAAGGTGGTATAAGGCGCTCCTTACTCCTCTCTGCAGACTACCCATATTGAGGGTTACACTGTGAGGGGGCAAGTAGTCTTTATGGAGCCACTTTTCTCCCTCCAGCACAGGTCAGTGTGGAAAGCAGAGTTTTAGTTCTCCCTTTGCCCACCCTGGTTTGTCCATCACAGCAGAGCCAGCATGACCACCAGTAATCTCCACGCTTGGTGCTTGCAATTTACTAGAACAAGTTTTCTCAAAAGATTTTTTTCTGAATGTGGCACTTTGCAGAATTGGGTCCTGACTGAAACTAGCATCTATTATGAGTTAGGGTATGTCTACACAGGGATGAAAGACTTGTGGCATGGGTGCAGCTGACCTGGGCCAGCCAACTCAGGTTTGTGGGGGCTAAAAATCACTGTGTAGATGTTTGCGCTTGGGCTGGAGCCCAAGCTGTGGTAACCTCCATCCTCACAGGGTCCCAGAGCTCAGGCTCCAGCCCAAGCCTGAACATCTACACAGGTATTTTTCAGCCCCAGAGCCTGAGCCAGCTGACCCAGGCCAATCATAGGTTATTGCTCTCTGTGTAGACATACCCTTAATGGCAGTTCTTCTGCCAGGCCACTCAAAAGGAAGTCTCCTTTATTATTATTTAGCAATAGTGTGGTAGAGTTTATGAGCCCTGCTCATGGAACAGGGCCTCATTGTGCTAGGTGCTAGACAAACACAGAGCAAAAAGACAGTCCCTGCCCCAAAGTGCTTCCATCCTTTCTGACAAGCTAGAAGAGTCTGTTGTAAGACAGTTTCAGCCTCTCTGCCATTCTTACAGAAGGTGTAATGGAGAATTGCAACAGACCATTTACAGCCAGGGAGCATTATAATTCAAACATGAGACCAACCTCGACTCCTGAGTCATTAACTCAACCTTGTTATTTATATCCATAATGGTTCCTCCGAGCAGCCCTGAGACATTCACAACTTTTGTTTCAGGGAATTTTGCACAAAGGTTTCACAAGCATACCCAATATCACTTTCCCTCACCTCACCCGACCCCAAAAGGAAAAACATTTCACATTATTTCCAGTTGCAAAAAATTTGCTATTTTCTCATCAGAAACATATGAACATGGAATTTTTGCATTTTCGTGAGCCAGATGCTACCAGCACTCAATAATGGGCCCATTTTCACAAGAAAATGTGCCAGGTTATGCTAAAAATTGTGTGGAAATGGGCTAATTTTTGAGATTTTTAATGCATTTTAATGACTTTTGAGTAATGTTACACAAAGGTTACAGATTTTTTTTACTCCTCAACTCTCCAAACTATCTGAAATTGTGGATAATATTTAAAAGAATCAAGTAGGAAAAACGACAGTGATTGCTCAGGTTAGTTCAGGGATTAGCCTGCTGACTCCTGCAGAACATTCTACAGCGGGTGTGGCTAGCAAATGCACACCTGCTGAGTTACCAAAATAGTTATTGTGTATTGCATATGATTATGAATAATAAGGTAGGCCGAAAAATTAATCTATTTGTGGTTTTGTGAGATGCTTATCACCATAGTATTTAAATTGAAACCTACTGTACTGTAGCTACACGGTGAGTCTAGTTTAAAATTGATACTCATTATATTCACTTTTCATTTAATCATTGCTCCCACTCATACCCTCTCGGCAACGATTCTGTGGTTACTTGAAATAGATAGTCTTTTGAAACAGAAGGAATTTCAGGATCTACCAGTTGTGTCTGGCAGCAGAGGAGGTGTGCATTTGCTAGCCACACCTGCTATAGTATGTGCTGCAGCAGCTGGATGATTAATAGCTATTTTCTATTAATGATAGATTTTTAAAATGGACCAAAATACCTATAGCGTAATGAAGAAAAATGCTGATTAAATGGGCTTGATTCATTTCCAGATTTAGTTACCCCTTCACACAAAACAAGCACCTTCTTTTTGAAATGCTCATCTAGTGGCCCCCAACTCATATTTCATGGGAACCTGATTAAGCATATTAGTTGGTCCACCAGGGCCTGGGTTTTAATCTCTGCAGTCCTCCAAGGCCAGTGCTGTTCCAGATGATCTTGTTAAAGTATGTACTATGCCTGTGGCGGGATAAGATTAGGAAGCCAAATTTATTTATGTTCTTCAGCCACAAAGCTCATATTGCCTTTGCCATTTTGTAACAAAACCACAATTATCACAGGCTGATTTTGACAGAAATTCAAGACTGCTCAATAAAAACAATGAGTTGAAAGCTCATGTAGCCTGGCTGCCAGATGCAACAGGGCTGTGAATAGCACAGTCTGTGTTCAGCAGAAATAGTCATTTTCAGATTAGGCTTGCTTGCCTATCTAATCAGATTTTCTGCCCTTTTTCTCCTATCCATATTATTAGGTTCTTTTTACATGTTCATCTTACAGTTTAATAGTAACCAGCAGCTAGCACTAAATAACCTCCTAGGTGGCTACGTTGCACAGGAAACTATTTGTTAGGCATCTTCTAAGTGATGATTCCCAGCTTTTCAGAAAACTATGCCACTTCACCAGAAAAAGCCCACAGCTGTACCAGTCTGCTGTCTCCTTATGCTTCCCCATCCCTGCATCTAGAGACTTCCTCGCACTCTTCCCCAATAGCTAGTAACCAATTTGTCTCCCTTCCGTTTACCATTGACTCTTTGCTCTCCCTTTCCATGTCGCTTCCCACCCCCGATGAATTTGAAGTCCAGCTGTTCTTCTGGACCCCAGTGATACATCTACCTGCCTTCCCACACAAAGCCTTTGCGGTTCTCCATGTGCACACACATAATGTAGCGTGGATTGCTCCCTACCAGGAGTCATCAAATGGCAGAAGGTTCAGAGGAAGTGGTGCTGCCAGTGGAAAGGGTGGGGGCCCAGAGCAGCAATGAGGAGATGCGAGATTATTTATGTGAAGGTGTTTGACTTCACATTACGGTGAGTTCTCTTCTGTGTGGACATTCAGGACTTTTGAGGCTGGATGGCATTTCCCCTTCCACTCAGCTACCAGCAAATACCAGCTTTGAGGCCAAGGGCTGGAAAACTCTATGAGGCAGGAATAACAAACAAATCACTTACTGGAAAGTCAATAGCTAAATTGAAAGAAGCAAATCTACTTCTGTATATTAAAATGTGCAAAATATGGGTTGACTAAAGCTAGGCAGGAAACTGTTTTCCCATCCTGTGAGAATCTTTGAGATTTCAAAAATATTTCCTATCCCAAATCAGGACAAAAAGGCAAAAATCTCAAAAAGTTGCATGAACCGAAAAAAATCTGGAAAATTTCAGATTGGGTCAATCAAAACATTGATTTTTGAGACTTTCAAAATGTTTTGTATCAAGTTTGATCTTCTATTTTTATTTACTTTTTTATACATTAACTTAAAGTTCTTAACAAAAAGTCATTTTGAACCAAAAAAATGGAAGTTTTATTTAGAAAATGTTGAAGTGGGACATTTACACACTTCCAACCCCTTTCAAAAATATTGGAAAGGTGAAAATCATTGAAATGCCCCTTTCCGACAAAGTTTAAATTTTGACAAATCAGTATTTTCCAAGAAAAAAGCTTCACAGAAAAATTCTCAGCTAGCACTAGTGTTACCAAAGTTCTGTTATTAATGGGTCAGGTCCCTCCCCTACTTTTTGATAACCACTGAGGGGGCAGGGACTGTCCTGATGGTGCCATTCACTCTACAAGGTTTTTCTTGCACAGTTTGTTCTGTAACCTTCCATTGAAGGAGAAAGTTTGGCAACCCATAGAAGAAAGCAAGGGTCTGACCCACACACCTCTGACATGCTCATAGTTACTGCAAACTGCATGGAACATAAGGCCATGTACAAGAATAGTTGCAAGTTGGTGATGTCCATTAGCTTCAACAAACTGCTGCGGTTCCCTTAAAACAAAGGTGCGTCACTGCATCAATTGCAATTCTTTGTTCTTTTCAGTAAGACAAAATATCATTTCAGGAGGTGCATGACTGTGGAATCACTGTGGATTCTTACTATGAAAAACTAACAGGATTATGAGACTGAAATTTCATGCGATCGGATGTCACGCTTCATCAAGAAGGTAATCTCTCATTCTAAACCTGCAGAGCCCAACAGGCAGGAAAAGCTTTAGGAAAAGTAATATGTGCTACTGAGTTTAACTTTGGAGAAAGTATTTTAAAAAAATAATGCCCTATTGTTTCATTTTATAATAAGGAAATTTGTACAAAGCTACGGAGAGACAATGCAAGAAGGGCAACATTACCTTTTAGAGAACAGGACTGATTTGGGGCATGTTTTCAGAAAGCCATGAACTTTAATAAGGCTCCAGCTCAATGAGGTCCATATGCACTCCCTAACTTTAGTATGTGTGACTAGTCACGTTGAAGCCAATGAGTTTAAAATTAGGCATGTGCTGAATTGGAGCCTAAGGCAGGAGCAAGGCCCTTTGCTATTCTATTGTTCATATGAACGTTCTCCAAGTATTGTATATTTTATTTTCATAGAATCATAGAATCTCAGGGTTGGAAGGGACCTCAGGAGGTCATCTAGTCCAACCCCCTGCTCAAAGCAGGACCAAACCCAACTAAATCATCCCAGCCAGGGCTTTGTCAAGCCTGACCTTAAAAACCTCTAAGGAAGGAGATTCCACCACCTCCCTAGGTAACCCATTCCAGTGCTTCACCACCCTACTAGTGAAAAAGTTTTTCCTAATGTCCAACCTAAACCTCCCCCTCTGCAACTTGAGACCATTACTCCTTGTTCTGTCATCTTCTACCACTGAGAACAGTCTAGATCCATCCTCTTTGGAACCCCCTTTCAGGTAGTTGAAAGCAGCTATCAACTCCCCCCTCATTCTTCTCTTCTGCAGGCTAAACAATCTCAGTTCCCTCAGCCTCTCCTCGTAAGTCATGTGCTCCAGCCCCCTAATCATTTTTGTGGCCCTCCGCTGGACTCTCTCCAACTTATCCACATCCTTCTTGTAGTGTGGGGCCCAAAACTGGACACAGTACTCCAAATGAGGTCTCACCAGTGCTGAATAGAGGGGAATGATCACATCCCTCGATCTGCTGGAAATGCCCCTACTTATACAACCCAAAATGCCATTAGCCTTCTTGGCAACAAGGGCACACTGTTGACTCATATTCAGCTTTTCGTCCACCGTAATCCCTAGGTCCCTTTCTGCAGAACTGCTGCCCAGCCATTCGGTCCCTAGTCTATAGCAGTGCATGGGATTCTTCTGTCCTAAATGCAGGACTCTGCACTTGTCCTTGTTGAACCTCATCATATTTCTTTTTGCCCAATCCTCTAATTTGTCTAATTTTCCAGTTCTTTTTAATGTCACCCAGTGGCATTCCGTTTGTTCTGAGTATAGTAATGCTTGAAATGAAAGTCTGTATTTAGGATGTGAATAACACTTTGTGTGAACACTAAAGGCTGCTAGGTGCCCATGCTACAACAATGCATTAACAATGAACAGTATGTGGAAACTGGAGTTTCTGTGGAACATGATGCAAAGCAGAATCTTTATAGGAAACAGGAAATGCCACTGAAAGGAGATAATACTTGATGATTGTACTAATTGATCTAGAATTTCATAGCCATTTGGAGTGGGAATAATAAAAGACTCATCATGGGGCTACCTCCTTTAGTTTTAATTTTACCAGGCTGTAACACAGTTTGATGCAGGTGTAAATATCACACTAGAAGTTAGGAAAGTGACCTATTGCTCAGGAATTTGGCTTGATACTATTAACAACACGTTACACCTCTGTAGTCCGTTCCACCCGTCTCAAATCACTTTGCAAACAGTTAGTTAAATCTCACAACAGACACTTTTTGCAAAAAATATTTAGTTAGTCAAAACCCCAATTTTCTGTTAGAAAAAAATTGATGGAATATTTTGCACCAGCCCCGATCTCCGACTGATTGCTATAATTGTCTTTAATGAATTAGATAAAGTAGCAAATACCAACCCCACGTGGTCTGTGGGTAGGATTTCTTTTCTAGACACAACAAATAGAGCTTTAACAGTTATGAAAGCTGAGATTTTTGGTAGAGAGGAGTGCACTGCACTATTTTCTGCTTTTCTGTCTGCTTGAACAATATGGGGCACTTTATGTGGATTATAGCAGCATCCATTTTAAGCAGCTACAAGGATTCAATGACAGACAACCCCCCCTCACAAGTGCAAGGATTTTTTTTAAAGGTAAACCCCTAGAAATACATGATTTAGAGATAAAATTTCCCACTCAGAATGGGAAATTCAACCCAGTCCAGAGTACCTGAAAAAAACCCCGAGGGCCAAATTCTCTGCTGATGTAAATCAGTATAGCTCCAAGTGTGCATGCTAACAACTTTGCAGCCCTAGCTGAGACTGACCAGAAGCTTTTGGATTATGCTGTAATACACAAATCTCTTTTTAAAATTCATAGTCTTAATCTAACTCATTCACTGGTGAATTCTGAACTACCACTTAGGGGTTTAAGAAACTATTAATAGAATATGGGAAAGGACTCAGTCAAGACATTGATGGTGGAATTATTTTGTCTCACTGTTCCAATTAATGATTTTTATAATGATAATAGCACCAGTGAATTGTGGGATGACAGGCTTCCCTCTGTTGTGCTGTATGAAGAAATGTGTTACAAACTAATTCAGTTCCCTGTGCTGAGTTTGAGGTGGAGAGGGAAATGTCTGGTAGTAGGATGCTATAAGCCTCAAATCCCCCAGAAGCAGCAGGCTCACAACATATACAAGGTCTGCTACACCCTATGCCTGGCTCAGAAACAAGGTGAGAGGGGCCATCCACAAAGAACTGTGATATTGCAGAACACAGGAAAGGGGCATCTAGAGTTACTGCTTCTCATGGCAGCCATAACTTGCCATGCAATGTGACTGGCCTACTGAGCATTCTCTGGAGAGAGGAAAGAAGCATCAGGGAACAACACACAGAACAGACATGGCAAAGGCGCAGAGGGGGACATCCAGGCAATGATGATCCACAGCTATAACTCTTTGCATGCACATGAAATTGTGACGTCCACACATGTACTCTCAGGGGCTGCACTAAAGGTAGGCATTGGTTTGTGGAATAGTCACTGGTTCTTCTAGTCTACACGTCTTCTTGTAACCCCACTTTCTTCGTGCCACAACGTGATTGTTCTTTGTATATTTTGGCATCTCTAGCCACCTACCGCACTGTTTTGCGTGGGAGGGCACCAAGCAGCTCTGAATACAAAAAAATCACACAAGAAAAATGACTTGGCTTACATCGTTATGAGCTGTCCAAATCATAGTCCCCTGGGGTAAGTTTTTGTTTTTAACACTCTGTTATTTGCATATAGCAACAAAATAATTTCTAATAAGTTTTCACAGATTAAACTTTAGATCTATTTAAATAGAGCTTCATTTACATTCTGCACTATCCATCTTATAATGCAAATCACTTTATCCTAATTAAAATCTGATTCATTTCTACTTTCTGTGAGTTATGCAAAGTTTGCAAAAGAGCAGAGTTAAATAAGCCAGTTTATTCAAGCTCCCTTCACCAGTTTTATTTAGGCTGACTGTTGTATTTCTGTGGGTTGGGATGGTTAAGTCTTGGGGCCAAGGTAAATTTGATGTACCTCTAGAGATCTACACCAGCTGGAGGAGTGCTGTTGTCATACCAGTATTCAAAAAGGATGATTGAGGGAACTATAGGCTGATTAGCCTGACATCAGTCCCAACAAAATAATGAAAAAACTGATATGGGATTAAGTTACTAAATAATTAAAGGCTAGTGATATAACTAATACCAGTCAACATGATTTAGTGGACAATAGATCTTGTCAAACCAACTGGATTTCAATCTTTGATGAAATTACAAGTTTGGTTGCTAAGGGTACCTGTGTAGATATAATATACTTAGCCCTGGTCTACACTATGGGGTTAGGGCGAATTTAGCCGCGTTAGGTCAATTTAAAAATGACCGTGTCCACACAACCAACCCTGTTCCGTCGACCTAAAGAGCTCTTAAAATCAACTTCTGTACTCCTCCCTGGTGAGGGGAGTAGTGCTAAAATCAACTTTGGTGTGTCAAATTTGGGATAGTGTGGACGCAAATCTACGGTATTGGCCTCCAAGAGCTATCCCAGCGTGCTCCATTGTGACCACTCTGGACAGCACTTTGAACTCCAATGCACTAGCCAGCTATACAGGAAAAGCCCCGGGCACTTTTGAATTTAATTTCCTGTTTGGTCAATATGGCGAGCTCAGCAGCACTGGAGACCATGCAGTCCCAGAATGGCAAATGAGCTCCAGCATGGACCGAAAGGGAGACACTGGATCTGACTGCTGTATGGAGAGAAGAACCTGTGCAGGCAGGACTCCGATCCAAAAGAAGAAATGCAAATATATTTGCCAAAATCTCACAGGGCATGTTGGACAGAGGCTACACCAGGGACACACAGCAGTGCTATGTGACAGTTAAGGAGCTCAGGCAAGTCTACCAAAAGACAAAGGAGGCAAAGAGTCACTCCGGGTCAGAGCCCCACACATGCCGCTTCTATGAACAGTTGCATGGCATTCTAGGTGGGGACCCGACCACTATCCCAGGACACTTGCAAGGAGGGAGTCTCACGGAACACAGAGGAGGATTTTCGGATGAGGAGGAGGAGAATGCGCAGCAGCCAAGCAGTGAATCTGTTCTCCCCAGGAACTTTTCATCACCCTGGAGCCAATAGCCTCCCAAGGCGGGATCCCCGACCCTGAAGCCGGAGAAGGCACCTCTGGTGAGTGTGCATTTGTAACTACAGTACAGGGTTTAAAAGCAATAGTGTTCATGGTCACCTGGTTGAAATAGGGGAATTTTTGTAAGGGAACAGTGAAAGGACCCCGTTCATGCTGGGCTGTTTGCACCTGGCTAAAAGGGATCATCCCAGAGAATAGCCATGCAGTGACAGGAGGGATCATCCCAGAGAATAGCCACACAGTGGGGTGGAGGTAGGTGTGTGCTGCACATCTACCCAAATACTGCAGCCCCGCCTTTTAAATGTGAAACCCAGCCCATTGCTTGCTCTGAGAAAGGGAGGAGCTGCAGTTTGAAAACATTCCCACATATTATGAAGGCGTAAGAAGCCAACCCAATTTTATTCTCCCTTTTTAATCTCCCCCCAGGTGCAAATGTTTCTATGCTTCCCCTATCATCTCCATCTCTACAGTTAGCGCAGATTAGAAGGCGAAAAAAATGCACTCGTGATGACATGTTTTCTGAGCTGATGCAGTCCTCCCGCACTGATAGGGTACAGCTCAATGCATGGAGGCATTCAGTGCCAGAGGTCAGGAAAGAATTGAGTGAGCATGAAGAGCGGAGGCAGTACACGATGCTGAGGCTAATGGGGGAGCAAACGGCCATGATGAAGCGTGTGTTGGAGCTTCAGGAAAGCCAACAAGAGCACAGACCCCTGATGCATCCACTGTATAACCACCAACCCTCCTCCCCATGTTCCATAGCCTCCTCACCCAGATGCCCAAGGACTCGGGGGCTGGGGAGGGGGAAGTCCCGGACACCCAGCCACTCCACTCCAGAGGATGGCCCAAGCAACAGAAGGCTGACATTCAAGCAGTTTGATTTGTAGTGTGGCTACAATAAACTATGTGGCCTTGTCCTTCCCTCCTCCCCCACCCCACCCGGGCTACCTTGTCCATTATCTAATTTTTAAAAAATTAGTAAAGAAAGAATGCATGGTTTCAAAACAATAGCTACTTTATTTCAAAGGAGGGAGGATGATTAGCTTACAGGAAATTAAAATCAACAAAGGGGGCGGGTTTGTATCAAGGAGAAACACACACAAGTGTCACATCGGAGCCTGGGAAATCATGAAACTGGTTTTTAAAGCCTCTCTGATGCACAGCATGCCTAGCTGTGCTCTTCTAATTGCCCTAGTGTCTGGCTACTCATAATCAGACGCCAGGCAATGTGCCTCAACCTCCCACCGCGCCATAAACATCTCCCCCTTACTCTCACAGATATTATGGAGCACATAGCAAGCAGCAATAACAATGGGAATGTTGGTTGCGCTGAGGTCTGACCTAGTCAGCAAATAGCGCCAGCGAGCTTTAAAACATCCAAAGGCACATTCTACTACTTCTCTGCACTTGCTCAGCCTATAGTTGAACTGCTCCTTACTACTGTCCAGGCTGGCTGTGTAAGGCTTCATGAGCCATGGGAGCAAGGGGTAGGCTGGGTCCCCAAGGATAACTATTGGCATTTCAACATCCCCTATGGTAATTTTCTGGTCTGGGAAGTAAGTCCCTTCTTGCAGCTGCTCAAACAGCCTGGAGTTCCTAAAGATGCGAGCGTCATGCATCTTTCCTGGCCATCCCACGTTGATGTCAATGAAATGTCCCTTGTGATGCACCAGTGCTTGCAGCACCAGTGAGAAGTATCCCTTGCAGTTTATGTACTGGTTGGCAAGGTGGTCTGGTGCCAAGATGGGGATATGCGTTCCGTCTATCACCCCCACCACATTTAGGGAACCCCGTTGCAGCAAAGCCATCCACTATGACCTGACATTTCCCAGAGTCACTACCCTTGATAACAGAATGTCAATGATTGCATTGGCTACTTGGATCACAGCAGCCCCCACAGTAGACTTGCCCACTCCAAATAGATTCCCGACTGACCAGTAGCACTCAGGCATTGCAAGTTTCCACAGGGCTATCGCCACTCACTTCTCAACTGTCAGGGCAGCTCTCATCTTGGTATTCCTGTGCTTCAGAGTGGGGGAAAGCAACTCACAGAGTTCCAGGAAAGTGGCCTTACACATGCGAAAGTTTCGCAGCTACTGTGAATCATCCCATACCTGCAACACTATGCAGTCCCACGAGTCTGGGCTTGTTTGCCTGGCCCAGAATCGGTGTTCCACTGTATCATCCAGCCCCAGTGCCACCACGATGTCCCAATTGCCACAGACCGTGCTTTCAGGAATGTCTGTGTCCACATCCTCATCAAAATCCTCCTCGTGCTGAAGTCTTTTAGCCCAGTTCTGCATATATTCAAGGCTAATGCACAAGGTGTTTACAATGCTCACAACAGCAGCAGTGATGGTGAGCTGAGCGGGCTCCATGCTTGCCATGGCATGGCATCTGCAGGAGAGCAGAGTTGCAGCAGAAGTGGTGGATGACGACAGTTAGCAGTCCTACTGCACTGTCAGCTGACAGCAACACCTAGGACACAACAGCAGCGGTGATGGTGAGCTGAGATGAGCAGGCTCCATTCTTGCCGTGGTCTCGGGAAAAAGGTGCGAAACCATTGTCTGATGTTGCTTTCAAAGAGGTAGGGGCAACTGATGACATGTACCCAAAACCACCTGCAACAATGTTTTTGCCCCATCAGGCATTGGGAACTTAACGTAGAATTCCAATGGGCTGTGGAGACTGCGGGAACTGTGGGATAGCCAGGGCCGGTGCTACCATTAAGGCGAACTAGGCGGTTGCCTAGGGTGCTAAGATTTGGGGGTGCCAAAAAGTGGTCCCCCCAATTTTTTTTTACAGCGGTTCCTCCCGGAGGGCGGTAGCTGCTCCATTTCTCCGGCCTCCAAGGCTTGCAGTGCCAATCAGCTGTTTGGTGCCGCAAGCCTGGGAGGGAGAGAATTAAAGCGGGGGCGGCGTGCTCGGGGAGGACGCGGAGCAGAGGTGAGCTGGGGTGGGGGGCGCATCAGGGGGAGGGGGGACGGGGAGCTGCCACAGGGCTGGGGCGGGGGGGGGGCGCAAGGTGGAAGTTTCACCTAGGGTGCAAAACTTCCTTGCACCGGCTCTGGGGATAGCAACGCACCATGCATCGCTCTGTAAGTCGATGCTAGCCACAGTAGTGAGGACACACTCTGCCGACTTAATGCGCTTAGTGTGGACATACGCAATTGACTGTATAAAATCGATTTCTAAAAATTGATTTCTATAATAGCAACCTAATTTCGTAGTGTAGACATAACCTGTAAGGCATTTTACTTACTACCCCAAGATATTCTGATTAAAAAACACTAGCACTATACAATATCAATAAAGCACATGTTAAATGGATTCAGACCTGAGCGCAAATGGATTAAGAACTGATCTAAAAAAGTAGTTGTCAATGGAGAATTGTCATTGAATGGGTGTGGGGCTCTGCAGCGATTGGTACAGGGCCAGATGCTATTTAACATTTTCATCAGGAATCTGGAAGTAAATGTAAAATCACTGCTGATATAATTTGTAGCTGATACAAAGATGGCAGGCAGCGTGGTAAATGATGATGACAGGGAAGGCATACAAAACAATCTGAATTGCTTGGTATACTGGGCCCAGTCAAACAAAGTTTGTTTTAATACAGCCAGATGCATACATATATGTGTAGCCAGGAAAAAAGGAATGCAGGCCATACCCACAGAATGGGGATTGTATCCTGGAAAGCAATGACTTAAAAGGATTTAGGGAGTCATAGGGAACAAGCAACTGAACACGAACTCCCAGTGCAAGATGTAGCAAAATAAAGGGCTAATGTTCTCCTAGGTTGTATAAACGGGAGTAAAAACTAGTAAAAGAGAGGTGAGTTTACCTCTGTCTACTGCACCAGTGAGACTGATACTGGAATTCTGCGTACGATTTTAAATGGTGGCCACATTTTTAAAGGGAGGTGGAAAACTTTGGAGAGTGTCCAGAGAAGAGCCATAAAAATGGTTTGAGAGCTGAAGAAAATGATTTACAGTGAGAAATATATTGAGCTCTAAGTCTATCTTATACAAAGGAAGATATTTAATTACAATGTACAAGTGCAGGGTTCTGTAATCTAGCAGCAAAAGGCATAACAACTACCAATGGCTAGAAACTGAATCTAGACAAATTCAAATTAGAAATAAATGCAAATTTTTTAACCAAGAGGGTGATTACCCATTGGAACAAGCTGCCAAGGGAAGTGGTGTCTTCAAATCAAAGTTGGATGCCTACATAGAAGATAAGCTTTAACCAAACACAAGTTATTTGGCTCAATATGGGATAACTGTTTGAAATTTAATGGTTTGTGGTATACAGGAGGTCAGACTAAATGATCTAATGATCCCTTTTGGCCTTAAATTCTATGACTCTATAAGATAGAAAGTGTAGACTTTGACCTATTGAGGAGCAAAGCAAAGCTGGCATATACAATAGTGTCATCTGTTAGATGTCTAACCCCAGATTTATAGATTAGAAATTCTATCTGAAGACATAGAATGCTACATGTTTAAAACTTGATGGGATTTTAGTGATATATGCAGGGGCGGCTCTAGGCATTTCGCCACCCCAAGCACGGCAGGCAGGCTGCGTTCGACGGCTTGCCTGCAGGAGATCCAGAAGCCGCGGGACCAGCGGACCTCCCGCAGGCAAGCCGCCGAAGGCACCCTGCCTGCCGCCCCCGCGGCGCCGGCAAAGCACCCCCCGCAGCTTGCCGCCCCAAGCATGCGCTTGGCGTGCTGGGGCTTGGAGCCGCCCCTGGATATATGGAGACTTTAATGTATCTTATTAGCCAGTGGTTTTCAACCTGTGGTCGGTCTGCAGACTATGTCTAAGGGGTCCGTGAAAGGTTGTCATTACCATAGAATAGTGGGTTTCAATTGATGATCCGCAGACCCCTGGGGGTTCACAGACTATGTCTAATATTTCCAAAGGGGTACACACCTCCACTGGAAAATTTTTAGAGGTCCATAAATGGAAAAGGTTGAAAACCACTGTTGATGGCTTTCCACCATCTTTGGACTTGGCCAATCCTGGGCTATTTTGGGTGCTGGAGAAGACCTTGGGTCCTGTCTAGTTTATAGCAGACTCTGTGGGCTCCCTTATGGGGCCTAAAACTTCTGGGAATCACCTCAGCTTGGCATTACTGTCAATGCACACTTCCAGCCCATCCCCACCCTAACCAGGAATTGCAAAGAGGCCTCTGGAGGTAGCCTTACAGCTTCCCTATATAGTGCCTATACATCAAGGGCATCCACCCATGGTCTGAACCATGACTGTTCAGGCTCCTTTACGTCACGCCAACCATTTAGGCCATGCCTGTTCCATTTTCTTTCCAACTGTTTCATAAAAAGTACTTTCCATTATTTTTTCAAACAGCCCTAGTAAAAAACTACTCACATGAGCAAGTGTTCCTGGCACAACCCCTCTGAAATGAGGAAATCAAGGATGTTGCTCTTTGGGATATGACATGCTTCTTTTCTACCCTCTCCCCCTGCTACCGCCTTTTCAGGGTTTCCCATAGCAGCTGTTGTTGAGCTTGCATTAAAAGCCATAATAAAATACATTTCCCAAGAAATTCTGTAACACGCTGTCCTGCCTCACGCTTAGACATCCGCTTCTGATTACACTTATGAAACCCAACTGACTTGCTGAGAAATAATATTCCTTGCGTCAGGGTAAATACTGTAATTATTGGGATTACACTGTACCCCAAGCCTCTGGGACGCCAATCGCATGCTCAGTGTCACTTGTCCTGGAGGAAAACATCGGCGCTGCTTCAGCAGCGAGGCCTTGTAGCTGCTAGCCCTTGTGGGGCCCAATAACCACTCATACACATGGCTCAGGGAAAGGAGCTTGCTAGGGCTGGCAGGAAAGGGGAACGGTTGCAAATACCCAAACAGTTACGGTTCAAAGGGCGCAATAGCAGTTCTTGTTGTGGGGCCCTGGTGCAGCACGATCACAAGTCAGGGCTCGTCAGGCTAGTGGCCTTGGGTGCCCGCTCCAGTCTAGTCTCTATTCAAGCAAATAAGCATTTATGAATGTCCAGGTCAGGCTCAGTTAGTATCATTCATTGAGGCCTCGTTGGACTAGTTTCCTGCCCAGCCACTGCTGCGCCCATAAGTCCCACACAGATCTGCACCCATCTGTGATATGTCAGTCAGAGCCTGTTCCACCTGCAGCTTTGTCCACAGACTAAGGGCTGGACTACGCTGAAATTTTACATCAACGTAGCTACGTTTCTCAGCGGTGTGTAAAGTTATGTGGCTATGCCAACCTACTGCCTGGTATAGCTTCCATCCACCTAGCTACCACATAGCAATTAACTACAGCAACAAGACACACCCACCCACCCTGTTGCTGTAGCAAGTGTCTAACAGACACACACACACACACACACACACACACACGCACACACACACACACACCCCTGCAACTGTATCATTTTCAGAGTAGCTACACCCTCAGTTCCTGGCGCTTCTTCTCTCCAGCTCCTTGCTGCCAAGAGGCTCCCACTCCCTCCCAAACAGAGCCAGCCACTTCCTGGTTCAGGACCTCTTGCTAGTCTCACCTCTTATCTGTCCAGAGGAAGGGGAGTGCAGTGGGGAGGGGACTGATGGCAAACACGGTCACTGCTTAGCCAGCAGGAAGGGAAGGGACAGTCAGGAGGGGGCTGATGGGCATTACAGGCCCTGTTTCGCAGATCCGTCACACTACGGCGTAAGAGCAAACGCAGGCCTTATGTATTTAGGTTCAGTGATTCTGAGCTTTAATTTAAGGTTGGTTTGTTTCTTCCTGTAGTTGCTAACCAAGCTCATATTGCCCCACAGCCTCATTGCCAGCCGACTGGGGCTTGGCACAAAGCCTGAGCGTGGGGAGGGGCAAAAGTGGTTTAAAGAGCTGGCGCACTAAAAATAGCAGTGTGGACATAACATAGGGTGGCCATTCATGCCTTCCTGGAATACCAGACATTCTAGCACATCCAGGCATGGCGGGGGCCTGCCCCTGCTAGTGTGATTCCCCACCCCTGCTGGTATGACCGCAGATGCATGCGGTGGACAGGAATGCTGGAACAATGTGTATAGTGGGGGTGCTGAGAGTCATTGAACCAAACTGTAAACCAGGTATATAATGGAAACCACTTCAAGCCAAGGAGTGTGGCAGCAGCACCCCTAGTTCCAGCACCTATGCCAGTGGGCACCATTTTTAAGACAGCACTGAGCCTCCCCCTCACTCCACCCCCCCCCAGCATGATTTTTGTGGTGCAGTCACATTGGTGGGGGATGGGCGGGCCGCATGGTGCACTCTTCAAAAGGGCTGTCCCATCCAATACCGAGTACTGAGTACTAGACAGGGGAGAAACCCTAAAATGGGTAGCATCTGGGACACCCTAAGTCCAAGCCTGCCCAACCCCCTCCCCCAGCTCGCCTTTTAGGAGGCAAGCTCAGGCAGCTAGCCCGAGCCACCCCATCTACACTGCTACTTTTAGCGCACTGCCTTGAGCAGAGCTAGCACGAGCCTGTGTACACACAATGGGACTCTTGCCGTGCAGCTGCACAGACATATCTCTAGTGAGCCTTTCCACAGGCAGGGCTCAATGGCTCTGGCCCCAAAGTTAGCTGTAGCTTATGAAGTCTTTGTCCAGCGTTACACCGTGTGACAGGAAAGCAATCCACTGTGTTACATGTTTAAAGGCAACAGATCATGTAGTCAGCTTGTACAAAATAGAAGTTCTTCAACTTGCTCTGCTGCTGATCTCACCTGTCAAGGTCAAATAGCCTGAATCAAACCAAGCCCTCCTCATCCCAAGAAATTGCCAATGAAAATTACCATTGATGCCATTTATTCATCAGATTCCTCTCCCCCCCGGTCCTCCAACAAGAAGTATGCAGGGAAACATGTAGGGCATTAACAAAAACATGCTGAGGCAAAAGTTTGCAGGCTGCTTGGTCTCTCCTATCGCCGCACCTGAATGTCTTGCACCCGCGGGCTATGCCCCCACTGATGTTTCAGCTGAGTAGAACATGATTCCAAGGTCTACATCCACGTGAGAGGTTTGTAAGCAACACCTTGTTGTCTGGCAGGTGGGATTCACGACACTGCTAGGAGCTTTCATTATTTCCCGCCCCCCCCCCCTCCCTGGAGCAGAGACTTTGCAGCCGGCTGATTAGAGTTCTGTGAATTTTCTTATTTGCGACAAGGAGTTTCCTAAGGTGAGAAGATAAAACTGAGGCCCAAAAAAATCTGAAAAAGGTTACAAAAGGACTCAGACCCAGAGCCATCAAGGGACTTAGGCACTTTGAAAATCATAGGAACTGCATTGCAAGCTATAAAACCTGAGTTAGGCTCCCTGAACAATGAATAGGGAGAGACAGGTGCCTAAGCAAGTGATCCACATCCTACTGTGCTAGGTGGGACGCTCCTGAGACAATCCAGTGTGGACTTGGTAGTCCTGGTACTGTAGTTAATAGGGTGCATGGTGTTAGGCGAGCCCTCATTTAAATAAGGTCTCACGGGCCACTTGCTAGCCTTAAGAAAGAAACCCATGGCCTTTAGATTAAGGTCAAAGGTGGTGGTGGTGATTTTAAAGACAAACACCATGAGCTAGATTACAAATTATACAGCTTGACTGGTCTGGCTGTCAGTGAATTTAAACATCTTGCAGATCCAGAAGTAAAACATTTGTGAACGTTAACATCTGCTCACAGACACTCTCCTGTAGCAGAGTATCACTGCTTTAGGAGATGGGTTAAAATACATTCTGCAAGCCTGGGATGGGCTGTAGCTTAGTGTAATTAATCTGTCCTTGAGTGTTGCTGGATGCACCTGTTGAAATGTGAATGAGCCTTTGACCATGAGGCACGATTATAAACAGGAATGCATACAGAAGCTCTGAGGGCTCAGAGCAGCACATATTTTATGATTAAGGTGGGAGTGAGGAAATGCAGGTGTGCTAGAAGGCAGGGACTGATATACAGAGTAGGAACGTGTGGGATGCTTGGGGCAATAATTGGAGAGAGACTGGGGGCGGGGGTTAGCTTCAGGGGCTGGAATGTGTTTTCCCTTGTGCTGGGACAGTGCCTAGCACATTGCAGACACTACTAGCATACAAATACATAATAATTAAAGAGCTGAGCATTGGTATAAATTGCATCATCTCTGCCGTTCTTCTAACTGGTACATTTTGAAACTCTGCAGGGGAAAAGCCCGTATGTGACTGCTGAGCACCGTATTCCTTGTAGGTAAATCTTTCACTGGTAATAGTGAATCTTATTCTTTCTTGATATGCCCCATGACATTGCAAACATCCAAAGAACTGTTTTGTGTCTTCATTGTAAATTGCTGCTAAATCCTTGACCAATGCAATTATTCTTTCTCCCAGGCAAACAGCAACCTAATGAATAGTCCTGTAAAATTGCTTTATAAATTGTTAATGAACTCCAAAGTCTACTCCACAGAGAGAATACTATCAATGCGAACACTCTTCCTGATGCTTTAAGTGTTTAGCATGAATTACACTTTACAATGGGATCTATTTTCATTTTTGCTCTCCGAGCATTTGTTATATCCTTCCTCTGTAAAGTTTGTTTAGTCTTTTTTTCTTTTGCCCCAGCATCACCTTCTGCTGCCAGAAGACCCTCAGATCAGCCTTTCCCACCACGAAAGCGATCAGTGATCTGTAATGACCTTTATTATAACTTTCTACAACAGACTTATGCAAGCTTCTTTCCCATTTCTGACAAGTTCACTGACTGCCCTTCAGTCCAGTAGGGATAATGAATGCATGGAGAAGCACAGAGACACACATAGCATTTGGAAACCATGCTAACAGCAACCTTGAACTGCTAGAGTCCTATTATTGTTGTAAACTATACCAGAAAAGAAGGGGAACCTCCCCCTGCCCCCCATTAAAACCCATTTATAGGAAACATATATAAAGAGCTTGGTATTTTTCATAAGATCACTCTCTGGAGGAGATTTCTGGAAACTCTCCATTATATAACAGTGATTCCCTGTTGACTCTCACCACCCTCTTTCTTCAGGGATTTCACGTTTAAGCAGACTCACTGTATTGCAAACAGGACGTTTATTTGTTTGGGTTTGATAGTGAGTTTTGGGTAGTCTTAGCATTTCTCTCTCCAGGCCTTAAATAGTTATTACAGACTGGAGACAACATGTTTAAATGGGTAAAAGAGACCTATAAAAACTGTTTTATTAACAACCTTTATTTTTTTTCTATCTTGGATTGCTTTTAGCTACATAGACTAGGTAGTTTATTTTTTTAAGAAGCCTATAGATCTCCATGGGACATCTAAGGAATACCATTGCTGATAAGAACCCTCATAAATGTCTGGGGGATTTTGTTTATATTTCATGTCCATATAAGAGTCATCCTTTCTGAAAGCAATTTCAGGATGCTATCAAGATAGTATACAGGGTTACTGGCTGCCTGGTCACAGCACAGCCTTAACAAAAGTCCATTGAAAAATCTTGTATTTCCAGTTTACAACAAAATGTTTCTTCTATGGTACAAAAATGAATCTAGGAAAACCAGCTAAAATTACTTCTGTAAATTGAAACCTTTATGAGAAAGCACAGAACATACAATATCTTCTGAGCAAAGAGATGTAAACTGTGTGCATAAGCTTCACATGAAGTTCAAGTCTGAATTAGTTCTTTAGTTGTCTGAAGTTTTTGCAATTGAATCAGAGCTCATAATGATATAAATCGGGCGTAACTACATGAAAGCAACAGAAAGGTATACTGGTGTTAAATTGGTGAGAGAGAAGAATTAGGCCCTTTGTTTAGAAAATTACAATTTATCAAGAAAGCAGGAAATAGCCACACAATTACAAATAAGACTAATTTTAGACTTGGCAGAATTCAATTTTCTTTATAATTTCAATGGATAAGATCAATGTTTATTTTTAAGCATTTTTCCCCATTTTTACCAATTTAAATTTTCACAGTTGTGGGAAATTGAAGGGGGTTCAGGTATTGAAGGATCTGACAACAATTATTTGATGACAGGAGATGTTGAGATTCAAAAAGTTAAAACATTATAAACACTAAAATATAACTTGTCACCATTGCATATCAAAATATACCAAATAAATATCCTTAAAAAAAACTCTAAGAAGTTCTCAAGCAGCATTTTCCTTACTGTGGTATCTGTAAATTTCTATCATCAATGGAAATATTTTTTTTCAGTGGTTTATGTGTGTGCGCAGAGAAATTGATGTTTACTGACATTTACTATTAAAAATCGAATCCTTCCAAGCCTATTTTAAACCACCTTATATTCACTTTTTATTATATGCTGAATTTTAATTAATGTCAACAGCAGTAAGAACACAAGCTACTCACTGCTTAATATGGGATTGTTGGAAACCTGGCATGATTGCAGTTCCTCCTAAACCTACAAGTAACAAAATCACCTGGGAGGAATAGTCTACATCCTTCTACTATTTACATGAGAAGGACCATTACTGAACTTAACAGAATATAGGCATATACTGGAACATTTACGTCCCAATCCTGCTGGTACTCTGTGCATGGAACTACCATGGACTTCTCTTAGTGAGTGCCAGAGGATAAATATATAAGATCCAACCCAGCTCCCACTGAAATCAATGAAAAGATTCACATTAGGTTTAGTGGGAAATGGATCAGACCCATGGGCACTTCTTTCTGTGGGAGCAATGAATGTACTTCTTGTCTTCAAAGGCTCTTCCTTTGCTAATGGGACCTAAAAGAAGCTAACGAAGGACAAAAGAAAGTATGCTATTATTTTCTAAGAGGAGTAGGAGGGCTAGAGCTGGAATTATCAAAACAATTTAAAATACATACAGATCATCAGACAAATAGGTCAACTTTTATATTTAAAACCTCATTTATTTACACAATGTACAATATTTACAACATTTAAAAATCAGATATTTAAAAAGATGATATGTTGTTCAGAGCCTAAAAATAAATATGTAGCATCTCAACATTTATATGCTATTAAAATATCATACTACATCCACAGACTGGCTAAGAGTTTGAGGCAAAAAGGAGAATTATGCACAGATTCTCTGTAAACATTGTTTTCAGAAAATGTATTTTTTAAACTATTATAAATACAGCTATCTCCCACACTGTACATTCCCAGTAACTTTGACTTATTTGTTGACCAAACCCCATGTATCTGTATATAACAGAACTGGTAGCAATTTCGTTTGACAGTTCCAATGTCTCCTTTTCCGGGCAAGACTGAGTCCTTGCACACCTGCAATGCACTGATGGGGATGAGGTTAGAGGAGATGGAGCTGCAAAGTAGAAGTAGCCTGAATCATTCCAGCTATGCAATGATGAAACCATCAGAATAGCTTGGGTTGGTGCTGGAGAACATGATTAGCAGTGGCTGTACCTGTTGCTTTGGAAAGGTGAGTATGTGCCCTGACACAGCTTTGTACCTGCTATGGCTGGAGAGCATTACTGGGTTCACAAGCCATGTCTCAGTCTAGCACTCCCTTGATATGAGGTCTGCATAGTGGCTCCCAGGGCTTTCTTGCCTATGAGTGCATCTGCACAGACACACCCAGAATTTAGCCATATGTCATTTAACTACACAAATAGTAGGTGCAAACCCTTTTTTTCAATGCTATTACTATTAATAAAATATAATCCCTCCCTAGTAAAAAGGATAGCCACCACTGCAGCATAGTCAAGATGGTTCTTCTCATCTAGCTCATCAAAATATTGGTTATGTTTGGTGAGGCTTCAGCAGTAACCTAAAAATATCACCCAGTTAACCAAGAATTGAAAATGTAAATTCTACAGGAAAAGTATTAAATATAGAGATACAGCTTACATATAGAGAGACTACACTTGCAATCTCAGTGGCTGGCCTATGCAGCCCTAATGCCAATGGGAGTTGAGGGTGCAGAGCAGCTCAAAGGATTGGGCTTTAATAACCTAAGAAAGTCTACTCAAGATGGGGCCAAACTTTGTGAAACTGAGGGCCACACCATTAACTCGCCAGGAGCCCAAAGGGCAGGCCTCCCTTGCATAAAACTAGCAGATTGCAACCACCCTTGTAATTAATAACAGGGATTGTTGAGCTAGTTACTCACATTAGAGAGCCATATATTTTACTGCAATGCCATAAAAATGATGCAACTGGATGAAAACACCAACATTCAATGGCTTTTGACCAAGAACATGACCATTTGTGAATGAAAATGGGCCAACTTTCACTCAGTTTTATTTGTAAGTAAAATTCAACTTTTAAAATAAAAAGGGTGTAAAGCTCAATTTTCACACTGAAATGTGTAAGAATATCTGAATTTTCACATATGTGAAAGTTCTCCAACCCCTCAAAAATGTGTGGGGCATGGGGTGGGAGGGTTCAGATGAATTGTGAGGTTTTGCAATTTTCCCATAACAAAATCTTTCACACAATCCTAAATAGTACAGATGTGTAGCTCAAAAGAAGCCATTACAACTAAGACAAGCGCATTGCTTACTGGCATCAACAGTGTCTAGAGATTATTGATATTTTGAAGAAACACTATCGGATTAGTGTTTGTGGACAATTTTTATGCCATTCAGGAGGCACTTTCTTATTGAAGATTTTTTACAGAGCACTTGGATTCCAGCAATATTTCCTCCCTCTTTATAATACATTTCACCACATAAGCCTCAGAGAATAAACCTGTATTGTAATTTGATAAAGTGCAAGTTATCAGTTGATTCTTGCTAACCAAAAATAGCTCAAAAACACTTATATGTATAGTTACACGTTGTACAATCTATCAAAGTTCCACCTACTTTTTTGTTTAGTTTTAAGTTAAACCAGTGAGGGAAACTTTATTTTACTACTGACCTTGTAAAGCAAGTTAATCTTTTTTCAACACTGGTGCAAAATATTATAAATTATCATAGTATATATTACAGTTTTACCCAGTCTTAAAACAACTATCCTATTAGGGTAAATTGTTCTTAAGATTTTTTTTTAAAACAATCCATTAGATTCTAATCATACCATACAAAAATAAATATTGTATAAATGATTTACAAGTGACATACACAACAGTTGGTGCCAAAAATATAGCCAAGACTAGTAAAAGTTTCACCCTATATGCCGGGAGTGATCATTAGAAATAAATGACGTTTTCTTAATCTTTCTTTGTCAGAGTATAATCATGCATTACAATGTGTTTCTTGCCATGTGGCTATTCAAATAGCAGTTTTATGCATTTTGATATCTACTTTTAAACGTAAAACCTCAGGCATAGTCCTGCGGTTGTTTGGTATGTATAATTCTCACTGAAGTCAATAGGAATTTGGAGAGTGGGAACATTGCTGGATCAGTCCTTAATTTAGTAGTAATTTAGTTCCAAGTTAGAAACGAAAAAACGGTCTACAATGATAGTTAAAAATATTGTCATAAAAGTTGATTTTAGGTAAGCTATATCTTACTCTCACTCTTAAATGTCCATACCCCAGGGGATTTGCATGCATGGACTCAAGCCAGAATATGTCTACATGGTTGTTCCAAAACACAGTGAGTTCAAGGGGACTTTTTATGTGCTTAAAAGTAAGCATGTGCTTAAGTGCTTTGTTAAATTAGAGCCAATGTTAAGCACCTTGAAGGACTGGGCACCTAGCTGTAAAAAAGAAATAAAATTGTGAAGCACTATTTGCTATGCTGCCTTGTCATGCACCATCATATTCCACAGGAGGCCTTCAAATAGCTTTTAATATACATTTTCCTCTCTTAGACTAAAATTGGCTGCTTGTATTTTACCCATGCTTCGATCAATAAAGCTTACAAAACTAAGGTCTTTAAAATATCTCAGGCTTGACTTACAAAATGGAGGTGTGATGTCATTCTTTACAGAATGGATGAGTATTTACAACAGGTAACACCACCATGCTCAGCACCACATCCAAACATTTTAACAGTCAGATGTGAAGAAAAAAAAACATTTTCACTGTTGATGGATTACTTTAGAGAAGGCATCTGTGAACAGCTAAAGCTTGTTCCCAATCTCCCATTGGACCCAGTTCTCCTCTAATGTTACTTTTATACTGGTGTAACTCCATTGACCTCAATGGAGTTACCCCTGATTTACATCACTAAGAGAGAAGGAGCAGATCCATGGAAGTTTGTAGTGTGCAAAAAAAAAAAAAAAAAAAAAGACAGGGCAGGTGTATAGAGCTGAGGTTAGCTACTGTGAGGTTTCCAAACAATCAGGAAGGTGCCAAAGATTGATATGATAATCAAATTATTGTTGGAATCAGTAAATAAATACTCCTTCATGAGAGAGCTTCAAATAATCAAATTATATGATTCTATATCTGCATAATATATTTTTAACAAATATTACCACTTCACAGAGGGAAGACAAATTTCAAGAATATTCTATGTACCCAGGTATATGGGTGACCCACTAGCTTTGAAAATATTTCAAATGTGTTTCTACTTAAAATATTAAGTGAAAACAATTGGATTATTCTCCCCTTCAGGAGAATACACTTCAGGAACATTTAGGTGCAGTACTAACCAAAATTAACCAAAAAAAAATCAAGAAGAAATTAAAATTTTGGGAATGTTGTTGAAATACTCAGATTGTGAACATATATTAAGATAAGGTCATATATTGATACTAAGGTTTTCATCCAGTTAAGCTTTTCCAACTAGACAAATGGCACCTTATGACATCGCTATGAAGTAAATACCAACAGGAGACATGATGTTATTATCAATATATGTTGGGAAAGTCTTTTTGTCTGATTTATCGGGGATGTCGTTGCAAATATTGCATCAGTTGCATTTCTGGGTAATGGCAAGTTGCAGATATTTCCTTCACAGCAGGAAGTGCAGATCTGAAAGAAATAAAACTGTTCAGTAACCAGAGTTATTCCACTTTGGAAGATACCTCAGTACCTCAGACTAATGAGTGGATTTATCATGATGTTTGCAAACAATCACATTGATCATCTGCTTAAATGTTATATCCCTGCCCCAACTCTTCGTCTGTCTGACTATTTCCATGGTAAGCTCTTAGGTGTGGGGACTGTCTCTTATTCTATAATTGTACACTGCCTGGCACAATGGTGTCCCAATCTCTGTGGGGCTTCCTAGGGACCACTGCAATACAAATAACAAGAGTATGGTTACAGTCACCCCTCCTTATTCTAGAGAGGCCTGGAGACACTGAATTTGTCTGGGATAGTATTAAGGTGTTCAGAATAGCAATTTGGGGGTCAGGTGGTCATGAGAATTGTCTAGGACAGATGCATGGCCTGGACAAGTGATGTCTGCCATAGGGAGGGCTGTAGCATTCAGTTTAAAACAACTATACTTTTTTTCAGAGCAAGCCATTTAAAAAATAATACCCCTGTTTTGGCTGTATGCTTACAGCAGAGTCCATGAGATATGTAGCATAACTTTCAGAAATTAATCATGTATTTATCTAGGCCTTTCTAGGTGCCCATCACCTGATATCTAGGCTAATACTGGAGAATTAAATACACCAAGATACATGTTCTATGTATACAGTCTATTTTGAATAAATACTATTCAAAGGCCTGAATTCTCAGTTACATTAAGACCCCTTTACACCAATCTGGCAGCATAAAGAAGAGTTATAAGGTGTGTAAAGTAAATTCAGCTTCAATGGGACTGCGCCCTTTATAAAGTTTATCTTGTGGTTTTGTCTTGGAGGATCAGAGCCATAGTCTGTCTTGGAGTTTAATTACCCAGGCAATTCACTTATGTTATTAAGAGTTCAATGGCCGAGAGAATTAAGTTCAGCTCCACAACAGTCACATTTGAGAACAACATTCAGAAATATTTACGAAGCATGCTGGACACCACGCATCTTAGCTGGCCTGAATGCTGGAAGTGTAGATGGGAAAGGATACATTTTAAGGTATATCACTCGGTTATGTCCTAGAATTACTGAATGCTAGCATAGGATAATAGATAGAAATGAGTATATGGGATTTTTAACTATCCTGCAAGACCCCCATGACGAGTGTGTCCTAGTGGAAACACCACAACATTTCAGGGGGTGTTGATTCCTGTTCAGTATCCCTTGTTAAAAAAATGGAGCATAAAGTTGGTGCCAGTGACTGACACATAGCCACATATAGCAGACATCACTGCAAATGAACATTTCAGGCAAGATTGTGCTGTGGTCCCATATGACTATGCAGGGACATGTAGGGCTAGTCAGGAACTTGGGTCTTGGCTCAGGGGACAGAGGAGTTACATGCCACCAAAAGCAAGTGAGTTGGGTTTGGGGGAGGCGGACGGAGTGGCTTCACGTCACTTTCAGGCATCAACCACTGAGCTGGCCAGGCACCACGTAAAAGTAAGTTGTACCCTTTTCAAGGCTACAGTAAGTTACTTCTCCTTGCAGAGAATTCCTTCCTGGGGCTACTGCTTGATGTATCAATATTTAATGTCATTTGGGAAAACTTATCCAGTCAACATTAATATTCTCATTTTCCCCCCTCTTTGGGGGCTGGAGGGGTGGTTTCTTGGTCACCAGCCCATGTCAGCATGGTTCCTGCAGAAACTGTAGTGACATGGGGCAAAAGAGAGGTGGGAGGCCAGAAACAGGTCAAGAGGAACATGGCCTCCACACAGATGACACAGGCCCCTGCGAATAGTGGGGGAGCCACTGGTTTGCCCCTGCTTCTTTTGTCCCTCACCATCAAGTGATAATATGTAGGAGAACTTCACAGAGCTTCATGTGGCCCAGGAAGGAGGGAATGCTATGGTCCTAAATTGCTAGAATACCACAGGGAACAGAGCCTGGTTGGTTACTCATAGGAATATCCTACTGAAACCTACTTTTGAAATATGTCTGGAGTTTGAAATCTTGACTTATTTTTCAATAAAACAGCTTTTTAAAATAACCCATTCCTGATAAAATTAGAAGATCCGGCACAGGTATGGAATGTCTACTCTGAGTATTTTATCCAGCGTAGGATAAATAAGTCACCTCATGTCTATTGACTGGCGGGTGCCCTTACTTACTATGCCCTACATTGGTGGGGCTACAAAAACACTTCACAGGACAATGTCCCCACTCATTAAAAAGAACTGGGCTGAGAAAAGCAGGAAGTATAATAGTATAAGCAAAATTGTTTTCAAATTCATTAGAATGGTTCTCTTTCCTGCAGTACCAGTGGATCTTTAATATACCATCAAAAATGTCTAGCCATGTCCCTGTCTTTTGTCTTTTAGACCCATTATTTTAATTCCTCAAAGAGGGTGGGATGATGTTACTCTTTCCTGTGTTTATGTTTTTGCACCTTTCAATCTGTGTATATACATACTGGCCCAAATCCATCCTCAGTTATTACCAATTTTTATTCAGGCAAAGTTTCCTTTGCCTGAGAAAAGGGAGTTTTGTGACTGGGAAAAACTTGAGTAAGGACTTCAGGATTTGCTCCTGTATTTGTAAGGCCAATGTTTACAGATTTTACCTAGATCTGCAGAGTTCATGCAAATTATATACTCCCATTATTTAACATGGACCAAATTCACTTAAATCACTAACATCAGTGGGAGCAGGAGTTAGCCCATAATCCTCTTTACCTCATGCTTAAAAGGATCGCTTCCTTTTTTTCTATGAAACAAAGCAACATGAATGTAGCAAAGGACTGATCAAAAATAGGGACATTACAATTTTGGTAATATTATTTCACGTGTTGTATGTGTCAGACTTCTGGCTAAGAGCAGAAGATTTCTGCAGTTTGTACCAAAGCAAATAGTTTTTGCTCCTAACCTTGTGGCCTTCGTGTTTTGAATCTATGCATCCAGTAGACAAACAGTCCTCCAGTGGCACACAGCGCTTAGTGACAGATATACTTTCTCCACTGGCTTCCAATGTGTGTTGAGTGTAACAGTATCTTGTCCCTAGAAAGAGAAAGAAAAGCATTTTTAGTTCTGGACAAATTCTATTTGCAATTCATACTTCACAGAGCTGCTGTGCTCACATTCTGGAAATACGGATGCAATCACTAAGTAAAGAAAGTCATGGCAAAGACAAAAAATGGAAGAAATATACCAAATTCCTATCCTAGAGCAAACCCTAAATACGTACACACTAGTGCTGTAAGCTCTTGTAGAGCGCCTCAGATCTCAAACATCTCTGAAACTTTTAAAGTTTTGATCCATATCACTGAATCACAGAAGATTAGGGTTGGAAGAGACCTCAGGAGGTCATCTAGTCATATCTAGATATGGATCCAAATATCATGGGTGAACTAAAGAGACCTCCAAACTCTGAACATCCCAATATGGATCCAGGTCTAAAAATCAATAGCTCAGGACCATCCCTAGTTTATAGCACGGCTAGCTTAAAAAAAAAGTCTTAAATTCACACCAATTGCAGGAATTCGCCATAAACGTTTTGTCCCTAAAGCTGACCTTTCATGCCCCTTAACATCAATTTATGTGGGTTTAAAGATTCTCTTCCACTAACTTCATGTACATGCTTTCCTTCCTCATGATTGAGATCACTGCAAATGTGAGTCATCCTTCCCATAGTCCATAGTCTAGACAGAGGACTGAATAGGTGGTCAGGAATACCAGGCTTCTAATCCTGGCTCTACCACTGGCTAGCTGTGTATTCTTGGGCAAGTCACTTAGCATCTCTATACTTCAATTTCTGCACCTATAAAATGGTGATTAATGCACTTCCCTACCTTGCAGGTCACTTATGAGGATTAACTAGCTCTATGTTTCCCAAGCTGTAATGAAGCCAATGACACCCTCCACTATTCCCACCAGGAATGCTCTGAAAATGTAAACCATTGTGTGAGTGATAAAAAAAAATCTAAATCATAATTGTCTTCATCTACAAAGGGAACAGAAAGACACCAGACTCTGATTTCCTATTTCTGTAAGATGATATAAACATAAGAAACATTTTTATGTCCTGCTTGGTAGGTAGTGATGAACATCCTGCCTGCTTTCATGGGGAAAAAATGTGTAATTAAATTAAAGTGAATGTTCTTGTGCAGCTGTTATCTTTAACTGGAAGAGAGTCTCACAAACTCTTCACTTTTTAGGCATTCATCAAGTACAAAGAGAAGGATTATTGAACTAATGTGTTATTAGTTAACATGGGCAATAAAAATACCAGATGTTTGTCGTAAGTTTAGCCAGCTCTGAACTTCAGTGGTGATATCATGACAAACAGACTTGAGCATTTCAAATCTCTGAGGATGATCTAACAGACTGCCTTTGCTTAAATCTACAGTCACTACAAACGCAAGACTTTTAATATATATTCTAGGTCAGAGCCTAATTTTATCAGATGCTGAGTGCTCTCTACTCCCACTGAAGGTGATGGGACTTGAAAGCACTCAGGCCCAGATCCTCAAAGATATTTAGGCACCTAAATCTTTTTTAAATCAATGGGAATTAGGTGCCATTTAATACCTTTAAGGATCTGGGACTCAGCACCTCACAGTATTGGGCCTCTAGAGTAAAATCCATTCCCAGTAAAGCAACAGAACAAGGCCTATGCATGTACCACTTAAGTCTCAAATAAACCTTATCTGTGGTATAGAGCCTGTGCAGCCCATTTACAATTCCATGTTTCTAGAAGACACCACAATATAATGCACCTAATGGCTCTCTTTAAGGGGGGTTTTGTTATGATTCACAGACTTACTTTGGGCTGAAAGTTCGATAAGGGACAGTATTTGATATCTTTTGTTGGAAAATATTCTAAGCAATAACCAGTGAGAAACGTGCATTTTTGGGTCATGTGAGACCTATCCTTCCTCTCTTTCATAAATACTTCTTAGGTCATGAGCATCTCCTGCAAGGCGAGGATCACCCTGAAATCCTGTTGAAGTCCGTTGGAATTCAGGGGCGCTGCAGCCTGCAGAATTGACTCCTTAGTGAGCAACAAACTATGTTTAAGTGTCAGTGAGGGCTAGATCCTCTGAGGTATATAGGCATCTAACATCTATTAAAATCCATGGCAGTTAGGTACCTACATACCTTTGAGGATCTGGACCAGAGTGCCTGGGTGACACTGAGAACACTTGGCACTTCACAAGACATGCTCAGTACCATGCAAGATTGAGCTCTTACAGAGGATCATTGCAATGCTTGCATTTACCAGCTTCCATCTGCATGCATCAATGAAGATGCTCTTATCATCCCAAATAAAAGCCTTTTTTCCCTGGATTCAGAATACACACATATAAAAACACTCTCAAGGGACTGAAGTAAAATATTGTTCTTTCTGCATTCTAGCCTTTTGTTATACATTGCCTGTTTTCCCAGTGCAGGGTAAGTGCAGTGATCACAGCTGATAAGATGGAGGCATATCTTGGGTTTATATAGAGGACAAGAGGCAGCCCAGAGCAAAGATGAGTGTAAAAGTGAAATAGATAAATCTACATTACAGTTAATACCTTGGGGAGGTGAGAGCTTTGGTATGCTGAAGTGGATAGGGTCACAGGTAAGCAAATGGGCTGATGGGCTTGCCCGCTACATAAAGTTAAACCACAGAATTGAAGAATACATAATGGAGTCAATGTCATTTATCTCTGCATCATCTCTTGAGCACTAAGGTGTCCAAGGCCATGCAGGAACTGTGACACAGTCAAGAACAGAACACAGTTCTCCTGTTTCCCAGATACTTGCCTTAATTATAAGATCATCTCATATCAGGTTAAATTTAACCCAAATTTTAAGGAATAAAAAAATTATATATGATTTATCATTTGAAAATGTCTCTTTAAATACAGCTTCAGTTATTAAAGGTAGAGCTCGTAGTGCTACTTATAGTTAAGGTTGCCCAACACTTTCCATTATAAGGCCCCGTTTTCAGTTACGTATAATTTTGGCTACTTAAACAGTTCAAGCTAAAATTTCCCAGGCAGAATGTCTGCCTCAGAAAGATTTTTTTTTTGAAGTTTCAACAAAAATGGTTCAGCCCTTTCAGATAATTAAGATTAGAGAAAAATCTGTTGTTTTGTCCATGTTAAGAGAAATTCTTTCAACCATTCTGTCAACAAGCTCTGGCACCTCCATGCTGTGCCATTTGCCATCACCATGAAAATTCACCTAAATTTGATCAAGTTATAGCCTCTGGAAAATCTCAGTTTGCTCATGCTCAGTAGACACTTGTTAGAATTTGGTAGCACGTTCTCCAAAGACTCCATCGAGCATGCTCAAGCCCCTCACAGCTCCTATGAGCAACTGGACTGCACATGTCTATCCCCACAGAGTGGCTGAGTATCCTGGAGCCTCAAGTGCTGAGCAAGCATTTCCTTCCAATTGCTCCTCCCAGCTGCTGAGAGCTGCTGTGGTGTTGGACACGGAAGCTGGCTTGGGAGAGAGGGACAGGACCTAAGTGGGGATGGGTTAGGAGAAGAGGGGGTAGAGGCTGAAATGTGGTGGGGGAGTGGGACAAGAGCCAGAGTGCATGGGAGTTGAACTAGCATAGAAGTGAAGGGGGCAGAAAGTGGGGCACTGGAGGGGTGGTGTTGGATGGGAGCAGAAGAGGAGCAGGAGCTCGGGCTTGGGTCTGTTAGATAGTAGCAGAAGGGAAGGGAAGCAGGAGCCTTAGGAGGTTGGATAGGAGCAGAGAGGACTTGACTTTCAATTCTACCATGCTTTTAACATAGGCTCTTTAGATGTAAAATGTATACAGGATCTGACAGTCATAACTTTGATGCTGGTTCAGATGGCACCTATCCACCTAACAGTTTGCCTCAGTTGTCAGACTCTGCTCAGTAGCCATTCAGGAACTGAATATCAGGAACACTCCAAGTGCAGGGTCATAACAGAACTGGATAATAACACACTGTGCTTGAGATGGGCCTACCCAGAAGAGAGGGCAGGTTAATGTACAATGGCAAGGTGTGAGCCTGCACTCTTCGGCATTCTAGCAAATGCCGTCAGTCACTCATGTTCACTCCAGGGGTTCATTCATGTTTTAATAATACACTGCATTAAATTTTAGTTATGCAGAAGTGTGCTTTCCATGGTAACTCTTGCATTTACGCTCCTGTAAAAGTGACTTAATTTTTTAAGTATCAGAGGGGTAGCTGTGTTAGTCTGTATCCACAAAAACAACAAGGAGTCTGGTGGCACTAACAGATTTATTTGGGCATCTGAAGAAGTGGCATTTTTACCCACAAAAGCTTATGCCCAAATAAATCTGTTAGTCTTTAAGGTGCCATCGGACTCCTCATTGTTTTAATTTTTTTAAATATCTATTTAACTAAAACAAATTTTCTGTTATTTAAAAAAAATGCAATACCGAGAATGTTCTTATCTTTCAATATCACTTAACACAAGCAGTCCAGAAAAGGTTCAGATAACTGCAGAGCAGGAGGTGATACAACTTTACTCCTCTAGCCCTGCCCCCGCTCCCCCTGAGATAAAATCACCAACCTACGGAATGAGTAAATAACGTCAGGTCTTCACAATTATCCTGGGGGTCAATTTTCAGTTATAAGGTAAATTTTGAGGCCCATTTACTAGAACTGTGACATGAAATTATTTTTTCTTCTTTCAGTTTGTTTAAAAAAACCTGATAAATTAGTTTATTTTGAAAAGTATTTGCTTGGAAAGTTGAAGATAAAAAACAAACAAACACAGACAGTGATTTTGCATCCAGAAGGAACAAATACAGATCACATCTGACTTTCCTTACAATATGAACTGATAAAGTTTTCAGCCTGATTCTGACTCATGTAAGCCAATAGCACTGATTCATTCAGTTTCACCAGTGTAATTTGATTGACTCCAGTGGAATTATTCCTGAATTACAATAGTGTGAGAAGAGAATCAGGACCAACAGATTTACACCAGTTTAAAATCAGTATTAAGTGATAGCAGAATTAATGCTTCTTTCAAAAAAACAAAGAAACAAAACAAGACAAGCTACACTTGTTTTTTATTTGTCAGCTGTGAATTGTTCTGCTTTGTTCCATCTCTTAGACTTTCCTTTCCATCTGTTCCAAAATCCATGGTCATAGATAAAAAGTGCCAGTGCAAGTTATACTTGTCATTTCTGCAAGCAACAGCTCATGAATACTACTCTTTCTTTCTTCCAAAGAAAGAGCAACTCCGGCCCTGGCCTTTTAAAATTCTACTTGGTCTGCAGAAAAGGAGAGCTGTTTCTTACAAGAATGCATGGAAATCACCTGCAGGACAGGAACATTTTAAAGAGCCAGAGCTGTAAGATTCACAGGATTCTTTGCAGCTGTAAGACGGAGTGTGTTGCATGCACTGCTGCCCAACACCAAAGTAACACCGTGCTGTCTAGGTTATTATTTTCCATTCATTCTAAAGAATGCCACTATAGGGAGGTGGCACACAAGGACTTTGTCTCAGCCTCTGAAGATAAATAAAGTAGGGCATACAGTGAATCTGAGCTTGGTTCAGGCTAAAGTCCAGCTACAAAGTACACTGTTCCCAATGTACCTTGATAGTTTTAGGACTAAATGCTCCATGCTATGTGAGCAAAATGCTATCTGATAACTCCATTCTAAGGAGATTTGGGGTTCTTTGTTCTAAAGATAAAAAGATGGATTCGAATTTCCACATGGTCGATTCTGGGCTCCAAAAGCCCATATTTTGTAAATATGTCGTGATCCTGCTGTGGTGAGATGTAAGAGAAACCAAGCATTTTTACAAGCAGATAAAACAAACAAGCTTTAATACAAGATAGAGTGGCAATAGTAGTTCACAGACATACCATCAAAAGCTGGTCTGCATAAGCCTGATTAATGAAATAAAGAGAGTCACTGGAAACATGATTTCCAAAAAGAAAGCAATTGGCATTGCCTAGCTATTGGCTTCCCTTTAATGTCTAAATCAGTGAGTCTTTGAAGCTGGGAAACAGTTGTATTAAAAGCAAGCCTTGCAGTCACTCTTTTGTGTCTTAGAGACTAGTCTGCAGACTGTTTTTAGTCACTATCATCATTGTCAATTATTTAAAATAATGTGTATTCTCGCCAAACAGAGTGGGAACTGCTACTGTTGCCATGATTTGACACAAACTGTTCTGATCTTTCATTGTTATTGAAGTTACATTATTTTAAACTCTCAAGAAAACAAATTAAATTCAAAAGGATTTCCTGCAGCACTTTAGTTTAGTCTAGAGACGCAGGATGGCTGGTCTTTGCTATTGGGACTATTGTCTTTTGGTTTCCGAGATGCATGAAAAGCACTGATTACGGAAGGCATTTGCAATGGGACAATCACCAAATCTAGGTACACAGTTCAGAGAGATGCTGGATGAGAAAGCTAAAGGACATTATGAAATATATATTAAGTTCCTATTGAAAAGAACTGGCTAGATGAAGGCTGCTTTCTAAAAACGTCAGCTGCTTACAGCTTGAGTTCTGTAGATTCAGTTGCAAAGGGTCAGTCAGCAATATTTCTCGACCATTGTAAACTTCTCTTTGCTGCTCCTTTATTTTGAACAAGTTCATGACTAACTCTGACAGGGCCAAATTTGGATCCCCCTATGAATGGTTCAAGAAAATGGACTTAGTTAAGGGGACTTGTACAGCTTTTAGAGGAAGGCGTACACCAGTGTATGTATCCAGCAGCAAAGTGGAGGATACTCACACACCTGTCCTGCAGTGGCTGGACTATGATAGGGGAAGCCCAAGGGTATAAACTATCTATGGGAAGGATATGCTTGGCCAGTGGATCTGTGTAGTGTTGATCAACTGGCCATGCCTGTCCGCCTCTCAATAGCACTGGGGAGAGAGACACCATGAATAAGGCTCCATGTTTGTCACAGAGGTCACAGATTCTATGACTTTCCGTGACTTCTGCAGAGGCCTGTGCAGCTGGCCCGGGAGCCACCTGAGCAGCTCGGGTGCTCAAGCAGTCTTGGGCCCGCCCCCGCCCCCAGCAGCAGGAGATTAATTTTACTAAAAATACCTGTGACTAAAACGTAGCCTTAACCATGATGCACTGCTTATAGTGCACAGGTAGTACACAGTCCCCTTGTATCTCTTCACAGCCCACTCTCTGCTCCCCATTCTAGGCAGGCTAACTATGGGACTGCATGGCCCCACCAAGGCTCGAAGGATTTCTCCCAACACACAGAAACACAAGACAAAATGAGGAAGAGCAACAATGAGAGACAAATGGAGCATGAAGGCGACATTATATAAAGGATGTCAGTGTGGGCAAGAAATGAAAGATGAAAGCAGGAAGTAATTAATTGAGAGAATTAGGAGAGACATTCAGAGCATGGAAGAGAAAATGAATGAAGAGAAGGTAAAAAGCAGAGAAGGGCACCCATAGAATTTGAATCTCTGTCAGGATTTGAAACACTTCAAAATTTCTGAGGGATTCAGATCTGGGATTCTGCGCTGTGCTCAATGCTAGGCCAACAGGAACAATTAGAAATGAGGCAAGATTTAAAAAAAATAAATAGTTTTCCAAAAGGCGGAATATACCTTTGATTCAAAGATTCTCACAACTATCTCTAACTAGGAAATCATTTCTACTACCTGACCAAAACTGGTCTCCAGATCTCAGCTGCTTTAGTTTGATTCAAATTTATGTTAGTTGATTTTTCTATGGGAGTTTTGCCATTATGAGGAGAATTATGCTCACTGTTCTCTCATTATATACAAGCTGGTGGATGATAACGCTCCCGTCTCCCAACAACTCAAGACTGGTTCTTTTTCCTTGTATGAAACCAAACTTTTCCTCCCAGTGTTTTTGTGGGTTTTTTAGTGCTGCTCCCTGGTGTCCTAAAGGAATGCAGCAGAATATAGAAGCTTCATTTGCAAATTAATAAATATTTTCCATGCTCTCCAAACAGGATTCTGTTAAATTTCATGCCATTCCAGAGAGTCTTCTGGTCCAAGGCCAGGTTCTGTGCCACTTCCCCTGGCACCCAGGCCCACCCACTACTTCAGGTTCCAGCCATGGTCTGCATAATCTCTAATCTTGCTGCTCTTTCCCTGGGTGCTTACTATCCCACCTCCCACAGGCTTTTGTCTCCACCTTTCTAACTGGACCCTTCCCTCAGGTCGAGGATCCCAGGGCTTCCCTCACTCCCTAGGGCTTTGTCAACACTGGCCCTTTTGTTGGCAAAACTATTGTTGGTCCAGGGGGGTTGACACAAACATCCCCCTCACCGACATAAGTTTCACTGACAGCGCTATGTTGGTGGGAGATGCTCTCCCACCACTTGTTGGGGGTGGTTTAATTATGCCAGCAGGAGAAAACGCTCCTGTCAGCATAGAGCAGCTACACGGCTGTGCTGCTGTACAGTCCGTAGTGTAGACATAGCCTTGGTTTCCTCCTCCCCTCCCCCCAAGCCCAGAGTGTGACTGACAGCTTCCACACTGCAGCCCCTTTCTGCTAGGAACTTCTCTCCCAGCTGGGCTTTATCAGCCATTACTCATTTCCAGCTATGCCAGACTCTCCACCAGGTGTGGCCTATAAGGTTAATTAGCCCCATCTGCACCAACATAACCCCTTCAGGGCTGGTGTGGGGTGAACATCTCACCACAGTCCCATTTCTAAAAGTGACGTACATACTTGGGAGCCGAAGTCCCACTGAAACGTAATTTCTGTTTCAGCTCTGATAGAATGTGGGGTAGATTAAAGCTCTAAACGTAACTACTGCAAAGGGAAGTGTGAGGGTTGGATCGATCATTTGTATCATCCACCAATCTTACTCACAGTAATTGAGGCTTATGGGTGTGAATAACCATCACCTGAATTCAAATACTCTTGAAGAATAATGAAAATCATAGGATCTTTGAAATGTAGGGCTGGAAGGGACCTCGAGAGGTCAGCTAGTCCATCACCCTGTGCTGAGGCAGGATTAAGGATACCTAGATCATCCCTGACAGGTGTTTGTCCAACCTGTTCTTAAAAGCCTCCAGTAATGGCGGGTATTGGATACCTGTGCATGTTATCACTTAAATGGGAATATTGAGGCATTTCCTTAACATAGATTTAATCTAAACAGATAGCATGGAGCTAATTTACCTTTTGGACAATAGATATCTGGAGCCCATCGGTTGCATTCATAATTGTCTGCTGCCTTTTCACAGGTGAAACATTTAAATCCACCAGGATATGGTGTGGCTGAAAAATGTAAACAAAATTCATTTAAACTGATGATCATTTAGCCAGTCTGTACCATGCTTTTTAAAGGCACCATGGTAATACTCTTTTTTTAAAATGTATTTGCTGCTTGATATGTGCACCTGAACCCCATCATAAATTGTCCTGGATTTTAAAATTCTCTAACCCAGGAAGAGCATTTATATATAAGTACAAGGGCCCAGTAAAACAGTCATTACTCAGGAAAACTGCCCATAGCTGACCTCAAGGGGAGTTTCATCTGAATAAGAGGTATGGGATTGAGTCCCATAACCGCACTTGCTCATTCTCTGTAGCACATATTATTTCACAGCAATATTCAATACTGTTACTCCATCACCGTTGTTAATGAAATGTCAGCTGGACTAAATACTTCTGAGATCTGCCTCACAGAGGAAATACACTCACACTTTTGAATGCTGATTGATCTCCCAAATGAAAAAAAATACCAATTTGCTGAACCTCCAGCTATCAATAATCTGCTTGAGTACAAGTTCTTTAGCCAAATGTGAAACAGTTTTAAAGTGCTCTCTTGGCAAGATTTCTGCAATACATCCTAAATTAATCCAAGTAAATGGATTTTTCCAGATGTTGCCATCTCTCAGTACAATGCCCAGAAACTAACAAGAGAACAATAGGTGAAATTTACAGTTGGCACAAAGCCAAGGCATTGTAGGGGACAATAAAATGTGGATAGTCGAAATTAATTTCACTCCATCTCATTTCAAGCAACCAAACGCAAGATTCAGTACAACACCTCTACAGCCACTGTTCCAGTCCAAAGACTAGTGCAGTAACCATTGCACATCCTATATAGAAGTGTTTGGGGCCCCTGAATCAACAACCTGTGGCCAGTCCCTGGATCTCAAATGTCCTTTGAATACCAGCCTATATGGAGCTGGTATGCATCTCTGAATGGTTGGTCTGTCCCAAAGCCCAAAGAGCTTGTATGGTTTAAGAAAGCCTTCCACTGGGCCCTTTGCAACATGGGTGAACTTCACCAGTTATGCCAACCTTGCAAAATTCTACTTGCCTGCTCCAGAGGGCAAGTAGCAATTTTTAGTGGGTGAATAAAACATTATTCACTTCTTCCTTAACTCCATAATCACTGGAAGAGCAGCTGAATAGAGTTTGTGCATGGACTGAAAAATGTTCATGATAGTTCTGTAAGGCTGAGCGATGTATATGTTTAAAGTAGAGTGTTTAAGAAGCAGGTTTAAGACAATCGGTATCTCACTGATTTGCAAAGGTCTAGGTAAGTGCTGTGTTAAACTTCGTTTTTGTTGGACACAAAGTATTACATTGCACCTGACCAGATGTAATCTTCTGAAATTAAAAGATAAGCCAATTTGTATTAGCAGAGACTGTCACAAAATATAGATTTTCTCCTCTATAGACAAAATACAAATCTGCCTATCAAATTATTATTAATTCAATTTTGGCAAACAACCCAACTGAGAGCACAAAAGTCCTCCAAACTCTTCTTTATGGCTGTCTTCAGGCCAGCATCCCAAAACATATTCATCTCATAACAAGTGTCCAGGGATTGGAGGTTTTATTTTAAATAGTAAAAAGGAAATGGCTCCTCTGGATATTCAAAAGGCTGGAAGGGGTCTCTGGAAGTAGCTTCTTGACAACAGAGACATGTGTGGCGAGATGCATGTGTGTGAACATTGCTTCTTGTAGTAGACCATTAACTAATACCATATCTGATAAAACAGAACAAAAAGGTGAACAAAAAGGACAGACTGTGGAAGTTCCTGAGATGCATGGTCTTTTCTTTATCTTCAAAGCGCTACTGGAGAAAATAAAGTTTCAAACAGTTGTTGCCACAGCTGTGAGTGAATCTCATTTGGCTCTTGATCACAGAAGTTAATAAGCTCAGTAGACTGTGTTTCGGGACATAAGGCCTCAGTCCCTCAGGAAAGGGCGATTCTAAAGAAAAAAAAAACCTCACAATGCCCCGTAACTGCCTGTAACATTATCCATCCATTAACTCCCTTGGTCAGCAATGGTTCACTTTGTACCAGCTTTCTTTGGAAGACTACTGCGGAGATTTAGTCTTTGTTCAGCATACACTAAAAAAAAAAAAGGCTACATTTCTCCAACAAAGATGTTCGTTTTAGGGGTGTGCAAACACATTTTGCCTAATTTCAAACCCACTAGAACATGTGGGTTCAAAAGTTTGACTCTCAAAGTTGAACACCATCAGATTCCATTTAGCAGAGAGGGGGTGGGGGGAAGGTGCAGAGAGGGAGAAAGTCGGGTGAGTGAAAAAGGAACACAGAGCAGGCAGAATGAAAACAAATACAATGAGACTGGTCAGAAGCTAATGAAAAAAATACATGCAGCATCTTATATTGGTATCTAAACGAAATGACTTAAGGACTTGGTTGTGCAGGCTTTGCTCATGTCAGTTAGCACTTAAATGAATAATCACAAAGATTAAATAATTGCTCACCACAATAAGTAAGATCTGCACAACTGAGTTTTAAATTGGGCACCTCTAATGCCAGTCTAGCCCCCTTCTGCCCCAAACAGCTGGTTGAATTTTTTTTAAATTTGTCAATAATAGTTTTTGTTCAAAATTCAACTTTTGATTAAAAGAAACCTGAAAATGTTTGGGATTTTCAGTCACCTCTAGCTCCTAATACATAGGCTTCCCTTTAGCTAGACAGATATTGGAACAGACCTTTAGCTGGTGTAAATTGGCATAGCTCCACTGACTTCACTGAGTCTATGCCTACTGACACCACTTGAGGATCTGGCTTATTATTCTGAATGACTCATCCTTGGGGGAAATGGATTTAAATTATGTGGGCAGAAGGACTGCAGTCTCAGACTAGTGCCAGAACCCATGAAAGAAGTTCACAAAATCTCAAGCTCTATGAGCTTCACCCCATTTAATCAATCAAAAAAAAAAACAGAGGCTCAGAAAATTAACAACTTAGTGGCTGAGGAGACTGCAGAGATAACAGCCTTTCAGCTCTAGCTGAATGCTTTCAGTGGGGCTTGGTCAATGGTAACAGAGTCATTGCCATCTGACAGCTGTTCCCTGGCCTCTGTGAAATAAATTAGTGATTTTAAACCATTTCCTGGTGGACAGGTGTCCATGCCACCAAAAATAAATAAAATCCATCACAGCTGGCACTAGTGTTGGCAGAGAGCTCTTAGTAGAGAACTCAAAGACTGAAGGCCTAATCCAAAGCCACTGACTCTTTCCATTGACTTAACAGGTTTTAGCCCAGGCCTTGATGAAGGACAGAGCCTTCACAAGGTTGAGGTCTATAGGCACGGCCACATTAACAGGCATCTACTGCTGCTGCCTGGGTTGTACCTGTTCTGTGATCAACAATCGACTTCAATCTCCAGGGCTGTCAATGTGGCACCTTTCCTGAGCGCTGTAAGTTGTGTTTTTATTTCCGCGAGTCTATCACAAAGGACAAAAGTTGCCTATAAAATTGAATTACACTTAGCTCAGCTGTCTGCTGTTTACACACATTAGTAAAAAGAAATAATTGTCCTAACAATCTGTAGAATTGAAACATCGGTGCAATGCTAGAGTGGGGAATGAGATACTCCGTAAGCTTTGAGGACCGCTTCATATTATAAGAAAGCTTCCTCATTAATCCCCTTTGCCAAATCCTGGGTACTTATGGCCCAGACCTGGCAGCCTGTTGAGCACTGCTGAAATAAATGTAGAGAACCAAGAACTAGCACCTGGCACTCGCATTTATTCCACATCTAGGTAGGGAGGCTTCCGCACAGTACTCATTATAATACAGAGAGATGTTCAGCAATGTAAGCAAATCTCCACTGCCATACTGAATGGAGACATGGTGAGCAGGGGATAAAATGGGTGTGTCAGGGCCAGCGAGAGTGGAACCACAACATGAGCAGTGAATGCCAATGATGTGTTAGCAGCTGTTTTCACTACCAAGAGTAGTGAGTTATTTGAGTGTGCTAAAGAGCTGCACTTAGCGAAACAGAGCAGAGACAGCCAGGATGATCAGATGCTGCTAGAAAAATGTGTCCTACATTTATTGGAGAACAGTATCCCAAGGCCAACTGCTCAGTGCCTCATGACATGTACTAGCCAAAGTGTATTTGCCATCCCATTAGTCTGTAATGCCAATCCTGGTAGCTTACTTCACTTTATTAGACTGTCAGTAAAAAAATACCAGGTTCATCCATCCTGCCAGTTGTTCAGCGCTGCTATGGCAGAGCTTTCATCTGAACCCCAGATGGATCAAGCCCTAAAAATACATTGAGCTGGGTGACCTAGAAGATCCCTGAAGATACCTGTCTGGTCAGCTTTATTATATCATTTCAATAGCACAGGTAGTTTGGCTTTTAATTGTTTCTTGTCATGTAAACTGACCAAGAAATATTCTTCTGACACAAAGTATATTGTGTGTCCACACATATAAACCATACTTCCTTTCTATCTGAATAACTAACTTTCTGTAGTGCAGAGGCTCACTTTAGAAAAAGCTACATACTCCTTAAACTACCCAATGTTTCTGCTGTCTGAATTCAGGGCTTTTTCTCTACGCCTTGGCCCAGTGACATCCTATTTTAAGCATGTGAAATGAATCTTACTTGAAGGATGAAGGTAGATAATATCTTTCACTGTAAAGTCTCTAGGTTGAACTGCTTTCAGACAGTCAGCGATCAGGCTAAGTAGCAGAACCCAGGCCAGGGTGGGCCAGGATTCCATTGCAGAGTGGGGCCTCACTCATACGGGTTTCTTGGGAGCCAGTCCTCTTTATAACTGGAAGAAAAATGCACCTATAATACAAAGAAGAAAAAGAAAGAAAAGTGAGACTATTACAGCTACTGTCTCAATAGCCCATCCAAGGGCCAATCCTCATCTAAGCACACGGCCCAAGTAACCAAGCTTGGCACTAGGGAGTTGTGCAGGGGTCAGGAAAGAATTCTACTTACACCCTAAGGCTAGAGCTGCAGTAGCCCTCCTCCTCCCCTGCAGTTGTGGATCTACCACCTCTGCCCCCTCCTTCCATCCATCCCAGGCCTCTAAGCCCTTCTCCCAGCTGAGGCACAGGGACCTCCTCAGAGCTGTGCTCTGCTAGATGCAGCTGTGGAGTTGAGTCCTGACTGCAGTGGACTGCACAAAGTTTTTGCACTTCACAAAGTTTTAAGCCAGGATCTGTGAATTTCAACTGCATTGATTCTAGTGGGGTCAGCAGGCTCCAAAGCAGAGATGGGAGAGAGTTTTGCCCCTGAGTGAGCAGCAGGACAGCTGTCAAAGTCTCTGTAACACAACAACAAGGTGAGTTTAGATTGCTTAGTAAAATTCCATGTGACCTTTATTTTTTAAGCAGGCATACTATCATCCCATTAGAAGCAGTCCCCTGAAAAATCCCAGTGTGATTTTTATCACATCTGAGTTATAATGAGATCTAACTAGTTCTATCTTAGAGACAACTGGAAAAGCGCCAGACTCAGACAATAAGAAATCCAGTGAGGAAATTCAATACAAGATTCTTGTAAGCAGTGTGTGGTCTAAGGCACATTGGAGCAGCTTCTCTTCATACACCTGTTCTTGGGAACCAGAAGGGCTTTAGGGCTCAGAGCAAAGAGACTGACATTAAGTTGCTGTAGCCACCAGTAATATACCATCATGTACAACACAGCTCTTCCCCAAATCCTACCCTCTCTCTAAAAACACAGGCACAAGTCATTGCTTCTTCTCTCCCTGTGGAGTCCTGTTAAGAACTAAGCCTCTCAGTGATTCAGAGAATTTTGCAAGACAAAATACACCATTTCTGAGGTATGCTCCCCTCAAGCGAGGGATGTTTGAGGCCTCAGAGAGGTGCAGAAGGACTGGCCTGGAAATCTCAGAGATATACTGGCACTGTAGGAAATGCAGGGCTTAAACCCCTGGATCTTACGGCATCTGCTAGGAGAGCAGGATGCTCCACATTGCCCTCTAGATCTCTCTGGCAGTACAGCTATGTTAAAGTCTATGATACCATTAGATCCCTCACCCAGGCCTGCACTTTCCTCAGCCATGCCCCTAGAGTGGGGAGAAGTTATGGAGGAACTGTCGATCTAAATATGCTCAGGGGAACATGCTATGTAGACTGGCTGCTCCCCAGCTGCATCCCTTCCCCCCCCCCTCCTACATGCCTCACCACAGATCCCAGTTGAGCGGTGCCAATGTGGAAGTATTCTGTGAGCTTCTAAGGGGGAGCAGATGGTGCGGTCACCACTCAGTACCCTTCTTTAGTTCTCATCTGGGCAGACCTTTTCTCTTTTGCTCCCCTCCACAGTGCAGAAGGAAGGGGAGTATGGAGACCAAAGGAGTCACTACATAACAGTTTAACACAAACTACAGCAATGCTAATCAGAGAGGCTGAGGGCAGCATTCAAAATAGAATCTGGATTGAGTTTGGGCTAAGGTTCAGGCTTTGGGTTTGAAGCCAAATGCGAGACAGGGTTTAGATTTACTGTCACAAAGCAAGTCAGTGGTAAAGGCAATTCTAGAGCTCAGAGTCTCTGGCTTGTGGTCACTCAATTATAGCATCCTGGCATAACACAGAGGGAATTTAGGTGGACAGAACGTTAACCAACTGTGGGGTTTTTGTTTTAGGACATCAGATTTTATCACTACCACCCTAGTGAAAAGAGCCATGGATCGTCTATTCACATGCATCCACAAGTGTCAGGATTTTGGTTTTAGGTCTAAGTTATACATACCATGTTTATAGTGAATTGTCATGGCATTCTACTAAACACAATCCAAATACCTTTCCTTTCATTTGAATGACAAAACAGTTTTAGTTGAATAGTGTCTTTGAACATTATGCCACATGATAAGCAGTATCTCTGATAGAACACTGGACAAACAAGGCCTGGTTTTCGTCATACCCCAGTTTTACTCCAGATTTATGCTAGGGTGAGTGAGAGGCTCACCAGGTTTATTTTCATGTAAAAAATTCTGCATAAAATGGACAGTGGAAGAGATTTGTCTCATCTTTTAACTCGATTGAATTTTCCATTGCCCTATCTCCCCTGGCTACCTTTTATGGAGGAAACAGGATGGGTGAAGCTGTTTGTTTATTCAGACTGCTGTGCACTTCACAGCATAATGAAATAATTTAGTATTTTGAGCTAATGGCATATTATCAGTAAATGCAGTGCATGTGTTAAGAGCTAGGTGATAAGGATCAATGGCTGGTCTAAACTAAGGTCCCTAAAGACTCATTTCAGTACTGAGATTCCTTCTCCACTGCCTCATTTTTCCTATAGTGCACATATCATAGAGAATGCATGGAGCAGACTGAAGCAATATTAGATTCAAGTTTTTTCCAATATTCTTCTCTGGGGCATTCTGAGGCCTTACTTCCATTCTACAGTAATAAGTATATCTGTATTGCACTTTACATTTTAAAAGCACACAATACAGCATAGGTCCCCTTTCTGGGGGTCCCTAAAGGAAGGAAAATAATTTCTGTAGCCCCATGAGCACTTGTTTCTGCTATTTAGAAGGTTGTCCAAATGCAGTAGTACTCTGGCATATTTAAATCCATGCTTCAAATGGAAACATTTTGCTGTGAGTTGTCTCCTTGCTCAGTACCCTACACGCCAGGAAAATTCAAGATCTGTATCTATACAGTGTTTATTACCATTCATTATAAACCTAATGCTAGTGAAGAGGGAAAACTTGTACTTTAACATTCAAAGGGACAAAGGAACCTCTGTTTTAGTTTCACTTGGCTTGATATGTTTCCCTTAAATAAAGACTCAAAATAAAATGTGAAGGAGGAAGAGGAGAATCTCTTAAATAAAGTCAAGAGCGTACGGGTAGTTTCACAATTCTCTGCAATCTGATTGGCTTGAAGAGGAAGGGTGGGAATCTGGGTTGTACAATAACTGTGTGGTAATTTCTCTTAGTGAAGGAAAGAGAATCTTCCTCAAAAAGCAAAGCAGAGGAGGGGAAATATTAAGAAGATAAGACTGGTTGGGTGAGGAGGGGGCAGAAACTGAGGCAGCCATGTTTGCTGTGGGCGTAATACAGATGGACCAGTCTAAGGCCTAGAATGGCAAATCAGAGTTTAGAGTGAGAGGGCCAAGAGCAGCACATTGCAATATAACCACTTTTAACTGATCAATAACCATATTCTGTGCTAACAAGTCCTCAGCCATCAGTCCCAGAGTTTATGAGCAACCCAGATACTGTAATAAACTAATTTACAGGAAGCACCTCCAATTTACCATTTAAATAAACTGTTCAGATGCTTCACACAGACTGTTTTCTCTAAAAGGAGAATGAAAAATGGATCCAATTCCTATATGAAAACCCTTTAAAATATGTATTTCTCAAAAAGGTCCACTTATACACCTCATACTGTATACAGATATTTCCCCCAAGCAATTTACACATTTCGATAAAGATTATTATTTCATATTAATCAAACATCCTTGTTTGCAGTTAGGATGTTCCAGAGGTGACTGTGTAAGCTAACTTTCATTTCTAACTCTGTTTCTCTCAAACTCACTGTGATAGTCACCAGGGGTGTGCACAGGATCGGCATTTAGATGAATATCAGAGGGTCTGACGTTCTGATTTGCTCAGATTTGGAAACAGCCTTTTTATTAAAATGGCATGAAATCCATAACAACAGTGAGGAAAGCAGATAACAGGCCTATGTGGTGCATTACGCTTTGTTGCTGTAACCCTGAGAAGAAGGAAATGCCAATTTCCATTTATTTTAGTCCATTTATGTGTATAATCCAGAAAAAAAAGTCACAATTCGAAGCAGAAAGGAAATAAAATGAGCCCCCTCCCAATTATATGAAAGAGAAGAGAAACAGTTACACGTGGTGTGGTCTGAAATAGCACAGCTCCTAGCCCTGCAAACTAAAGCCCTGATTCAGTAAGGTACTTAAGTACATGCATAACTTTGGGACTATTCACCTGCTTAAAGTTACTCACATGCTTACGTACCAAGCTGAATCAGGGCGTAACTGACTACCTGATGGCTTTGGTGTATTGGTCTGAGACAAAAGAAATCAAAGAAAAGAGAACTTGTAATTGCATAAAAACACAAGCTGAGTGAGAAAAGACAAATAACCTGACCATGCAAGGTATGGCAGGGGAGAGGAAAGGAAACAGAGAAAGTATCCTAAGGCAGAGCTGTGCTAGTGTACTCCCCAACACACTCCAAAGCCAACACCCAGTCAGGCAAGCCATACAAATACCAAGTACAAACAAAATGATACTGGAAACTCAGTTGCAACCTTAACTACGGAGTGATTGCCATCAATCCAGAATAGCTATATCACATAGGGGGAATATCTGTGTTTGGTTTGTTTGTTTTTTTACAAGTGCACTTACGTACACACCCCAGTACAGCAGCTAGCCATTTATTTAGGCTCCTTGAACTCACTCCACCATCCCCTACACATCTCCAATTATTTTTTTTCATCTGCAGACTGGTCTATACACATATTCCTAGAGAAATGGATCATTTGCTTCATTTTTTAAAGATGTATTTCAGTTTTAAGAAATATAGAAACACCTGCACAAATACAAGAAAAGAGACTTTTACAAATATGAAGCCACATTTGTTTTAAGGAATTATTGTGATACAATGAAATATAGTTGAGTCACATGTATCAGCAGCAACTGGTTTTACAGAACAAAAACCAAAACTTAGAAAAAGGAAAGGGCTATACATGATCCAAAACCCAGTTTACATACAACATTTAGTACCCGCTATACAACAAAAGGCATGCATAAGCAATGCTTTCTTTGCAGTTAAACCAATGTAAAAGAACAGAAGTATGGGAGATGTCCCTGGTATGTAAAAAGAAAAAAAATATGATGTAGAGAAGGAATTTTTAACCAGCCTAAAACAGGCATGTGAGGTGCTTGCTGGTCTTTTTCAGCATAATCCAAAAAAGGATCTGCAGTTTTTTGGTACTAATCAAAGTCTCCAGGTTTAACATGCCAATCTTCCCCATAAGAGGCGTGTTCCAGATTTTCTAGAACCAACTGCTTATTTTAGACCAATACTTAAACCTCCAGTTAACTACTAGTAACACAGTGATGGACAGTATCATAAACTCAGTGACTGTCAAGACTGTGATAAATTTCAAATGAATGTGCAGGGTACACCAGTTCTGGAAACCAAGCCAGTTGTGTTATTTGTAATTCATTATTTTTATCTGTGAACATTCCTTTTAATCTAAAGATGAGAAGCAAGAATGGATGTGTTGAAATGAAAAATGTAAATATCAGCTGTCTCAATTTCTTGTATTTGAGAGGGATTTTGTTACAATAGAGGAGTTAAAAGAAAACTCTATATTCCATAGTAGTCAAATGCAAGAATTGCCAAACAGAACGGGGAGGGGGGAAGAAGCACAATATGACCAATACTTTGGATCAGGATGTTCTCTGAAGTAGTAAATGCCTGTAAATCAAAATATTGGGTGCTTTGTTTAATTACACCTATTTACAATGGGTAGATTAATAACACTCTTGCTACTCTCAGTTGATTTAATAAAATAATTGAAGTATAATGCATAGTAATTCAGTACCTACTGTAACACACATGCATAGATAAACATGCTCTTCCTATTTACAGGGGGAGAGGGTTACAGATGCGGGCTCTGGGGTGGAGCCAGGGATGAGGCGTTTGGGGTGCAGGAGGGGGCTCAGGGATGGGTTGGGGGTATGGGAGGGGGTGAGGGCTCCATCTGGAGGTGCGGCCAGAAATGAGGGTTCAAGATGTGAGAGGGAGTTCAGGGCTTCAGCAGTAGATTGGGGTACAGGAGGGGGCATGGGGTGCAGGCTCCTGGTGGCGCTGACCTCAGGCAGCTCCCAGGAAGCGGCATCATGTTCCCCTAGCTCCTAGGCGGCCAGGGGGCTCTGTGTGCTACCCCCATCTGCAGGCAGCACCCCCGCAGCTCCCATTGGCCGCAGTTCCCAGCCAATGGGAACTGCGGAGCCGGCGCTTGTGGCAGGGGGTGCACGGAGTCCCCATGGCCACCCCCTGAGCCAGAGGGACGTGCCAGCTGCTTCTGGGAGCTGAGTAGAGCCAGATAGGGAGCCTGCCAGCCCTGCACCAACTGGACTTTTAATGGCCCGGTCAGCAGTGCTGACCAGAGCCACCAGGGTCCCTTTTCAACTGGGTGTTCCGGTCAAAACTGGCAATCCTAGTTACAGGGAAAGGATTTGTAAACCTGTTAACTATTCCTAGACAGAGCATTTTAAAAACTATCTTTCATATACAGTTACAATAAATGCACATATATGTTAGATATGGTTGAATAGCAGAAAAATTTATTTGCTGAAAATATTTTTCAACAAATTTCATAAGTATCATGCTGAATTGTATCTAATCAGCTACAGAGTTGGTGAAATACTGCAAAAGTGTTTTGAATAAATTATTCAACACAAGCCAGTGGAATTCATCAAATATATTCAACAAACACTATTCAACCTGCTCTCTGTTCTACCCGCTATCGTTTATGTATAATATAGATATAGATATGGATATGTAGAAAATGTATGAACCATACTGCATATTACGCATTCTTAATAGCAGTGATTGAAAATTTATCAAAACTATTTTTCATAGAAAATTGGATTTTTGACTAAACAATTTTTGAGTGAGGAAAAAGTATCTGCTGGTTTCCAGGGAAAACTGACTTTTCACTCACACACTCACACAAAAGGTTTCAGGCAAAATTTTCAGTTTTTTGGCCAAAAACTTTTCAGATTTACAGTTTGTCAACAACAATCATAATTTCATGCAAAAGAGAAACATTTTCCAAATGCCTCCTATTGTTAACATAGGCCACTATTGGTTAGACTATTAATAACAAAACAATCTTACTCTCTGGAATACAGTACTATAGTTTCACTTTTAAATTAACTCCCTTCCTTGACAAGTTTCAGTAGGCTCTTGTGGCTAATCAAATTTGTGCATCTAAACTGATGTAACAGAAAATGGCACTGTCCAGCCTGATTTTGATATCTGATTGTAGTTAAGAGGAGAGACAAGGAGGTGAGGTAATATCTTTTATTGGACCAACTTCTGTTGGTGAGAGAGACAAGCTTTTGAGCTTACACCGAGCTCTTCTTCAGGTCAGTAGTTAGGGGAAACAGTTCTATGGTACTTAGATCATATGGTCTGTTCCATTTATAAAATGGCTTAGGACACTGACACAGAAATCCCAGCTAACTCATAATCCTTCCAGCCTTACACAGCACCTTTCATACAGAAGCACATCTTCACTTGAGTTACACAGCAGGATTATCCTCCCTCTTCCCCCACCCTTTTGCCCTGACACAGAGCTATTGAAATTCACCAAGCAGCAATCCAACTGCTCTGTCAGATCTGATTAAGGTGGCGACATGTTGTCCTCACTGTCACCAGCTCCGGAGACAATAGAATGTAGATGTACTTAAAAGAAATAGTGTTATAGACGTTTTCATGTACAGCCAGTGCCAATAATTAAACTTGTAATTTTCAGAAACTGCAAACCTCTTGGGGAAGGGGATTATTGCAGTGACTCTCCCCATTCAGTCTGTCCTGTCCCTGACTCTAATTCTCAGTCATATACACACAAGCTGGCCTGTGCTGGAAATTATTAAACTGTTCAAATAGCAGTACATATTATGAATGAATTACTGCTGGTAGAAAATGGATTATGTCACAGTTTTAATTCTTTTCCCAATAGCGTGAACAAATTAGAATTAAACAGGTGTGTGTTTGCCTACGCCATATATTCTTTCAATTTCCTCCGGACTCTCTTCTGATCCAAACAGAAATGCTCAGTAGGAATTTCCCATTGCTAAAACTACCAAAATGCTCACAAATTTTTATCCTTCCAGTGTCTAAAAAAAAAATTTCTTATTAGCACTACCCCAAGACAATAAAATGAAGATTTTCCATCCAGCGTAACAGTCTGACAGAGAGACCCTATTAATCAACATTGGTGAATTTAGAGAAGATATATGCAAACACTAGTAACAATGACCTTGGGGAGTGTTGTATTAATTTAGATGGAATAAATGGGCCCAAAGTGTCAAAGGTATTAACAAGACCCTGTTACTGTCCAACAACAAACAGTGTTAAACAAAGTTCGAGTTTGGTATACAGAGATCTCAGCCTGCTTAATACCATGGCAAACATCATTAAAAATCTCCTTAACCTTTTATTAAAGGCACAGAAAAAAAGGAAAACAATTAAAGCCCTTGAAATGTAAAGTATTAAGTAAGGTTTTTGTTTTAACAACATCCTTTGTTTCCTTCCCCTTAGGCTGCAGGGAGATTTTAGAAAGAAACACCCGGTATGATAGTCTCTTAGATGGTAATAACTATTCTCTTTGGCAGGAGGGTCAGTCAGTTGACATTGGCTGGAACTGTTGTAAGTGCTGTTGTTGTTGTAGTTGTTCCCACTTCCCAGAAGACAAATCAAGCCAAACACACAAGGGGCTGAGAAAAGAACAACAAAGATAGAAAATGCAGCTTTTGTCTCTGATGTTGACTTTTGCTTGCAAACTTACTGCTGAAAACCCAGGCCAAGCACATCTTCTTATTAGCCACTTTGAAATCTGGCAAACTTGTACCAGTATTAGCAGTTCAGAGCACTGGATTTAGCTGTTTTTCCGGTCACAGGCTTACAGCAGTGTTGCAAAACATACAGTCTTGGCCATCTGAGCCTGACTCTTATGAGACAGAAGGCAAAAGGAGAGGGATGGGAAAGAAAAGAAATAAGGTGGGGAAGGAACAGGGGCGGCTCCAGGCACCAGCGCAGCAAGCGCCTGCCTGGGGCGGCAAGCCACAGGAGGGCGGCATACCAGTCGCCGTGAGGGCAGCATTCAGGCAGCCTTCGGTGGCATGCCTGTGGGAGGTCCACCAGTCCCGCGGCTTCGGCGGCGGGTACGCTGAAGGTGCAGGACCAGCAGATCACCCGCAGAAACGCCGCTGAATCTGCGTGACCAGCGGACCGCCTGCAGGCACGCCGCCAAAGACTGCCTGACTGCCATGCTTGGGGCGGCAAAAAACATAGAGCCGCCCCGGAAAGGAAAAGGACCCACTTGGGGAGAGGTGTGACATCCCAGGTGGTGTTTGGGATTTAGCTGCAGCTGGTGGCGGTGGTGATGTCATCTGGGTCCCTCTCTCTGGCCCAGTCTAATGTCAGGATCTCTCTCAGGATTAGGACAAAGAAGGGCCAGGTGCCCAGGAAACAGTTGGTGTCACAGCCATGATGGTGAAACTTGCTCCTTCCTCTTCTTTCCATCAGCCAGCGTATCAGTAACCTCCTTCCATATTTGCCCCCCGTTTCATTTTTTTTAAGAACCGCAAAAGAGAGTGAAGGTGGTTTGGCCCATTCCCCTGTTATTTTGTCCACCAATTAGGCCTAATTTTCAATACACCAATGTTGATTCATTGATTTTCAGTCTCACGCCAGGCATGACCTTAACACAGTCCTTGAGTTATATTAGCGGGTCTTTTTGTTTGGACTAATTTAGTTGGGCCTGGGCCTGGGCCTCAAGTAACCTGGATTCTATCTGCTCTCTCTGACTGACCTGCTGCGTGACCTTCCTCTCTCTCTGCTTCTCTTTTTCTTCCCACTCTGTCTGTCTGGATTAGTTAGATTTAAAACTCTTTGGGGCAGGGGACTGTCTCTGTATTTGTACAGCACCTAGCACAGTGGTGCCCTGATCTTGGATGAGGCTTCTAGAAGCTGCTGTAATACAAATTACTAATAGTGCAGTCAGATCTTGTCTGTTCACCACAGTCTATGTCACTGAGGTAATGCTGAGGATTCCTCCCTGCCCCTGACAATACTTCACATATTTCCACCCTTCCGAGACCATTTCTCATTACAAACTGTACTATAATCCACTTGATGTGAGAACTCATTAAAGCCTTGTAACAGCTGTCACAAGGGGCTGACTCACACTGCTGGGTTTTTCTTGTCACTGATGTATTTGGAAAGGGTTTTTTGGGTTTTTTTAATTAGGAATGGAGTAAAAAGATGCACAGTACAAACAACCATGTCGTGTCTCCAGACAGCATAGAGGTGCATACTGTATTGACATACCTTAAAACCTCACACAGTGTTGTGCAACTTCATGGTACTCCACCAGAATTGTGTGCAGCTGGCTGCTAAATTGCTGTGGCCATATGTTAAAAACTGGGGCACATCTCTATTACTCTCATCCTCCTGCCCTTTCATTTTTATCTCTTCGTGTTTCTGCTACAATGGTCTCTCATCCCCCACCGGCTAGCAGATATCTTTTCTATCCTGCTACTTTGTAGGATTCTCTCCTTTGAACCATTTGAAAGTCCTACATTTTCTTTCCTTTCCTTCTGCCTCTGTCCTCCTGGATTTTCTTTATTTCTTTCTTTGTTTTTGTCACGTTTTCTGCTGATCCTCCTTTTTTTCCTCTCTCCCTCCAACTAGCACTGGCTAGTAAAGGCTTTAATAGTTGCCTGTATTTGTTCCGTTTCTCTTCCCTTCAAATCAAGCCTTCTTTCTCCTTTCTCTTTGTAGATTTCTTCTCCTCTCTTATCTTTGGGAATAGTTAAAAATATTCCAGCCTCTTGAGAGTTGTGTGAAGCTTTACGACACTATCACACTTAATCATCAACAGGCCCTATAGCAACTATTGTAAAGGGGTCACCATCCGGCCTCAATTACAGTAAGCAAGTGTAATTAAACAGTCAAACACAATTAGCGTACAAATTACTCTCCTAAATGTGGACCATCTAGTCTCCTTGCTGCTAATTACAAAGCCGTCCATTGAGCTAAAAGCCTACATCTTTGAAAAAATGTACAATAAACTCTTCTCTCGCATTATGTAATCATTACATTAATAGGATGCATTATAAAGGATATTTTAACCCAAGCCCTAAAACATGAGCTTCTTATATCTTCAGAATGATTTCAACAATCTCTAATTTTATTTTATTTGTTTAGATTTGTACAAAAGCATCTATCCTAGGCCCTAGATGTTTTGTCAACATTAAAAAAATAATAATAATCAAACTTTGATTCCTTGAATGCTAGTATTGCTTAAGAAAAACATAGAAGAAGAAAGCTTAAATACACATACTTTTGCCACTGGACTATGCATCACTGTATTATTTTTATATTCTAGCTGTTAGTTATATTAGGATTGAAATGGAGTACAGAAAAATGTCTCTAGTTCATGTGAATTTACTTAGGTGTTTATTGACATCGTACACTGATCATACCCCTCAGCGTTCAATCTAAACTTGGAAGTTCATGAGTTTGGGCGAACTGGCGCCAGATTCCTTACTCTATGTTATTTGTAACAGTGGTTATACCAGTCCAGTCTTCCACTCCGCCCTTGGCCCCTCCTCAAATGCCACTGCAGTTGACATGACCTCAATCTACACCCAGCTCTCAGTCAGGCTCCACACGATACAGAGGACAGGAAAACCCTGCATGGGTGCCAGCAATCCTGTGATTTTTACTACCGGGAGGAAGCAAAAATCACATCAGCTCCATTGCATTTAGGGCCCTCTACAGTTGCAGAGGTGAGGGCAGGGTTCTCCCCTATATGCATATGTCTGTTTCGGGCCATTATAATGGCTCCTCTTTCACATGTAGAACTCTCCTTGGTGGGCAGGGGGATTCTTTAGGTGGATCATGGGTTGTGTAGGGCTCTTGGAGTCTTTTTTAAAATAGGTGTTAGATAAATGATCAAAGCAGTTTAAAAATCTATAGGAACGTCTTCTTAGGTGCAAACTTTTAAAAGCTGGTCTATGAATAGACAAACTAGAGTTGCTCAGTGTCGGTGAACATTTAATAGTATCCTTGCTACTACAGTCATAACACTTTTTGCTATGGTTCTGCTTTCTGTCACAAACCAACAGACCCCAATTTTGTAATCTGATCAATGTGGGCAGATCCTTAAACCCACACAGAGACTCATTAAAGTCACTGGAGCGCCCCATGAGTGCAGGGCTCTGCTCTCACAGATCAGAGTAAAAAAATCAGGCTTACGAAGAGTCAGACTGATTATTCAGCTCTTAGATAGAGACCTACAGGAAACACCTAGGGTCTATAAAAAAGTGTTTCTTGTGTAGCTCATGCAATATCTACTTGAGCTGAAAAGAAAACTAAAATGTTGCATGACACTAATCCACAAAACAAGCAAGTTATTTTTGTGTTACAGGTGGACAAAAGAAATCTCAAAAAAAAAAAATCTGACAAACAGTAATGAAACTAACTTGTGAAAAACATTGTGCGACTTCAATAGGACCACCGTTTCAACTGGAGTTATCCATTACGTACAAAATAGCCTAGGGTGTCTGCCCAGGAGTGTAAAAAAGCTATTTAATAAACAGTGTTCTGGCTATCATGACCATACATCGGTCTGTCTTCATACTGTCTACATAGTACTGTTGTGCCTTTAGACTGGAAGCCCTTCAGGTTTGGCTCTGTGACCCCTGTGCACCAGGGCGCAATCCCACTCACTCAGTTTTGGCCCCCATGTCTTGTCATGATGGAAGACTGGCAGGATTAGGCCTGAGTAGGCAGTGGGGCAGGCAGAAATGGTCCTCCTTACAACTGCCAATGGTACACACTGTGAGTAACATGCATACGGCTGCAGGTGCCACTGGTACAGCACCATGTACACCTGAAATGCTAGATAAAGAGTAATTAAAGTACCTTTCCGGATACATTTCAGCTCAAAGCAACTTTTTGAAAAAGCTAAGATATAATCCCCTGAAAATATGGGCTTGCGATTCCAGTTGGTGCTGGTTATATAAATTCAGTTTAGGCTTGATCCTACTCCAGCTGAAAGCAATCTGTGTTTGCCATTGACTTTTAATGGCATAATTCTATTACCACAATACTTGTTTGTGCCAGTGAAGATACCAATGAATCCACATGCTTTTCCAATACATGTAACACTGTCATGTGTTTTTCCACGACAGTTTAACATATGTATGTAGTAGTTAATGAAACACCAGGCGTTGTCCTGACTCTTGAGCAACATACAAATCAGTCTACGGAAATTCTGTTTCACTTTAGTTCATTCCAAGTTCGTGTGAATTTATATTTTTCAACTCATGAATAAATTTCCTGTTATGCACCACTTCACAAATACAGTCAAGATGCTAAATGAAGGGACATTCGGTATTAGGGACAGAACATCAAACGCACCTGGATCTGGTGGTTTCCAAAAAGACACTGAAATACTAGTGTAATTCAGGTTAAGACACATTGATGCAGGCAGCTATGTATTCATACAAGTGCAAATGTAATTTATTAACTTCAGTTAAAAATGTAGGCACTTACATAAATATTTACAAACAACATATTGAACCTCACAACAGCCTTGTAGAGTAGGTAACTTATCCCCATTCTGCAGATAGGAACACTTTGGAAAAGAGAGATCACATGACTTGTCCACGTCCACATAAGGAGTCAGGCCTAAATCCACAAATGGACTTAGGCATTGCAACACTCAACTGCAACGCATAACTTTTAGGCACTTAGCCCACCTGTTGAGTCCCCAACTCTGAGCTAGGCGTGTAGGGCAAGTTTGTCACTAAAGAATGGGACTCACAAAAGCCTGCATGCTAGGCAAGGAGTAGCCTAAGCTAGCTAATAGCAGATGCCAAAGACAGGGGTGTGTGTCCTAAGCCCCACCCCTCTTGTGAAGTTTAGATCCCAAGCAGAGTTAGGTGCCTAAACCAGGAACCCTCTCCTAGAATCAGGCAACTAAGCCATTTCTTTCAAGAATGGCAGCAGCAAACATTGAACTCCATACAAAATGGAGGGAGTGGGGGGGTTAACCTTTAGCCCAGTAGTTAAGGCACTCACGCAGGATCTGGGAGATGCCAGTCCAGTTCCCCCTTGCCTGATGCAGAGAAGGAATCTGAACATAGGGCACTCACCTAAGAGGTGAGAAACCTAACCACTGGATTACAGCATCATTCTCACTTTTCTTTGGCCCCATGCACATTTACTTATTCATCCACAGTGGAACAGCTTCAACAGGAGAGACTGAAACCCACAGCTGAACAGCCCAGAGCCCTGGGATTAGGGTACCCACCTATCAGCCTCAGAGCTGGGATAAGAACTCCATTCTTTGCAGCTAAAAGTAAATTGAGGGCTTTCCCTTAAAATGCTTAATCATTAACACTCTTTTCTTTGCATTTCAAAGCATTAACAGACCCTGGGAAGAAACCTTTTTTTAATATTTTCCATAATTAATCATATTATCTTCCAAAGGGTGGAGGCTTCATCTAATTTAATATAGTATATCTGTTATATGCCCTTGAAAGTTCAAATCCAAATACATTTCTAATAGAGCTTTGCACAGAATGTATTGTCCTAATGCTGTCTCACCATCAGATTTTAAAGTCTTTTATTAAATTAAAATATTAAAACATTAAAAGAGCTATATTCTTAATATTTAAATTATCTAAGACAGCCCAAATGATAACTGACTAGTTAGTAGTGTTTCAGGTGTCCAGTTAATGGAACAAGTAAACTTCACCAGTGTACTTACAATTTCAACAACTTTTCTGGGAGAAAAAAAAAATCCTGTGTTATCCAGAATTTCAATTTTTGCTGAACAGTTTCCTCACATAGCTCAATTTCCTATCTGATGACTTGGCACCCTCCTTTCCTGAAAGAGCAAGTCAAGGATATGTCTATACTGCATGGGGGAGTCAGCCTCCCAGCCCAGGTCCACAGACTTGTGCTAACACACTAAAAACAGATGTGTGGATGTTGCAGCTCAGGCTGTAAAGCCTGGGATGGGGGGAGTGGGCTTGTGAACTCAAGCTCCAGCCTGAGCCACAGCATCTACACAGCTATTTTTAGAGCACTAGCATGAGCCCTGCCAGCACAAACCTGTAGGATGTTCATTCCCAGATGCGGTATAGGTATGCCCCAAGAATAATTCATTTTCACTAATAGAGCCCTGGGGCCATGGGGAAAAAATTATAATCACTTGTGGAAGTAGAGAAAGAACTGACAGGGATTTGAAGGGGATTTCAATGCAAACAGTCTCCTCTGTGAGTAAGAGTCAGGCTAGCTGTAATCCCAATAATGTGAGATTTGTAGAAGCGAGGATTGTGTGAGGTGAGTGGGAAAGAACTGTGTGAGAAGTTGTTGCGACCTTGTGTTAGATAAGAATGGAATGTAGACTATAATCACAGAATATCAGGGTTGGAAGAGACCTCAGGAGGTCATCTAGTCCAACCCCTGCTCAAAGCAGGACCAATTCCCAACTAAATCATCCCAGCCAGGGCTTTGTCAAGCCTGATCTTAAAAACCTCTAAGGAAGGAGATTCCACCACCTCCCTAGGTAACCCATTCCAGTGCTTCACCACCCTCCTAGTGAAAAAGTTTTTCCTAATATCCAACCTAAACCTCACCCACTGCAACTTGAGACCATTACTCCTTGTTCTGTCATCAGGTACCACTGAGAACAGTCTAGATCCATCCTCTTTGGAACTCCCTTTCAGGTAGTTGAAAGCAGCTCTAAATAGAGGTGAGAAAAATAAGATATCAGGATGACCTATGTATAAACAAAATGCAGCTGTTGCTTATTATTGTATAAATTATTGTACAAATAAGGTATAAATGTTTGGTGTAATTGTTTACCTGTAGAGAGATCTGCCTAGGTGGGGGAAACCCTGTGTCCTAGTGCACTCTCTCCCTCCATGCAATTGCTAGAGAATAAAGTATCTGACTTGCTGCACCCAACCTGAGAGTGAGAACTCTGGTTTTCTCAGACACACTGTAATGGAAAACTACGGAAAAAAACCCTCCTCACAACTAACCATCTTTTGCTTCAGCTAACATTCCTTTAAGCTAGATCACTGCTGTATTTTACATGGCACCTATCTGAGCACATACTATCTAGTAAAGTGGAACAGCTACACATGCATATCTTCCTACTAAAACCAGACTACCCTTATTGCACAAAACCTCTCTGCAACAGTCATCACCTGATCACTTTGCTGTGATGCTCATAGCTGATACATTCATTACTAATATATACTGCAGAATAAGCTCTTGGAAATGGAAAGTTTCCTTTGAGAAGGTAAAAATATACACTTTACAGACTGGGTCCAGCTATGAGCTTGTATATTGCAAAGACCAATATGCCCCAAAGAAATCTCTTTTTTGACTGCTTGGAGACCGCGGCAGATGGAGGCAGAACCCAGAAGCAGAGGATGTAGTGCCCCAGATACCTCTTCTCATGTCACTTGGAGTCTTATGCTTCTGTATACTGGCCAGAATCCATGACGACAAATTGAATGAGAAATCCTCAGGACCTGTCTCCAGACACCAACAGGAGTTTTGATGCTCAACTGTATTTTAATCAGTGCACTCCACAGTCCAAGCTGCTAGATATGCTGTTGCCAGAGATTGGACAGTGATTTGGGGGATTATATCATTTATAATATATGGGCAATGAATAAGCATTAAGTGCATAATGTACAGGCTGCTTATTGTCTAGTACACCAAGCATAATTAAAAACACAGCATCAAATTCATCCTTGTTATAACTCCTCCCGCACCAGAATCTTTTGACTGTTCTGAATTCAGATTGCATAGAGAATAGTTGAGTTACAGCAGAGTGAATTAATGGGAGAAAAAAAAACATTAAACTGACTTGCTTCAAACTTCAGGACTGATTGGATTCAGATCAATTCTTCACTCCTCAGATGGCAATGAGATCCAGGGTCTCAGTACAGCTCTAACTGGCTGCTCGAGGCATGCTGTAGGGCTTCTGGAGCAATATCGCGGCAACGTCAATATATTTGAATCCAGGAACAGTTTTTAAATGGGGGAGGGAACATCAGGTCAACCTGACCCCAGAGCAGTGTAAGGTTCTCAGGTAAACAAACAGGTCAGTAACAGACAACCACAAAGTAGTGTAGGATAACATTTGGAGGACTGCCAAAGTAACGTGTGGCAGCACACAAACAATACTCAGCACTAGCTCAATTAGCATCAAACATAATACACTTTGCAAGGTACTCCAGAGTTCATAGTGAATGTGGAGTTACTGTGCTCTAATTAACTGTGTTGTGTGTACGCAGGCATTTTCACACCAAACTAACTTGAGTTACTACGGATCAAACACCTGGTGCAGACAAGCCCTCAGTGTAACTTTATTTACATTACATACACCAGTCCTTGATCAGAGTTGGCCACAAATGGCATGAACACAATCCCTTCTGCCCAGTTCCCAGAAAGCAACCCTGCCCCAAGAATTGACTCTTATTATGGAGATTAAGGGAGAGAGTAAACTCTTGCTGTTTGGAACAGCTTCCTCAGGAGAAACTCCATCACAAAACTAATAACACAGCATTTCTTCAGTGACTGTACACTGCTCACACTAGGGGTACATCTGTTCTGCAGCCGTGTGTGATTGTAGCTCACGTAGACATACCCAAGCTAGCTTTATTCTAGCTAGCTCAGGCACTGCAGCAGCATGGGTTTCAGCAGGACTGCGCCCAGAACCCTGGGTAATTACTCGCATGCTCCGGCTTCACTACTCTGGTACCTGAGCCACCTAACTCAGATGTGCCTACATGAGTTGCAATCACACTCCATGACTGCAGTGTAGACATACCCTAAGAAAACCAGGTATGACTATGTGACAGTGTCATCCAGTGACTCCTGATATAACTATATAGTTTTATACGATCAGGAACCAGGCATAATAATTGCTTTTCTCGCCCTGCTTTCAATCCCAGATAAGATAAGAAAAAGGAAAGGTAACCAAACTGTCTCATTTCCCTGTGCAGGGATACCTGTTGCATATAGCTTTCTAGTGGTACATCTGCATAATGAGTGGGTTATTGTCCTTCATTGAGTTCAGCCAGTGGAGTGGTTCACGGTCAGTTACCAGGACAAAGGGCTGCCCCCACAAACAATAGCACAGGGCATCAATGGCCCATTTCACCACTAGGGCCTCCGTCTCAGTGACTGAGTAGGCTACCTCCTGTGTGAACAACTTCCTCCTGAGACAGAGAGCAGAATGTTCTTCTCCAAATTCCTAAGACGGTAATGAATAAAAGGCTTTGAGAAGTCTGGGTGGAATAGTACCAGTTCCCAGGTCAACTGGTCTTGGAGTGTTCTGTCACAGCTTCTGGTCCAAGTCCATCAAAGGGGCAGTGATGGTAGCAAAGAGTGACATTTGGGATGAACCTTCGATAGAATTTCTCTAATCCCTAAAATTCTCATATTTGTTTCTTTGTGGGGTAGCCCACCAGGCTTTGGACTTTGTCCACTGAGGATCATAGCTGCCCATCCCCAACCACTACCAGTATACTCTAGTTAGGTGACTTCATGGGTGGCCAGTCAACACTTGGTTGGATTGTCCATCAAACCTGCCTCCTTAAAAGCCACTGCCACATGCTTCATATGCTCCACCCAGCTCTCATGGTAGATGACAATATCATCAATGTATGTGGCCAGGTATGCCCCATGAGGCCCTAGCACTCTGTCCATCAGCTGCTGGAAAGTGGCAGCAGCCCCATGAAGAGCACGGTTTTAAACTGGTATAGCACCCACGGCATGGAGAAACTGATTTTTTCTTTAGATTCAGGTGTCAAGGGGATCTCCCAATATCCCTTTATCAAGATGAGGGTGAATATATACTCAGCAGCCCCCAGTCTTTCCAGTTGCTCATCTACCCTGAACATGGGGTGTGCATCAAATTTTGAAGTGGCATTCATCTTCCAGAAGTTGATACAGAACTGCATCAACCCATCCTGTTTGGATGCAAATACAGTGAGGCTCCTCCACTCACTATGTGATTCTTTGATGACTCTTACTTCTATCATGGCCTGGAGTTCCTGGCAAACCATCTCCCACATCTTCCTGGGTAGCAGCCATAGGTTCTCATGCATCTTTCTCCTGTGTTCAGTGTCTATGTGATGGAACATTCGGTGGGTCCACCCAGGTACCACCAAAAATACCTTCAGGAATTATTTGACCAGCTCTTGGTTGTGCTGCACACCCTTGTCTAGAGGTACTGGTGTGGAGTCTTGTGTCACCAAGGTGTGAGGCCCAAGTTCTGGATCCAGAGGGAATGGAGTGACAAGGAGGCCCTCTTGTCCGTTCCAGGTCCTCAACAGGTTGACACAGTACACCTAAGTAGACTTCCTTTTCCTAGCTTGCCGGATCACATAATCGACCTCTCCCTACCCATTTCATCATCTCGAAGGGGCCTTGCCAGTGGAACAGTAATTTAGATTCTGATGTTGGTAGCAGATGTAACACTTAGTCTCCGGGCTGGAATTCACAAAGTCAGGCTCCTTCGTTAGAGGCCTGCTCCTGGATGTATTGTGCCTTGTGTAGATTCTCTCTTGCAAACTTCCCCAGGATCCCTTTGGATAAAGTCATTCGGCCAGGCCCGGTGGAGTCCTCCTGGACAGTGGTGGGTGGATTTCCAGGCTCTTCTTTTGGCCTTTGTGCCCCCCTCCACTCCGTTTGGGAGTGCAAGCTTCCCTAGTTAGCCTTGGCGGGGTTCAGACATCAGCGCTCCATAGGGACCAGAAGCTCACAGGACTGACTTTTGGTGTTTCAGCCTCCAGCCCAAGGGACATCAGTGCCAAAGACACTGCCTCTGCCAAAGTTTCCAGTTGATGTCTCACCACCCACTTAAATTCTGCCCTCCCCTGGAAGGATTTGGGTGAATTGTTCTATGATGACCTTTTCTGTCACCTGAACCCTGGTACTTCTCTAGGTGGAGCCACCACCAGCAATGCTCCTTCAGGCTCTGGGTGACTACCTGTGGCCGCGTGCCCAAGGGAAATTTCTCAAGGTGGAACAGTTGTCGGTAGGTTTCTGGTGAGATGCCTATGGCATCTATGATGGCCACTGTGACATGCACATAGTCTTTGTGAACTGTTGTATCAAGCACCCAATATGTCATCCGGGCCAGTCTGATCAAGTAGGGGCCAATAGGGTGGCCCAGCTCTCCTTGAGCCATCAGGCCCTGACAGCCACCCTCTCAGATGTGACAAGGAACACCAGGGTCGTCCATAGGCCCCGTTTTGGTCAACTTTACCAGGACAGGTGGCTTTGAATTGGCGCTCCCCATTCCCATGGTTAGGCTCAAGGTCACTACAGGTGGTTTTAGGAGCGTCATAATCTGCTGGATGAGTCATTGCTGTTGTTCTTGCTGCTAGGCTGTCATCTCCTTAATCAGCTGCTGCTGCCGCCTGCTGCTGCTGTTGGGCAGTGATCTGCTAGAGTAGTTGGCTCTGCTGTTGCTGCTACTGGGCGGCCTGCTGCTGTTGATTCTCGAGAACCCATTTTAGCAATTTCTCAATGTCCATCCCTATTTTTTTCTTTTATTTTTTTCCCCTTGGTCTACTATATGTGCCCATATCCTCCACCAAATGTAATGATGCCCTTGGTGGGTTAGGTGCAGGGTTGGAGGGGCATGGCTACCTGGGCCCAGTACTGGCCTTTAACCCCTTCTGATCCAGTGTTGGGTGTGTATGCCCCATCGCAGAATCCCTGACCTAAAAGAAAGATTATTTATCAGCCTAGAAGAAAATATTCTAAACTTATTAAAATTTAGTACAATTTCTACACTACCTATTGAACCAAAAGAAATCAGAAATCCTAACAACCTCAGAAGGATGCTTCAGACCATATTTTAATAAGAGAAATTTTTAAAGGATTCCCAAAGTACTGTTCTGGATCTCAGTCTAGCTAATGAAAGAGAAAAATAATTTAATTTAATTTACGATGACCTTACACACAATTACATCATACCCAAGAAGATGGGGACAGTTAAAACAGGCAAAGGGCTACTGCGAGCTTAGTGAGAATTAATGTGTCTCCAAGAATATTAAATATAATAAAGACGATTACTGAACTGAAAAAAATTATTTTAACATTAACAAAAATACAGTATTTCAAAAACTTTTATTTGGGGAGTTGAATAGAAGTCAGACCAGCCTTTAGCAAACCTACACATTCCTATTTATAAAAAGATTGATTTAATTTCACAAAACTGAAATTCTATCACCGTTTATTTACTACAAAACAGACTACACATTTAATTATTACTTCATCTTTGGTACTAACTGAACCAAAATGCAGGAAGGAATGTTTGATCCCTCTTTCATTAGCACAGAGTAAAACACTATAATCTCTCATAGCTCAAACATACAGTACATTATGGAGCAAACCAAAAATAGATAAAAATAATTATTTGGTAACACTGTATACTAGAAAGTATAACAAATAGATCATTTGTATCAAGATGTGAATGCCATACTCGGGGAAACATTTCAAGTAATTTACAATATAATGTAGAGGTCTATTTCTGCAAACTCCCCAGACAGAGATCTTCCACTGAAGTCAACGTAATAAAAGCAGTCAACACTTGGTGTATTCAGAATTCAGGAATACCATTCAAACAACCAATTGGAAGAATGGCCCAGAACTGTCACAAGTAACATTTTGTTCAGAAATTCTGAGCCAAAGAAAATGCAATGCTACATTAATAGCTGAATAAACTAGTTCCAGAGGATGAGCCATATTGTGCTACCAGGTTTTAGTTCTCTCAATGACGAATTCTGCTTAGAAACTTACAGCACAATATGGGGCTATGGAAAATGAGAAATATTTGGAACAAAGAGCTGACACTAAACTATTAACACTAAAACTTATTAGATTTAGGTGCAAAGTCAGCATGAGCATGATGTCTGCATTCTTTTTCTATTTTTCCCTGGTTCCCTCCATGCATTATCTTCACCCATTGTTCTCACTTTAACAAGGGCCAGGTTCTGCAATCTTCACTACTCTAAATAAGGACCTTAGATTGGAAGCTCTTCTGGGCACGGAATCCATCTTCATTCAGCAAAGCACATCATGCCATCTATGTGCCTTATTTATAAGAAGAATTTTTAAAGCTCCTCTTCTTTCCACTTGTCCTATCTCGCCTTCCTTCCCCAGCTAAATATACAAGCATAGACACACACCAACTGCCAACAGAGTCATTTTTTATTCGATTACATAAAAGCTGAAGGGATCAGGGGAAGTACTTGACTCCCACCCACGAGCACTGAAAGCTGAGGAAGGAGAAGGACGGGGAACTTCAAATATATGCATAATTCAATCTTTTTTTTTTTTAAAGTTACTCATTGTTTGCAGAAGGTCTTGGAGTTTGGGAGTTGTAAGGGCAGGAGTCAATCAGAGCAGAGTTATTTGTAGTTAGATAAATAATCATAATGCCATTATGCAAATCAGGCACCTTCATTCAATCAGAGTTCAGGGATTTCCATAACTGAGAAATAACCATACAGCTTGAAGTCAGCAACTGTACAGCATCTCTGTGCTAAGATTGGCAGAGATAATTCAATTTTGATATAATGCACTTTATTATGTAGACTTAAGTAAGCCAATAAAACGCAATGATTTTTCCTGTGCAGGTAGTTTAGGATCTCTGCCAAACGTTTATAAAGAGGTCAGGGTGCTCTGCTGAGGCCCAACTCATTCTGACCCTGACATGCATAAAACTATTAGCTAGGCTAGAGACCCCGTGCACAGCACAGCTAATTGTTATGCAGAGAGAGGTGCAGTCTGGACACTAAGAGCCAGGAACTCCTGCATTCTAGTCCTGATTCTAGCACGGATTCATAAGTGCCTTTGTGCAAGTCATTAGCTTCCCATCTGCAAAATGAGGATCTTAATGATTCCCTATTTAATGCCTACAAAGTGCTCTGAAGAAGAAAATAATTAAGTATTGTGTCACGGTGTGAATACACCCCAACCCCATCTTGGAGCGGGACAAGGGCATCACAGCCCTGTGGCTAAGTCCACCTGCCCACCCTTGGCCTCAGGGCAGTCTTGCCTAGTGGTCTGAGTCAATATGGCTGCCATCCCTAGCAGGGCTATGTGGCATAGTGGCCATAATCAGTATGGTTTCCCTTTCTTGCAGGGCTGCACGGCTTAACAGTCAGAGCCAATATAGATGTCCTCTCTTGCAGGGCCATGCGGCCTACTGGCCAGAGTCAAAATAGGTGCAGTTTAATGGCCGTAGGGGCGACAGGCCACCACCGAGAAGGGAATGGTGGCTGCGGTAGCAGGACCCGGGCCCTCCCTACTCCACCAGATCCCAGCCGAGGGCCTTGTCAGCAGCGAGTGGACGTGTCACTGAGTCAGCAGAGATCCTACTGAAACACACTGACATATCGCTCAGTTCTACAACCGGATCAATGCATAGTCCCCCAGGGCTACTTCCTACTCTGTCTCCCGATGCGGAGGCCCAGTTACCTCTGTGGTCTCCTGGTTCCTCAGCCTGTGCAGTTGTCTGCGGCTCCCCTCTCCCTTGGGCATCCTCAGGTAGCCAGATATAAGCCTGCATCTCGGTGGGTCTGGCTTCTGCAGTCGGGGGCTACAGCAGCTCCTGGGCAGAAGCTGAGAACTTGTGTCCTCCCTTCTCAGCAATCAGCCTTGGCTGAGCTGAGCTGCTTCCTTTTATACTGGTACTCCGGTTGGAGCGTGCCCAGAAGGGGCAAGGGGGCATGGCTTCCTCAGCCCACCATGTGGAATTAACCCTTCCCTGTCCAGTGTGGGGTGTGTACATCCTGTCACATACTAGTAGAAGCAGCAAAGACCACAAGACTTTTTCAGATCACTAGGTCTCGCCCTCAGAAATGGGTAGTAAGCTTGCATTAAATCTAATTGTTGCCAACAGCCCAATGAGCTCTGTGCTTGACCCTTGAGAAATTATCTACATACTTCTTGTCTAACCATTGGATCCAAACTAGGCATCATTTCCCACATGCATTGAAAAGAGCATTCAAATATAAAACACTGCTGAACATTTAATTCTATGTTATAATTGGGGAAATAAGAAGCGGAAGCACTTGCAACTACCATTAGTCAGTCAGAATCCTGAGTGCTTAGTATCTCCTAGGATTTGACCTGTAATATTTTATACATTTATATAACTGGTGTGAGGAAAGGGGGAGTCCAAGAGAAACCTTAAGAAGAACACTTAGCAGGGAAGGCAAAACAGTCGCACCATAAAGCAGATGAAAGCAGCAGCAAATGACAGAGAGGAATGGAAGAGACTAGTTTGGGGGCAATATTGGCATGGGAAACGTAATGCAATAAATAAATTTTATATCATTATTTACCATTTAAAGAAAGACACAATATTCTGCAATAGGCTGAAAGTGACTCCACTCTATGTGGCTCAGTGCCACATCCCAGACTGTTGAGTACTGAAGCCATTCCCAGCACACAGCGTAAAAGAATTATGTCCTGTATTTGAATCCCAGTGCTGTGTTTGTTCAGTGATGTTCACGCTCTGCAGTGCAGACATCAGCACTGATCCCAAGTACAAACCGTGGTTAAAGTACAGTGAAAGTTTTGTTATCCTTTTTTTTCAGTTGGCTTGAACATGGATTGCTCTCCTAAGAGCATTCCAACAGACTTTTCAAATAGATTTTGTTGTATAACTTAACTGAAAATATTGTCGGGATCCTATTATTACCATGGGAACAGAATCTGCCCTTGCTTATGCTGCTGTAATTCCAACTTCATTGTCTTCTCTGGAGTTACTCCAAATTTAAATTAGTGTGAGAGCAGAAACTCTCCCTTTATTATCTAGGTTTTCCACATGATCTGTGAGGTTTTTCTTTTTAATGTTATATTATGTTATTTAATATTGTAATTTTTCTTTTACTTTTTTATTTAGGGAACCTACCTCATCAATGTGAGCTTCAGTAACCGGAAAGATAATGGAGCAATCAATTTGCAAACACCCAGAAGATAATAAGGTGATAAGTAACAGTCAGCATGGATTTGTCAAGAACAAATCATGTCAAACCAACATAACAGCTTTCTTTGACAGGGTAACAAGCCTCGTGGATGGGGGGAAGTGGTAGATGTAGTATACTTTGACTTTAGTAAGGCTTCTGATATTGTCTCACAGGACCTTGTCATAAAAAAAAACTAGGGAAATATAACTTAGATGGAGCTACTATAAGGTGGGTGCATAAGTGGGTGGAAAAACATTCACAGACAGTAGTTATCAATGGTTCACAGGCAAGCGGGAAGGGCATATTGAGTGGGGTCCTGCAGCAATCAGTTCTGGGTCTGATTCTGTTCAATATCTTCATCAGTGATTTAGATAATGGCATAGAGAGTACACTTATAAAGTTTGTGGACAATACCAAGCTGGGAGGGGTTGCAAGTGCTTTGGAGAATAGGATTAAAATTCAAAATAATCTGGACAAACTGGATAAATGGTCTGAAGTAAACAGGATGAAATTCAATAAGGACAAATGCAAAGTACTCCACTTAGGAAGGAACTCCACTTAGGAAGGAACAATCAGTTGCACTGCACGCATACAAAATGGGAAAGGGCTGCTTAGGAAGGAGTACTATGGAAAGGGATCTGGGTATCAGTGGATCACTGGCTAAATATGAGTCAACAGTGTAACACGGTTGCAAAAAACGCAAACATTCTGAGATGAATTAGCAGGAGTGTTGTAAGCAAGACACAAGAAATAATTCTTCTGCTCTACTCCGCACTAATGAGACCTCAACTACAGTATTGTGTCTAGGTCTGGGTGCCACATTTTGGGAAAGATGTGGACAAACTGTCTTATTTATAAAGTCAGTTTTAGGATTCTGCTCTGTTGATGATGCATTAGCCTGAACAGAATTTAGCTCATTCTGTCAGCGTTGTGTTGGCTGTGCAGTGCTAACAGGAAGGGGGATGGAAATAACTAAAAATCAATATAATCAATCAAAAATCAGACTATCCATAGGGAGAAGATGTGTTGAGTAAAAAGGTGGCCTTTTTACACAGTCACTTTTCAGAGAAGAACCACACTTTAAGTGCAGCTTAAGAAGTGCATAGGGCCTTGTTCAGTCCCTCTACACAGGGGTAATTTCATCCACAGAGTGCACACAACATGTCTGAATCTGGAGTTCCCTTCAATTTAACCTGAAGAAAAATATAGCTGCAAAGATGTGGTAGGTTAAACTATGTAGTTACAATGCTTGAGAGTGAGAGGAACCTTACCTCTTTGAACTCCTCACGAAGTTACGCAGCAGTGTTAAAAATATCAGGAATTAATTAGAGGGCAAGTTTCAGTGCAGCTGTTTAAGTGATCGATCACATGCCTTCTTTTCCTCCTATTGCGCTGTTTACAAGAAAGAGGATGGAAAAAACATGCACCTAAACTGGTTCATCTAGAATAGGCATTTACCAGACAGACACTCTCTTTAATGTCTTTTGCTTCAAAGAAGTGAAAACAAATAAAAAGAGAACAACAATTGCAAATGGTTGCTCAGGATAAAAACAGATGTGTGAGAAATTAGAATATTAAAAGGGCAGGAAAGGTCCCAGTGTACAGAATCTAGCCTGAGGTTTGGATGCATCATCTTAAATGGGGAAAGATTTAACACCCCTATGCACCACTGGTACACCAATCTGAGCTTTCGTTTATTTTCTTCGGGTAATAAAAGGCATTAATCAGAGAAGCAGTACAAGTCCGACCTCCTCTGAACTGCGGGTTTCTGTCCAGATTAACCCGCTGTAAAAAATCAAAACTTTACATTCCCATTACCATTCAAGAAAAGCCTCTATTTGAGAAATCTCTATCGGGGTCTCTAACCCCATTTCTTTATGTTCTTGGAACAAAAAGGGGCAACTTTATGACAGAAGAGCTGCAGCTGTAACTCAGGCTAAGTCTGCATGTTTTCTGACCTACCAGTGCAACATTTTCCTGGCTCTCAGCCTGCCATTTATTTATTTAAAAAAAAACCAAAAACAAACAAACACAAACACTATCCAGGGAAATGTCTAAACTTCAGATTTGATCCATGACAGAGCATTGCCCACTGGTTAAACTGGCCAAGCCAGTTTGAAAAATTTACTCTTGATCTATAGATTGAAAAGACCAAAGGAAAAATGTGACCTATTAAACATTTTGTATTAAGACTCATGATCCAATACTAATAATGTTAAATCAATGTTAATATTCCCTATAATTAAACAGATACTTATATTTAATTTTAAATGAATTATTTGGAAGGTTTGGTTTCTATAAAGTCTCAAGTCACGTTACTATGCCAGATAGATGATGTCATATCAACTGAAGTTAAAATTCTGATACTCTGCCAGTTTGAGCTGTAATATTAAATGAAGGCATAATGAGCTTCCTGCTCCAAATTGGAAACAAAAGAGCAGTTTATTTAAAAGCAGGCCCTGGAGGTCAAAAGAAATTTACAAGTGTCTAATTCAAGACAAAATTACTATCTTATCATACTAGTAACTTTCAGACTGTACTTGCACAGCACACAAATCTAATGCAGAACCCTGCATATCATTACAATATTATACTGGACAAAGACAGACACAGAAAGACCTCAGAATAATGAGATTCCACCCACTGGAATTTGTTTTACAGGTTTTTTTGCCTAATGGATCATTTTCTAAATTCAGAGCACATTATATAGTCTTTGAAACTGCAACCCCAATGAAAAACAAAAGCTAGCAGAATGTTAGTGTTATCCTTTTTACATGAGGAGAAATCATTTAGGTTATTGTCTAACCCTACGACCAGTCTGCCCTGACGTTCTCAGAGCTCCAGGGCTCAATCCTGTGATATGCAAAGTACTCTCAAATTCCCTTGTCAAATTACAATATACAGACAGCAATGTCGAACTTGCTACAGGCCACACACAGAAAAAAAAAAACAACAACTGTAATTCCCGGGTGGGAATAAGTCTCAGATTTCTTGTCTCCGAGCTCTGGGCCTTACCCAAGAGACCAACCTTCCTCCTGACAAAGGAATGACACAATAATTCCCTGATCCAACAAACATTTAAGCATATGCTTAACCACAGTGAGACAATGTACAAGTGTTAAAGTTAAGCATATGATTAAGTTCTTAGCTGGACTGAGACCTATCTAAATGGTATGCTTGATCTTAGCAGAAACAGATTATATTATAGTTGGGAGACAGTGTGACCTGATGGATAGCTTGGACTTGGGACTCACGAGATCCAAGTACTATTCCAGTTTCTACCACTGGCCCTGGTGACCTTGGGCAAGTCATTGCACGGCTGTGCCTCGGTTTCCCCATCTGTAAAACAAGGGTGATGATACTGACCTTCTTTGTAAAGACATTTGAGCTCTACTGATGAAAAGCGCTATATCAGAGCTAGGTATTATTTATCCTTATTTTTCTGAAATATCCTCAACAAATATCCTTCTTTTGTATGTCAAAAGAAGCAAGAAGGTTTCTGTAATCAGAATTGCTGTAACAGTATTCTTATTCTTTACCCTGCCCCTCACCGGGCAAAATGTCATTATATTACAATAATAATAAGATGCAGCTTCATTTTGTATAGCATCTTTCAGACAAGCTGTGTGCCAGAATGTTTTATAATGTTAAAGACAGTTACAAAGAGACCATCAAAAAGAAAGGAGAGAAATTAAAAGGGTGACAAGATACGATTTCAATAATTACCTGAAAATTTAATGGGATGTCAATGAGATATAGAGCTACAGACAGACTGGTCCAGATGGAAGGAGCCATAGAGGTGAATGCTCCTACCAAATGTGGCAAAACTGTGTGGAAGCTAGTGATAGATGAGCAGAGGGAGCAGGAAAGGGAGGAGAGATTGAGTAAAAGAAGGATCCATGTGGTAGTTTGGATACAGTCCATTGAGGGTACTAAAAACAAGAACCACCAAATGGAATGAATATGGAGCTAGTGGACTTCTTTCAGAATGTGGGAGACCAGGGGAAGTTAATAAGTAGAGCCCTGCAAATCTGTGGATATCTGCTTATATCCGCAGACCATTTTTGCAGATGGCAGATCAGATGCAGATATAACTTTTGTATCTATGCAGGGCTCTATTAATAAGAATTTTTGAGCGTCAACTTTTTTTAAACGCTCAGGTTATTTTGATCGCTTTACAAATAATTTTGGGGTAAAATGTATCTTTTCTTGGAGGGTAAAAGCTTCTTTGAAAAGCATTAAGATATTGTGATTTGACAAGATTCGCAGGACACACAGAGTGGTGCTATTTCTGACCACTTGTGTGGTACCATTATTCTAAACATCTACCCTACAGTACATACATGAACAAATATGTTTGTACAATCTGCCACGCCTACCCTAGATAGATACTTATTTTCATTAAAGATAAAAGCACAAGTCTAAAATGCTTTCACATAAATACAGAACTTCTTCTAATAACTTAGCAGATCAAAACATATCACAGATGAAAACTTGCTAAATACACGACAAGCTATATTCAGCACCAGAATTAGGATTTTCACAATGGTAGGAGCACATTATTAATAGAAAAATTATAGCATTGATCCAGCTGTCATTTAAATCAATGGTAAAATTCCCATTCATTGAAGTTGGTGACTGGACTGGGTCCTGCCCTTGGACTCTTGATAATTAAGGTTTCTTTTGACTGCCAGGTACAGCTCTTAAAGCCTTATATTCATATACTTCATAGTGTATGAATAAAAGACGATAGCAAATACCACTATATCCCCTGTAATTAAAGCAATTTGGTGCATAAAGTACCAAGTACCAAAAACTGTAGTAATCATCTTGAGCTCATTAATTTACAAAGCTCTGGGCATTTGCCAGTCACTGCAGTTCTGATCAAGCCCTATTCCTGCTTATTCCACACAATCCTAACTAATCCAGTAAAAGACATTTTCAAAACTAGCTAGAAAATATATTCACACACATACTGCATTATTAGAAATGGTAAAAAAAAATTAATCTTAGAACATTAAGATTGGACAAGACCTCAGGAGGTCATCTAGTCCAACGTCCTGCTCAAAGCAGGACCAACACCAACTAAATCATCCCAGACAGGGCTTTGTCAAGCTGGGCCTTAAAAACCTCTAAGGATGGAGATTCCACCACTTCCCTAGGTAACCCATTCCAGTGCTTCACCACCCTCCTAGTGAAATAGTTTTTGCTAATATCCAACCTAGACCTTCCCCACTGCAGCTTGAGACCATTGCTCCTTGTTCTGTCATCTGCCACCACTGAGAACAGCCGAGCTCCATCCTCTTTGGAACCCTCCTTCAGGTAGTTGAAGGCTGCTATCAAATCCCCCCTCACTCTTCTCTTCTGCAGACTAAATAAGCCCAGTTCCCTCAGCCTCTCCTCATAAGTCATCTGCCCCAGCCCCCTAATAATTTTTGTTGCCCTCCAATACCAAATTCCTCAGGGTGGGGGAAAGAACTTGTATTGCTTACCTCTTCTTTCATTTAAACTTCTAAACACCAAGGGTGAGGCTTTCCAGTCACATACGCTGTCTTGAACCACAAGTGGTATCACTAAAGGGTTAACCTCTTAATCTTCTCCCTCTCTTATTGTAATAAGAAAGTACTCACTTCAGTAAAAAAGCATATAAGATCTGTAAGATCACTCCACTTCTGTTCTCCCTCCCCACCACTCTGCCACATGGATCTCAATCGCAGAGGTCAACTGATACAAGCCCAGCACCATCCTCTGCTCAATTATCTAGCCAATACTATCCAAAGGTCCTTGTGAGTTTTACTATAAGCTCTTCCTAATTCTGAACCACTAATGAAATTATTTGTTTGTTCTTAAAATAACGCTCTTATAACTGTTATTTATACTACTATAGCGCTAGGAGCCCCAGTCATGGCCCAGGACCCCATTGTGCTAAGTGCAGAACAAACACAGAACAAATAGTTCCCCCTCCAAAGAGCTTACAGTATAAATGTAAGACAAGAGGCAACAGACAGACCAACAAGGGAATACAAGAAAACAATATGGATATTGGGCTGCATGATAGGCTGTGGTCCCAGCTACCAGCAGCCTCGCCATTAAAAAACGTGGAGTCTAAATAGGGTTGTTGACCCCGTCACAAATGGTTTACAATAAACACAGCTTCAGAAGTGCAGGACAACTACGTATTGCTGTACTAGAGAAGTGCTGTAAATCAGAAGCCATAAATAAAATGATGCCTGGATTACCGTATCACCCGGTGGCACACCATGGTAATGAAGAATGGCAGGTATATCATTAAAGACTTGCTTTTAATGGCCACAGATGTAAACATGCCAGAGAGGAAGCCTGATGGAATCTCACCGTTTTATTCATCTATTCTGTTAATCTTAGTTCTTTTAATCACTTTTTTTAAATTGCACATGGCCATATATTTTTTAACCATATTAAAGTGTACAGACAGGTCACACTTAAAACAGCCTTTTTTTTTTTTAACCAATTCCAGAAATTCCCCATTCCATGAATATGTAGTATCTCTCCAACTGGCAAAACCTTTCAAACTTTTGAAGCACGACTTTTGTACATACCACATGGTCCCTGGTTTAAATACTAACACATTGGAAGGTTTTATTTTTGCTAAAACAATCACACTTTCACCCTCCATATGCATATTTATTGCAGCATAAATCAACAAGTGTTCAAAGAAACAGCTCCAAGGAAATATGATCACCACAGCAAGCAGCAGTGAAAAAGAATGTGTGTGGTGATTTTATTGTCACTTAGAAACAGGAGGGCTACGATAAACCTTAGAAAATTATGTCTTGGAACTACAAAAGCCAAAACTCTCCACCATTCTAAGCAGGCAAAAATTAAGTGCTCAAATAACAATGTCAATTATGACTACAAATGGATCAAGATTGATACAGACACTGAAAGTTTAAAATGCTGAACTTTATATTAAATCATTATTCAGTACTCACATTGCAAACTAGGGCCTGAATCTGGAGTTCTTTCTCAAAAATCTGCCATGAGAGCCAATAAATATCTTGGTTAAATGACGAACACAGGATCTGACCTCTTTTATATGTTTATAAAATATGGTTAAACTTTATAGATTGAAATATTCAACATTAATATATTATTAATATAATAACTACTAGTACATAATAATTAGTAATAAAATAGAAATGATCAAAACATTTTGACCAAAAATAAAAAAGACAAACCCCTTCCCATAAAAAAATATAGTTTAATTGAAATCAAATTTTTCTGTGGGAAAATGTTGATTTCAACAAAAATGTTCTGTTTTCCAATTGGAAAATTTGAAATAAAGATTTCATTTTGAACTGACATTTCAAAATAAGATGGACATTTTTGTTTCATTTCAACTTAAACTCCCCTCCGCCCAGTTTTTGGACCAAAAAAATCATTTTCCATTCTTTCCCTTTTGTCCTTCCTTCTCCCCTTTTTTCCCCCAGTGGAAAAGAAGTGTCTGAAAAACACTTAGTTACTGTTTTACAACCAGGAAAAGTAAAGTATATTTTCCAACCTGTTCCCCCTTTTTTCAGTGGGAAAAAAACAACAAAGTTTTCAGTCAAAAATTTTTGAAGGGACTTTTTCCCCCTCACAAAATTTTGCATTTTCTAGCCAGCTCAATAAAATAAAAATAGTGATGAATATTTCCCCTGAAGTAAATGGGAGTAAGATACTACTTATAGTAAGTAAAAGTATCAGAATCTGAACCTAAGTTATTACCGAGCCATATTGGCCCCTTGGAAGAAAGGGGAGGGATAGGTCAGTGGTTTGAGCATTGGCTTGCTAACCCCAGAGTTGTGAATTCAACCCTTCAGGGGACTATTTAGAGATCTGGGGCAAAAATCTCTCTGAGCAGGGGTTTGGACTAGATAACCTCCTCAGGTCCCTTACAACTTTGATATTCTATGATTGAATAAAATTCCTATTGGAACAAGGACAGACTGTGGCCTCTATGGGATAAGAATAGAAAATATATTGGGTCCCTTGTTGTTCCTCAGGAAGTTCAAGATTTGTAATGTCATATTTAGACTCAAGTCAGTCTCAGACTAATAAAAAACACTATCTAAATGGAGACATTGTGTTTAACTGTTGCCTAGTTTTTCAGCATAAAAGCTGTAAAGCAATGCACAAAGCTATGCAAACTGCAGAGTCCCCAGGCACAAATTGAATGCAAATACAGCGTGAGTCTTATGGATACCCACGTCCAAAGAGTTTCAGATGGTCTACTACAGAGGTAGTCAACAGGCAGACAGGCGGGTCAACTCCAGACCATGAAATCTTTTTATTTACTTATTATTATCATCATCATTATTGCTATTGTGGTTTGAAAAATGTTCCTCTGAAGTCTGGACCTTGACAAAAAAATAATTGACTTCCCCCATCTACTAAATAGGATACTTCTATATCTATGACCAATTCTGGGTTGTCTCTTGTGACATCAGAAATATGGTCACTTAATAGTTAAATTAGCTTGGTAAAATGCTGCAGTACACTTGGGGTGGTCTCTGAAATAGGCTTCACTGTATTTTTCTATAAAGTACATGCTAACAAACGGCTCTGTGATAAATAATAAACTTCACCAAATAAAACCTCACAACAAAGAGCAAGGAAACAAAAATATCAACATTTTAAAAGACCAGCAGTATTGCAAGCCACACGCATTCAGAACCCGTAAGTCAGGCCTCACAAAATCATGAGGTTTTAAACAGTACAAAATTTTGGATTCTTTTTATTTTCCTTCAGGGTTTTGTCCTCTGTAATGGATATTTTCAAGCTTTTCTTCACAACTTTTCTTCACAACAATCGTATAGAAAAACTGAGATTCCTGTGCAATCACGTCTGCACTACCACTTAAGTCAATGTAACTTAGGTCGCTCAGAGGTGTGAAAAAGCCACAGAAGTTACATCGACTTAAAGCAGTGTCCACACCACGCTATGTTGATGAGAGACGCTCTCCCATCAGCATAGCGTGTCTTCACCGGACGTGCTACAGTGGTGCAGCTGCATTGGTGCAGCAGTGCCAATGTAGCACCATAGTGTAGACTAGCCCTGAGAAGAAGTTCAACATCTATAATTACTGATGGCCATTATACAATAGCCATTAGCAAGCTAAGGATTACATTTCAAACTTCTTATTTTTAGGGAAAGACCCAGTCAGGAGTAAGAAAATCTAAACTTGGCATCTTAAAAACAGTATAAAACAAATATGCACTACAGTATATTTGAAAAGGTTAAGAAGTTTGGCATAGGCGGCTAAACATGTAATTTAAAAGAATTTAACGGCAAGGTAAGCTGCCATAATTACATTGCGGCTTTTCTAATATTAACAAAACTACTTTTAAAGTCTTTTAAAAGCTGTAAAGGCCAGTCAATTGAAAAAAGAATGGAAAAAACAAAAATTCTTACTTATCATTGAACAGAGCCCAATATAATTAAAATGAAGCTGACATGAAAGCATAGCCTTCCTCAAAACACACTGTAGTTTTCTCTTTTTCAAAACATCCACCTTCTTCCCATTCAAATCCCTTGTGTACTTTTCCTGTGAAGCACTGAAATGATTATCCACCAAATAATGTTATTTAGTTTATATATAAAGCCATTCAACAGTAACCAGCATGAAATATGGGATTTAAATAACATTTACAACCTAGCCTGCACAGGAAAACTAAGCTCTCCATAGCATGCTGCTGTCCCGCTCTGCTTCTCCTCACCCAACATTGTCCAATGTCAATTCTGTGGTGCCCTTGATTTAACTTTTAGACCACTAGTCCTGCAAACACATAATACCTTGTTTACAACCATGAATATTCCTACTGATAACTGTAAACTCCTTGGGATGGTAAGCATAGCCAAATTCACCAGTGGTGTAAGCTTACCATGCCACTCTAAATTCAATAGACTGGCACCAGCTTACCCCAGCACTGAATTTGGCCCAAGTCTTTTAGTTGTCTGGAAAGCACTAAGAACACTTATTGTGCTAAATAGATAATAAACACGAATAGCGATATTTCTATGAAATGAGTCATACAAGCTGACGATAAATAAAGACTTTAACGGGCAAGCTACTTTTTACATTCATTCTTTGGTCCACTGGCCATTGTTTAATTTTGAAGGCTATATCAAGGAAAATATCTCCTCTTTACTAAATATTTAAGACCACAAACATTTATTAATGCTTTTGAAATTTTCCCCTCATATCATAACTATCTCAGAACTCACCATAAAATTAAGAAACGAATCAAAATAGGTAATATAAAGCATATTTTTGCTACCTTATGGAACCTCCCCAGATCATGAAGTCTGTTAAACATCTCTTTTGACAGCACATGTATTTAAACATTCGCCACATATCAGTTTTAAATTAGAATATATAACCAAACATAGCAGTATAGAGATGTGTGGATTTTAGTAATAGCTAGACCTGAAATTCCATTCATTCATTATGTCAAAATCACCTTCCCTTCCTCATTTGTACTGTTTTTCTTAAACAGAAAACATACAATTATTTTATTTTTATTTGTTTATTTAGATTTATAGAGCTATCAGAAGCTCTAAGCATTTAAGCAAATTTTAAAATACCATCTCAAACAAGACAGTTAACGATAACAAATCCAGTCTAAATAAACCACTCTCATGTAGAAAAACAAACAAACTGATAGCCCACCACATATTAGCGAATGATATCCTTTTCAAATCAGAATGTGTGTCAAATAGTTGCATTGTTTCATTCATAATTGCCTCATGTGTAAAATATATAAATTATGTTGTATCACAAATTGGCCACAAGAGTGTGTATTTGTTTCTGTTTGCTACTCTTAGAGACACTCCAAAGCAGTACTCCACATGTAAAGGTCCAAATTGTTTGGGATTATAGGGTGAAATACCAGATCCACTGAAGTCAATAGGAGTTTTGGCATTAACTTCAATGGAGTCAGGAGGTTTACCAAAAGTGCTGACATACTGTAAAATTAAAAGTACAAAGATTTCAAAAGTTTTAAAGACCCAAGCTGGTCACCTCTGTTCATGTGAGTGCTATTTCAGGATGCAAATCGTACACATTCTTATATTAAAAATTTGCCAAAACAAAGAAAACACTAATATCTGATCTACAATAAAATAGCATAAGGGTGCAATTCTACTTGTAATACTTCCAATAATTCAGTTTAAATTGAAATTAATTGTTTAATTTGGGCAGTAAAACTGATATTTTATAGAAAAAAACTTAATTGGATGATTTAGAACTACTCAGTATTCACAAATTTTCAGTGCAAAGTGTCAAAACTTGGATTTATACAAAAAGTATTTCATTTTTTCCCCCACACAACATCATTTTCAGGTGACTGAAAGCTTTCTGGATGCCATTATCCAAAGTTCCAGAAGCCAAGTGCAAAGATGTACTATTTTCCAAATAAAGGCCCTAACGTTGTAACTGGATCTGTATTTACTGACCACTCCAACTGCCCTGAGCCTCACGGACTTCAATTTATCCTCCACTGTGCAAGACACAAACCACACAGAGTTTGAGCCAAAATTACAGTATGAACTATTTATTATTGGAAAATAAGACATTAAAATTGTGGTATGTTAGTGCAACAATTTCCAATGAACCGCTTTAAAGCAGTAAATGAGGAATATGTAATGCTGGAAGAGAACAAGCATTAAAAAGTTATCAGTATGGTAGTATTCAAGAAAAAACATCATAAATATTTTAACATGATCAAGGGGCTTATTTTACAAGTTCCAATTCACAGGCTAAACAACAAGACTGGAGCGTGCAAGTTTAGTTTAATTAGAAAAGGAAAAATGTTAAACTCTCCTTCCAGTACTGCAAGCACCAATAACCAAACCTAGTAAAAAATAAAGTAGGAAAGATCATGGGAATCCAGTCTTGCTCTCCTTTGAATGCAAAAAGCCAGGAAAATTCATGATCCTTAGATTTCAAGAATATTATTTTTCACTTCAGTGCAGTAGAGAAGGTTTCCAGATTTGAAACTTTCAGTTTGTTAACCAGTTCTCTTCTTTTGCACAGTGATTAATTACACGTCTTAGTTCAGAAATGCCATTGTCAGAACAAAACCCATGTCATTTTATAAATTGTCTGCTTTGGAAATACTTACCCTTTATGCTGCCAGCATTTTCCCAATCTAACACATTCAGAATAGGAGGGCGCCATTCAACATCCATGGCAGCCAATCGGTAAAATGCGTGCAGTACAACTGTTCTTTATAACATTTTTCCTTTGTACTACTGTTAGCTAGCATATGAATAATAATAAAAGAGTAGTAGTAGACCGACTAATTAAATGCCTGTCACCAAATTCTGACAAGACTTGCACTTCATCTAAATCTATTCAAGACAGCAGGTTGAGGAGGGTATAGTAAAGGGCAGAATTTGATCCCTGGAATTTAAATATAATGCAGAATGGTTTCTGTGAGGCTTGGATGCATATGAAAGAGGGAAAAAGTGAAAATATGATATTTATTTACAATTGACCCATATCCCTCCCAATTTCTTCAGTGCAAACTCCCATTTAATTTAATGGGAATTGACTTTTGTTTATTTTGAAATGCTGCTGATGGAGCAGAAAGCTAGAAAGTTTATATCCATACCTTAGATCAATTCAAGGCTACTGCTTAATATTCCAAGTGTTCCAATTCAGCAGATTTTAAAATCTTCAGGTGAGGAAGCTGACTGAGGCATGTGAGCTGTATTGTAATAGAAATAAATATTAATACCAAAAAATGCTATTTCAGTGAATTCAGATACTCATAGTGAAGCAGGATGTTAACCTTGTATAGTTTCAAAACAGAAATTGCAACACCAATTATAAGGAACCTTTGCTTATTGCAAAGTTCTTCAATGGGAAATGGTGACTTCAGTACAAGAGAGGGCTATTGTTATTATTAGTTATCTGTATAACTGTAGCAGCTAGGAGCCCCAGTCATTGTGCTAAGCACTGTACAACCACTGAACAAAAAAACAGTTCACTGTATGTTCCTCCAGCATGTAGATACGGCAAAGTATTTAAAAGGCTCGTGGTGCTATGTGGTCCATAAAGAAATAACACCATTTACTGATTTGTATATCTGCTGCATATAAATGAAAATCTCAGCACTTCCATGTTAATAATATGAAAAAATGTATTAGATTCAACAAAATAAACACAAATAAAATTAATAAGGTTACTTACCTAGGACATCTAAAAATAACATCTCCTATGATGAAAATAGGGTGTATTTAATCTTAAGAATCAAGTTCTTTCTACCCATTTGAGAAGCACACCAAACATTACATAGACCATAGTAAATGAGATAGAGAAAATTCTAAGGAAGAGTTCATATGAGCTCTACTACTACTCTAAAAGGAAAAATCAGTAAGTTGTATTAATATGAAAACGTGAGTTCTCCAACAAGTCATATAGGAAAAGGTCATTCAAACTAAAAGAAAAGCGATGAACGATGGAGATAAAACTACCAACAAAACAAGTAAGAAATACTTTGTGTTAATATGCTATAGTGCTGCTACTCTACTTTGATTACAGTATAGGACAATATTGTCTAACATGGAAATCTATCCACAATATAATGAGTTATAAATTACTCGTACAGCCTATGCACTGTCTTCTTGGCTTTCCACTTTGTAAACATGTCACTATTACAGATGGCCATTGTATAAAATAATAGTCTTGACTGATGTCTACCACCCCTAAGATTCACCAAAGCGTTGGTCAATGAGGAGGTGGATTTCGTGTTAATTAAATATATCTTACAGTATCCTAAAAATGCATTATATCTTATCAAAATATAAGGTATGGTAATTCATTCTTTGGATCTTCTCGAAGCAGTTCACTGAGGGCCAGATCCTGCTCTCATATCACTTTACTCACATAAATCATCCCACTGACTATTCATATGAGCAAAACAACCTGATAGTATCATGTTTAAGGAATTTTTGTTACTTATATATGGTGCATTGCACTAACCAAATACAATGTGTTAGTGGTAATTATAATTCAAAGCCGACAAACAAGAGCCAGGGGTCAGCTCACTGGTGGTTCTGCCCCTGTACAGCCTTTCACAGTAATAGAATGGGATTATATTTTACAAAGTGTGGTGATTATTTTTCGTGCATTAAACTTATTCTTAATTCACTGTTTGATCAAACCAGTTTTCATTTTGTTGTTGATGATGCTTCTGAACTTGAAGAAAATTAAACTTAAGCTCAGTACAGATTTTCTTTCTTGTCCATTCCAACTCACTTGTACTATTGCCTGAAAATAAAATGGAAAGATACCTATTTTTATGGCAAAATTCTGCTCTCAGATTGAGGGCTCCAACTTTCTACTCTCCCTGACTGCATGGCATGTTCTTTGATATCAATGTAGAATGCTGAACACGTAGAAGGAGCAGAACATCAGAGTCAAGAGCCATCATATGAACATTAGTTAATAATACTGATTAATCAGCTTAATTGATAACTAAAGTTTCACACATTTCATATAAGAACATGTCCTCTACATTAACAGAGCAAAAGGGAAGAGCTCCCCTCATGCAGTCTGTGTAAATATAGGTTAAAAAAACCCCAACAGAAATCAAGGGGCCAAATTCTGCCCTGATTTCTGCCTCATAAAACCCCACAAGGTTTGATTGGATGACAAGTCTGCGTAGAAACTGTTTCAGGATGTTTGAATACTCAATTTTATCTAAGACAAAATAAGATATGCTGTTCCTCTATTTATTAATAAATAAATATTAACCCACAGACATAAGAAACACACTTGTGCAATACTTCTTTCAATCCACAGTAGCAGAGTCAGATTATTAGGTACTTGTTAACAATATATTTCACGGACTTACACATAACTTACAAACACTACTGACAAGAAATATTACATGGATAAGTGATTTCTAATCAGCTCACTCCCCTGTGTTTTTTAAAATGCTAATGAGTGCTGTGTACTGATTGATAGGCAGGAATACCTGCATGTATATTTCAGTTGTTCTGTCTTAAACATGCTTTTTAGGTCTTGGACAAGGATAAACAACATTAAATTTCTATGCTAGAAATGATGAAAAATCAATGAATTTTAGAGGCCTAAAATCAGTTTTACATCCGTGTAACATAGTGGTGAAGCAGGCCTTATTATATATAATATGTGCCCATCCATATCTATTTCTAATGGAATCCAACCAGTAGGATCTAGGTGCCAAATGTAATTTCTACAGCAATAAAATTGAAAATTTAAGAATGAAATACAGTTGTGAAGAAACTGCAGTAATAACTGATGAGACCCTCATGATGTTCATATTAAAATTTGCCATTAATTTCAACAGAAGAAAGTGATACGGAGTTGTATGATCATGATTTTGTAAGTATGTGTGTGTGTGTGTGTGTATATATATATATATATATACACACACACACACATATACACATACATACACACACACACACACACACACACACACTGCCCACTGGGCATGTTTGCTCTATAGAGAGTAAAAAATCAAAACTAAGACCTTGATCATGCAAAGAGATCCATGTGTGCATTAAAATTTGCTCACATAATCTCTTTGCAAGATTGGGGCCTAAGATATTGTGACGTTAACATGTATGTAGTGATGTTGGCATATAGGTCCTATTCCTGAAAACTGATATTCTTACAAGTAGTCCCACTGACAGACTACTTGCATGTGTAAGGTTTGCAGAATTGTCAATATACTTTATTAGGCATTTGCTATCTAGAAAAAACATGAAAAGAAGTAAAATTAATGCATTAGAGTATGTTGTTAATTAATTATAAAGGCAAGCTGTTTAATTTATTTTGTTCTATAGGTCATTCATTACAGTAGCAATATTTACATTATTATAACTGAGACTGTCAATTTTCTGTTCTAAACTATTTTTGCTTCAGAGAAAGTATAATTTACCAGTAAAAATATAATTTACACTGTCTGCAGTTTAGAATACAAAATCTCATCTCAGAAAGGAACTTAATTTTATATATATTCAAGCACTAAACATCATTTGGATATTTTTAAGTAAAAAAAGCCATCAATCAAAAATATAGGTTCAGAATATTTTTTCAGCAGTGCTGTAATTGCAGAAAGGCCTACATTTCAATATGAGAGTTTGAAGGCCATAAATCCATATAGCAGAGACTAATTTCTTTTGCTATTTTTGAAAATAAAATGTAAAGGACTTGATTTTCATAATTAGACACACAATTACATGCGCAGTTACCATGCACAATATAATTGTGTATGTGAATTCAATAATAAATGGTCAGTTGAATCTGCACACTCAATTGCAGTAAATGCATAGACAAATTAGTCATGCATTTTTTCAGCATAATTGCGTATGTTTAATTTTGTACATCAGGTCCCAAATCACTAAGAGCTAATTCTTGCTCTCTTTAAAGGCAGTGGCAAAACTGCCATTGATTTAAATGGAAGCAAAAATCAGGTGTTAAGATGTCTTGTTTTATAAACAAGTTAATGTTCATTAAATCAAATGGAAAGCATTGCCAATATTTTTAGAGATCTTTCACTGCTTCACAAGTATGCACCTGCAAGAATCTGATTCATAGTCTATCTAAAGTATTGGATGAATGAGTTTCTAAATAAGTCTTGGCACAACACACCATTAAAACCAAAAAAATCATTGTAATATATTCACTCAACTATAACCACAATGACTGTACAGATCATAATAGAGCAGAGGGACCATTAAGGGCTGAAGCTCACACATTCAATAAAGTAAAACACTACCAACAAGGCTGCAAGAATTCACCCACATCGCCATACTTTGAAGGGATTCCATAACCTAATACAAGTTTCCGAAATCATAGTATTCTTTATTGAATAGGGCCCCATCAGACTAATTACCTTCTAAGACATTTCTAAATAGGTCTTGACACAAATTCTACAAGAATTCATTAGTACTATAGAGTAATTTAAATGTATTTTAAAAGATATGTAATTACATATTTCTAGTGTAACAGGGATACAGAGTAAATTATTTCAATGAGAAAACTGTTTAATTACATAGTACTAAATAAATATAATGGAGATTTTTAAAAATTTTATTTACATAAACATTCATTAGAAAGCATACTTGGAATATATTAAATACAAATAACTTCTCTAATTAATGCAATGTACAATTAATATATTTGGGAAAGTCAGGAAACAAACGAACAATTAAGGTTCCTTGAGTGTACTCATTTCCAATTTTTTCAACTGTGCAATCATAATGTTGGATTAATGAAGTTTTCTGCATTTAATTTCCATGTGTTTATTTTTTAGAAAGAAGAAAAGATGTCTCTTTGCTACCTTAAGGTAACATAGGCCCTCAAAGGGACTGATATGTAAAGACTTTGAGGAACCTAAAGATGCGACTAGGCACTTAGAGGGATTTTCAAAAGCACCTAGGCACCTAATTCTCAAGCCTTTAAAGGAGCATAAGTTTATATCTCTATGACATACATTGACAAATGCAGATTTCTGAAAGAACACACACACAGTGCCTCTCTTCTGAAGTGTAAATACTCATGAGGAAGAAATCCTGATTCTACTGAAGTCAATGGTAAAACTTCTATAGACATCAACAGAGCCAGGATTTCACCTTCAGACTAAGTGAAATGTTACATTACATATAATAGTTAGTTTTCAATCATTCAGACTTTATGAATAGCCAACCCATTTTTTCAAATATGTTGTGGAGATACTCTTCACTGAGGAACAATTACATTCAAAATTTCAAAGTTTTGCTATTTTTGAGTTGGCTGTATGGAAAAAAAGGGTGATGGTTATTTTTTTAAGAAGGTGGAGAAATGTGTGGATTTTATGTAACCTAAACTTTTTGCCAGTTATTTCATATCTATCTATATATGTGTACGTTTTCATTTCCGGGAGGGAATTCAAGGTCTGAAAAGCTTTATTCAGATTTAAACAAATAAACAAACAAACCATCTTTGACTAGAGACTAATATGAACAATCTGAGTCCAAAGGATAAGCTTTCCAGAGAGTTGACTATGTGAAATCAGGTTACAATTGAAACTATTTTTTCCATCATTATAGCTTCCTCTACCAAATGCTCACTATAATATCTATTTACAAAGCACAAAGTGATAATCAATTCAGATGGTTTCACTCGGTTTTGTTCAATTCGCACAGCAACATGAATTAAGGCTAGGAAGGATTCTTACTCTGATCTTTGTAAATTCACATTTAAGCATAGTTTCTGTAGCTGACTAGTAACAACACATTTGGCTGCAGTATGTTTTCTGTTAGCAGCAAAAATAACAACTCCCTCCGACACGCACCCTTAAAAAAAACTGACGTCGTTGCAGCGAAATCCCTACTCGGCCGGAATTAACTTATTTTTTGGCTCTGAAGTTCATAAACAAACTAATTTGTATTTTAACAATTATAAGAGGAGAAAAATTGTGTATTTCCAACCCGTTAAACTTCCCAACCCCTTGGACTATTAAACGACAATGAACTACTGACGTGTGGTGTGAAAAGCAGACAAGAGGGAAAATTCAGCTCCTGAGATGAACTTGAAAGTGATAAAAAATTACCCAAGCATTTTATTTGTTGCTGCTTTGGAAACTATCTGGGACGCAGCATGCCCCCGGGGCCCTCTCAGACTGCATATGCACCATCCTCTCCACTTGAACTTCCTTTCCTTTGTGCTCGGTTAAATACTGGGAAGAAGCTTTACTCACCAGAGCAATGCACCAACTCCACCCTCCAGCCAGCCGCCCCATCCCACGAATGCACAACGCAGCTACACAGACTGCGCAATGCAACAGTCCTGCCTTGGAACGCTCGGCCTGCCAGGGCCCCAGCCTCTCAGCACCTTCAGCCAATCAGAAGGCCGGGGACCAGGCTAGGTTGCAAGTGTGCTTTTTAATTGGCTAGTCAATTAGCGTGGCTGCCCGATCAGCTGTGAAATAGAGTCGCTCGGCCAGCCTAGCAGCTTGTCATTTGCCTATGCGGGCAGGAGGGGCTCGGAGAGACAGTCCTGCTGGGAATCAGTCGTTTTGGAGGGACCTACCTGTTGCCAGGGCTATCCGGCTCAGCTCCAGGAGCTGGCTGGGTTCCTGGCTTGGGGAACCTCCTTGCCGCGACTCTGGTGGGTCCTGAGTTTTCCCTTCTCATACAGACAAGGAAAATCCAACCAGCAACACCTTGTCCTCCCGCCTCTCTGACAATCATCCCTGAACAGCGAGTACCAAAGCCCTCCCAGGCAGCCAGCGCAACAGGAGGCAACCCTAATTCGCAGCTGAAAAAACCTTCCCAGAACCTCCCTACCCCAGTGACAAGCGACCCCAGCTGCCCAAGCGCTCTCACCTCCCAGGAGAGAGGAGCGCTGAACTTTCCCCTCAAGCTGCCAAAACCCTCCCACGCCCACCAGGGCAACAAAAAATGTCATCAAGCCCCTCACTGCCAAAAACCTGTCGAGTGCCCTGAACCAGATCCTTCCCACCCCAGCCTGGAACAAGTGTCCGGAGCCTTCAGCCTGCTCCTGCCAAGCAAACCCACCGTGACAAGTTGGCAGACTCCCCCTCCCCGTTCCCCCAGCTGTGCCCCGATGCCCCCAGGAACCACAGTTCTCTCTGAGCCCCTGGGACCAGTGTCCCAGTCCCCACCTGCCCCCCACGCCCAGCCAGCCCAGCTGCGCGCCCTTCCACCCGCTGCCCCACCGCGCTTGCTGCACCCGAGTCTTTTCACCCGTTGTCTCCTCTCACACCTCCAGTGTCATCAGCTTCTGCGCTGTCCTCTCCCGCCCGCTCCATTCCCCCGGCCACCTTCACCCCGCTTCGCCCTTACCGGGGAGAAGTGAGGCGAGCCCAGGGCAGCGCAGCGGTGGCTTGACAGAGCCCAGCTCGCTCCCAGAGCGCTGCGGTGTTCGCAGCCGGCGCCTTGGAGCCAGGACCCGGGCTACATTCAGAGGGAACCGGCAGCGCCGTGTGCACACGCCCCGCACGGTCTGCCCCCTACCGCAAGGAGCAGAGAGCGCGGCCGGCACCTCGCGGGAGGGGGAGCCTGGGCTACTGCTCTGACAGCTGAACCACAGTGACCCACACAGAGGTCTCCCGGCTGCGGACCTAGAGAACCGGTCATATGCGGAGTACAATGCAAGCCCCAGCAGTAGAGAGGGGAAGGGTTTTCCTTGCCAAGGGAAGCTACTGAAGATTGCAAGCCGGGGAAAGACGGACCGGGGATTTCTCTGAAATGAAACCACCGGTAACAGTTGCAGAATTATGGAGCCAAAACTGGGGAGGGGAGGGAGGGAGAGAGAGAATCTTGTTCACCGTTTCCCTTTTCTTCTCACGTCCCCCTCTCAATTAAAGCTGGTTTTCCTGTGATCTTGGTATGAACTAAAGGACCCATATTTCCCCTTTGACTTTATAGCCCTTCAGGAAACATTTATTATAGTGGGAAGTCTTCTGGGACCCATTTCAATCCTCATGGTGCTAATCAAATACGCTGTAGTCTGGTGGCTAGAGTCAGAGTGTTTCAGAAATATTGTGATTTAAATTGTGTTGGAGTGGTACCTCTATTAAAATAATTATTACTCACCACCACCCTCCATCAATGTTATTCTCAATTATCTTTTACAACTATTCTAACTGCAAAAAAACAAAAGGGAAATTATACCAGCTAAAAAAAAAAAATCACAATGTACCAAGGTAAGTTAGAGAAAAGAAAAACAGTTGAGCCATATAAAGAAGCGATAACTATGCCAGCTTTTTAATGACTGAGTTAAAGATAATTAAGACTTTCTCCGGAGTCCTCACATTTAGAGGTCCCTTATCTGGGTTTGTACCAAAGTTAATCCTAATTTCTTCTTGTTCCAGTGTTTCACTAACACTTTTAACAAAGCAGTTGAAAGAGACTTCACATCCTATGTTTGTTATATAATTTGCCTTTTTACATATGTGAAATATTTTAGCTGAGATAAAAATTACTCTGTGCTCTTTTTGCTGACAAAATACAAGGCACAGTCAATTCTAGGATGCAGCTTTGTATTCATACCTAAGAGTGGATAGGGTTTTGTTTTCATATATACATTTGTTGCTCAAAATATTACTGTGTTAATTTTGAAAAATATAAACAAGGTGTTTTGCTTCTCTAAAGTTGCTTCATTTTAACTGACCCTTGCCCTTGAAAACAAGTCTTTGAAAGATAAGATGCTCTGATCATTTTACTATAATACACAAAATAATTTTTATACGCACTCCATATTTTCTGCTTTACTATGCACAATGTGTTAATTATGAAGCATGCCCTTCAAATTTAGGAGAGTTGACAGATTAGTACATCTCATGGAATATTATGGCCCTTGAGTTCATCCAGTTCCTCATTTACAAGGGTCTCTCTCCTAACTCTGCGCTCTTTGGGCTCTAATTTGTCAATTTTAGCATGGAGAAGCTCAGGGTTAAAAACAGAGTAAATTCATTTCTCCAGTCCAGCAGGGGGTGCTTTCACAAAAGTACATTTTGTTTTCTTTCCAGTAACAAACATCTACTGAAGGCTTTTATACTGTGTGTTCTTTGTAAATCAACACAGGGATTAGACTCTTTCTTAACTGAGCATAGAATTTTATCTAAATGCATTTATTTTGTAAAAGCAATGAGGAGTCCTTATGGCACCTTAGAGACTAACAAATGTACTTGGGCATAAGCTTTCGTGGGCTAGAACCCACTTCATCAGATGCATGGAGTGGAAAATACAGGAGCAGTTATAAATACATGAAAAGATGTGAATTGCCTTATCAAGTGTAAGGTTAGTCTAACGAGACAATTTAATTGACAGCAGGATACCAAGGGAGGAAAGATCACTTTTGAAGTGGTAATGACAGTGGCCCATTTCAGACAGTTGACAAGAAGGTCTGAGTAACAGTAGGGAGAAATTAGTATTGGGAAATTAGGTTTAGGTTTTGTAGTGACCCACCCACTCCCAGTCTGTATTCAGGCCTAATCTGATGGTGTCCTGTTTGCAAATTAATTCCAGTTCTGCAGCTTCATGTTGGAGTCTATTTTTGAAGTTTTTTGTTGAAGAATTGCCACTTTTCGGTCTGTTATTTTGTGACCAGGGAGATTGAAGTGTTCTCCTACTGGTTTTTTAATGTTATGATTCCTGATGTCAGATTTGTGTCCATTTATTCTTTTGCATAGAGACAGTTCGGTTTGGCCACTGTACATGGCAGAGGGGCATTGCTGGCACATGGTAATAGGTAATAATTGGAGATATACCAATCTCCTAGAACTGGAAGGAACCTTGAAAGATCATTGAGTCCAGCCCCCTGCCTTCACTAGCAGGACCAATTTTTTTGCCCCAGATCCCTAAGTGGCCCCCTCAAGGATTGAACTCACAACCCTGGGTTTAGCAGGCCAATGCTCAAACCACTGAGCTATCCCTCCCCTGTGGCATATATCACATTGGTATATGTGCAAGTGAATGAGCCCCTGATGGTGTGGCTGATGTGGTTAGCTTCTATGATCCATTGTCTACAGCCAAGCTCTAAGATACAATTGTATTTGCTCCAATCCCTCAGAGACAAACACCTTCAGGATGTCTATCAAACATTCTTAAAACTACAATACCCACCTGGTGAAGTGAAGAAACAGATTGACAGAGCCAGAAGAGTACTCAGAAGTCACCTACTACAAGACAGGCCCAACAAAGAAAGTAACAGAACGCCACTAACCGTCACCTATAGCCCCCAACTAAAACCTCTCCAGCACATCATCAAGGATCCACAACCTATCCTGAAGGATGATCCCTCACTCTCAGACCTTGGGGGACAGGCCAGTCCTCACTTACAGAGAGCCCCCAAACCTGAAGCAAATATTCACCAGCAACTACACATCACACAACAATCACACCAACCCAGGAACCAAACCCTGCAACAAACCCCGGAGCCAACTCTGTTCATATATCTATTCAAGGGACACCATCATAGGACCTAACCACATCAGCCACACCATCAGGGGTTCGTTCACCTGCACATCTACCAATGTGATATATGTGGGGTGTATGAGGGAGTTCAGGGAAGGGGTGCAGGAGGGGTGCAGGTGTGGCAGGGGGCTCAGGGCAGAGTGTTGGGGTGCAGAGGGGTGTGGGGTGTTCAAGGGGGCTCAGGGCAGGGAGTTGGGGTGCAGGAGGGGTGCAAGGTGCAGGCGGTGGGGTGCAGGAGAGGGCTCAGGGCAGGGGGTTGGGGTGCAGGAGGGGTGCGAGGTACAGGCAGGGGGCTTAGGGCAGGGAGTTAGGGGTCGGGGTGCAGGAGGGGTTTGAGCTCTGGCCCAGCACCGCTTACCTAAAGCGGCTCTGGGGTGGCAGCGGCACGCACCGGGGCCAGGGCAGGCTCCCTGCATACCTGCCTGCCCGCCCACCCTGTCCCTGTCCCCACACCACTCCAGGAAGCACGGCAGCCCCTGGGGGAGGGAGGGCGGAGGGCTCTGCGTGTGCTGTCCTTGCCACGCCTCCAGGTACCTCCCCCGAAGCTCTCATTAGCCACGGTTCCCCATTCCCGGCCAATGGGAGCTGCGGGGGGCAGTGCCTGGAGGCAAGGGCAATGCATGCGGAGCCCTCTCCCCCCACACCCCTACCTGGAGGCCGCAGAGACGTGGTGCCAGCCACTTCTGAGAGCGGCGTGGGGCCCACAGCGCCACGGGTGGCAATCCCGCGGGCCGGATCCAAAGCCCTGAGGGGCCTGATTCAGCCCGCAGGTCGTAGTTTGCCCACCCCTGTGAACTCAGCTCATTATCCTATCTCAGAGGCAGAGATTATTGGCTGAACTAGAAGAGGTGGGGGAATGGCCTTAATAAATATTTCTAGAGGGATTTTGGGGAAATCAGGGCTATAAATAGGGTGCTACCAAATTCTTCCTCTCATGGTCTCCAGCTCTGGCAGACTGCACCAGGGAGAAGGCTCACAGGGTTTCCAGGCTGAAAGCTAATCTGCTGCCCCAAAGCTGGGTCTCCTAGGGCTTCTCTGCAGCACAGGAGCACTGTCTCCTAATCTCCCTGAGATCACTTCAAAAGTGATCTTTCCTCCCTTGGTATCCTGCTGTCAATTAAATTGTCTCGTTAGACTAACCTTACACTTGATAAGGCAATTCACATCTATTCATGTCTCCCAGCTCCTTTCCTGTTTAGCTGCTGGGGCTTGGGACAGCTCAGGGAGCCTCCGCATCATTTAGAAAAGATCATAACAAAATAATGTTTTGACTTTTTCTAAACTAACTTGAAGAATTTCCATTCTGCCAGAAATTTCAAAATTTCAGAGAGGGGAAGGGGTAGTTTTGGAATTTTCTGCAGAATGGCAATTCCAATTTGTGGCCATCTGTACTAACAACTGCTGAAATTATTTTCTTTGAAACTCATTATTAATTTCTTAAAAATAAGGATTTTGTTTTCTAAACTTTCTATTGTCACTTGAGAAATCATCCCTTCAGGAAAAATTCTTCTCTTTGATCCACACTGCAGATCCATCTTGCATATCCTTCTCTTTTTCTGTACATGAAATTCCCCTTTTACCCTTAGTGTCATGTGCATAAAAATATTTTGAATCTAAATGAAAAACTAAGTTAGTTCACTAAACAGATTTTGGACTGCAAAATGAATCTTAGCCACAAACCAACTCTTTTTGAGTTTTAACACTTACCATGTTATATTCCTCTACATGGTTTTGATATTTAATGGCTTTAATTCATGATGTGTGCAAGTTACAAGCTGAAAGCCTACGTAAACATCTTGTTTTCTGGGGAAGTAAGTAAGGGTGGGGGCCTAAAATACAGCCTTTCAGGCAATTTCACTAGTGAATGGGCTACAGCAGGAGCTAATGGGCCTCTGCACATTTATGTTCGAATTTCCAGCCACTGCACTTGAATCAATATGGCTACAATGCCACTTCTCCCATTCACCCCCACACTTTACCATATACTATTATAACTAATTTTGTAGCTGTAACTAGAATAACTAAAAGGTATATTGTAAATATCGACTGCTAAGTGTTTGTCTCATCCCCCGTTTTATCTGATGAAAGCTCTGATGTCACAGCTAAACAGAGTCAATACCCAAATGATTCTCAACTACTCTCTCACCAGCAGAGAATCTATCTTGGTATAAACCATGCTATCCTGCCATATTGGAGACATATGGAGACTTTAGTTGGAATTTTGCCTAAGTAAGGAGTCCTGCATGAGACCTTGGATTTGCACCTCTTGTCGTTGTAAAGTGAGTATTGTTATTGTTGTAGGAATATACTTATGTCCATCTCACTATAGTTAAGCCCACTTCTCAACAGACCTAAACATGTAAGTACACCTTGGGGAGCATTTTTATAATATACACACTACACTGCATCAGAGTTAAATGGTTCTGCGCTAGCAGTCACCATCCTGGCCTTGTGAATGTTACGAGATGAAATATTAAATACTTAAGACTAGAAAACACAGTTCTGTGCTTTGTTCATATCTGTAGAATTTAACGACACAGAATTTATTTTATTACGTTATGTAGTCATGCAGAAAGTATTCTCAACAGAATACAAAACAATTCATCAAAAAAGCATTAGTATTAAATCTGCATTGGCTCATAGTTAAAGTTAATAAGCACAGGAATTTTCTTTCTGATGTGGGAAGTTTTAAAATCTGGCTCTGATTCTGAACTTACACTGGTTTTACATTTGCCAAGGTCCATTGATTTCAATGGAGCTATTGCTGATACACACCAATGTTAGAGTTATCATAATCGGACTGTTTCTTTTTTTGAATGATCTTACAAATATAATTTGGCTTGGCAGAATTCAATTTTTATTTTTTTTAATATTTTGATGGATAATATTAATGTTTATTTTTAAGCTTTTTTATTTTTATCTATTTAAATGTCACCGTTGCACAAAATTATGAGTTTTAAGCATTTTTAATTATCAGTTTAAATTTTCACAATTGTGGGAAATTGGGGATGGTCAGACAATGGGCGAGCAAACAATTATTTTAAAACAGTAGATGTTGAGATTCAAAAAATTAAAGCTTTGTAACTGTTAAAACAGAATTTGTCAGCATCACGTCAAAATATTCAAAGTAAATACCCTTAAATCAAATGCTAATAAGTTCTCAAGGGGCATTTTTCTTACAGTGCCTATCTGTAAAATTCAACCAATGGTAATATTTTTTCAACAGTTTGTGTGCATACAGTGCAATTGACGTTTACCAACATTTACTGATAAAAAGCAAATACTTCCAAGCCTAAACATAATCAGTGGAATACAAGTTACCTTAAATATTTGTATGAGGTAGTCAAAGATATTTTAGTTCTCTAACATACAAAACCTGCTACCCACATTCATCTGCATAAATCTTATTTACACAAACATAAAAATGGCCATATTGGGTCAAACTAATGGTCCATCTTCCTCAGTAGCCTGTCTTCTGACACTGGTCAATGCGAAATGCTTCAGAGGGAATGAACAGAATGGGGCAATTTTGAGTAATCCATCCCGTTGTCCAGTCCAAACATCTAGTAGTTGGAGGTTTATAGACACCTGGAGCATGGGACTGAAGCCCTGACCATCTTGGCTAATAGTCATTGAACTTATCTGATTCTATACTTTTGGACTTCACTTGAATTGTCCCGTTGATGTAACTACTGAGTTTACTCACATGCATAGGAATTACTGGGTCAGACCTGAAACTTTTTAAGTTACTTGTTTGTTACTTGTCTGTACAGCGGCTAGCACAGAGGGGCTCTGCTCCTTGATTGGATTCCTAGGTGTTTTGATAATATAAATGAATAAATAATCTAAGTTTCTAGTTTGCAAAAAAAAATATGTAGTAAGCAATACACAATATTGGTTTTTCATAAGTGATGCTAATGTACATTTCTACTGACTATTGTCCTGGTTTTTTAAATTGCACTGAAACCCTTGTATCCATCATAATTTGTCAAAAAATATTTATAGCTTCTTACATTTCAATGTATTCTAATTGTTGAAAAATAAAAGGGTTTTGAAATAGCCCCGAATGATTTTTTCCCCATTAGGGTACTGTATCCTGCCTTGCAGAGGGAATAGATTTACTAATCAAATGGTTCCTTTCCATCACTAAGAGCTATGGGGGAAATCCTGGCCCCATTGAATTTAGTAGTAAAACTCCTATTGACTTCCATGGGACCAGGATTTTACCCTATGACACTGTTAATTTGATTTCCATATTTCATTGAATGCCCATTGCAAAACCATCTAGGCCACTGTACAGAATAAAGCAATAATTAAAATAATCCCATCTGAGTAACTCAGAGATAGCAGCCCTCCTTGCCACCAAGAACAAATGGTTAAAAAGAAAAATAACCTCTTAGGAAGAGTTAATGAAGACATCTGAGTGCTTGAATAGATCTTGAGTACAGCTAACCGAAGGACATCCAGTGGACATCTTCAGGGATGGAATTCCACTGAAATCATAAAAGCCACTAGCCACGCAGTGGCTACGAAAGCTTTAGGCATGTTAAGAGATGTACTGCAGTAGAAATGTATGACTGAAAGAAATTTCATGGGGATCGATTTATACATCATTCCTGGTGGTTTGTTTCTTTCTGGTAAACTTAGCAGGGGAGCCTTCAGTATATGTGGGGTTTTGTGATACAGTATACAACTGTTCCAAATTTAATCTGGCAGGATTGTATATTATAGCTGAAATAATTATAAAATTGTAAAGCAGTAATTGTTATGTGCCAGCCATAATTTTGGGGTATAACAAATAAATAATAGATTATAACAACAAATGTATTATTGATTCAATAACTATTTAAGGCTGTTAAGTTGAATATTCCAGACAAATGTTGTATATGCTTTCTATCTCCCTCAGAGTTAAAGTTTTATAATAATAAAGAGAAACTGAAGGGAAATTACTAACCAATAATAATAGATAACTACAACAGAAGTCAAATAAGGAAGGTAAAAGCACAGACAATATTTAATAATCCTTTTGTCTTAAAAAGTTCTTTGAATCACATTTGCTTATTAATTAATTATCATCATTGTTATTATGTTTTAAAGCTCATGTAAGTGAAGGGTTGAGAACAGTGGCTATTCGTAATGTGCATAAGAAAACTGAAATTTTGAAAAAGTCTCATTTAGATGTCACTAGAGAAGTGAAAAAAAGATTAGAAGCTACTCCCATGAGAAGGAAAGGAAATAGCTAACCAAAAGTACCATGGGGCTAGATTCTGCCCTGTGGGTGCAGGAGCACTGATGGGTGGATGTAGGGAACAAACAGCAGCTGAAGAAGGGGTTGCTAATAATTCTAAAATATCACACAGTAAAAGAACCAAAGGTTTGAATCTGTGTTTTATGATCCAAAAAATAGTTCCCCACTGAGCTCTATATAAAAATACAAACTTCATCTGAAGTTCTTAATATGGCTTCACAGACATTTTCTATTTGGCTCTGTGCAATACATGCTACCATTCAAAGTCCTTTCCAGCACTGCCCATTATTTCAATGCTCAACTTCAAAGCATTTTGTTCATCTCATTTGCTACTGACCCCATCCTTACTTCCTTCTTGCTCATGAATATTCACTTTCTAGTTGTGGGGTACGTAAGGGCATCTGAAAAAGCCATTTCTTTGGCTGGGGATGGTTTATACAGATTGTTAGTTGTGTATATCGCTTGGCTCTTAACACAGCTGCATCTCATTCTCAGAATCCCCCAAGAACGCCAGCTGTCAATGGGATTCTTTTCCTTTATGTCATGTTGAGGTTTGCTGTGTCTACCACACGTTGAAATGTTGAATAAAATGTAGTAAAAGCACATTTTAGTCCAAAGGCTAATCTCTCCACTGTTCCCAGATCACAGACATAGTAGCTAGAGTATACAATACTTTTTTTTAAAACAGTTCTCTCACTTCCAACATCCACTATAATTTGGTTGTCTAATTAAATGAAACTATCTGCTCCTTCCAAGTTTTCTGCAAATGTTAATCAACTGTGAGTCAGTGGCATTTATGCTGCAGCCTGAGAGTCTGACCAGCTTTTTGGGGATCTGCAGCAAAAGTGACTAGATTATTGCAAAATCAGGTTATACTCAAAGGTTATATTGGTAATTCCTCCCCCCCCCCCCCCGTCGGCCGCCCCATAAATTCATTGCCAGTCAGACAAAGGAGACAAATTCTACATAAAAGTGTCAATGTAGCCCTTATAAAGTACACACCCCTTACAATTAGATATGTGCCAGAGCCTCAACATTCACAGCCAGATTTTGAAATACACTATCTTTTTGGGCGTATTTGGACCTCACGTTTGGCAGAGTTAAGAACAGGCCTGAAAATTCTGATTGTATAGTTGAGTCACGATTTGTAGCAAAGCCGATGTGGGGGCAGATGTGAGGGTAGTTTTAAGGTGTTTGTGTAATGACCATCATCAGGCCTGTCACCAAGGATTGAACCTCAGGAACTCCAGAGATAAGAGAATGAACTTCTCTGACTTGAGCTAAAGGAATGGGGGTGAAATCCTCACCCCATTGAAGTCAATGGCAAAACTACCATTGACTTCAGGGGGGTGGCAGGATTTCACCTTGAGTTTTTTAGCTGGAAGCTGTAGTAAATTCATCCTCTGTAGATCAAAGAAGTACATGTAATATACTTTAAATAGTAGGTTACACATTTCTACACTTCCCATTGTTTGAAGGTGTTTTAAAAAAGTGCAGAGGCCAAGAACTTGAAATCCTTTGACAAAGGGACAATTCTGAATATAGGGGTAAATGTCCTTCAACCATCACAAGCTATGTCTCTTACAAATCCGAGCGAATTAAAGTGTCTGAATCCATCCATATGTGCTAAATTAAGAACTCTTTTCTTACCAATCTTTTTTAAAACATGTGAGTAAGTATAGCAGGAGGGAATTTAAGAATATCAGTTGGAAAGGCTACTAAATTCTCTGATCAATCTTACAGAGAAAAAGGATTGAAACTGTTACAGGTCAACATTTTATGCAGGTTTAGTTGGGACTCCATCTTAAGATTTAAATAAAAGATTCCAGGTAAATAGTTTGGAGATTAATTCTAGGGTATGGTAGTGTTAGTCATAATTTATAGTCATATTATATAAGGATAGAATCTACTCCCATATTCCTTGCATACCCCAAACTTGCATTGACTTTAAATGGAGTTATTAACATAACTAATAACATTTGGCAACAATTAATAACACATTCACAGATATTCTGGGCCAGAAAACTGAATGAGCACTCCAGATGGTATTTCTCCATGATTTTGGCAAGATAGTGATTTTTTCCAATCCTAGCTGGGAGTGGATAACAGCAGCACTGTCGAGAAATAGCACTTCATTGTAAGGTGCTGAAGATCTACTGAGTATCCAGTGATAAAACTCTGGTGTCTCCCCGATGGCAGAGATAACAGCTTATAACAGAACATGTTATTTAGTCAAAGAATGATACAAATTATTATTCTTAAAAACCATACATATAGCACAGTATCAGCTCACAGAGTTTTATGAACAGAGTAAGACACATTGAGTCATACTCTTGTCTCTCACCAGGTTTACACATTAGTCCATTGATGACATACAGTTTTCTGATTTACACGTTGGTGAGAATTCAAAATCAGGCCCTTTCTCTGATCTAAATGCTTTTATTCTAAGGCCCCAATCTTGCAAAGGGATCTCCAGCTAGGACCCTTATACTAGGCAGCATCCCATCAGCTTCAATGGGTCTCCACACGGGGGTAAGGACACATTTTTGGATCTCTTTTCACAGAGATGGCCTAAGATAGATCAGATAAACATGCACAAGGCAAGATACAGACCACCACCTCAGGAGAAATTACGGGTGGGATTCTAGGAAGAAGGGGTTTTAAGGCAGGATTTGAAAGAGAACAGATACGGTGCTGCAGGAGAGACTATTCCAAGGATAAGGGGTAGAGTGTCAGTTGGAACAAAGTAAGGAGTCTGAAAAAACGGTGGAGGCAGCTGTATGGTAAGATGATTGGGAGGGCCCCAGATCTCAAATGGGGTGCATTTCCTCTGCCATGTTTTCCCTCTGGATATTGGAAATGGAGGAAATTGGCAGTACTTGTGAGGGATCTGCTGTACTTTTAGCCTGTTTTTTATTATTACTAGTTTTAAATGTATTACATTTGCTCTGTGTTATGTTAAATATTTTCTTGATGTGACGTTTCTTACAGGATACTTTTGGAACTAATAGGGGAAATCCAAAGCAATCCAAAAATGAAATATTATGTTCATATAAATCCCTTATTATTTATTACACATTATGGGGAAAGAGTGTTCTTGGTGCTGCCTGAGACAAAAAAATAAAAAAGTCTCTGCCCTGAGAAGCATACCGGGAGACCAGGGGAAATTTATCTGAACTAAATTACAGGGGGGAAAAAAAAAGGCAAATATGTCAGTCTGAGAGACTCATTTCTCCCTTGCTTCGAGCTGTGCTGAGAAGTTAGAGATAAGGGGTAAAATTTTGAAAAGCACTCTACATCTTTACAGCCAGATTTACAAAAGTATTTAGGCACATAAAAATACAACTAGGAGACTTGTGGGATTTTCAAAAGTGCCAAAGCAGGTTAGACACCAATCGACAGATTTTTAAAGGGTTTTAGGTGCCTAAACAGGTAGATAGGTACCTAAATCCACCATGTAGGCGCCACCGACATTTTCAAAGCCACAGCTCAGGTGCCATCTAATTCCCCATACTGCCTAACTCCCTATGATCCCTAAATTTCCACCAGCTGGCATTTTCAAAGCAGGCTAAGTGCTGCTGCCACTCCACAGCTATCAAGAGGCTCTAGCCCTCGCTGAAGCCGAGGCCTTGGATGTGGGATCTTTGAACTAGGGAGTAAAACTGGTCAAAACTCAAATTTTTGTTGCAAGGGAAATCCCAAAGTTTCAAAAAAGTTTTCTTTCTAATTCAGAACAAAATGTTGAAATGTTGAAATTTCCTGTGGAAAAGGAAATTCCCAAAAAATTCATTTTTGAAAAAGTAAACTGTTTAGGAGAGTAAGCCCTGGTCTACACTACAGAATTACCCTGAGTGATGCAATCATACTGACCTACCCACCCCGCCCCCTGGTGTAGACAAAGCTATGTTGGCAGAAGATCTTCTCCCGCTGACATAGCTACCACCTCTCACAGGGCTGGTCTACACTAGGGGGGGTGTCGATCTAAGATACGCAACTTCAGCTACGTGAACAGCGTAGCTGAAGTCGAAGTATCTTAGATCGATTTACCTCAGGTCCTTAGGGTGCGGGATCGATTTCCGTGGCTCCCCCGTTGACTCAGCTACCGCCGCTTGCTCCGGTGGAGTTCCGGAGTCGATGGGGAGCGCGTTCGGGGATCGATATATCGCGTCTAGATGAGACGCGATATATCAATCTCCGATAAATCGATCGCTACCCACCGATAGGGCGAGTAGTCTGGACGTACCCACAGAGGTGGATTAATATACCAACGGGAGAGCTCTCTCCCATCAGCATAGAGCATCTTCATTAAAGCACTACAGCTTTAGTGCAGCTGTGCCGATGCAGCGTTTTAAGGGTAGACCTGCCCTAAGTCACTTAGGGCACTTTTGAAAACTGAAATTAGGGCTTGTGGGTAGGTGTGTTACGTGCGTGTACATATAAATACACCATCTGCAGTGGAGGCTATTTTGGCAATGCCAAAGTTCCAGTATAGACATCTTATTTCAAAGATTTTTAAATTATCACTTGGTTTTTCTTTTGATGAATCGAAAATGGGGAAGTTTTTAAGCCAAAACCTTTCAAACTTAAATTTAACAAGGACCAACATGGATAATAGAGGTGGGGAGAGAACGGGACCACTTCTCTCTTTTCCATTAAAAACACACCTTTTTTTTTTCTTCCCTTTCTCATCCAAGTTCTCTCCAAAAAGTGCTCACTCAGAGCCTGGTAAAGCAGGGAACAGTCAGAGAGGTCCTCTGTATCCAGCTCTCACCCTCACCTCTGATTCCAGCTGCCACCTTCTTTTACAACCTTCTCCCTCCATGGGTCTGTACTGGACTCCTCTTGGTGGATTCTAAGATTCTCATAATATAAATATTAATAGAATAATAGTAATGGTGTGCACTTATAACAATCACATAATGAGCATCTGAAAAGCATTTATTAGTTACACCTCATGAGACACATTGTTATAGAGGTCAGTATTATCGCAATATTACAAAGGGCGTAAACTGAGGCACATGGACACTAAGTGGCAGAGCCAAGGTAACATAATGGAGCCAGGACTAGAACACGGTGCTTTAACCACTAGACTATGTACATTCATAGCTATGCTTCCACTTTCCTTTGTTGAGGTTAGTCATCCCACATCTATTTAAGACATTTGCATATGGCATCTTTTAATAATATGCCGCTTGTTTTACAGGGTGGAACTTTCTGTACTGACAGGAGTTGATTTAATGTGTCCTCTACACGCACTGAGGCGCAGTATGTTAGCAAACTACTTACAAAGCATTTTACTCAGCTGTCAGGTTTTGCCACTAGTCACCTCCATTTCAATAAGAACATGCTGCAGGCATATATCAGCCTTAAAAGAAAAAAAACAGGCCAGAGAACCTTTCTTAAGGATGAAGTATGCTCCACAGAAAGTTCATTTCTGGATCAATGACAGCCATAAAAGCATTCTGACCATGAAGTAAAAGATTTAAAAGAAGATTTAGTGGGATAAAAAGAGGGTTTTTTAACATTTTTTTCCACACATTGGTTCCTTGCATAGAGCTGAGGGAAAAGTGACAGCCATGAAAGAAACCCTGATTGCCTATTATTAACTGCTAGTAGCACCATTAGTTTGTTTACTAGAGTGAAAACTAATAGGACGACTAATGAGAGGTCTAGTTGGAGGCATTGTGGCATTTCATTACAGTCTGGTGGAAAACTGGAAATGCACCTGATAGAGCTACAAGAGTACAGAACTTTCTCTAGAACCTGTGTGCAAATGCAAACACACAGAGCTGTATTCACTTGTAATGATCAGAGAGTTCCTAATGAGGTTGGTTTTTTGTTGTTGGGTTTTTTTGACAGCTTTAAGCCTGGTGATAGAAGCCTTCCTCCCATATTTGCTCTTTAAGTCTAGCGTTGTGGTGTTACGACATTAAAATTAGTTTGCAGACAATGTAATAATAATACGTTGCACTTCTGTTGTGCCTTTGATCAGAGACTGTCAAAGCACTTTACAAACTGTAACTAATTAAGCCTCCCAACACCCCTGCGTAGTGGGTACAGAATATAGAGGGATCATTTCACCTACCACACACATGCAGCTACCTATGGGACACTTCAGCTGTTTGACAGCGTACAGAAATTTCACAACAGCTGAAACTACAGGGGGTTGGATTTAGAAAGCAAAATGTCATTTGTTGGAATTGAGAGAGGACATCAGCATTAATACAACTGCCATATGATAAGTGTCCTGGGAACAGCAACATTCTGATTGTACAGGTGGAGGGGCACAAAGAACACTACGAATAAAAATGGAAAATTCTCTAGCAAAAATGTTGGAACTATTTTTTCTGCAAATTATGTGGCATAAACAAAATGCAGGGTGGTGAGATATGGTATAAAAGTTTCTGTGGTTTGAGATGACTTGCATAACACACTATAGGCTTTGCCCTTTGTGAATATAACAAGGCCATTCCTTTCACATGGAGCTAAAACTTCTATACCAGTCAACTAGGCTCATGCTCTTGCTCACTCTCTCACTCACACACCACACATGTGTGGTCTCCAGTAGCTCTGCTATTCTGATTGTTCTTGCAGGCCCCAAGTAAACAGAAGTAGGGATCTAAATATCAAGAATAAAAACCGATTTAGGCCAGTATTAAAAACAAACAAAAAAGCCAGACATTTTTTCCCCCTCCACCTTAAAAAATGCATTGGGCATTGTTGCTGAGCATTCCATTGATTACCACCAGTTAGATAAATATTACCTGCAACTGAAAACATCCAGGTTGTGTCATGTCATATGACAATCTGGCATTTGCACAAGGTAGCCTCATCCCTTAAAATATGCTATTTTTTTCCCTGAGAAAGGGACAGAAACAGGTAATTGCCACTGATAGCAAGTATTTGACCATCACAATATCTTTGGATAGAGTTAGGTAATTGGTATCCATTATTTTGCTGATCTCTAATCTTTGCACCAAAGTAACTGTGGTGAATGATGCCCATACCTCGTTATGTTGCCTGCTGTGTTTATAGATGACACTTCGGTTTCTTAAATAAAAGATTTTTGAGGAGATTCCCTGGCAATTTATTATAAATATATATATTATAGTGACTCATCAAGTAGTCAGAGATGAGTCCTTAATTCAGTACTATGGAAATGCACATACAAAGAAATGCACATACAAAGAAAAGAAAAGTCTGCAACACGGTCTTGTGCATCCCTCTCCCTTCCCTCCCCCGCAGATAAAACAAAACTGAGTAATAGTCTGAAATTGACATGGCTTTCAAGTAACAGCCTCCCTTTCTTGGAGAGGGGTATCAGGCAATGCAGATGAGCTAGACAAGGGAGGCAACCTGCAATCCCACAAAGCTCTAGGTCTTCAGGGAAATCAGGCACCAGTCTCAGAGACATGGGTTCCCTTTCTCCAGAGAGCCATGCTGCCATTGGTTCCATCCCTTCTCCCCCTACCAAATCTGTGGGCTCTCCTCATCTCTAAAGAGCATCACTAAACTAGAATAGGGATTTCTGTTTGGAAAGCTGTCACTGGTTGAGGAGTGTGTGTTCTGTAAATTGCCTCTGCCTCCCTCAAACACAACTCCTTCCAAATCCCACCAAGCCCCAGCCATGCCGTTTGAGCACAAAGAGGCTTTGTAGGCTCCTGAGAAGGGGGAAAACAGATCACAAACAGCCCTCCTCCCTGATACATACAGACAACCACCACTAATTTTGAGATACTTCCACACCTTCTTACTACCATTTGCTCTGCTCTGTGCTCCAGAGTGAAGGGAACCATAGAGCCCTTGTTTGGTTTGTAGTAGACATAAAGTATTAAGGGCCAGATCCAATGCCCATTGAAATCAATGTAAATACTCCCACTGCCTTTTGTGGATGTTGGTACAGGTCCTAAAACAGGTGTAAACTTTCCTATTCATCAGATCCTACATACCTTTGGTCACCTTTGGTGCATGGGACTTAATTATAAAGAAAATCCTCACTCTTTTTTTGTCTGTGCTCTGCTTTTGGGTCATACTTATTGTAAAGGGACTTCTATTTATTATACCAAAAACTCAGTAAAAAAGTTAGTCACTTTTGTTTTTAACACTAAGGTTGTTTGTTTTCACGTTCTCTTTTCTATACTACAGTACCTTATGGGAGAAAAAATAATCTGAAGACTTGGAATGGCGGCATGACAAAAATGCTTCTATAGTGGAAATACAGTCATTGTTCATGCTAGTGAATGTAATGCATTGACAATTTTGCTGGGCTCTGATGTGATGTTGCTGTATATTTAGTGTAGGGGATGAAAGGCTTTGAATTTAATAAAATAAGAGGAAAAACAAAGAATAAAACACTTCAAAACACTTTTCACAATCTTTAAAGTTTAGACATTAAACACTCCAAAATAACATCTCTGATTTTCCTAACTTCTTAAAAATTATTTGCTGATTATGTAGGTTTTCTTTGAAATCCCATAGAGGATTCATTATTTCCTCTGGAAAAATTGTACTTTGTTCTTCCTACAATATCTCCTCCCATTGACTGTAGCTTGCCAAAAGAAGCTGCATTGGGAACATGCCAAAAAGAGTGAGACAATGTCGTATACTCTAAGCAGAGACCATTATGGGCTATGGGAGAAAATCCTTTTGTAATACTAAAATCTGCATTTGGTGCAAGTTAATGAGAAACTTTGGAAAGGCTCAGGAGGTCTCATTATGAGATGTCACTCCAAGATTGCATCTTTGTTTTCTCGATTTTTTCTTTAAATGGGTCTTAAAGTAGCTAAAGAGAACTTTTACTCCATAAGAGAGAATGGGATAGACTTCCGGGATTCATATTTTAAAGCTGAATAGTCCAGATTTAAGCCAGTTATTATGCTAATATAGTAAATTGGAACAGAATAGGCCTATTAGTCCATATCGAAGAGATACAGTAGGCATAGAGTTATATAAACAAATCTGCATCTTTCTTTCACACTGCTGGAATCCTTTTGTGGCATGTCTGGTCTGGGGATAGAGCTGGTGAGATTTTGAATACTATTTGTTATGCATTTAGTCCCTTTTTTTCTACTTGTGAATCATCTGCTAACCTCTCCTAATTTCTGCAAATCGAGTCATTATTTCAAACTATTCACCAGATACTTTAAAATAACAATTTTCAGTCTGTGGGTTATTCACAAAATGTTCGTAGTGATTATTTGCAATTCATAGTGCATGATTGGTCAACTATGTCACATGGTATTGCTGTTTCTGATCCCCAGCTGGATGACTGGAAATATTTAAATAGCAGAATAATAAATTACAAATAGTTTGGAGAGAATATTCTTGTCCGGGCATGTTCTCATGTGAATCAGGGTACTCCTATGAAGAACAGCCATTCCCAAACAATCATACAAACAAAATCCCGTTCACATGAATGTTCATGAACATAGAACAGGAAGGGGACATCAACATAATCAAAATGGTCAGGAGTGAATAGTGAAAGACAAAACTTGTGGTTATTGTTGAAATCTGCCATATTCACTTTTCTATGTGTAAGTATCCATTTGCAAATACACATGACTTCATGAATTTACCAATGTGCTTGGGTCAGTGTGGTCCTTCCATTGACTTCAGTGAGCACGGGATTGTGCCCTAATAATCAGGGCCGGCTCCAGCGTTTTTGCCGCCCTAAGCCATTCTTTGGCGGCAATTCAGCGGCAGGTCCTTCCCTCCGAAAGGGACTAAGGGACATGCCGCTGAATTGCCACCAAAGAGCCGGATGTGCTTCCCCTTTCTGCTGGCCGCCCCAAGCACCTGCTTGCTGCGCTGGTGCCTGGAGCCAGCCCTGCTAATAATCCATCCCTTCTTAGGAGCATCACACCATTTCATATTCAGAATAATTCTCCATAATAAAATATTAATGTATTACTATTAATCTTATTATTTATTGGGTGCTGACATTTCGCTTAGGCAGCCAAACAGGATATGTCCTGTTACCTAGAATCTCTGAGTAGCTAGTTCAGTGGTCCGACATTTTGGCCCACAGACACAGGACATCTCAGAAGATAAGCTGTTCTGATAAAATATTTGCCATTTTGAGCATCTTGTATCCTTATGAGGTTTTAGCTATATCTGAATCAGAACGGGAAAATAGGTCCATTCCAGTTCTGGAGCCAACTGAGCACTACAACTAGAAAGCTAAGTTTAGATTTAGGAATTCAGTTATGAACCTACCTGAAAAATTCAAAGCAATGGGACTTAACCATCCCGTTTCTGAAAGGTAAAAGAGCATAGTATTTTAATCAGCTTGCCAAACAAAAGTTTGCATTAAAGGCATTGAATTGTTATAAGAGAGGTGGTTTCATATAGATTGAATAAAGTAATATCAAGCCACTGAAATCAATCACCAGTAAGTTTTAGCTTTCAAGATGCAAAAGAGTATGTGAAGGAAACATGGAAGCAATCCTTTTCCTCTGATAATCTCAAGTGTGAGTTTTATTGCAACAGGGAAATGTCCGCAATGAGTCATTGCTTCAGTTCAACAGAAACAAAACTTTACACAGCATAGTGAACATATACTCTTCTAAACTCCACACCCCTTTTAAGTACATAAAATAGAAAGCCACACAGGAAACACAAGCAAGTATCATCCTGCTTTTAATCATAAATAGCACAAGTAGTCAGAGAAGCTCCACTGACTTCATAGGAATCAATTTCCTAGTTATAAATATCATAACGGCGGGAACATAATTTGACCTGAGAGGTTATAAAATATATAATGTATATTCATTATTCAGAAACTAATCCAATTGCCTAGTAAATATGTAATGATCCAGGATTTTTAAAATAATTTATATAGTGTACCTGACAAAACAGCAAACCCTAAGACTCATTCTTGGGTTTATAAGCAGTACTTCAAAATGCGTGTAATGCACCTAAATGACAGAAGAATATCTTTGGTGCTATTGACATCTATCAACTGTGTCAATAATTAAAAAAGCAACAATACAAATGTTTGTTTTAGTTTTAGAACACATAGGGCATGATCCTGTAGTCCTTTCACAAACAAAACCCCCTCTTCAATTGGAATTTTGGTTCTGCTAAGACTGCTGGGTCTAACATTATGGCCCTGATCTTGGGGTCCCTCCAAGCTAGTGTGGAAAAAGTGGCTTTACACCAACTGGGGACTGGTCCAGTTCTCTGTACAAGTCAAAGGGGCCTGACCCCCAGCTGCCTGTGTCCCATGCGACCATTCTAGCAACTGGAGAGTGCAAATCACACTGGCCACATCACTTTCTTTCAGGCACGGCCTCTAGGCTGAGAAGTGGCATCAGAGCCAGGGTGACAGCAACTGTTCACCACCTGGGCGAAACCTCAGCCAATGGCACAAAGCAGCTGTAGGGGAATCTGGTCCACTATGCATAGCTGTGCAAAATGTTGGTAATTAACTTGCTAATTATTTTATGTAAAATGCTGTCAGCTCCTTGAATGAATGGCATTATTAAAAGTGCTCGATATTAATATGCTTCTGATTGTCAGTGCTTCAGGAACAAATTACAACCTAATAATCTCTGGTATAAATCTCATCTCACCTCAGAAACGTTTGAAAAGATTTATTACTTCAGTAAAAGAGAAACCCGTACTAGAGCTCATTTCCTATTCTTTTCCATACTCTGTGAAACCTTCAGGTAATTCACCACCACCAGAAATGGCCCTGCTCTCAGTATAATATATTGACAGCTGGCTGTGTTAGATTTTATTTTCAGCATCTTTCTAGTCTGAAACTTGAAATTGCTGATTAATCCCACGCACAATATAATGAAATACAAACTCTATATTTAAGAAACCTGAATACTGAATTCAGAATTAGCTCATGACATTGGGAAACGAAGACACAGATTAACCAGGATGGAGTACTGGTAATCAGGATGACCAGACAGCAAGTGTGAAAAATCCGGACGGGGTGGGGGGTAATAGGCTTCTATATAAGAAAAAGCCTCAAATATCAGGACTGTCCCTATAAAATTGGGACATCTGGTCACCCTAGCTCTACTCAGCCACATACCATGCACTAGTCATATACACAATGCCACAATGGTCTCTGTCCTTATTTCTATGCTCACACTTGAGAAAATGGATCAAAGTCAAGGGCACTACTCACATGCTTAAATTTACACATGTGTTTAAGTACTTTTCTGGATTGGGAACCAGATACCTTAGCTGGCAGCTGAAGCAGACTCATTAATAGGGTATGTGGACCAGCAGCTAGCAGGAGATATGAACTCTCATTGTGAAAATGTGAGTTACACAAAGAATACAGGATTGAGGCCAGAAGTTGTGTATTCACCCCGAAAGGTCAGAAGGTCTGGAATATCAGCAACCACAACAGAGATGATGACAACCACATCCTAGAGAACAAAAATGTTCATACCTTCTTTTTCATGCTAACACTTCCTAATGAAAAATGTAAATATAAAGCAAAAGCTACAATTGCAAACAAAAGATACACAAGTACTGTGCTAAATACATGACACTAAACAATATAGTAAGGAAAGAAACAAAATATACTAGTGAGGTCCAGTGGGGTGCGGGGTGGTTAATCAAGGAGGATTGTGGCTTTCAGATACAGTGAGATATAAGGCAACTTGTCTAATACATTTTTGTTTCTAATAAAATAAGAGTTAAATAGACTAGAAAAAAATTACAAAATGATACCTTGAAAGGTGAAGAATCAGATCCTCAGCTGGTGCAAACTGGCATAGTTCCATTGAGTCTGTGACAGTCTGGCCAAAATTTTATAACTTATAAATATAGAATGAGGCAGAGTTTTCTAATGGTCAAAGCAGGGACTGAGAATCAAGACTCTCATCTCTATTCTTGACTGCCATTGACTTGCTATTAAACATGAACCCAAACCTCAAAGATTTAATCAAGATTCTCAGTCTCCCAATGCTTGGGATGGTTGGAGCTAGGTTTTTGGCTTAGGCCCATCTCTATTCACCATGTGACCTTGCAAAAATAATTTGAATGCCTATGCTCACCCATCTGTAAAATGGGTATAATTGGGGGTTTGTCAGACTTAATTAATGTGTGTAAAGAACTTTGAAATCCTCAGATGAAAGGTGCTATAATATGTAAAGCATCATTGTTGAAATATTGCTGTGTTACAGTGGATTTGTTCACTCTCCAGTACATCCTGAATTCCATAGACTGCTGCATTTGCAAAAACTGCACCACAGTTTCAAACGATGCTAGTATGTGCTAAAGAAAACAAACATGTTTTCACATTTGAGATACTGATCTATAAAACAAACAACTGTAATAAGCAGCCTTGCTTCTATTGGCAGTACTGTGGGAACTGTTACTCTCTAATCCCCCTTATTATCCAAAATCATGTAAGGCTTTTATATATCAAAACACTAACAAAATAAAATGATGCAGCATTAATCTCAGAGAGGTTTGTTTTTTCAGGGTCTGGGGGTGTTTTGTGCTGGTGTTTCCTCTTCCCAAAGTCACCTTGTCATTCTGGGAGTGATGAAGTTCCCAAACCAATATTTTCCAACTCTCTTCTTCCCTAGTTTCTGCCATTATGGCACTCCCCCTCCACAGCCAGGCTTATTGACTGTGTTTACCAGGCAACAGAGGCCATGCACATAGGGCTCAAAACCCATTTCTAGGCCCAGAGTGGAGCAATCACCTCTTTTTCTCCAAGCCAAGTACTGCTACCAAGCTAGCTGGCACATTTAAAGGGAAAGTACAGAACCAGAGTGCAGGAGGGAGCTTGGTGAAGCCTAGCAGAAGGTTAGCTGGGAAGAGGGAACCAAGAGGTGTTGACAGGGAAGGGGCTTGTTGTGATAAAGCCTGGAGCTTAGGGAGTTATTGGGGAGAAGCCTGCTGCAGTTAAATAGTTAACACACACTTCAAGGGACCATTCAAGGTGAAGTTAGTACCCCTCCAATTGTGGGGCGGGGGGAGGGAAAGAAGGGTATTATAACCCACTAACAACCACACCCCAGCTGCCTTTCCTCCTCATCCCCCACAACCAGGAGGGGTGTTAACGGCCCATTTCACCTTGAATGGTCCCCTGAAATGTGTGTTAACTTTGTAATTAACAGTGACGCTCCCACTATTTCTCAAACCATTTGGACCTGATCATTGTTCTGGGTGATCTCTGATCGCGGCAGGGGGAGCCCAGAGCCTCCTGAGTTGTAATCCCAGCTCCTATTAAACCACTGCCCCAGGCGTGGAGCAGAGATGTTATTTAAAAAAAAAAACTTGAAAGCTTCTCTCTCTCACCAACAGAAGTTGGCCCAACAAAAAAATATTACCTCACCCACCTTGTCTCTCTATCTGCATCTCTGACCAACCCAGTCATCAGGCAGAGACAATGAAGGTCCATTTACATATTAGGTAAACAAAGCCATCAAGCTAACAAGTGGAGAAGAAGAGAACTTCCAGCCAGAAAGATAAATTTTATCTGGGCTATAAAGACAGGGGTTCTGAACCCCAAGTGATAACCATTTGAATCAATTGACTGTATACAATATTATTGCATAATTAAAGTTTGTCATCAAGTGAGATGTTTTCTGAAAGCCTGTGACACACTGGTGATGAATATCATCATAAAATACTAGACTATATAAGTATCAGAGGGGTAGCCGTGTTAGTCTGGATCCGTAAAAGCAGCAAAGAGTCCTGTGGCACCTTATAGACTAACAGACGTATTGGAGCATGAGCTTTCGTGGGTGAATACCTACTTTGTCGGATGCATCCCAAATTTTTTTAAAGCATTTCAGCCCCTCAATTGATTCATACTACTGTATGTTATCTATCTCACTATCTATCAAAGCACAAAGTACTAGTGTTAGCAGAAGAAGAACATTGTCATCAGGGGGTGATGCCTATATTGGCACATTAGTATAGCTGTATTTTAGCAACACAAATGAGATGGAAACTATGAGTCTTACTGGAGAAATATCAAAACTATCACTAGACTGGGTTATTTATTTATTCTGGGCCAGTATACACTGTACTGAAAAAGTAATAGGGCTGTAGACCCTCCCCCCAAAAAGGAGATTAAGGGCATAATGAGCAAGTGTAATGAGGTGCAGGACTCACACCTGCGGTGCCTCCTGCTGATAGTCTCAGGGAATTAGCTCTTTTCCAGCCTGGGCGCCCTGATCTGCAGGCTGGTGTCCCGTTTGTAGCTGGCCCCGTGTCCCTCCCAGACCCCGGTGCCCCTTTACCCTGGGGCTGCCTCCTGGCAACACCCCACCAGTCTCTATGGGTCTCCCCTCTCTGAGAAACCCCCAACCCTCTAATCCCCACCTTGTCTCAGTTGTGGGCTACTGCCAGTCATCATCTAGCCCCTGCTCCCTGGGGCAGACTGCAGTGTAAAAGCCACTCATCACTGGCAAGGGGGTTCAGACCTGCTGCCTTTGCCTACCCCTGGGCTGCCCTCTGCAACTCCCAGTACCCGTTGGCCTTCTGCTAGGCCACAGCCGGGGCTTTCCAGGCTGGAGCTCCCTGGCCTTTCCCCAGCCCTGCTCCACTCAGGTACTCTGCTCAAGTCCCTGCAGCCAGGTCCGTCTCCCTCTACAGCTAGCGAGAGAGAGACTCTTCCAGCTCCTGGCTCACTGGCCTTTTATAGGGCCAGCTGTAGCCTGATTGGGGCGTGGCCCAGCTGCAGCCGCTTCCCCGATCAGCCCAGCTTTTCCCTTGCCACAGCCCTCTCCCAGAGCTGTTTTAAGCCCTTCAGGGCAGGAGCAGGGTAAACACCCCGCTACAGCATAATACAGTTCCCAGAACCCAATAGGTACAGCATAATTCAGGACAATTCCAAACTGAACAATGGCAAAACACTGTGGGGACTCATCCTAGCTAAAAGTGCTTGAAGTGACTTAGGAACCTATATCCCATGGCTTTCATTGGGATTTAGGCTCCAACGTGCATTTGAAAATTTCATCTGAAGTTCAGATCCAAAAACAGATCTCTAATTCCCCAAAGTTGAATAATAATTGAATTCAGAGCCACTAGTTGAGCTATTCTTGAGGCCTTTGGTTGAATTTGTAGTGGGAAGTATCTTGGCTACCTCATCTGCGTATGGTCACAACCACCAGATTTTTCCTCTCCTGAAAATTCAGAGTCCTTGTATTCTGATTAGAGTGATTTGGACTGATCATATTGTCCTTCTCTGTTGATTTTTGGTAAATAGACAGGAGCACATACCAAAATTCAAATTTGGGTCTGGATTTCAAAGAGCCCTGAAGTTGGGGATGTTTGAATGTTGTGGTATATTGGAATTTAGGCCCTAATCCTGTACCATTAAAGTCAATGGCAACTTTACCATTGACTTCAAGAAGCATAGGCTCGAGCCCTCGGATAGGACAGCACTTTAATTAATTAATAATACTCCAGCCACTTTATTTTTGCAGTATCTCTTTCTATATACAGAAGAGAAAAATAATCCTGATTTTTCTCTAACAGCAAAGGACAATCTATTTACTCACTCATTTTCAGTCCTTAAAGACCAGTATGAATAAGACCATTGTTACATACCAATGCTCAAGACTAGGATTTCATTTATTTCTGGTAATAAATTACTGAGGTACTACCACTGCCACCCAAATATTATTTTATTTTTAAAAAATACAGTCATATACCAAATAAATATTATTTGCAGTTAAATGTAGCACTCTTCAGCTTTTATCCATGAATCAAAATTATAGCTTTGGTTTAGCTGTCAAGATGTAAAACAATATCTTTCTTTCAGATCATGCAAATGGAAGGCTGGATTTCTTTTTTGTTTCTCTCTCTACATTTATCAAATTTAAAGTAACAATGGGAATATTGAAGAAAACCAAAGAGGAAACACAGAGCTATTGAGCTGCTATAGTGTATCGAGGATTCTATCAATCTTATCATCTAATGCTACATTCTTCTTCACTTAAATTTCAAAGGATACATGAAAGAGTCAAGTAAATTTCATGTAATTGCTGTGCACTTAAAAGTTCCAGAGGAAACAGCATTTCAAGTTTAGTTACTTTGCAAAGCATGAAACAAAAGTGCTGTGAAACCCTGTGCTAATAGTCACCTGCAGCCACCTGACCTAGTGGCCAGTAAAATCTCAATCCCCTCACGTTAATTGCACAGCATCATTTGGCCTCCTGTTGCAATCGCCAGACAAACAGCGGTCCATTGAGTGATCCTTACTAATAAGTTTCACTGTGCCTTTTGATTATAATAAGACAGAGCTCTATGTGGTGTATTGTATTATAGCTAAACAGCCAACAGAGCAGTGGGAGGAGTACAGAGCCATAGGGACAAACTGTGGAGTTCTTAGGTTGATGAGCATTTGTTCGTGGAAGTTGATCCATTGACATCAATAGGAGAATTCCCATGAGTAAGTGCTCACAACAGTGAGTGAGTGTTCCACAATGTTACTCGTAATGTTGTATCCCTGTTACTGGGAGCTTCTTAAATGAAAGCACTGGTGGGGGGGGGGTTCAGTAGTGATGTATACAACTGTGAGTTTATCCACCATGGGTAAAATTTTCACATGCCTAAGGCCCAGATCCTCAAAGGTATTTAGGAGCCTAACTTGCATGGAGTTCAGTGGGGATAGGGGCCTTAATACCTTTGAGAATCTGGCCTTAGTGACTAAGGACCCTGCATCCCATTTTCAGAAGTGACTTAGTCACTTAGGGCCAGAATTTGAAAGGTACTGGCAACACTTCATTGGCATAAGTGGAAGCTGCATTGCACTCCACATACCAAACACTCAGTTTGGGTTTATTACAAGTGACTTCTCATGCCCTTGGCATTTCCTAACTAGTGCCCAGCTTCTGTACTGCTTTTTGGCCTTGGTAGTGTGGCTTCTGCAGGAGACATGTTCCCATGCACATGAAGTTGGCCCTCTCTGTGGCGCTCTGCTTGTCTGTGGTAACATGGGTCTGTGCTTCCATGGAGCTCTAGAAATATAGACGGAAGAGGCATAGGAGCCACTTTTCCTCACTTGCCTGCCTTCTGCCCCATTTATGCTCACTCCTGCACTTCCCCACCAATGGAACTTGAGGGAAGCATTGGGCCCTTTTACCTTCCATCTAATTGGCACCTCCCAGAAAACTTTGTACAACACTGCATTTAACGACAACTCTGCTTCTCTAACCCCGGCCCAGCTGCCACGTAGGGTGCTTGCATGCTCGACAAAGAGGTTGGGGGACACTCTGAACTGCCCAAAAAGCTGGAAGTGAGTTTCTTCCCCCATTGGTTGAAAGTCAGTCAGCTGGGCATCAATTTTAAAGAGGCCTTGGGCTACAGATACCTGGATTTCCTTGTCAGACACAGAGTGAAGGAAAGGGAACCACTGGGACAGACCAACCCCATCCTTGAAAATAATATTAATGGGAGTTGTGCAGGAAAATTCCCCTAATTATATTTTATTTCTTGTGACTACGTGTTGGATGGTTATTTCATTATCAGAAGTTGTGCTGGTTTTTCAAAAATGAGTAATCAAACCCCACTTTTATGGCTGAGTGTGTCAACTGCAAGTCAAGTGTGTCAGTTTGTCATTACTAGTGTTCAGCTCCCATCTGAAACCCACGGTACATGCACAGGGAGCCAGCCCATCCCGCTGCGCGCACCACCACAACTACACTATTTTTAGTGCACTAGCTCAAAGTGGGGCTAAGGCTCCTAAAACTGGAAATTACCCCCCCCCCCACCAACTCCAGTGCAGCTAGACCCTGAGAAGCAAGGAGATTAAGGCTGTGTCAGTGCTACGAGCGAGGGGTGTGATTCCAACTCTTGTACACATACTTGTGCTACCTCTCATTGAGCTAGCATGCTAAAAATAGTAGCGTAGCCATGGTAACTAGGCATCCAGCGTATGTCCCCATGGAGTGCAGGTGGGTTTGTACTTGGGGCATCAAGCCCATGCTGCTGCTGCACTATTATTTTTAGCCTGCTAGCTCAAATGACAGCTAGCGCAAGTACATGTACACTGGAACACTGGAAATCACACCCCTACCTCATAGAATAGATGTAGCCAAAGTGTTTGTCCAAGATCACACTGGAAGTCTGCGACAGAGCCAGGAATTGAACAGAAATCTCCTGGGTCCCAGTCCAGTGCCTAATCACAAGCCTATTCTTCTGTATATTATATAATACATTAAATTCTCTTCTGCCCAGGAAAGCATAGGGTTCATTAATCTATAGAAAGCAGTTTAAAACTTTCAAAGCTTTGTTTTGATTCTGTTTTGGTAATCAGTTGCTTTGGCCCAAATGGCTCACAATGCTTTCAGTTCTTACTAATACTAAGACCTGAAAGAGTTAATTATAATTTTATCTGTCAAATATAGGACACTGGTTATTGACTTTAAAGCTATCAGATTGTTGTCCCATCTCTATGATTAACTGTTGGTTTTCTCCAGAGGCCTACCCTTTCAACTCATTTTAGACAACCTGTAATTCAGCTGCCGTTGCCCTCTCTAAATGTATCAACTTTGCTGGATTCATACAAGAAAGATTTATAGCACAGAATGGCAGGAGGGGTTGGAGGTTAGTTAAGGAAGCTCAGAGATTACTTGCCTTAGGACAGTGAATTCCAAAGCAGCTTCACTAGATCACAGGCAGAATGACTGCTTTGCATATACTCATGACAGACAGAGATATACAATTCAGCATTAAATGGTTCAAGTTGTATGTGGAATTCTCCCAGTTATTCTGTGTTTGCAATACAAATCATTCATAGTTAACATACAAGCATGTTTAACACGTAGAACCATTTATAAGTCATTTATCAGGCGTTTGTAAACCTAAGATGTATAACATCAATGTGCTTGTATGGAAAGCTTAATCATTCCCCTTAACCATGTCATTCAGTACCGCTATGACACCTGCAGTTTCAGTTCATCTGAGTTACAAGACAACTTCAGTTTAATTATCATTGCAACTTGGATCCATTCACATTTTAACACAAGTTTTATATCCTGCTTCAGCTCAACTGAATTTAAAGTTTCATTTTAAACTGTTCTCTGTAACTGTGATGTGGAACTACTGAGCTCTGCTCCACAGCTGTTGCAGCACCACAAATTGTCTGGTCAACCCACCCAGACCGTAAGTATTCTATCCTCCTCCATCCAAGATTTGCTTCCCATGAGCCATGCTTCCCCACACTATTACTACTATTTGACTTTTCTACCCCACATTTAGGTTTCCCTTTCCTCAACACCCAACCTTCCTGCTTCCAAGATGACCAGGCTATTCAACCCTTCCTGCTGTTGGTCACCCAGTCAGTAACAACTGAAATGCCTCACTGCCTTCTCACTGTTCTCTGACACACAACCACATACTCCATTGAAATCTCCACATTTATTCTGTCTGCCCCCTCCCGCCTTAGTCTGTTATCTTTTCCATTAAATCTAAGATTTTCTTATTAAAAAGATGGTCACACCAATAAAACTCTTCCACCACCATAATCAGGATTTTGTGTCGCATTCTCTTGGATATTTGTAGACTACTCTATGATCCTACACACACACTACCTACCTCACCAAACATTTGTTAAAATTCAAGATTCTCCTGCTTGGTTTCCTCATATAGACCCCCACCAGTAGGAATCAATAAATACATGGGGGGGGGGAGGCAGTAATGTTATTTTATTTTTTACCAGTACACTTCAGTTGACCATATGTCTGTAAATTCATCCTCTATTCAAGATGCAGTAAAAATAATCTCGATCAACCAAAGATTAGAAAACTATTAATAATCATAACTCTAAATCCTCACCCTAAGGATCTAATGGACGATATTTGGCACAACAAATTATTGTTGCTAGTTTAATTCAGCTTTGGCTTTTAAGATCAAAACTTATGTTCTGGAGTCTTCTCAACAGCCTCTGCTTGCCATTTGCTTACATCCACCAACAATTTTTCTAACTTAACTTCATTTTCCTCTGAGCTCATGTCTTTTAGTATTTTAAACTAAAATGCCTTCTAAATACCCAGGATATAAATGACAGCATTAAATGCGATATGATGATATGAGAGGGGTATGTAAAGATAACAAGACTATGATAAGCAGGAATTTCCTCCTCCAGGGTATTAATTGGGAACCATCTAAGACAGGAACATGAGAAAGATAGAAATGATGAATGTTTTAAATGACAGTTTCTTAAGCAGAGAAACGATAGCACCTCTCAGTTTCTAAAGAAAGAGTAAGTTAATAGTAATCTCTTTCAACAGAGCAAAATAAGCATAGCAGTGTTGTCAGATTTTATCCAAAATCTTAAAAGGAAGCCAGTGAAAATATTTGCTTGAAAAGGAATGTGACGCATATTAGAGAATTTTCAAGCAACTGAATATAGATTTTAAAAACAGCCTCTCAGACCCACAGAAATTAGTGATTCTTCAGCTTACCAAAACAAAAGTTGCACAATGTCACTTCTAGACCATCTGTCACCTGAAGATCTTGAAGCACTTTACAAATCTTAACTGATTAAGCCTTAGAAGGAAAGTATGGGATAGGCAGGAGTCACCAAGGCTGACTACTGAAATACTCCAACCTGAAGATAGAGCAAAACTGTTGTTTTACACAATATTTTAGGAGAGGGAATAAGGAAGTAGCCATTATCCAATTACAACTGCAAGGAAAATAGAGGTAGGCAGCCTACAATTATCTGAGTTAGAATTTGGCTAGAACACCAGTGTTTACACCTCTGTTTTTATGGAGAGTGCTGTGGGGTTCTGAGCTTGAGCATTCAGAACCTTGTTTTGTAATTCAGCCAAAAGACTTCATCTAGCATCATAGCCCCCTGTCACACCACACTGGGATGTTAGTTCGGTACTGACTTGAGTGAGAAAGTGTTACCTTTTAGAGCTGGGGGGGAATTTTCATGCAAACCCCCCGCCTCAAAAAAAAATACAGATTCAGGTCGAGCAAAGCAATTCATGAATTTGGGATATTTTTTGTTAGATAGAAAGAAAGAAAGAAAAAGAAAATGTCAAAATGCCTCATTTTGGCATTTCTAAAATGGACCATTTTAACTTTTGTTTTGGAAAAAGGTTTCATTTTGGAATTTCTCCTAATTTTTTTTAATCTAATAATTCTTGAAGTCCACATGAATTTTTTTTAATTTTGTTTTGTTGAAAATTTTGAAACATTTTTGTTTTGGGTCAACCAGAAATTAATATTTTTTTCCATTTTTTCAGACCTGCACCTGATGCAAATATTCAGTTACTCAGACAGCCCTGTACCTAGACACTCATCAGCACTATTGCTCCTGGAGCTTTTTTCAAGTACCATCCAGTCTTAAACCTGCTTAATTTGATACTGAACTGAATCAAAACACATGGTGATATTGTTGCAGGTAAAGACACCGATTAAATAATATCACAGGTGAATTTGAGAATGATCATGTAGATGAACTCAGAGTTTTCATAATAATAAATGACATAGCACTTAATAGCATTTCTCCCTTCCTTCTCCCCCAGCCCCGAGATCTCAGAGTTCTTTACAAAGTGGATAAAATATGAGCCTATTTTCAGACAGGGAAACTGAGATACAGAGAGCCATTGGAAGAATCAAGAATGGAAACCGGATATCCTGACTTTTAGCAAGATTAGCGAAAATACCTTATTGCCGGTATTAGCAAAAATTCCACTTAATGGGGATGCACTTGGCTAATGCCAAGGGGCTTGAGTGGTGCATACCAAAGTGCTAAATAGGGATTAAATATTAAGCATTGTTATATTATGCAGAAGTTGCCAACAAATAATTAAGATATACGTGTGGGGAACATGCGAGGGCAGGAAGGACTAGGACCAGAGCACACAGCTCTCTGGCAAATCCTGGACTGGCTTTATGCTATTCTACATTACCCTGAGGGCCAATTCAATTGCTGGCAACCCCAGGCTGAAGGGAGCTGAAAAGTGATTTAGAGCCTTCTCATTTTTAATAAACTATCAAGATGATATATGATGGAATTTAAAACAAAGTGAGAATATGTGTATATCAAGACCAATTCCAGGATTTTTCAGCACATCTTCTGTATGCGAATGAAATACTTTGGAACGGCTGCAATAACAGAAAAATCTAGCTCTAGAAAAAAAACCCACAAACAGAAGGAAATAAATAGCAAATCAAATATCATCCAATTAAATCCCACAAAGGTGCAGATTTTTGATGGGTAGGGCAGGAACTGTATTTGATTTTTATTGCATTATTCGTTAAAAGACAAATTTGTCACAAAGCCAAATTAATCAAAGGGTTTTTCTAAGTGAACAATGACAGAGGAGAATGTCTGATGGATGGAGAAGCTTCTTAGTGGGCGATAGAGCTCAATTCTAGGGCTATGTAACAAAACAGAATCAAACACCTTAAAGGCTCAGGCTACTACCTGCAGAAATCTGTTACAGACGTACATTAGACCTGTGGTTTTCAAACTGCAGGTGGTGACCCAGTGCTGGCTTGCAGATTGTAAGACACTGGGTCACGGCGGCTCTTGTCAGCACTGCCGACTGGGCCGTTAAAAGTCCTGTCGGTGGTGCTGCCCAGCTAAGGCAGGCTAGTTCCTACCTGTTCTGACACCTTGCTACACCACAGAAGCAGCCAGCAGCAGGTCTGGCTCCTAGGCAGGGGGGCCACGGGGCTCTGCACGCTGCCCCTGCCCTGAGCGCTGGCCCCAAGCACCCGGCCTATGGGAGCTGGGGGAAGGGTGGTGCCTGCGGGTGAGAGCCGTGCAGAGCTGCTTCCGCCTAGGAGCCAGACCTGCTGCTGGCCGCTTCTGGGGCACAGCACAGTCTGCAGTGCCTGCCTTAGCACCCCCGCTGTGACACAGACCAGGAGACGCCAGAGGTAAGTGTGCGCCCCAATCCCCTTGCCCCAGCCCTGAGACACCCCCCCCAAACCCAGAGACCTCCTGCATCCCAAACCCCTCATCCCTGGCCCCACCCCAGAGCCTGCACCACCAGCCCAGAGCCCTGACCCCTTACTGCACTCCGACCCCCTACCCCAGCCCTGAGCCCCCCCAAACCTGGAACCCCTCCTGCACCGCAAAGCCCTCATCTCCAGCCCCATCCCAGCCCAGAGCCCTGATTCACTCCCACACACCAACCCCCTGCCCCAGTCCAGAGCCCCCTCCCATACCCTGAACCCCTCATTCCCAGTCCCACCCCACAGCTCTCACCCCCACACCCCAACCCTCTGCCCCAGCCCTGAGCCCCTCCTATACCCCAAATCCCTCATCCCCAGCTCCACTGGGTTGCGGGCATCAACCATTTTCTTCAACAGTGTTGCCAGAAAAAAAAAAGTTTGAAAACCACTGCATTAGACCCACACAACAGCTTTGATTTGCTATTAAAACCACTTTGGTGTTCTCCATGCTGACAACAAAAACAATTGACAGATTCATCTTCAACTTAAAATAATATGAAGAAAGGATCCATTTTTTCAATGCTATTCTTAAAAGGTTTCAGTCAAGCTGGGTGATAAATATTGCCGTGTAGAAAGTCACATGGGTATATAGCATGAAAGACACTCATTGCAATTTCTGTTTTGTAAAACAGCAAACAAGACAAGAGAAATTCACTGGCATGCTACTGCTTTCCCAGACCACTCCTCTTGCTCAGTGTACACTTGACAATGACATTTCTTTCTCTAAATGTCTGAAACGTGGGAGGAAAATCAAGACAGAAGGTGTCATTACTTTCACTTAGGAGTGGTAATCTAGCATGTACAAACGCTGACATTCTAGCAGGATATGCACTTACGGAAGCTGTACACATCTGTTGACTGGCTTCAGTTTTCTGACTTGAGTAGTTATGAAACACTTTCTAGCTGGAGGTTGAAAACAGTTTTAACTCCACTCTTTGTAAGACGTACAGAATGCAAGATTTTCATAAGGCAAGATTTTCAAAAGTAACCGTTGTATATCTATTTTCTTGCACTAATTTATAACTCCACAAGGCGACTGCTATTGTTTGCTATTGCACAAAAATGTGAGGGACAGATCATTTTCATCCAAGGACATTATCTCACATTTTGGAGAAAGCTGACAGTAATTAATTTTAACATGCAAAATTATGCATGTGTGCATAAAAAGTTACATTTCTTTTAGGGGATCAGTCAGCTGCCCAATGAAGTCAGTTGAAGGCTGTCCATGGACTTCAGCAGGAATCGGATCAGGCCCTTAAACAGCAGTTTCTATCTAATCTATCTGCCTCTGTTCTTATGTGTCTTCCATCATGGTGGAAGCTGACTGCAGAAAAAGCCACATTGTCGAAGTTCAAGTGAGACTTTAACTGGCAAAGCAGAGAGAAGAAAATATTTTTTTATGGATTGTTATTAAATGTGACAAATTATCTAGCACACCACCACTTAGAAACAAGCAAAACCTTGAAGGAGGCTACAAGGAGTTTTATGAAAGAATGAATTTCCCTGGCATTTTATGAACATTTTTGATTAATAAGTACTTTTAGGCAGTTTAGGTTTTTCCACTTCCAAAATTAAATTGTTTGTGGCCATAGGGGATCACAGAGTGCACGTTCCCACGTTTAGGGACTGTGGTTTGCTATTAAGCCTAAATGTTAAATAGTACCCAGATATTACAGTGATGGGTGCTTCATGAATGCTAATAATAATAATAATAATAATGAAATATGACATGTATTCTTTAGTATTTATATCAAAAATGCATTTTTAAAAAGACAACTATGGATGAATCTGGAAATTAATTTTGGGCACTGCTCCCTGCAGCAGTGGCTTGAGGTTAGTGCTCCAGGGTAGGCAGAGAAGGGCCTGAAAACAGCTTGTGGAAGTACTTCCTAATTTCTGAGAGTCATTTCTCTTCTAGTAGAGGGGACCATCTTTTCTCCAGGTGCCTCAAATGTAACATTCACTGGTGCATCTTAATCACTGTCATCCAGAGGCAAAAACTCCAATCTATGCCAGAACTGCAAGGAAAAGTCATATCACATCACAGCAGCATCTTCTGTTTATTGATGGTAACTGGTTACCTCTCCTGTTACAGTATCATCTTCCTTCTAATTTTACAGTTCCTTTCCTGCACATTATAAAGACAATTTAATGGGTTTACAACTTCCTGGTTGATCTTCTCTGTCTTTTGAAGGCTGATACATTACCATCCCTTGGAACCGATCTGATTTATTTCATTTGCACTTACTTTGACTGCTTGAAAAGAGGCATCAGCTAAAGAAAATGTTTTCTCTAATGAGCATCCCTGGGGGATGTGATACTTGCACATAGGGAGTGAGAAATAAAGACTTCAAGTAACAGAAGACTAACAACTATGAAGGGTGAAACAACTTATGAAATGATGAAAACACAGAGGAGCCGTGCACCCCAATTAAAAAAAAAACAACTATTGAAGACTCAAACTTTTCATGCCTTTCAGGAGCATCCCTGGACCCTTCTGATATTAACATCTCACATTTTAAGATGATAAATCACTATTTTCTGCCCATTCTGATTCCCCTAGTCTTTTAGCCTGCAAGCTCTTTGGGGCAGGGACTGTCACATACTGTGACTGAAGAGAGTCTAACACAAAGGGGGCCCAACTGAGTTGAGGCTTCTAAACTCTACCACCATATAAGTGAATAATAATAATAATGCACTGTAGTAACACCAGATTGTAATGGCCTCCTACCTCTGCTGTTCCCATACTGAGCTGAATGGACATTTTGGAAACACTGGGCCAAGTGCATCTTTAGTGTAACTCCTTTGACTCCAGTGCTGTTATTTCAGGGATGAATTAGGCTCAGATTCTTCTGTTGGGAAGAGCACAGTTTTCAGACGAGCTAACTCAGCCAGCCTGGCAATGGCAATAGGAAAAACTTAAAAGCATGTTAAAAACAAGGTTTGGCCAAGGAGAAGAAATGAGGAAGCAGAATTTATTCACTTAGCTTCTTCCCCTCCCCCCCCTTCCACAACTACCAATCCCAATGATGAAATATTCAAGCAGCCCTGCCCGGGTTTATAAAAATAATTGAAACTTTTACACTGATTTGTTGAAAAAAAAAATACCAGTGTGAGTTTTCGTTTTATATAAGATCAAATGAACTGTGGCAACACACACACACACTGTGGTTTGACTTTAGGTTTAAAATATTTTAGAGTTGGTCTATGTTCATTTGACATTAACATAATAAAAGGTTAATTGAATTATTTGTATTGTGGTAGCACTTAGGAGACCCAGTCATGGACTGGGACCCCATTGTTCCAGGCACTGTGCAAACACTGAACAAAAAAGATGGTTCTTACCCTAAAAAGCTTAACAATCTAAGAGTGAAAATTAAAAGCAAGTATCTTTTCTGGAATATCATATACAATTGGAAACCTGTTTGTTCGGGGGGAGTGATAGCTCGGTGGTTTCAGCATTGGTCTCCTAAACCCACGGTTGTGAGTTCAATTCTTGAGGGGACCACTTAGGGATCTGGAGCAAAAATCAGTACTTGGTCCTGCTAGTGAAGGCAGGGGGTTGGACTCAATAACCTTTCAGGTTCCCTTCCAGTTCTAGGAGATATACCTATCTCCAATTTAAAAAAAAAAAAACTGTGGAAAATGGTTTGGTAGCCTTAGTCCAGTTCCTAGTGGGTTGGTCCTTATCACAAAAAGTACCATGGCTCTGGGCACTAATTTTACTCAGGTTGGATAAGGAATAAATAGGCCTGGAGACTGAACCACTCTCTCCTGTCAAAGCGGTCATGTTCTCTCGCAGAGGTGAAGGCACATTGTCGAACAGCATGGGGGAAATCTGCACTGTTTCTGGTGATAAGCCTTTTGTGTGGATAAAACAGATTTCAATCTCCAAGGCTCTCACGACAGCACCTTTGCCCAGCAACAAATTCATGAGGAATACCATTTTGCAGAGTTTAGTGTTCTGCTGACCGTTTGACATCTCTCTCATATCATTCTCCCAATAAGCAGCTTTGAGCTGTAATTAATGACAATGTGGCTGACAATAACAACATGAAGAAGAGGATCTTTACAGTTTATGTTTGAGGATGTGATTCTCTCCTCCCTCCCTCTCCTTCCCCACACCCCACCCCCTTGAGGAAGACATGGTAATCTTGTCAGATAGTGAAGACAGAAAACTGGCTCTTGTTCTGTGAAAGACAAAAATTGATGGCCTTAGTAAGGCCTGGATTCAGACGTCCTACAGATAGGCAGCGCTGAAAGATCTTCTGTCTCTTTTTTACAAGAAGGAAAAAAAGATAGAAGAAAGCTGCATTCTATACATCCTATGAAACCTTAATGGAAAATATCCCACAGATCTTGTAATAATTTAATGACTGCCATGAAATAAGGGAGGGAATGCATTTGTGCTCAAAAACCATTTAGGATAGACATTATTTTATAAGGTAGCTCTGTTTAAGATCACTTAGAATAATTTAAAAGGAACTAATAATAAAACCTTATTTTAATTACTACAGGTAAATTTCATTTGCAATCCATGCAGTTCACATACAGATGCTACCGGCATGTTTAAAGAGCAACTATTTTTAAGACCTGTTGTTTAAAATCATTCTTATTATTGATCATTTTATGGACTAAAGGTTTTTATGGACTTAAAACAATATTGTCAATTTAAATTTGGTACCAAAATAAAATTTTATAAAAAGAAGCATTTATACAGTGTATCACCAAGAGAAATGTTTCTACATTTTAAAAGATTTCAAATGAAAAATATCTGTTTGTAAATAAACATCCCCCCAAAAGAGTGTGAAATCCAAACACCGCAACACTAATCAATGAAAGTGAAAATATTAGTATCATCATAGAGGAGCATTTGCAGTTCTATTGGACTGTGGAAATAATTTTTAAAGAAATATGGCTTGCATCTTGTACAATAAAGTAAACAGTTATAAGGTATGATTCATTAACATTCACAAAAAATGTGGTTAGGTTTTAACAAGACCAGATATTCCTGATTCATCTAAAATGCTGAGATCTTAAATCCCAGACAAATATATGAACTCTAGTCTAACTTAAAAAATTATTCAACTGTAATAGATACCTTGTTATCTCCCTGGTTCTACAATACAGGACGCTGTATATAGAAATCTCTGAAATCTAGATGTTAAGTAGGACTACAATAATGAGAAACTAATTGCTGGTGTAAAGTATCTGGTTTTTTTTTAAATCGGATCAAGAAGCAATTTACTATCTTCTACAATGTTCTCTGCCAAAGTAAAGATGTCAAGAGAAAAACTGAGCCCCATTCACTCTGTTTTGTCTTGCAGAATATGGCCAAAGGGTAGCTGAATATCCAGAGGCTTTTCAGCACACATTTATATTTCTGTGAAGTTTTTACCATTTCTCCCACTCTCTCTCGCTCTCTCAGCTCTTCTTTACTACTTCTTTCTCAGAAGTAAACTAGCTCCAATCCATTGGCAGTGATACAGACTGGCTATACTTTTTACTGAGTTCAAATAAACCTAGTAAAGTTTGGGAACTTTCTGGTTTGAGCATTGGCCTGCTAAACCCAGGGTTGTGAGTTCAATCCTTGAGGAGGCCACTTAGGGATCTGGTGCAAAAATTGGTCCTGCTAGTGAAGGCAGGGGGCTGGACTCGATGACCTTTCGAGGTCCCTTCCAGTTCTAGGAGATTGGTATATCTCCAATTATTACCTTTATTACCTTCAGCATGAGGCCTTTTATTATCAATTGCACTTCACCTTTCACACCTCCCTAAGCCAAAATCTCACCAGCTACCTCGATAATAATGTGACTGAGAAATTATCAAGATTTTGTATCCTGGGAGAGTAGTCATTTCTGAATGGATGCTATGTCACTGAGGATCTCCCCGTTTCTTCCCCACCCATGAGACCTCATGCAATGGTCACCATTACAGCTGATCAAAAAGTGCAATTTCCAACCAGCAAGAAATTACAATATTTTTGGGGAAAAAATGTCCCAAATTAGGATGAAAAGTCAAAATTTTGACATTTTCCATGAAATGCAAATTCCAAAAGGATTTAGATTTTGAAGAATTGGTTCATTTAGATAACAACAAAACATGTAACATAAATGTAAAATATAATACATAAATTTAACATTAATGTTAAATATAAACGTCAAAATAAAATTAAATAAAGTAACAAAGCTGATGTGAAACATTTCAACATTATCAAAATACAAGAAAGATGAAACAAATTGTTTTTAAGTTTTCCAGTAGAAACTGTCACCAAAATTGACATGTTCCTAAAATGACATTTAGATTTTGATGAAACTGCACTTTCCAATGGAAAAATGTTCTGTCAAAAAAAATGTTCACCCAGCTCTAGTCATTTTATTGTCCCTCAGGAAGGACTAGACAGAACTCCCTTTGGGACCTCTCCTACTGCTCTTTAATTGACTGAAAAGTTCCCTCTGTAATGCTGCAAAGGACTCCCTTCCTACAGCCTAAGGGCTAAGAATGTCCAGAGGGAACATGACAAACCAAGACTTGGAGTTCAGACCAGGCCTCTCACTGAAAGCTGCAGTTTTAAAAGCCACAGTATTTTCCATCCAGACTTATGTGAAGGAAGTGAACTACATGGCATGCTTTCTTTTTCCCTTGGCACTAAGAAAATGGGCTCTGCTGATAGGGAGGGGGACAGACACTCTCAGAGACATTATTTCCTCCCAACCCTGCAAGGACTCAGTGCATAAATTCATAATGACTACATCAGTGCTACTGAATCCAAATTTATAAAAATTCCCGCCTCCTATAGGGAACAGGTTGATCTATAGTTATTGACCCTGTTGGAGCAATGTTTTGAAGCTAATATATTATTGTGGCAAACATGGTTAAGACATGAACCTCCCCCTAGAAGGAATAAGAAGTCACTGTAGCCCTTCTCATTGCCCTAATGAGATATGTATTAACCCAGATAACCTGATGTATTGGACAGAGGAAACAAAACACAGCATATCCTAAATACAACAATCTACAGTCAGTTGCATAAATTTTTAAAGCAGAGATTTGACAGCTTAAAAACTATTTGTAAATATATGAATTAGATCCACACCATGTGAAAACTTCTTAATCCTGTCCATACTCAGACATATAAATCAGCAAATGACATGATGGGTTCTGGAAAGTGAGGTCACTGATTGCCTATTTGCTTCATGAAGATTAATATCTACATCTCTAGTGCCAAGATCTACGGCCACGTCCTGCTCACCTTGCAGACTAATTGTGTAAGTCTAGCAGGATTTGGTGTTGAATCAGATGCCAAAATAAACAAGCCCTTAAAGCTGTGTGGAGGCCTGGAGGAAAAAAAATTGTGTGTGTGTGTGTGTTTCTGAGAATTATCTGGGGAGCACAAGTATAAAAAGATCTGATTATATTTCCAAATGCTGCAGCTTCAAGGAAGCTATGGTCAAGCTGACATGAAATTACTATTCAGTGAATGACTGAGATAATTAAATTGACATTGAGCCACTAAAATTCCCCTTTAAGTGCACAAATTACAGCATTAAACAACTGTCTGTGAGGGATTAATAAAAAAGAAAAGAAATCAATAGACTTCCCATAGTATGATTATTGCTGGTGCGTATTAGTTCATCAGAATCTTTGGCTAAACAACCTAATGAGAAATTCCCCAGGAGGCAGACATAGAGCAAAAGGAGAAGGCTCCTTAACATCAGTAAATATAGCATACACATTTTTTTTTAAACAAACAAAAGTCTGTAGCTCTTAGAAGCAACCCCATCACCTAAACTCTGGACCTAAACACTCCTGAAATGAAATCTTGATGTGAATTTGCTAGGCATCTTGATTCTGCTTATTATAGTGGGCTGTTAGCACCATGATAGTTAAAGCTGAGCAGAGATTGGCTTGAGCTGTGAACTCTGACCTAAAATAGGAGGACCTGGTACCCCAGTTCAATGCCATGTTTATCCCATCACTTTTTCCTTTGTGCTAATGCTGTTCTAAGGGATCACTTATTTAGACCCAGAAATGATTCCAGAATGCTAAATATTTAGCAAGATATGGGTTATTGTATTAATAATGGTTGTATCTCCTGAGATGCTTTATTCGTTTAAGATTAAAGAAAAGCCGATCATCAACAACAGAGTATGATGTCCCAATGGCCGATTCTCATTAGTAAAATAGATTTTCCATGAAACGTATTTTTACAAATTTGAGCTGTCAATATGGACAGATCAACTAAGCATTACAACTGCCCTCTTGAACCAAATGATGATCTTCAGTAACAGGGTTTTCTGTATTAGAATGCACATTGTCCCAACAATCCAGAAACAGTTCTTTTACCATCTGTGTCTCAATTTCAGAACACATGAGGTAAAAATCATCCATGCACTGAGAGGTAGCAAAAGGCCTAATTCACCAAGTAAGCTCCATTTAAGCCCTATTTTGAGGATGTGAATTTAGCACTGCATAGACCTCCTGCTGGCCACCATGATGGGGAGAATTCCACCTCTGGGGAACATGGTGTGACTTGTCTACTTCTAGTTTCACATTTAATTTCAAAATATTTTAAAGTAGTTTGTGCATATACATTTGCTTTAGCAAAAGACAGTTTGTATTCATCCCACTGCCGTCTGTCCCTATACAAATCTCAGTTAATTTTAGCAAAATGAAAGGAAATTCAGAACATAAGCAGGCATTGCAGTAATTACTCCTGTCTTCTTCAATTCAGAGATATTAGATTTCACATGTTGCATTAAAGCAAGATAATTTTTATTTTCTAAAGTTCACACATAGAATGGACCAGTCATGCGCTGTAGCAAGAACAGGGAGCAGTGCCAGCTCCGGGCACCAGCGCAGGAAGCAGGTGCTTGGCGTGGCCAACGGAAAGGGGTGGCAAGTCCAAGTCTTTGGCGGCAATTCGGTGGGAGGTCCCTTGGTCCCTCTCGGAAGGAAGGACCCACCACCTAATTGCCACTGAAGAATGGAGCGGTGCAGTGGCGCTGCCTCCAAAGTGCTGCCGATCGCAGCTTTATCTTTTTTTTTTTTTTTCCCTTCGCCGCTTGGGGCAGCAAAAAAGCTGGAGCCGGTCCTGACAGGGAGGGAGGAAAATGTAAGTGCAATTGCGGGTCTCTTGCTGACTAGTTTTCTGGACAATTTTTCAGACAACAATAGAGAATGATGTCCCCATGGAAAAAGCTCATTAGTAAAATATGTTTTCTATTAAAAGTAGTTTTATGAACTTGATTTAGTGCCAATATGAACAGATCAACTGAGCATGACATCTGCCCTCTTGAACCAGATTACTGTATTGTATTCAGCACAAGCCATAATTAATTATTGTGGCAAACTGTCTGCTTCCCAGTGCCCAGGACTGAATTCTGGTTCTGCTAAGTGGACAAGATCTTTACTTTGCACTTTCTGGATCCAGTGCTTAATTTGTGCCAGGCTTGCCGAGGCTGAGCCCTGGCACCTCTGGGCTTGCTGTGTCAATTATGAAAGTAAAAAAATTGCTTGAGCCCCGGGACCTCTTTCATTACAAATTAAGTACTGTCTGCATCAAATACGAGACAGCAAAAGGCAAGTTTCTTGTTTATTGTAAGTCTGCTGGCACCCAGGAAGATAAAAACTGTGCAGAGTGTCAATAACTCTTCCATAGTGTCTTCAGTGCTGAGTTTAATAATGAAGGATCCTATAATGGCTATGATCTCCCCTCATCAGAAGATATCATCAGGCACAGTGAATACACAAAATTAAAAAATGGTTGACTAGTGCTAGTGATTTCACTTCTGAATATAAAACATTACAAGTGGATGCAAGGTTCAATATTTGAATCAGATTTCAAACACACAAAAGATATTTGGCTCGAATGTTTTGCACCAGACTATTAAAGAGAAAAAGAACAGTTGCTAATTTCAGTTCTGGATTTTTAACAAAACATGGGGACTCTGGATCTCTGGTTTTGCTTTGGCCCATCTCTGAATAAAACAGAGATATTCATAAAATGAATTGTCTACATATTGTCCAAAATCTGTACACGGAGCTTTCACAGTGTGCTGTCCTTTCTTTTTAACATGCGCATTCACAAACTATATAATAGTGCAATTTTACAGAAGAATAAAAAACAAAGAGGAGAGAAAGAGACCACATTTTGTGCTCTCAATTATTTATTTAGTTTACATTATTTATGTAAAAATATTCTGAATAAAATATTTTAATGAAAAAAGAAATAAGGGTGTGATGCTAATGATAAAAGAGCCCCAAACTACAATAGAACATCCTTATGGCAAGCCATTTTCATAAATATTTTTTCCTAAAAATACCACTACAGGGAAATGTATACTTGGGTACATGGGTATCATTTCCAATGAGGCTAACAGGCATTAGAGTATGTGAGCAACCTGAGGGGAAAATAGGCAGCTAAGGAATTAAAATATAGTAGTACATTCAGCTCAGCAATCTCTCTCTCTCCCCCCCCCCCCCCGCTCTCTTTCAGATGTAAATGCAGAGTCGCTTCGAGGTAGTTACAAGAAACTGTTCTAATCACTCAAATGCTCATAAATTATTCCATTGTCATCATAACAATCTCTCTTCAAAATGCTGAAAATACCTGGTTCTTTCCACAGTGAGAAGGCAGATTGCCAGGAAAGGGTTAAATGAGTTAGAAGGATAAAACGTGTAGTTGAATAGCAAAAACAGAATTACAGACTTTGGGCTCAGTCCTGCAAACCCTTACTCTGAACTCTAGCTATTGAAACTGCTAACTTCAGGAAGGTCTACTCACATGAGGAAGGGTCTGCAGGCTCTATCCAACTCTAGGTTTGATTTTTTTCAATTAACAAGCCTCACATGCAGGAATGATTAAGCCACTCTAGGGCAGCTTGTAAGAAATGATAATTTTACATACAGCAACTTTCTTCCTGGTGGATGGTGGATTTACATACTCTAAGCCTGCTCTTGAGAGGGGTTGAGCATGTGCAATTCCACTGACTTCAACAGCTGTGGGTACTCAAGATCAGACAGTGTATTCTTACAGGAACCATGTAACCAACTCCTGGTGGTAGTGAGAGGAAAGCAGCATTTGGCCAATGGTTTTGAGATAAACCTCTCATGAAAAGCGCAATGAATTGCTCTCATGAAAAGCGCAATGAGATATTTAATTTTCATGAAGAACAGAGAGGGCCTAAATCACATACCCATTACACTGTATGAATCTCAAATTATCTAAGGGTATGTCTACACTACAAAATTAGGTTGATTTTATAGAAGTCAATTTTTAGAAATGGATTGCATACGTCCACACTAAGCGCATTAGGTCAGCAGAGTGTGTCCTCACTACTGTGGCTAGCATCGACTTATGGAGCGGTGCACTGTGGTAGCTATCCCACAGTTCCCGCAGTCTCCACTGCCCATTGGAATTCTGGGTCAAGCTCCCAATGCCTGATGGGGCAAAAACATGGTTGCGGGTGGTTTTGGGTACATGTCGTCAGTTGCCCCTCCCTCCGTGAAAGCAACGGCAGACAATCGTTTCGCGCCTTTTTTCCTGGGTTACCCATGCAGACGCCACACCCTGGCAAGCATGGAGCCCACTCATCTCACTGTCACCGCTGCTGCTGTGGGCAAGTCTACTGTGGGGGCTGCTGTGATCCAAGTAGTCAATGCAATCATTGATGATCTGTTATCAAGGGTAGTGACTCTGGGAAACGTGCGGGGCCTTTAGATTTTAGGTGCATCATATTCCTGTCCTTTGTCGCTGGTGAAGAAGTCTTACAGCCGTACATTCCAGTCCGGTCGGCACTGTAACACTCCATAGCACTTCTGTGGTTGACACATGTAACAGCTCCAGGACTTTTGCTCTTTTGCCTTGGCATCTTGCCCTACCCGGACCTCCAAGCATTCGACACAGAAGCACCTGCAGCAGCTGGCATTGCTACACAGCAGCAGCTCCTTGCCTTGCAGCAGACGGTGCAATAGGACTGCTAACCGTCGTCATCCACCACTTCTGCTGCAACTCTGCTCTCCTGCTCCCCAGCAACGAACTCGGGGGATCCGTACTGGTCCTCCTGGGTGCTGCTGGCAGCAGACGGTGCAGTAGGACTGCTAACCGTCCTCATCGGACATGTAGCTTGGCCAGGGGTTCTGGGAACGTCTTCCCTGCCCGGTGCCTAGCAACCTCCAGGACATGGTGTATGGCTCCATCACTTGCCCTGCAACTCTGCTCTCCTGCTCCCCAGTGACGAGCTCGGGGGATCCATTCATGCAGCCTGGACAGTAGTAAGGAGCAGTTCAACTATAGGCTGAGCAAGTGCAGAATGGTGGTAGACTGTGCCTTTGGACATTTAAAAGCGTGCTGGCGCTGTTGGTCAGACCTCAGCGCAACCAACATTCCCACTGTTATTGCTGCTTGCTGTGTGCTCCATAATATCTGAGAGAGTAAAGGGGAGATGTTTATGGCAAGGTGGGAAGTTGAGGCAAACCGCCTGGTGTCCAGTTTTGAGCAGCCAGACACCAGGGTGATTAGAAGAGCACAGTAAGGTGTGCTGCACATCAGAGAGGCTTTAAAAACCAGTTGAATGACTGGCCAGGCTTCGGTGCGACAGTTGTGTGTGTTTCTTCTTGATGCAAACCCGCTCCCTTTGTTGATTTTAATTCCCTGTAAGTCAACCACCCTCCCCCTTTCAAAATAAAGTAACTATTGTTTTGAAACCATGCATTCTTTCTTTATTAAAAAAAAATGAGATAACGGACAAGGTAGCCCGGGTGGAGTGGGGGAAAGAGGGAAGGACAAGGCCACATTGCTTATTGTAGCCACACTAAAAATGTGCACACTAAAAACTGTTTGAATGACAGCCTTCTGTTTCTTGGGCCATCCTCTGGAGTGGAGTGGCTGGGTGCCTGGAGCCTCCCCCCCTGAGTTCTTGGGCGTCTGGGTGAGGAGGCTATGGAACATGGGGAGGAGGGTAGGCGGTTATACAGTGAATGCAGCAGTGGTCTGTGCTCTTGTTGACTTTCCTGCAGCTCCAACAAATGCTTCATCATGTCCGTTTGCTCCCCCAACAGACGCTTCATCACGTCCGTTTGCTCCCCCCATTAGCCTCAGCATCTCGTCCTGCCTCCGTTCTTCACACTCACTTAATTCTTTCCTGGCCTCTGCCACTGAATGCCTCCATGCATTAAGCTGTGTCCTATCAGTGCGGGAGGACTGCATCAGCTCAGAAAACATGTCATCACAAGTGCATTTTTTTCACCTTCTAATCTGCGATAACCTCAGAGACGGAGATGATAGAGGGAGCGTAGAAACATCCTGTGCCACATCTGAATATAAACTTTGAAACAGGAAGTGGACTTTTTCTAAAATAAATCTTGTGTATTTTTGGTTTCAAATATCCATTAACACTTCATTCAAGAGCTCATAATTTTCCATTCAGTCAACCTACCTGCTCAATGATGTAACCTCAACTGATCTGTACAGCACCTCCCAGCTGCAGATCAAGCCTTAATGAAAACATTTGCAAACCCATAATCCTTGTAAAGGGTATAGTCTATTCCTTTCTATTGTGTTTTCCAATGTCTTTCAAATGTCCAGGCTGTTTACATTAGCCATTCTATCTCCCTAAACTGGCTTAGACTAGCAGAGGTACCCGCTGGTTTTGAGCAGCAGCTGTTACTGTAAAGTAAAATGAAAAACAAACCACTCTTATTCTAGATTTTCCTCTATGTACACCACACTGAAAAAGAAAGGGTCGGGGAGAGAACTTCAGGGTTTCTCTTAATGTATAAGTGAAATTCCAAAAGCAATGGTGTTCAAATACATGTGAGGAAATGGAGAGGTGGCAACAATATGCCCCCACTTTCTCCAGGCTCTATGGAAATTAAAATGCTCGTTAAATTAATCGAGTTCAATCTCCAGAGGACTGATCACTCAGAGAACCTACTTTTTAGAAAGACCTCCTTGGTGTCACAATGGTAACTGAGCAAGTCAGAAACAATAACTAATGACATTGACTGTTACCTGGAAGAGGCCTCTCTTTAAGGGTCAGTACCACAATGTGCATTGTCATGGAAACTACAAGCAAGAGATGATGAAGAGGAGCTTCAAATTAACCTGCAAGGGTAACTGGATGTACTTCTGGTCAGAGTTCCTATCAGTCTCTGCTTTCACTTTGCTGATTTTAAATTATTTGATTTTCTTTCTTTCAGATGACCAGGTTTTGCACACTTTCACAATGCCTGTTTATCTTAGCCTTTGCCTATTGCCATAATATTCTAAGCCCTTTATGCCAGACACACAAGGCTATTTCTTCAAGTGACACTGTCAGACTTGACCTATGATATGCAGAAAATAGTCCTATTTGGAAGCTTTTTTGTTTCTCTTTCTCATGTCCCTTCATTCATCTCCTTTCATAAAATAACTGAATGATTAGGAATGGCCCCACAGCTGAAGCTCCTTTTACCAAGCATCATCATGTTACCCCTGTGTTTTCTGTAAAGTAAGCTGAGTTCAATAACCTTAAATATTTCAGTAACTCATGGTCATAACACTGGCTAATATACTGAATAGCACTGAGGAATCAGGTAAAGAGGATGACTTCAGATTCCCAAGTTTCCTGTGACCAGCAATGTAAATTTGGGGCAGATGGTGTAACATTGGGTAACATCTTAGTCAACCCATAGCCTCAATCACTTCATTGGAACTATATGTGGGGTGAGGTACTACCCAATACTGTATGCCTGATGCTACCACAAGCTGGCCCTTAAAATCATGTTTCAAATTCCAGAAAATTGGATACTGGTTGCATTTATTTGGTTGCACTTTGTCTTTAGTTGATTTGGAGGGAGAATAAAAATGAATAAAAGACAATACACGGAGAACCTTTGGAGGAAGATACAGATTAAGGAGCAGATTTTCAAAGGCACACGTGAGTTAAGCACCCGACTACCACTGGCTTTCAGTGTGAGCTGAGTACCCAACAGTCTTTGTGCCATGGGAAATAGCCCATATCCCTTAACTAAAATATATTGACAATTATATCTCCTCTTAAGTGTGATTCTTGCAACTCTCACTGCATGTAAAGACCCATCTTCATCATGTTTTTGTCCGAGGGTGATACACAATGTGCCTGGTGGCACCAAATTTCAAAGTTATAAATCAGGGGGTGATGGTTAATGTGAGATGTGGGTTCTCTTCCTGGCTCTGCCACTGGCCTGCAGGGAGACCTTGGGCAAGGCACGTCACCTCCTTGTGCCTCAGTTTCTCCACTGTAAAATGGGGATAATGATGCTCTCCTCCACTGTAAAGCACTTTGTGAGCTACTGATGAAAAGTGCTATATAGGAGCTAAGTATTATTACTGTTCTTTCAGATGGTGACAGTAACATTCTATTTCTTTTGATTATTTCTCCTAGCTAACATCGGTTCTTCATCAATTCTGTACTACATAGTTCATTTAACAATCACAATAAGAAGGTAAGGCTTTGGATATTTATTGCCTCAGGTCAATGTGCCTTGCCACTTTGGCTGTCAACTCAAATATTGTTTATGCACACAAACAAATTTTCAAGTGCTAGGAGAAACAACTCAGTATTCTTTATGTGATTCACCATATACAAATCACTTTAGCCAGCCTTATTTAAATTAGTAGGATCTACCTAGAATAACCTCATCACAGTAATTCATTTGTATTATCACAATAATGGCTTAATGCACTGTAGGCTAACAGATTTTTGCCTGCCATTTGTACTACTCTCACATTTTGTTTTAAAATAAGGAATTGTGCCTGTAACCACCATATATATTGGGTGAAATCATTGCCCAACTGAAGTCAATGGCAAAATTCCCGATTGACTTCAATCAAGCAACGATTTCACCTATTGTATTCAAAACGCACATTGATCATTTAAACATTGCTTTCCAAAATACACGTCCCATGTTTCCTTTTGTGTGTCATACTGTTCTTTAGCAGTATATTCTTTTCAAAGTTAAACAATGTAGAAGAAAGAATAGCATAAGAACCTTGCATAGAGTTGGTTTTGGGACACAGTCTTGTCTGTCAAAGCATGAATGGAATTCCAAACTATATCTGATGATAGATTCAGTAGTGTTCTGAGTTCTACCTGTATTCAGCAAGGGAAACAAGCATATAAGCATCATTAAACATAGATTAAAGAGGTACCTCACCTACGAGAAAATAGCCATAATATAAGCCATATTTGCTTGTGTGTGTCCAGCTGACAATGTAGACAGCAGTGATAATGTTTAAGGAGAAAGAAAGAGAAGCTAAGTGATTTCAAAAGGCTAACACAATTCTTGGAAGCTAGAACATGAATCAAGAATTGGAGATGGAGAGGAAGAATGGTCTTGTGCTTAAAGCACTGGATGCATCCCTAGGAGACAAGAAGTCTCTTGTATACTGATTCCCCTGTAAAGGAAGGATACTATTTCCCCACCATACTTAGGAGACTAAATTCATTAATAATGCCTGTGAGGCTCTCAGATATTTCTGTGATAGACACAATATTAATTCAAGCCTGGAACAGAGGGATGTTTGTTTATTTTTTGGTATATATGTTGCCTGTGGTATAGCTGGTGGTTACAATGTTCCTATATGTGTATCTGTATATGTATACACTCTCTCTTGTTTATTCTGTGAGTAGTTCTTTTTCTCCCTGGAATCCAAAATCAATGTCACAGAAATGCCAATCAGCTACTCCTACCTACCAACTACCATACACGAACAAGATGGAATGAATGAGAAGAGAAACATTTAAAACAGATACAAGGAAATATTTTCCTAAACCCAAGGTATAATAAACCTATGGACCTTTCAGCCACAGGATATTATAAAGAAAAAATACCTTTCTAAACTTAGCTAATTGACTTGATTATAGTTAACCTGAGTAAATGTAAGTTGTTGTTATTCCCTTCATCGTCCTTCCCCAATTCCTTCTGACTTTACATCCCATTTTAGCACCTTGTCACAAACTAGACTGTTAGCTCTTTGGCGCAGGGACTGTCCTTTATTCTCTGTACAAACAGTACTTGGTGGGGCTGCCATCCTGAATAGGGCCTCTGGGTGCCACCACAGTACAAACAAACAATAATAAAGGAAAGCTCAATAGGGATGAGAAGTAGAGGAAGAAAAATCATGTTAAACACAAACATTGGTATGATGGAGTCAAATGTAACACTTCTGTAGGAACACAGTGGGAAAGGTCAGCCAACACAACCTGTACAATGGAAACTAAAAGAGGAGAAACAAATGCAAGAATAATGTGTTTACAAAAGCCAAACTAGGAGACATCTAGTCTCCTCTAGGCAGAACTTCTGTTTAGTTCAAATGGAAGTTTCAGTACAACTGCTACGCTGTACTAACCAAACACTATATTCATTTTGTTTTCATATTACTGAAATGCGTGGTTCTCTCCCCACCTCCTAATTTGTACATCATTCCAAAGTAAATACGTTCAACTCTACATAGGGTTGTCACTTCAAAATAGCATCACATCACTCTTTCTTCTGTTTATAGTGGCACAACATAAGGGGAGGTGATTTGAAAACTAATAAGCAGTAAAAGGCCAAAGCAAAGGAAAACAAAGGAACACTGTGATGTGACCTTTAAACCTCTTCCTGCATTACTGTAGGTTTTATCCTTGCACAAATATATTCCATCATTCAAAACACTGAACATCTTCAGAGAGTTTTCCTACTTTTGATAATTGGAGCTTTCTAACAGAATACTTTCCACTGACACTGAATTTTAAAAGCAACCATGCCAAATTGTAATGGCAGTTCAGCAGTCCAGCACGAGTATATATATAAAATAAGTATGTTGATTCCCCTTTCCATCCTCCACCCACATACTCACCAGGCCCAACCCCACTTACAAGGAATGATGACCACAGTCTGAGATGGCAAAACCCCCACTGACTTCACTGGGGCCAGGATTTCACCCTACGTTTCTACTGGTGCTACCCCATAAAGCATCTATGATGATACATGGAGGGACAGGACCATGGTCTTATTATTTTTTCCACTTAGAAAAGCAAGCCCACTCCCCGAAACGTCATCATCTCCGTCCAGTTGCAGAGCCAGGTTTTGAAAGCAGGAGGGGCAATGTGTCACTGGTGGTGCTACCTTCAATTATACCTATTGGCTTGCCAATTTCACATGTTCTCATGCCTGTGTATTGTGACCACTAAAACTAACACAGAATTGCTAAGCAGTGGTAGATGTAGCCTCCGTATTCAATGGACGCAATCAGGGCTTAAATTCAGCTGTAGCTGTCCAGAGCAGAGCCCCGGTAAATATTTTCAAACCCCCTGGAGGAGTTTTTATAGCACACTGCGGGGAGGGAGGGTGTGTGGCACATGGCACTCTGGGAAGTACTCTATAAGAATTTAAGCCCTAGGTGCAATCCTCCTCCTCCTCCTGATGAGGGGGCACTGACCATCCGTAGCAGCACCCTCTGCCCCAGCACCACAATCCTAATCCTAGCCTGATGCAAAGGGGGAGCTCTGGAGGGGGTGGGGGACAGCAAACCTGCCCCACACTCTCCCAGCAGCAGTGACTTTTGTTCTGCGGGGCTGGGCCTTGAGACCTTGTGCATGGGGTTGCAGAGCCATTCAACCTTTGCCTGGTTGCCTCTCCATCATAGTGGAGGGGCAGTTGGACCAAATTGGAGTGACATTGCAACATAGCCCACAGGTCACAGGGCCATGCAATGCCATGTCACAATGTGCAGGGCAGGTTGCTCTGTTTTCACCCCCACCAAGGCCTGCCCTCTGCACCAGGCTGGGTTTAGGGTTGGAGTGTGGGGCCAGAAAACATTGTTGTGGGTGGTTGGTGCCCCCAGGTCACACCACCAGAGCATGTGAAAATTCGTGTAATAAACCTCCTTTTGTCAGTTACATAATATGCTTGAAAAGGCACCTAATGGCTGCTGGGAGCAGAGAGGTCAATTCCCTACCCCTTTAGCTCCACCACTGGCAGATCATGTGAGCTAAGGGGTGCTCAAAATACTGGAGGAACTGCTCAGCCCATATGAGCGAGCCCAGAATGAATGGAGATACTCCCCATCACATCTAAACACAAACAGCTTTTCTTTTCATTACAGGCAGCACTGTTTGGTAGCAGTCAGTGGTGTGGATCTAAAGGCCCAGCTAGAGCTGGCCAGGAAACAAAATCTCCATCCCACTAAAAACACAGAGAGGGGTGTTTTTTTTTTTGTTTTTTTTTGGTGGGTGGGGAGTGGGGAGAAATTGGCCTGAATTAGGACAAAAATTCGAAACCTCAAAATTTTTCATGGGACTAAAATGTTCCTGCTGCCTGGGCTTGCTGGTTCTCCAGCTGTCCCCCGGCAGGTGGGTGTGACTGCCCTGCTCACCAGCTGCCTGGGCTTGCCAAGCACCAGCTGCCTGCCTGGGAGACAGGCTGGCACAGCCTGGCTCTCCACCTGGTAGGCAGGCCGCCAGCTCCCTGCAAACTGGCTAGGCAGCCGGCCATGCAGGCAACTGGACATCTTAAGAAGCTCACCAGTGCAGGGAACTTGCAAGCCAGGCAACCTCAGAAGCTGGGCACTCAGGTATCTCAGGTACCTAGGCAGGCAGCCAGATGTGGAGCCGGGCAGCCTGGGAGCCAGGCAAGCCATCAGACAGGATGCTGGGGTGCTAGGCAGCCTAGCATGTAGACTGCCAGGGAGCCAGGAGGGATGGAAGGAAGCCAGACAAACAGGCTGACCAGCCTGCCTATATTCTGTTAAAAGTGTTGACAGAATAGACATGTCCGCATAGAACGTTTAGATTTCATTGAATCAGCATTTTCTGATAAAATTTCAGTCACAAAAGTTTGACCAGCTGTAATTGCAACTTTGTTGGCCACCAACTGAGGAGTCAATATGGTTCCATATGATGGAACATATTTTTTTTCCAGGTTTGTTTTTTTTAAATAGCGAGATATATTGTTAATAATAATTGCATTAAAAGAATATTAAGATTGCAAAATCAAGCACTCAAAAGTTAGGAAATGCCAGAAATAAGCAGCCCTTATTCAGACTCCTCATTAAGAGTGCAGTCTTTAAATACATGACAACATACTGTTCTTTCCACAGGATGCCTGCCTCACTCAGTATACAGAGTTGTATTGTGAAGGAGGCTGCCGTCCATAGGACCCCGTTTCATTAGTTACAGAAGCTGGAAGCTATGCAACTGAGATAGGGGATTGCAGAAAAAGAAAGAATAGTCTTGTGGTTAAGACAGTTGAATGCTAAATTGGATTCTATCCCTGCCTCAGCCACAGATTTCCTACGTGATGCTAGGAAAGTCAAACTTTTCACAGGTGATCACTAACTGCATGTTCCTTGGTTTTTCTTTGTGCCCAACTGGAGACTTTTCCTCTACTGAGGGGGAGAGATAGCTCAGTGGTTTGAGCATTGGCCTGTGTGGCAGAGCTCTGACCTTGCTCCTGTGAGTCCTGCGCTTCTAGGCGGTTTATGCTTAGCCTCAGTGGCTCACTGTGACCCTCCACGTAGCCCTTCTCTCTCTAGGGCCAGGGTTACAGCTACTGAGCCCTCTTCATCATAGGCTGCAAGGAGGTTGGTGAGAGAACTCCCCCAGCCTCTGTTCAGCCTCCTGTCCTGACAGGGACCTGACTTTCCCTTCCAGGAGCTGTTCCTGTAGTGGTGGGTTGGGGGGAACCCGGGCCCGCCCTCTACTCTGGGTTCCAGCCCAGGGACCCTAATGGTAGCAGTTGTTGGCAGCCAACCTTTCACTGCCAGAGTTGCTACATTTCCCTGGGCCACTTCCCCACAGCTCTCCTGCTTCTCCCTTCTTCACCCTTACCTTAGGGCTCCTTTAACGATGTTTTAGGGTGTCTTCAGTAACCAGCCCTTCAGCCGCACTTCCTCTCCCTGGCTCCCCTGCCAGACTGGAGTGAGCCCTTTTTATAGTAACAGCAGGGCCTTAATTAGAGTCAGGTGGTCACATTAACTGAATGGCCTCACCTGACTCTTTACAGGTTAATTAGAGTCAGGTGTTCTCATTAGCCTGGAGCAGCCCCTGCTCTGGTCAGTCAGGGAACAGAAAACTGTTAATCCAGTGGCCAGTATATCTGCCTTCTGCTATTCTGCTGTACCCAACTAGCCTGGGTCTATCACACCTGTTAAACCCAGGGTTATAAGTTCAATCCTTGAGGGGGCCACTTAGGGATCTGGGGCAAAATCAGTACTTGGTCCTGCTAGTAAAGACAGGGGGCTGGACTCGGTGACCTTTCGGGGTCCCTTCCAGCTCTATGAGATAGGTATATCTCCATATATTACTGAGACGCTGACCTTCAAACCCAAGAACTTTGCTACCAATCAGCAGTAGTGTCAGAAGCTGGGCACTGGCATTGGAAGAAAGGGTAACAGTAATAAACAAGAAGACTATAAGCATCACAATCTGACCTCAAATTCTAGATCCATAAATCCCACAATACCAAAATCTGCCACTTTTACTTACCAAACTGAGTAATATATAAGTCCATTGGAAACGAGGGACTGGAATGGCTCCTCCTGGAGTCAAAGTGCTAAGAAGAGTGACAGTCTCTGGCCCACACTATTTAATTTTTTAAGTAGCAAAAGTCAATTCTTTCTTCTTGGCTATTTCAATATATAAATATTCTCCACCAACTAATATTTTAATACCTTTAATCAAAAGTGCCAGTTTTTCAAAGAAGCCTTAAAACAGGAACACAGAGATAAGAAACACAGATACAGACACAAACATTGAATAGTGAAGATGTTTTGTTACAAATACATTCAAACTTTGGAAAAACAATCGACTCTAGACTGTCCCTAGTACAATGTAAAAATGCAATATTTAAACAAAGCTGTTTACCACTTAACTGTACAAATTACTTCAAAGACAAGAGCAATCGCCTTTTTGGGTACTATTTGTTATAAGCTTGAAATAACCATTTTGTGGTCGTGATATCTTAATCTTCATAGCAGTCAAGGGCAAAGTTCAACGCTGGTATAACTCCATGGATTGGATTTCACACCATATATTTAATTTTATTTCAAAGCATAATACAAAGGGATTGTTCTGTCCTAGGATACATTTGAATATGGCTCCCATTCATTTTAATGATTGTTTGCTGCATCCAAAGACATTTAGCCCATCACTGATGACAATGCAACCACATTTAATGCCTGTTTGGTAGGAGAAAATTCATGTGTGTAAGTACATGCAATGCCTAGCTACTGCAAATCATACTCCTAGAGTCAAATGGTGCCCTCAGATGCTCCCACTGAAATTAATAGGATTTGTATATTGATAACTGAGGGCAGAATGTAGCCCATATTTTAACCTATTTCTTAAATACAAAAATGCTACATTAATATAATGACTGCACATGCAAGCCTTATGAAGTCAAAAAATGTGAAAGCTAAGGTTTAATATGAAACCTCTGTATCCCATTGAGATGCAGTCTTAAATTATGTAATAACATCCTATTTCTCTAATACACTAGAACACAATCTTTTTCTATGAACTTAGATTCACAAGTATGTCCAAGATAAAATGCAATCACAAATATAGAGGTTTTACAGTAACTCCTCACTTAAAGTCATCCCAGTTAACGTAGTTTCGTTGTTACGTTGCTGATCAATTAGGGAACATGCACCTTTGAAGTTGTGCAATGCTCCCTTATAACGTTGTTTGGCAGCCGCCTGCTTTGTACCACTGCTTGCAGGAAGAGCAGCGCGTTGCAGCTAGCTGGTGGGGGCTTGGAACCAGGGTGGACCGGCATCCCCCTATCAGTTCCCCGCTCCCCTAAGTTCCCTGTGCAGCAGCTGCCCAGCAGGCTAACAGTCGACAGTTCAACTGTCCCTCCCCCCACTGCCATGTGCTGCTCCTGCCCTATGCTTTGGAGCTGCTCCCAGAGACTCCTGCTTGCCGTGCGGGGGGGTGGGGGCTAATGTCAGGGTGTCCCCCTCCTCTCTAGTCCTGTACCCGCTTACCCCTTCTCCATATAGAGCAGGATGAGGACACTGAGGGAGAGAGACAGAGAGAGCTTGGGGCAGTAGCTGCTGTCTCAACTTCCTGATCCACTTAAAAAGACAATGCGCTTAAGAGTGGGTCAGCTTACTTAAAGGGGCAGTGTGCATCTATCGCTCTCCCACACACAAGGTGTGTCTGTCTATCTCTGTCTGCTATGCTGTCTCCCCTCCCTTCTGTTTGTGCTGCCTTGATGAGAGGCTACATTAAGAACAATGTGTTAACCCTTGAGGGCTCAGCTGAGTGCTAGTTCATCATTTAATAGCAAAGCATTCCCTGGGAAATATCCCTCCTTCTTCCACTCTCTAACGTCACCACCTCAACCAAGCTTCACAATCATCATAGCTGTGAACAGTATTAAATTGTTTGTTTAAAACATAATATATAGTGTTTTGTCTGATGAAAAAAAATTCCCTGGAACCTAACCCCCCCCCACACATTCACATTAATTCTTATGGGGAAATTGGATTAGCTTAACATTGTTTCACTTAAGGTCGCATTTTTCAGGAACATAACTACGACGTTAGGCAAGGAGTTACTGTATGTATGTGCAAAAAGGCAGAGGCAATGATGCACAGTCAATTTTAACTTTCACATGTCCTGATCCGAGTGCTTAACTGTGCAACCTTCATGTTGAATTGACCGTTTTTTTGCATTTATTTTCTAGAGTTTCTTAAAAAGAAAAAAAACAGTTTTATAACTAGCAGGCACCAATTAACCAAGGCCAGCTAGCCTATCAATGTCATTAGCAGCCTGCACATGTGCAGATTTAACAAGCACCAGACTTCCAATGAGGAACTACTGTCTCTTATTATTGTCAATTGCATTCCTCACCTGCGCATGCACAGGAGATAATCTTATCACTTCAAGAAAATCTTAAAGTAGCATAAGCATGGCCAACCTTCTGGCCAGTACTTCAAGATCCTAGCTCTGCTCCCAAGTTGTGTAGTTTGGAATCTTATTTGCAGAATAAACAAATGTAAAGTTTTAGATCTTCTTAAACTATTTACAGTAAACTCATCTAAGGCCACAAGCTTTGTTATATGGTCATTTTCAACTGCACAAATCATTCCAAGGAATAGAATTTGAGGGAGCATCTAGAGCCTGAAGGGCTGGCCAGGGGTGGGAGTGTGCAGGTTAAGAGGAAGAAGTGAGGAAAAAGTGTATTCTTACATGCTTTCATAGTTCAGAAAACCATTGAAAAGATTTTGCTTTAATTTTATTGAAGAATTCACCTTCAGGCAGAGAACCAAGTCCGGAAAATGTCAGCCCACAAGAGAATGTTTCAGAAACCTAAAACCAGAAACTAATAATAGACAGTGTTCTGTGATCTCAGCTACAGCTGTCATTACCTGCTAAACTGATATAACAATTAAAGAAGCATTAAAGACATTACCTTTAAAGAAAGAAACATTTTGCTTAATACTAGGAAATTCTTCCTTATAGCTTGATCTATTGGACTTCGGAATAGTCAGTCTTCCATAAGGTGATGTCAAAAATCCATTGCTTGAAATATTTAGATTTAGATGGCAGGAAAGAACCCTGCATTGGCAAGCGAAGGGAGTGAATGATCTTTTCCATCTGTAACTTTTTACAACTCTAAATTATTTCTCATAAGTGCCTCTTCATCAGATCATAGAGATAGATGTTAGACATGTCACATATTTGCATACAGGAAAAATAGAAGAAAAAGGGTCACCATTCTAAGAACTTCTCTGGATATTTGTTGGTATAGATCATCATCAATTTTGAAAACATCAGCGAAGGAGGTTTTCCAATTGCCAGTTAAAATTAAAATAGCTAAGTGTACTTAAACAAGTTAGAGAGAAATACAAAAGATTTGACACACAGAGGCTGAAACTACAGAGTTGGTCAAAATTTTCAGAAAGATTCAATTTTTGATGAAATCTTTATGTTGCACTGAAAATTTCAATTAAAAATCCCACAAAAATATTTGGACAAAATTTTCACAACTTTTTCCCCCTCATTTTTTCAACCAATTCTGATTAAACAGAAAGCTTTGTTGAAAAACTAAGATGATGAGAAATCAAAAGAGTCTAACTTGTTAGTGGTTACATCTGTGAATTCACAAATAAAGTACCAAAAAAAATTCTGAAACAAAAAATGCAATACAGTGCTCTGTTCAAACTGTATGGGTCAGACTCATGACCATGCTGTAGTGCAAAGGGGATGGTGGATCCAGTAAGTGAAGGCTCTGAGTGCAGGCTTGGGCAAAAAAGGAGGCATGGCTGAAACTTCCCTCCACCCATAACCATCAACACAGGTCCCAGAGACTGCTGGGAGCCTTGAGGTTGTGCTCAGGACCGGGCTGACATATGCTGGTTCACAGGATCAGGGAGTTTTCAAGCACAGAGAATCTGAGCCAAAAATATTAAAAAAATAGTCAACACTGGCGTATGTTGCAAATCAGACCGAATACTGACTGAAAATAAGTGAAATCAATTTCTATCAGTCTTCAGGATTGACTTCTTCGTGTGAAAGAGACAGTGAATCTGAAGTATCCAGCCCTTGAACCAGAGGGATAAGAATACACATAAAATATGACACACACATTGTTCATTGCAAGGCCTACAAAGGAAAACAGATTTTTTTGTAATGTGCAACAGTAACCTAAATTCTACCATTTCTAATTTTTCCAACTGGTCAGATGTGCGACATTAGTCAAAATATGCAATAAACCAGGCCTTTAAAAAAAAATCTAATACAGCTATGAAAACAAAGGTAAGACTGGCAACATTATTTTTAGAAACTTAGGCCATACTTTTCAAAGCTGTGTGCCTAACATTAGGCTCCTAAATAAAAGTGGTGAGGTATCTGGAAGAACTGATCACCCACAAATCCTATCAAAGACAATGGGAGATACAGGTATTCAGCACTCTTGAAAATCAGACTGCTTTTAGTTACATGCCTAAACAGAGACTTGTAGGAGCCTAAGCAGTGGGGCATCTTTTGTTAGGATTTTTTTTTAATTCATTATTTTATAATCTGAGGTGTCATCACAATGTTGTAGTAGGAGAGACAAAAAAACAAAAATATTTTTCAGTTTTTCCATAGGACATGAAAGTTCTGACCAAAACTGAATTTTAAAAAAGCACTTTTGTCTATTTCTTAGACACCTTGTTGGAAAATGTACAGTTCTCCATGAACACCATGTTAAGGATGAACTTAAACATAACATTTTCTCATCAATAAGGCAGACAAGAGACTCAACACAACAAGTAATACTCAAAGTTATGAAAAAAGTGGCTTCTCTTGAGATAAGCTTGGCATAGCTTTTGCATCTAGAAGTACTCCTTTAGCTCACCTGATCAATCGACTGCCTACAGACAATCAGTTTCCTTGTTCAAGTAATGTGCAGAATGTATACACGCTTCCACCACCAAATGAAGAATTCAGATAACTGGTTAAAGTCTACTACAGTGTCTGGTCACCAGTTTTTTCTTTTAAATACTTCAGACTCTTTAAAAGAATTTTCAATAAATGATCAACAAACTTCATGATGTGCATGTCCATGTTTTCCTACCATCTTCTATAATCTGAAGGGGAACGGTGACTTTATTCAAACTGAAACATTCTTCTTATAGCTTCATGTTAGAGCCCATAAAGTTTATCCCTCTGAATCATATTTGGCACATTGAAAGCTGCATCATAACAACATAATTGTTATGACTGATGCAAGCACCGGAATGCTAATTGTCCTCCTGCTGCCATCTGATTTCCTCTGAGCATGCATTACTGAAAACACTGCATTTGTATGATTGGTTGGTATTTCTACATTGCAGATCATCCCTTCACAGCAAGAAACGCATTCCTGTTAATAAAAAGGAGATTGGTAGACAGGAGTGACTGCAGCAGAAGTTTATAGTGTATATGCTTTCAACTGCAAGGGTTATTACTAGGGCTGTCAAGCAATTAAAAAAATTAATTGCAATTAATCGTGATTAATTATGCTGTTAAATAATAATAGAATACAATTTATTTAAATATTTTTGGATGTTTTCTACATTTTCAAATATCTTGATTTCATTTACAACCAGAATACAAAGTGTACAGTGCTCAGTTTATATTTATTTTTGTTTACAAATATTTTCACTATAAAAAACAAACAAACGAGTATTTTTCAATTCCCCCATTGCAAGTACTGTAATGCAATCTCTTTATCATGAAAGTTGAATTTACAAACATAGAATTATGTAAAAAACACCTGCATTCAAAATTAAAACAATGTAAAACTTTTACAGCCTACAACTCCACTCAGTCCTACTTCTTGTTCAGCCAATTGTTCAGACAAACAAGTTTGTTTACATTTGCAGGAGATAATACTGCCCGCTTCTTGTTTACAATGTTACCTGAAAGTGAGAACAGGCATTCACATGGCACTGTTGTAGCCAGCGTCACAAGATACTTACATGTCAAATGCCCTAAAGATTCATATGCCCCTTCATGCTTCAACCACCATTCCATAGGACATGCATCCATGCTGATGATGGGTTCTGCTCGATAATGATCCAAAGCAGTACAGACCAATGCATGTTCATTTTCATCATTTGAGTCAGATGCCACCAGCAGAAGGTTCATTTTCTTTTTTGATAGTTTGGGTTCTGTAGTTTCTGCATCAGAATGTTGCTCTTTTAAGACTTACTTCTGAGAGCATGCTCCACACCTAGTCCCTAGCAGATTTTGGAAGGCACTTGAGATTCTTAAACCTTGGGTCAAGTGCTGTAGCTATCTTTAGAAATCTCACATTGGTACCTTCTTTGCGTTTTGTCAAATCTGCAGTGAAAGTGTTCTTAAAACAAACAACATGTGTTGGGTCATCATCTGAGACTGCTATAACATGAAATATATGGCAGAATTCAGGCAAAACAGAGCAGGAGACATACAATTCTCCCCCAAAGAGTTCAGTCACAAATGTAATTAACACATTATTTTTTTAACGAGCGTCATCGGCATTGATGTATGTCCTCTGGAATGGTGGACGAAGCATAAAGAGGCATACGAATGTATGGCATATCTGGCATGTAAATACCTTGCAATGTTGGCTACAAAAGTGCCATGCGAACGCCTATTCTCACTTTCAGGTGACATTGTAAATAATAAGCAGGGGCATTATGTCCCGTAAATGTAAATAAGCTTGTTTGTCTTTGCAATTGGCTAAACAAGAAGTAGGACCGAGTGGACTTGAAGGCTCTACAGTTTTACACTGTTTTGTTTTTGTGTGCAGTTATGTAACAAAAAAAAAAATCTACATTTGTAATTTGCACTTTCACGATAAAGAAATTGCACTACAGTACTCATATGAGGTGAATTGAAAAATACTTTCATTTATCATTTTAGAGTGCAAATATTAGTAATAAAAAATAATAATATAAAGTGAGCACTGTAAACTTTGTATTCTGTGTTGTAATTGAAATCAATATATTTGAAAATGTAGAAAAACATCCAAAAATATTTAATAAATTTCACTATTGCTTACAGTGTGATTACAACTGTGATTAACCGTGATTAATTTTTTTATTCATGATTAATTTTACTGAGATAATTGCGTGAGATAACTGCGATTAATCAACAGCCCTAGTTATTACTAAAAAATAAGCTAATCACCATTGCTGGGAAGGAAACCGTTTTCCTGTCCCACAAGAGTTTAAGATTTTGCAATTTTTTTCCCCCACACTGAATCTTGACAAAAAGTCAAAGTCTCAAAAAAAATCTGTTAACCTAAAATCCAGTCAATCAAAATGTTTCACTTAGATTTTGACCTTTTTAAAAATAAAACTATAAATTAACTAGTATTTTAAAATGAAAAGTCCTTTCAAACATTCTCCTCCCCCAAAAAATTAGGAAATCAGATCTGCTGAAACTGACCCTTTCCCACAAATAGTTTGTTTTCACAAAATCAATGTTTAGCCAAAAAACAAACAAACAAAACAAAATCATTTTGCCAGAAAATTCCCAACCAGCAATAGTAATTACTTTCGTCTGGTAGCCTGTGATCTGAGTTGGCCTATCAGTTACGGCTGCAAAATCACGCACGGCAGTGTTCTCACAGCTCATTATCGTGCACTGTAATTAATGGACTCCTGTTACCATGATCTGATGATAGTTAACCGTTAGCTATGTCTGACAGATTTCTCAACATATAAGAAAGTAGGGAAAGCATCCCATAATTATCACCTTCCTATGTATTAAGCACAAACATCCTTTAGAATGTTTTCTTGTCACACATTTTTTAATGAAAATAGACTATGATCATGTTTAATTTCCCTCATAAGCTTTTATACAGCATCATCTCGTATTTTGATCTTTACATTTGCATCTTCTGTCAAATTTCCAATGCTAGAGAACAACTGTTAATGTTCATCATCTTCTTCACTAGTAGTTTATTTGGAGAAACATTGAAACTGATGTTCCTTACTTGAGCAGTTGCAGAGCGTACCCATTTCCACACTGCAGTTTGCACTGTATGCAAAGGAACAATAGTATATTTTACAAGATAAAATGCAGCATAAGACAGGCTGGTGCTCCTAAAGGCCATATATTTCCCTCAATCCATCAACATTCATTGACATCAACGGGAGTCTGTGCTCAGATCAAATGCAACATATATATGTCTTTTCATATTTAACATACAGATTGTCTGCTATCTTCAAGATATCTGAAATCTTACACACTAAGATCATTCAAATCCTGCTAAAAGACTTTACTAAGACACTGATTTCTAAAATATCCTTCCAGTTCTGTATTATATAGGTCAGGATATAAAACATTCTAACCATTTTACCTAGTGTGACAAAGTTCCTTTGCCTTGGTGGGGCCTGCGCTTTCTGGTAGATTTGCTCGCCTCAGAGATTCACAGCAGCCTTCAGTTTGGCCACTTTTGCTAGAAACTCAAACCTGCTGTTCACTCAGCTAACCTCATCACTGGCCAGCCTGGAGGAAATGGAGAACAATCTCCGCAGTCTCTGTTGTCCCACCTAGTGGGTCAGGGACAAGTCAGATCCCTATCCAAATTAGACCTTCCCTTCTGATGTGTCTCTTCAGACCAGATCAACTCCTCCTGTGTCAGATAGGCAGTTGAAGGGATGGGAGGAACCCGCACTCTACACCGGCCTGCACTCTACACCGGGTTCCAGCCCAGGGCCCTGTGGATAGCAGCTGTCTACAACATCTCCTGTATTAGCTGCGTGACAGCTACAACTCCCTGGGCTACTTCCCCATGGCCTCCTCTCAGCACCTTCTTTATCCTCACCACAGGACCTTCCTCCTGAAGCCTGATAACGCTTGTACTCCTCAGTCCTCCAGCAGCCCCCCTTCTCACTTCCTGCTCCTTGCCTGCCCCCCACTAACTGATGGGAGGTCCTTTTTAAACCAGGTATCCTGATTAGCCTGCCTGCGATAATTGATTCTAGTAAGTTCTTAATTGGCTCCAGGAGTTTTAATTAGCATCCCTGTCTTAATTGGTTCTAGCGGGTTCCTGATTGCTCTAGTGCAGCCCCTGCTCTGGTCACTCAGGGAACAGAAAACTGTTCATCCAGTGGCCAGTATATTTGCCTTCTACCAGACTCCTGTACCCCACTGGTCTGGGTCTGTCACATTAGAAAGTTTGCTATACTTCCTTTTCAAAAGCAAGAGTTACAGCAATGGTTGTTTATGTCAGTCAGTATGTATGACACACTAGTACACAACTCTTCAACATTATACTATACTCTATATTTTTAAAAATAAAGATTCATTTTTACAGTGAATTAGACTAGAAATCAATGGGTTTATACCATCTATATAAAGTAATAATCTATAATTTTAGAAATTTGTAATTTACCAGATGCTAAAATTAGGTCATAACTGAAATGGGACAAAAGCAATGTGGTAATAAGAATGACATGGCGTTAAAGTCTGGTATCTTGTTAATCAGACATATCAACAAACGTTGTAGTACATTTTTTTCCACTTACAAATGGTTGTGACCAAAATCACCTCTCTATTCACACCCTACACATTACTGTATTAATCTATGTGCAAAATATGCCATCTGAGGTATAATTTAAAAACTAATAAACAAATCAATATTCTTGTGTAAAACATGAATATTAACAGTTATGAACATAAGCTGAAATTATTACTACAGTGTGGAGTCTGTGGAGGGGGTAAACTGGTTTCTCAAAGACAAATGACAAGCCGACGCCTTTAGCCAGATGTCAAAGTTGATTGGCAATCACTGGTAAAGTGGCCATTCTTTGGCAGTGAAGCGGGGCAGGAACAGATTGATCTGCAATTTAGCAAACAACAACATGGAACCTCTTTCACCACAAGAGTCCATGTCTCCGTCCTCACAGCTGGAATGAACTTTGTCTAGGGGTAACCCTCAGGAAAACGTATTTCAAAGGGTGACTGGACTATAAACATGAGGGGCAAAAACACCACAAATTCTCTCTCTCTTTCTCCTAAGATGACAAAAGAACCAGCCCCTTGACTTTGGGGGGAAATCCTGACCTGAGAATTTGGTTAGTCCTGTTGCTGGGAACATGTGGGTAAGGATTTTACCTTGAACCAAGTCTAGCTTGTTAAGTTTTAGCTACTAGAAAGCATTTTCTTTGTTTCTCGTAACCATTTCTGACTAATAGATTATACTTGTACTCACTTAAAACCTCTCTCTTTGTTGGTAAATAAACTTGTTTTATTTTTATCTAAAATAATCCAGTGTGTGTTTAAACTGAGTGTTTGGTAACTCCAGTTAAAGTAGTGTAAGCAGAGTCAGGATAAGCTCTACCCTGACATCTGGTGGTGAATTATGGCAAGTGTGGAAAAGAATTTCAGGGGCTGATCGTGTTTGCATAGGCACACCCACCCCGCTTGGCATAGAGCACGGCAGCCTGGGATGGTTGCTTCGGCAGCTGTGGGATCCCCAGTTTCTTTGTTGTTGGGGCGGGAGGAGTGGAGTGTTGTCACCCTGATTGTGTGGATGAGGAACTGTGAAACTGCTTTGTGACAGGGAGTCTCACCATCAATTGAGTGGCACTCGCTAGACAAGGGAATGGGCTCCTTGTGTGAGCCAGAAGCACCAATTGCACCTCCTCCTCTCTCCACTGTTGAATATCAGAGCTGATTTTTGATTCCCTTAAGAATCTAAGTTACAGGTTACTGAGCTGAACTCACTAAGAGCTGAAATCACTAAAGAGCCGTGCTAACTAGTGGGGGAGCCTGAAGCTATATTGCGGAGCAGTTTGTGGGACAGTTGGAGTGCCCACGGAGCGAGCGGAGCCGAGCAGTTTGCGAGGACGGCTGGAGCGGATCACAGGTTGGCTGGTGGAGCAGAGCAGCTGGCAGAGCAGAGTGGTTTGTGGGATGGTTGGAGCGGCCCACGGAGCGAGCAGAGCCAAGCAGTTTGCGGGGACGGCTGGAGCGGATCACGGGACGGCTGGTGGAGCAGAGCAGCTGGCAGAGCGGAGCAGAGCTGAGCAGTTCGTGAGGAAGGCGGAAGCAGAATCCCACGGACAGGCAGGGCAGTCGGCCCCGGACCATGTAAGGTGCCCCATTCTACCCAGGCTGGCGGGGGGGAACCCCCTGCAGATAGACTCTTGAACTCTGGGGCTGCACTGACCAGGGACAGAGACTTTTGGGTTGTGGGACTTTTGGGACTGTGGGTGATTTTTGGGTTGCTGGACTCTTGGGACATTTGAGGTACTGGACTTTGGAGTCTTGGGGTGATTTTTGGGTTGCTGGATTCTTGGAACATTTGAGGTATTGGACTTTGGAGTCTTGGGGTGATTTTGGGGTTGCTGGACTCAAGAGCCCAGGGAAAAGGACACGGCCTAGTTGAGGTGTTTTCCCAATTTAATGCTATGTTGTTTATCTCATGTTATTAAACATTTTCTCAAGTATCAGAGGGGTAGCCGTGTTAGTCTGGTTCTGTAAAAGCAGCAAAGAATCCTGTGGCACCTTATAGACTAACAGACGTTTTGCAGCATGAGCTTTCGTGGGTGAATACCCACTTCTTCAGATGCAAGACTTGCATCTGAAGAAGTGGGTATTCACCCACGAAAGCTCATGCTGCAAAACGTCTGTTAGTCTATAAGGTGCCACAGGATTCTTTGCTGCCTAAACATTTTCTGCTACACTGAGACTCTGTGCTTGCGAGAGGGGAAGTATTGCCTCTTTGAGGCTCCCAGGGATGTGTGTATAAGATTTTCCCAGGTCACTGGGTGAGGGCTCGAGCTGGTTTGCATTATGTTGTAGGGAAGGGACTCCTATGTATTGAACCCGGGCCTTGCTGCTATCAATTCGGCCTGGCAGAGGGTTACAGTAGCAAACCGTTGGATATTGACCCTTTACAGGGGCAATGGACCTTTGATATCTGAACTGTCCAGAAGAGGGCTGGACAGTGCAGAACACGTTTATGGGAATGTTTAGGACTGGGAGCATGTCGGAGTCACCCTGCAAGTAGTAACCGAGGCTGGCAGAAGCCAGAGTGTGACTGGAGTGTTGCTGATAGGCTGCTGGAGTCAGAATTGCTGGACCATGGCTGTTGCTGTACACAGACACTCCGGGTATGACCTGCATGCTGTTAGGCCATTTGTGAGTGGCCTTGGTTGGAGCTACAAAGGCAAAGCATTGAGAGGCTCCCAAGGTTGTGGGGCAGGCAGTGACACAGCCCCTCACTAGTCTGGATTTCACAAAATGTGACAATGGCATATAGCTTTTGTTTCAGTCCCTTGTGGTTTGTAAGACATGGGTCCTTTTAACTTACACCAGCCCCTTAACATAGCAGTGCTTTTTTGACACTGCTGCCCAAAGAAATATAGCAAGTTCCAAGCCTAAATCCAGTGTTGTTTTGTTTCCATGACTTACACTGGGGAAATTATCCTTCTGACTGAATAAAGCTGAACATGGCTGCATCTAGCCAGAAAGGTCACTATAGAGCTACAAGAGGTGCATCCTCTCCAAAGGGAAACTACTTCTTTTATGAGCAAGCCAGCCAACTGCCACCTAGAAAAGGAATGGCCAAGTCTGAATTGGAACTCTGATCCTCTAACAAAGTAGCTTGATGTTATAATCACCATAGCAAATGGCATTATTGAGCTAAATTTGACTCAAGAATTTGACCCTCCCTCGCAACTACGGCTTAACTTCTTCCTAGAAAAATAGGAAGAGGTGCTAATCTGGCTCCTGTTGTAGAACTTTGACTTCCATTACTAAAACATTTTCATGATCCAGGGGCCTCAAACCCAGATCTACAGGGTTTACAGGAGAAGCCACTCTTCAGCCTTCCACTTGGCAGCCTGCTGACAACTGCTGACCCAGGACGCCCAGCCTCAGTTTGAGGCTCCACCCTTGACATGCCAGGGTAGCCAACCTACTTAAACCAGCAACAGGAAGCAGTCCAAATGATTGGGATCCACCACGCTCTGTACTGTGTACCTTGTGCCTTCTGTTCCTGATCCCTTGACTTGACTTCCCGGTGCCCTGACCTGGCTTGGCTCATGGCATCTGACTTGTGGTGCTGATCTCCAGTTTGTATTATGCCTCTGATCTCCCAGTATCTTGACCCAACTGACCCTTGGCTCCTGACTGTGAACCCCGGCTCTGACTACAAGTTCCGGCTGCTCATGACCCAGCCCTGACAAACATTAGATAGTCTCATTTGGGAGGTGTTATTCACTCCAGCAGTAGTTATTTGAGTAACAAGTGCTGAACAGGCTCCTTATTTAGAATGTCTTAAAACAAACATTTTCCATTACAAAAACTGATGCTTACTGTATGGCCTGTCTCTCTGTGGGGGTGACAGCCAACAAAACGGCATTCATCCCTGGTAGCACATTTTTTGGTCACAGATGTACTCCTTCCATGGCTTGTGAAATGATGAACTGTCAAGCAGTACTCTGTATCTAAGAAATAAATCAAAATCAGGTTTATTTTCATGCAGTGTGATCTCTTCCACATACTTCAAAAGTTTTCACTAAATGACAAATTACAATAAAGTGCTTGCACTGAGAAAAGTTAGAGATTGTGTGGGGTTTAGAGCAGTAAGATGGCATTATATTCCAAAAAAATTATCCTTTAACAGTCATGATGTATTAGCTAGACCTTAAATTAAATGGGCCATTTGGCCCCTAAACTGCAACTTATGAAGGCCATTGAGATTTGTACTATGTATCTAACACTTCATCTCTAGCTAGCTAGTTTTAGCAGCTGCTCTCCTGGTTCTTCCTTTACCTCTTGCATTCCCTTCTCATTCTCTTTCCCCTCCATTTAGACTTCTTTACCTTTTTCATTTCACTCTTCCACACCACCTCGCCCCTAGCCCCCAACTCCTCTTCTTCCAACATTTTTCCTCCTTTTCCCTCTCTTTGGGGTAATGTATTACCTTCCCTAGTTTCAGATGTCCCTGCTATTCTCTCTTCCAAATGTGATCTTCAGGTTTTTACTGCCAAATGTTAGTGCATGCATTGATAGTGCAGAAACATGACACTTTCCATTTTGAGAGTTCACATACAACACATCTGAAACCACATGCAGCAATGATGCATGCCTATAGCTTAGCTATATAAAAGGCCTAATGCAAGGTTTATGCTGTCTTTTATAAAGTCATCCCTAAATAACAAATCTGCACTAAATATTAGAAGTAATTGTTTCAGCTAGTATGTTAACTTTGCAAAAGACATTCGGACTGATGGTAGATTTGGTAGCACATTTAGCTTTGACTGCAGGACTGAATTAAGAAATGGTCTTTACCCCTGAACGGCTGACTCTTGGAGACAGTACTAAGGCAATAGCTGGCTTTGGAGTGGGGAATATCATTTGACAGTGCAAACTGTTTTCCCACCATGTATCAGTGTTGGATAAGTTAATTGCTAACTTCAGAGGAAATGCAAACAAGACTAACATTACATTAGAAGTATAAAGACAATCTAATAAAACTATTTGTTTCTTTACAAGCACAAGGAAAACAGGACAAAAAGATTGGAAAACAGGAATCCAAAAAGTGTGTTTATAGAGATTTATGATACATATTAGATTAATCTGGCATAAAACTACAAAGAGGGAGGATAACATAGGAATGGCCAAACTGGGTCAAGACTAATACTCCATCTAGCCCAGTATCTTGTCTTCCGATAGTGGCCAGTGCCAGATACTTCAGAGGGAATGAACAGAACAGACAATTTTCGAGTGATCCATCCCATCACCAGACAGCTTCTGGCAGTCAGACGTTTAGGGATACCCAGGGCATGTGGGTCTGGCCCCCACCATTTTGGCTAATAGCCAATGATTGGCCTATCCTCCACAAACTCACCTAATACTTTTTTGAACAGTTATATTTTTGCCCTTCACAACACCCCCTAGCAACGAGTTCTACAGGTTGAATGACTGTGGATTGTGTGAAGTACTTCCTCATGTTTGTTTCAAACCTGCTGCCTATTAATTTAATTGGGCAACCCCTCGTTCTTGTGTTAAGTGAAGGGATAAATAACACTTTGCTATTCACTTTCTCCACACCATTCATGATTTTATAAACATCTCTCTTATCCCCCCTTAGTTATTTCTTTTACAAGCTGAGCAGTCCCAGTCTTTTTAATCTCTCCTTGTATGGAAGCTGTTCCATACCCCTAATCATTTTTGTTGGTCTCCTCTGTACCTTTTCCAATTCTAATACAGCTTTTTTGAGATGCAACAACCAGAACCATATGCAGTATTCAAGGTTTGGGCATATTGTGGATTTATATATTGGCATTGTGATATTTTCTGTCTTCATATCTATCCCTTTCCAAATGGTTCCTAGCATTCAGTTTTGACTGCCGCTGCACATTGAGTGAATATTTTCAGAGAACTATCCATGATGACTCCAAGATCTCTTTCTTGAGTGGCAACAACTAATTTAGCCCCCCATCACTTTATCTGTATAGTTGCAGAGGTGCTGGAACAATTTGTGTAGTGGGGGTGCTGAGAGCCGTTGAACCAAACGGTAAACTCTGTATATGATGTAAACCACTTCAAGCCAGGGGATGTGGCAGCACCCCTAGTTTCAGCACCTATGTATAGTTGGATTGTTTTTCCTAGTCTGTATTACTTAGCACTTATTAACATTGAAATTCATCTGCCACTATGTTACCCAGCCATCCAGTTTAGCGAGATCAGTTTGTAACTTTTCACAGTCAGTTTTGGACTAGCTATCTTGAGTAATTAAATGGAAGTCTCAGCTAGGGCTGTGCTTTGATCATTTATTTTGAATCTAGAATGTATACAGGGCTGAATTCAGCTATATACTCAATCTCAAATCCTATATTTGGAGGGGGGAGATAGCTCAGCGGTTTGAGCATTGGCCTGCTAAACCCAGGGTTGTGAGTTCAATCCTTGAGGGGGCCACTTAGGGATCTGGGGCAAAAATTGGTTCTGCTAGTGAAGGCAGGGGGCTGGACTCAATGACCTTTCAAGGTCCCTTCCAGTTCTAGGAGATTGGTATAGCTCCAATTATAAATAAATTATAAAAATATTCTCCACTCAGTGCACACACATCACTAGAAGGCCTCCATCACCCAAAAATGTGACTATGCTTTAAGACGACAGTACTCAAAAATTCCTCTAAGCACAAGCTAGCCAACCCATCAAAATGGTCGAGTTACATTAACGAATTTCTAGTTATACATACTCTAGTGCAGTGGTTTTCAAACTTTTTTCTGGCAACTCAGTTGCAGAAAATTGTTAATGCCCGCAACCCAACAGAACTGGGGATGAGGGGTTTGGGGTGTGGGAGGGGCTCAGGGTGGGGGCAGGGTTGTGGGAGGGGGTCAGGGTTCTGGACTAGGGATGTAGGCTCTGGGGTGGGGCCAGGGGATGAGGGATTTGGGGTATGGGCTGGGGCAGGCGGTTGGGCTGTGAGAGGGGGGTCAGGGCTCTGGACTGGGGATGTAGGCTCTGGGCCAGCGGACTGGGGCACGGGGTTGGGGCCGGGGCTTACCTCCAGCGGTTCCTGGTCAGGGGTGCAGCCAGGGTGCAGAGGCAGGCTTTCCACCTGTCCTGGCACTGCAGACCGCGGTGCCCCAGAAGCAGCTAGCAGCAGGTCTGGCTCCTAGGCAGAAGCACAAAAGCAGCTCTACATGGCTCTCGCTCACAGGCACTGCCCCCTCCAAATCCCATTGGCTGGTCCCAGCCAATGGGAGTGTGGAGCTGGTGCTCAGGGTGGAGGCAGTGCGTGGAGCCCCATGGCCCCCACCTAAGAGCCGGATCTGCTGCTGGCCGCTTCCGGTGCGCAGTGCGGTGTTGGAACAGGTAGGGACTAGCCTGCCTTACCCGGGCAGCCCCGCCAACGGGACTTTTAACGGCCTGGTTGGCTGTGCTGACCAGAGCTGCCGTGACCCAATCCTTTCCATTCCACGACCCACTTCTGGGTCGTGACCCACAGTTTGAAAAACGCTGCTCTAGTGAGCAGCTTCTTTATTCTAAACAAAGATACTTTACACAGTACTCATTCAAATACATACTACACTAGAACCTCAGAGTTATGAACACCAGAGTTACGAACTGACTGGTCAACCACACACCTCACTGGGAACCGGAGATATGCAATCAGGCAGCAACAGAGTCAAAAAGCTAAAACAAATGTAAATACAGTACTGTGCTAAACATAAACTATGAAAAAAATAAAGAGAAAGCAGCATTTTTCTTCTGCATAGTAAAGTTTGAAAGCTGTATTAAGTCAATGTTCAGTTGTAAAACTTTTGAAAGAACAACCATAATGTTTTGTTCAGAGTTACGAACATGTCAGAGTTATGAACAACTTCCATTCCTCAGGTGTTCATAACTCTGAGGTTCTACTGTAAGTCTAATATACAAGGCCTTCAACATGATTTGTAATATTGCTGAGCATATTCAAATGGCTGGAATATCCATCTCAAGAGAAATCATGAGACTCATTACTACTAAATATATCCCCAGGGCATCAGTTTGATGGTATTTTAATCCTATATAATGAGCTGTCTGAGAGATGGTTGAATCAGGGGAAAAACAAAATTAAATACCTTAAAGAATCTCCCAAAGACAGGCACACTTACTTTCAGGACACCATTTATCTTCAGCCCATCTGTTACAGTTGTAATTGTCAACTGCATTTGCACAGGTGAAACACTTAAAGCTGTTTGGAAATGGAGTGGCTTTAAAAATATAATAAGTATGTTAAGTTTGCAAATATCAAAAATTAAAATGTCAAATAAAAAGTGCTTGCTTTTACATGTATTAGACAAAAATACGTATATATAAAAATTAGCATATATATATATATACACACACACACACTCACACATTTGTACACGTGTATAAGAATAGCATATACAGTTCATGTCAATCTATTGGGTAAAAAAGAACTATTTCATACCTTACCATAGAAGCTTTTACTTCTTGTACTAACATCATCATGTCTTAACTTTAAAACATTTCCTGGCCTTTTCATTCTCTCTCACATTCAAAACACTGTTTAAATGGAGAGAGAGTGTATCATTGCACATTACATATACAGAATTATAACATAGAAGATACACATATCTTCTCTCTGTATGCACACATGTATACTGTCACACAATCTACATTTAATCAGCTTTTGCTTCTCTAGATGTGGCAGATACTGCTTTGAAACCAGCTCCAAGTCATTGCCCCCAACTCTGAGCAAGAAGTTGCCAATTAGGGATTAGTGAGTTTGATTTCAAATTCTGTTTTTATAACATTTTATATACACACATACAGGAGTTTTAAAGCAGCTTGGCATCAAACACCCCACTTGCTAACCATCACGACTTTTCCACTTTAATCTTTTACATCACAGAGACTCTTATCCAGTTGGGTGCACAGGGGGAGTAATCTGAGTGCAAGGTAAGAAGCAGACATGTGATGCTATTACTAACAGCTGATTTCCCAGCTGCTACAGTGGTTTTAACTTCCTACTAACTTTCATACTTTCATTTAGTGATAACTTTAAAAGTGTTCAATACACCTACCTCCCTACCCCCACACCAAAAAAGCAGAAAAACAAACAGAAACAGCTAGTCCGTTGCAAACATTTACATTTACAAAATAAAGTCATTTTGAGACATAAAAGTGCAATAAAAGCATCCAAAATCTGAAACGGTTTATTATCAAAGTACAAATCAAAGAAAACAGTTCTCTCCCTCTCTGTTCAACTTCATTCAGACTGTATCTCAAATGTTAGGAATGATACTGAGTAACCATAGGAGGCACCAAAATGAATGTTTTGTTTTAAACTCCAGAGGAGATCCCAAATGTCTAAGAGACAGCCACTTTATGTTTAAGAGTCAGCCTAAAAACAAGGGATAACAATGGAAAAGCTGATAGCTGAAACATTAACCTATGTTCCCAAATACAAGAAAGCCGCAACTCGCTACTTACGGTCTAGTGGAGGTCTCACATTATAGAAGTTGATGTTCTTGGCTAGAGCCCAATTCCCTGAGAGGATGAAGATCTGAAGAGAAGCTACAGCCAACATGTGATAGAATAATAGCATGCTGACTATTACTGAACAGGGAAATCTACAATACTTGTGCCTAGAAAAGAAGAAACATACATTATGACAGAGGAACCATAAAGAACTGAGAATGTAGAGCACTGGACTTCCTGTAAACTTGATTTGAAACCTCGACAGTTCAGTGCTTGGATCTGGACTGCTAGTGCCTGTAAGCATACATCAGTAACCATTACAAGCCATTCAAAGCTGAGCAGCTGCTGCCTTCTACTGGTTAGCATTTTGTACAGGACAGCTACATTTCTACAATCAGTACTGTAGTAATTTTATTATGCTATGTTATTCAGCTACATAATGAGTTCCCCCAGGCAATATCAGTTTTAGAAACGGCTTATAAGGGTATGTCTACACTGTGATACAAAACCTGAGCCACCGAGTCTTTTCTGCAGACATTTTCACAAACAATTCATACTACTTTTCTTTTTTTAGCCAGTTCTAGTAAATTCTACCCCCTGCATGCAGCACAGGCAAAGTCCTCTCCCCTGTGTGTGTTAGTGCAGGGGAAATGTGTGTGCAGGCATTTAGGTATGCATTATGGAGCAAATCCTGTGCCCCTCTGCATGGATGTGAAGGACCCCAGATTCAGTGGAATGGTGACATTCTGCATGGAGAAGGGTAGGGTTGGGATGGATGTTGGGCAGCCCTTATGGGTCCACTGCACACAAGTGTGTGGCAGACCTCTGAAGTCAGAGCAGGGATGGGCAAGGAGAGCTGATTCGTGAATCCTCCAGTCAACCCCAGTCCATGGGGTGGTGGGAGTCAAAGTGCCATCAAGTCACTTCCAGGCCAGAAGCTGCATGAACTCCATATGTGGCACATTGAGGGGAAAGGGAGAGGGGCCTGAGACTTTCTTCCTGCTCCTGTGCTTCAGGGAAGAACTACTTCAAACAGACTCTTGACCTGCAACCAATCAGTGGCAGAAGGTTTTGTTTTGTGCGCTAGGCCTTACTAACTTTTGTGAACATAGATTTTTTTAAAATTTATGTTTATTTTTAGGATATTTTAACAGATATTTGAGAAACTGTTTTTGCACCACACTTACAGTGTATTTCCGGGACTGTTTCCTGCAGATGCCCACAGTCTTCCTTGTACTGGAGCCCAAATTGTTCACAAACAGGTCAAGAAAAGCATCTGAAAGAACCCAACAGTGGCTTTGTGATCATTATTCAGTACACAGGGAAAGAGTCAGCTCAGACTCATAGACTTTAAGGTCAGAAGGGACCATTATGATCATCTAATCTGTTACCTTCTCAAAGAAGGAGATCAGGTTGGTTTGGCACGACCTACCTTTTGTAAAACTGTAAAAATTGTATTTTGTCCCAATTACCATTGACCTCAATGTCCTTAACTACTTTCTCCTTCAAAATTTTTTCCACGACCTTACATACTACAGATGTCAAACTAACAGGCCTATAGTTACTCGGATCACTTTTTTTACCCTTTCTTAAAAATAGGAACTATGTTAGCAATTCTCCAGTCGTACGGTACAGCCCCTGAGTTTACTGATTCATTAAGAATTCTTGCTAATGGGCTTGTAATTTCATGTGCCAATTCCTTTAATATTCTTGGATGAAGATTATCTGGGCCCTCCGATTTTGTCCCATTAAGCTGTTCGAGTTTGGCTTCTACCTCGGATGTGGTAATATCTACCTCCATATCCTCATTCCCATTTGTCATCCTACCATTATCCCCAAGCTCCTCATTAGCCTCATTAAAGACTGAGGCAAAGTATTTGTTTAGATATTGGGCCTTTAATATTACTGGTAATAAAAGAATAGAACATATGTATCTAGGCTGATAACATATATGCCATAACAGATTTGAACTATATTACCCTACTATTTACTAGTGAGTGCCATGCTAATCACAGTTGCCAACTTTCATGTGGTAAATAAGCACCCCGACTTTCATAATAAACCAAAAATCAAGCTAATCCCATTTCAAAACAAGGCCAAAACACGCCAATTCCTAAGAACCCCAAAATTTAGCAGATGGGACAAGTGTTTGTGTCATGAGTGACACTTTCCTGCTGGCAAGGCATAAATCAATGTAACGTTGCATCACAATGTTGTAAATTGATGTCATGATGCAGTGATGTTCCATTGGTGCTGAAGTCTATTTAAGGATCCTTTAATATTCTGCAAGATAGATTTGCAGAGCCTGGGATTATCCCAGAGAAATCAGAACCAACAATGGGAAAAAAAACAGGATGGTGACCCTAGACCAATTTACCATTGTCCCAGCACGTCATCTGGCTTATTTCATCCTCATTTAATCCTTCCTAGAATGAATGGTTTGAACCAATATTTGTTGAGAGAGCAACAGTCCCCAAAAAGTTCTCTGTGTGTTCTGTATTATTTGCTTTTATTTTAAATCAATGCCTGAAGAAGGTCCCATGGCAGAAACACCACTTATGTTCTTTTCCCACCCTGTACGTTATAAATCATTTGGCTCACCTCTCAGTTCTTGCTGCTACATCAACATATAATCCATGTCAAAAGATGGAAGTTTTTCAGTTCCTTTCCTCAGAGAACCATTGAGAAAAGTGATGAGTTCCTTCTTTGCTTCATTGACGAAGCTAAAAAAAAATATCTCAGCGTACAGTAAACTTGAAGTTTTCTGCTCAGGTTTCAATCCACTGCACAAGGGAAGAAATCAAACACTGCCATGCCGTCATTCATTAATAGAGCCATACCACCGCCCCAGGATAAATGAAAAAGTGCAGGTGTATTAAAGGTCTTCAAAGTAAATTCCCATTGACATACATTGCCTATAAAGATACACTTCCCCTAAAAACAGCCACATTAGAAAAAGGTTATCTGTTTAAATGATCAAATTAAATGGTGAAGATACACTGGGGCTAAAACTTGGTTCTCTCCCCTAGCTCTCAAATGAGAGCGCCAGTCTGTGCATTTAGAACATCTAGGAGGGGAGATTAATTAATCCTAATTATGATTCATTTAAATAGCCAACTCTTTTCCATTATGCCTATTTTTACAAATACAGAGGCCAGTCCCCACTCACACAATATACCATATGGGTCACTCTGGTTGCACAAAGGGAACTAAGCTGCCCTAAATGGGCAGGGTGGGATTCTGCAGCAGTAGAGGTCGTTCACATACAGCATCCCCTCCACCCTCTCTGCTGCACATACCCAGGTACATATAAGGGGTAAGGACATGGATGGCCACTGGTGCACCCCTAAAATTATGTCTCCCCTGAGGCTGCTCTAACTTGTGCTAGGGCAAACTGGCCCCCAACAGGCAGCAGGACAGGGGTGACAGAAAGTTGCCTTTATGCCTCCACCTCAATCCCTGCACCCCGTAGACAGGCAGCATGACATATGTTTAAACTCAGATTGATTTTGAATGTTTGCATCAAACCCATAAGGGCTAAACACTTAATTAGGCCCTGAATCCCTGCATGATGCTTTGAACATTTTGGTGGCACTGCACCAACTCAGTTGTTTTTTTACTCCAAATGCAAACAATTATTCTTCCATTCTTTCATTAAATAGCTCATGCTATGCTCTTCAAATACCACAGATTAGTTGCTTTTACCTAGTCAGGACAATTTTAATTAATCTTGACTCTAAATGTACTTCTGACAGCTGAGCTAGCAAGCCTATTGTTTTATGCTTGCTCTGTGAAGGACTGAACCATTCCAATGCACAGCAGTAGTGAGGTTTATCTTCCTCATATACATTTCCTTTAGTTTGTATTGGCAAATTGGGAAACATTTGCCTTTCTATAAAGAAAGATCTATAAAACCAGTGAACTTTATCAAATACACCTGATAGCACATAGAAGCACAATTACACCTGTGCCGGCGTTCTACAAATTCAAGATCCCCCCACCCTATCCCAGTTCCCATTGCTTAAATCACATCACCTGTGGCAAATGGAAAATTTTAGGGAATACAAATACAAAAGGGAAGGTTCTCATCTGTGCACAGGCAGGGACTTTTTCCCATGACACTCCAAACACAGGGCCTCAGGATCTCCCTCCTTCACCCAAAACTCTTCTCCCTTTCCCCCCCAGGACACCCATTCTCCCCTCTCCCCGCCCCGCCCTTCCCCTAGGACTCTCTCTCTGCAATGAAACTTCTTGAGAAGCACAGCTCAGCAGCCAGCATCCCCTGCTGGGACCCAGGACTATAGCTCCACATACCAGGAATCCAGCAGGCAGGCAGGGCCCTCTCCCCCTGACACCCTTCACGGGCTGAGGTGGACAGGCATGTGGACAGCAGAGTGACTCAAAAATAGATTTGGGGGGTGAGGGCTGACCCTGCTCTAGTTCTGGCCACCTGCTGCCTATGACAAAGGTGATAGACATATGTGGGCACTGGAATACCGGCAATCCAACGCACACACTATGGTCCCACTCCTGCAAACACCTATGGATGTGAGAAATATTCGAAATGGGAGTATTCCCACTAAAGCATTTGCCGGATTGAGGCCTACATTTGCATACACACATACCCCATGAGTAGGATTGCCAACCCTCCAGGATTGTCCTGGAGTCTCCAGGAATTAAAGATTACTCTTTATTAAAGATTATGTCATGTGATGAAACCTCCAGGAATATGTCCAACCAAAACTGGCAACCTTACCCATGAGAAAAACTGATATCCATTTAACGTGATGATTTATCATGTGCCTTTCACTGCCTAACCTGCTCTCTGCCCATTGAGCTGTGTCCATGAAAATTATTCTTATATTGCAACGCTCTGATCACCTTTGAATCACCTTTTCCCTTCTTCCTTCCTCCCTCCTTCTTTAAAAAATAGAACCTGCCACAAGAACATTTCCTCCTCCACTCTGCAAATGTTGAATTTTGTCAAAGAATTACACCTGCCAAAGGGCGGGGATAGGCAAGCAATTCAATCCTGGATCTATAATAGCTATTATATAGAATAATATAATGACTTTAAATCTGCATCTCCCAACACTTGGAGCTTATACCAGTCAGGAAGAGGAGTTTACTTATCTGTAACTGGAGATATGTGGTCCCTATCTGTGTTCCACTGAAGGTTTCTGCATGTGCACCATGCATCCGGAGCCAGAGAATTTGAAAGTAGTAGTGTCTGTTGGTCTGCACATGCACCCTTGTTTTGCCTCATGGTTTTGACTGTGGTGATAAAGGGCAAGGCAGACCAGGCTGCGCCTCCACTTCCTTTTTCACTGCAAATTGAACAGATCTGCAGTAAAGAGGAAGGAAGGCGGGAAGTGGAATACAGATAGGGACCACACATCTCGAAGAACCTCCAGTTACAGGTAAGTAACTTCCTCCTCTTCTTCTTCGAGTGATGGTCCCTATTGTATTCCACTGTGAGTAATTAACAAGCACTACCTATTTTGGAGGAGGGTACAAGGAAGAGGATGGAATGGTGGATTGGAGGACAGCCATGCTGAATGAGGCATCCGTCACAAAGTCTTGCACCAAGACATAAAATGCATAGTGAAGGTATGTACCAAACTCCACATGGTTACCCTACATATGTCTGGAAGCAGTATATTGTGCAGGGTGGCCATAGACGATGCTTGTGCTCTCGTCTAAAGGGCTCTCACCCAATGAGTGGAGGCAGACCTGACAACTGATAGCAAAGTGTAATGCATCAAGAAATCCACTTCGAAATCCTCTGTGTGGAGATGCCTTCCCCTTAATCCTTTCAACTATAACAACAAACAGTCTAAGGGATTTCATGATTGGTCTTATTCTCTGCAGGTAAAAGGCCAAGGCCCTTTGGACATTGAGAGCGTGAAGGCACCACTCCTCCACTGAGACATGAGGCTTCAGAAAGAAAGCAAGTAAGTGTATGCATTAGTGGAGATGAAACTGGGATGCAATCTTTGGTAGAAACTTGGGGTGCAGATTCAGGGAGACTTTGTCCTTATGGAATATGGTTAAAGGAGGAGTCCGCCATCATGGCCCCCAGTTACCCTTCTCATGGAAGTAATAGCTACTAGGAAGGTGACTTTCATGACAAGGAGGGACAGGGAGCAGGAAGCCAGTGGCTCGAAGGGCAATTTCATTAACATTGAGAAAACAAGATTGAGGTCCCACTCGAGAGCAATAGGTTGGATGGGTGGGAAGGTTCTGAGGAGACCCTTTCAAAATCTGGCAGCCAATGGATGCGTAAATATGGAGTGGCCTTCCATGGGGAGGGCTGGGGGATGGAAGGCACTAATAGCTGCTATGTGGACCTTGATGGAGTTCAGAGTGAGTCCCAACATCTTCAAGGAGAGGAAGTAGTCTAAACAAAAGGGAATGTCCATGTTTTCAGGGACAAGTCCCCTCTGTTGGGCCCAGGAGGTGAAGCACTGCTTTCCTGCTGCTCGAAAGGATGTCTTGTACTCCCAGGAACATTCCCATCTTGCGAAAATGCCCATCTGAAAACCAAGCTCTGAGGTGAACTGTGTATAGATCGGGATGCCTGATCCTGCTGCCGTGTTTCGTGAGGAGTTTCAGGAAAGCTGGCAGGGGACACAGGGGACAAGCCAACATGCAAAGAAGCTGAGGAAACCAGAATTGGAATGGCCAGAATGGGGCAACTGGAATGACTATGTCCTTCTCCTGCCTGATCTTGTGGAGGTCTTGTGGCAGGAGCAGGAGATGGGGAAAGGCGTAATTGATCTGGTCCAACCAGTGAAGGACAAAGGCATCGCCTTGGGAATGGACACAGGTACCCCTCCCCATGGAGCAGTAGATGGTGCACTTGCTGTTGGCATGGGAGGCAAAGAGTCCCACATTGGCTGAAAATGTCATTGATTGTGGGGTCATGAAGCTCCCATTCATGGTCGGCCATGAACTTCCTGCTGAGAGAGTCTGCAATCACATTCTGAAGCCCTGGAAGATATGCTGCTGACAACAGGATCTTGTGGGCAATGCACCAATCCTACAGATAAACCACTTCCGCACAGAGTACAATTGACCTCATGTCCCCTTGTTTGTTGATGTAATAAATTGTGGTGGTGCTGTCAGACATGATGAGAAACATGATGGGAACAAATGGATGGGAAGAACTCTCAACATGCTCTCCATGTCACCTGAAGCTCCAGAAAATTGATGTGAATTCTGGATTCCCGAGGGGTCCAAGTCCCTTGAGTCATGTGCTCGCTCATATGGTACCCCATCCAGTAAGTGATGCATCCATTATGATAATCATGTCCAGGGAGGATAAGAGGAAAGGCATCCCAGTACAGACCTGCCTCAGGTCCGTCCACCACTGGATGGGGGAGAGCAGTCTGGGGGGGACTATCAACAGACAGTCCATAGTACATTGCATGGGTGAATAGACTCTCTGGAGCCACAGCTGAAGATAGCGAAGGAGGAGGTAAGCGAAGGCAGTGATGTACATGCAGGCTGTCATGTGGCGAAGGAGAGATAGGCAAATCCTGATCGGAACAGGACCATGGACCACTCGGGTGATGAGTTCCTGCAGGATGTGGAACCTGTCCCTCAGTAGGTAGGCTTGTGCTGAGACCACATTGATGAAGACCCTAATTCATGTATTGATACAGTTTAACACTGCATGTTCCATAAATAGTAAACCAGAGTTGTCCAATATATCTTCTGGGGGGAAGGTGAAGGGAGGACAGACAGTGGTCCAAAAAACAATGGACCGGATCTTAAATCAGCCTGGCTCCACTGATGTCAATGGATTTTTGTTGATTTACACCACATGAGGATCTGGCTCATCATGTGTAATACTGATTAGAAAATGGAAGTGCCGTTTTTTAAATATAGCATAAAACTCCAGAGTACAGTTGCTTCATTTTTGTTGCTTTTTATGTTTCAGGAGGAATTCTGTTTCTAATACAAACTGGGCCCCAATAACTTAGATCTAGATGCATTGCAAAGATTATGCACCTACAATCCATCTTGTAAAGTAAGTCATTCTAGGGTAATAAAAACTGAGAACTTGCACAAGGTATTTTTGTTTATCATGAGTCAAAATGCTATCTTAAGCTATTATCAAAAGGATTATAGCAACAAATAATCTTCAGCCACAGCAATGCAAAATAAATCTTTTTTTTGTACTACTGTATAACCAGCTAAAAATAAATTTTAAGCTGAATTAGCATAACTGTGATTAAGCCAATTAGAAGATATGGCCTGACATCTTTGTCTCATTATTCATAAACAATATTCTCACAAGCTTCACTCTCAATTACAGCTCTCAACCAAGATTTCAATAATTTGCTACCTTGATTTCAGAGCTGAAGAGAATGTTTCTCTCACTCTGGTAACCCAGCGTAACTGACACATAGGGCAAACCCCTTGATATCAGCCTCCACTTATCTACACCTGCTCATTGATCTCATTTCATGACATTTTGTCTTCTTTCCCACCAGCAGAAAGAAGATTACAGTCACACACCCACCCCCAAAAAAATGTGGGTTCTCTCTACCTGACCTTTTCTATTCTTCCCACCTTACAGCTAACATCTTCCAGGTCAAAACCAGTTAAGAGCAGCGTACATGTTAATGTAAACTCTAATCAGTGATGCCAACTTCTGCTTTCAATAAGTGAAACTCAAACTTTGAAGGAGGGAGTTTTTTTTCTTGCCAGAACCTTTCCATGAAAGCACTAGAGGTTCCAAACTAAAAACAGTGTCATACAATAATAGCTCCACTTTTACAATGTGTATGTGTGTGCTGTTTTCATATGTTTCATGCTACAAACTTGAACAGCCACATTCCTAACCCTACAATTCTCTGTTTCCTTCCCCGACTCCTGCCCTTAGCTCATTAACAGAAACTTTGGTCTCTTAACACCTCTTTCTCCAAAGGTCAATTTTAGCAGCACACTGGTTATGTCATTTCTAACAGAGAACACAAGATATAACACTCCAGATAGAACTAATCAGTCTCTGGCTCCAGCACAAAGCAAACATGCAAGATCATCTTTGGATGTTACCCAAAATACCACACTGCCAGACAATCCTTTAGTATCTAAAACTAAAGGATTATTATAAAAGAAATTAACAAGAAGAGAGTTGTTAAATGGTCAAAGCAAGCAGATACATACATATGATTTCAGAGTCTATATATCAAGTTCTTCAAGGCATTGGTGAGTTTGCTGGCTTGTGAAGTCCCTCTGGAACACATCCAAAGCCTGGATGGGTCTGTCAGTCCTTTGTTCAAAGCTTCAGTTTGTAGAGAAGTTACTCCAGAGGTGTGAAGCAGGAATGAAGACAAAATGGAGAAGATGCAGCTGCCCTTTTAAATTCTTTGCTGTGTGGCTTGTACCTGCTTTGTTCCAAACACAAACTCACAGAACATGGGCATGAAAAAGCTCTTGGAGTCCCCTGTCCACATGCATGTCCCTATATGTCCTGTTGATAGCCCCTCGATTCTCTCAATGGGTTCATTGTACAGCTGATTGCCTTTGATGGGCCATCAAGCAGACTGGATAGTGCTGATGCCAATCTGTCTGGGGTTGTCACCCAGAAACACAGCACAAGTTTGAGATACAAATATATCACACATATTTATAACCCACAATACAAAGATACATACATATAAACAAGATGATCATACTTAGCAAATCATAACTTTTCCATTGATACCTTAGATGGCATATCTTGTAAAATTCATTGCAATTTTGTAATATTGGTATCCATAATATTATAAATGGTCATCCATATTCCATACAGCATCACAGGTTTCATCAACCATCCTTAGCTGGACTGTTTTGTTTGTTGCTTCTCATGAGCTTCTCCCCTTCCGCCCCAGGCTCGCAAATGAAGCACTGAACAACAACAGGAATTATCTACAGTTCAACTACAGAGTTTTGTTATATGGAATGTGGCATGGCTGGAGTTCATCAAGATTTTTAAAAGGCCATTTGTGATAGGTGTAGAGACACCTTTGTAGAAGATAATTTAGAGATGCTCCCTCCCAAGAGACAGTATTATGAACATAGGAATGGGGGATGTGCCCTGAAGGCATGGATTGGGAACATCGCATGGCTGTGTGTAGCAGCTCACCAGATATGCTCTCCAGTGTGTTTTATTCAAGTTTTATTCCTCTCTCATTAACTGGTTTGTTATTTAATCAATCCCAATGTCTTTACAATAGCAACAATGCTAATTCAATGTTAAGGGTATTCTAAAAGATAGGGTATGAAAGTGAAATGACTGAAAAACCCAGCCTACACTGAGTAAGCATTTAACAGGATTGTCTTCTAGAAAAATATCTGAAAATCTGTGAGCAGCAGCTGCAGAATGATTACATTTACAAATGTAGTCCATACACCGAGACCTGATATACTCTTGGTTTGGTTAATTGCACTCAGTGTTAGAGTAAGAGCATCATGTTTTGGCAGATGTGGTCTATTCACATTTATCTCCAGAGCTGTTCCTGTTTGCCAATGAATTAATCCAAACACATGAACAGGAGAAAGTAAAACCAGGCAGAGTTTTTAGAAACTCCCTCGAAAGCTAAATCTTGCCCTGATGCTAGCACAGAAAGCGTGTGTGTGCAAAGATGCTTTCAGGTAAGTCCTCTGCTGTAGGAGACTTGACAGCACAGTACCATGATGTGCACACTGCTATTCTAACCCTCAGGAGCAAGATGTCCACCTTCTACAAAGTAGCGTTTGCTGCTCATAGTGTTAAGCTGGGGGCGAGGTGGGGAGCTCGGATCAGAAGCTAAATATGAGTCAACAATATAACACTAAAAAGAACAAGGAGTATTTGTGGCACCTTAGATACTAGCAAATTTATTTGGGCATAAACTTTCGTGGGCTAAAACCAACTTCATCGGATGTATGCAGTGGAAAATACAGTAAGAAGATGTATATACACAGAGAACATGAAAAAATGAGTGTTGCCATACCAACTATAACGAGACTAATCAATTAAGGTGGGCTATTAACAGCAGGAGAAAAAAACCCTTTTGTAGTGATAATCAGGATGGCCCATTTCCAACAGTTGACAAGAAGGTGTGAGTAACAGTGGGGGGAAAATTAGCATGGAGAAATAGTTTTTACTTTGTGTAATGACCCATCCACTCCCAGTCTTTATTCAAGCCTAATTTAATGGTGTCCAGTTTGCAAATTAATTCCAATTCTGCAGTTTCTCGTTGGAGTCTGTTTTTGAAGTGTTTTTTGTTGGAGAATTGCAACTTTTAGGTCTGTAATTGAGTGACCAGGGAGGTTGAAGTGTTCTCCGACTGGTTTTTCAATGTTATAATTCTTGACGTCTGATTTGTGTCCATTTATTCTTTTGCGTAGAGACTGTCTGGTTTGGCCAATGTACAATATAAAACTGTTGCCAAAAAAAAAAAGGGAGGAGGGAGAAACATCATTCTGGGCTGTATTAGCAGGAGTGTTGTAAGCAAGACATGAGAAATAATTCTTCCACCCTACTCCATGCTGATTAAGCCTCAGCTGGAGTATTGTGTCCAGTTCTGAGCACCACATTTCAGGAAAGATATGGACAAACTGGAGAAAGTCCAAAGAAGAGAAACAAAATAATTAAAGGTCTAGAAAACATATGTGGGTTTGTTTAGTCTGGAGAAGAGAAGACTGAGAGGAGACATGATAACAGGTTTCAAGAACATAAAAGATTGTTACAAGGAGAAGGGAGAAAATTATTCTCCTTAACCTCTGAGGATAGGACAAAAGGCAATGGACTTAAATTGCAGCAAGCGCAGTTTAGGTTGGACATAAGCAAAAACTTCTAACTGTGGTTAACGACTGGAATAAATTGCCTAAGGAAGTTATGGAATCTCCTTTATTGGAGATTTTTAAGAGCAGATTGGACAGACACCTGTCAGGGATGATCTAGATAATATTTAGTCCTGCCATGAATGCATGGGACTAGACTAGATGACCTCTTGAGGTCCCTTCCAGGCCTACAATTCAATCGCCAATGCACTGTAGGCTGAAGCTGCCTGGGCACATTGAAGGAGCTAGTAAAGCCAGCTTTTATGAAATAATCACAAAAATGTATTTTTGTAAAACTGAAGTGAATGGAGATTTCGGGTTTTGGGATTATGTTTTCATGGCTCACATATTCTTATGTTTATCAAGTGAATTGATTTTAATCAGAAATATGTTGGAGGCCAGGGTGAAAAAATCCTGGCTCTATTAAAATCATTGGAAACACTCCCCATTAAACTCAATCAAGCTAGGATTTCACCTACGGTGTTCGTGTTTTCTGAGAGGTTTGCTAAAAGCAGCAGCTAGCTAATTCATATAAAACTTCTTCACTTAAAGTTTTGGACCCTAGATGGTTTTGTATCATTATAACTTAGCATAACATGTCACATTTAATGCTGCAGTGAAGTCATGTAGCACAATTAATTTCAAACAGAAAATTATGCACAGTACCACCCATTATACATACCAGATAATGCAGACCTTATTGTACAAGTCTGAACTCTTCCAGATTTCTCATATAGACACAGGTTCTGGCAGTTAACTGAAAAATACTCTCTCTCTTCTCACCCACATCCATCATGAGCTCAAGAGACTGCCCCATCTCTTCTCTCTGCTATCTCAGAAATTCCCCTTTCCCTGACAATAACCTCCTAAATGTCTCTGCCCTTGAGATGTCTTCACTGGACAGCCTGCAGATCCTCTTTTTCTCAGATAAGCCTGAGCCACCTGACGCATTCCTATCATGCATTGCTCTACAATTTTTCTCTCAGAAGCACTTTACATAAATAGATCAGTCTGGATTGATGGATGCTCCAATTAAAATTTCTTAAAGATGTAGTAGTAGTAGTAGGCAGCCTATAAAAAGCTATGGAGAGAAATAAATGTGATTCAATTTCCACTATGAAGTTTTCTGTTTACAGTATCCACTGGGGACTCTTTCCACTTGAACTCTTTCACTCTCACTACTTGCTGTCAAAGGGTGAGATGACAGGCTGGAGTTGATGAGAGTTACCAGTGCTTGACATGCGTGGCAGTATACATAACAGCATTTGCTTTTTAATTAGTGGTTTGCAAACAAGGTACAGATCCCCTCCACCTCACAATAAATGCAAGCGATGGGGAAAGGAGAAGCAGTATTTGTTTGTTTTTATAATGTTTGAGAAGTGCTAAAAGTTGCCCATGAGTATTAGTGGACAGATGTAAAGTCAGTTTTAATTCCTTATATACTAACTGTGGTATATTGAGGACTGTGTTGGATTTGCAAGCTATCACTTTAAGAGTGGGGTTGGGGTTTTCCTGGTTTTTGCTTGCAAGCTAGGAGGCGGGCTCTGCTCTATGTGATCAGCAATCAGTTCTTCTGAAAGCCAACTTACAATAGATAGGGCAAGTTGTGAGTGAGTCTATCCTAAGGAGCAGCCCGTTTTCTGTTTTGGGGTTCTTGCATGGTTTAATTTTGAATTCTCAGAAATAAAGTAGACTATGTTGCAACTTTTCAACAAAGGTAATTCTAATTTTTCTCTGTGTATGCTGTGAACATAAACCGTAACAAACTCAAAACAATAAAGAGTTAATTGCTGGATCTCTGGGCCTGGTTTCACAGATTTCCTGCCCAGAAGGATCCGTTAGATCACCTAGTCTGACCTCTGTATAACACAACTTTTGTTTTACACCATCCAACAGTACAACCCAGAAAGTGGAACGTAACAAATGGCAGATCACGCTGCTCGGTTTTCAGGCTTGCCAGCTCACAACTATTTTAGTGAAGCATTGTTTGGCTCAATTTATCTTTCCAGCATAATATATTACTTTTGGCAATGTAATAGCAAAATGAATTGCCTATACTGCTGAATGGTGTGTGAACATAAATATCTCCTATTCAGAAGTGTCCAAACATGTATGCCATAACTGCAACTAGAAAAAACAAATATTGCTCTGCTTCATTCCACTCAAAGGGTCAAATCTTCTACACAGGTGTGAGCACACAACTTCTACTCAGAAAATTCCACTGGAACAATCTGCTGCTAAGCGGTAGGTTTTGTACAATTTCTTATGCTCCAACCTCACCACGAATAACTTGTCTCCAGACTACTGAGCTGGAGTTGTAGTTTATTCTAGAGAATACAAGAACCTTAATTAACCATTGCACATGCCAGCTGAAAGTGAGACCTAGCGTCCATCATCTCTGGGTTGCCAGGCTCATTTGCTAGAGTGAATCATCCAAACACACATTCCCAGGGTTCAGAAAGAATCAGAACATCCAAAGATACAGGGCACTTCAAGGTGCTCATTGTCAAAGCCAAGCCGATATTTATTTTATTAGAGACACATGGTGAGTGAAGAAATAGCTTTTATTGGACCAAATTCTGTTGGTGAGAGAGAAATTTTTGAGTTTACCCAGAGCTCTTCTTACCCTCTCCCGCCTTGTGTCTCTATTATCCTGGGACCAACATGGCTACAATAACACTGCAAACAACATTTATTTTATAAATATTGTTTTCACCAATGATTCTCTTTTCTTTCAGTCTGATGTGAAAGGCATTGCAGCCTGCACAGGCCTGGGAGTCAGGAGCACCTGATTTCCAACCCCAGCTTTGCCGGTAACTCACATATGAACTGCAGCAAGTCACTTTATCTCTGTCTCAGGTTCCTTTCCATACCCCTGCCTGTATCTGAAGAATACAAATCACCACACTTGGGACCCTTCCATTCTCCAGATATTAGGAACAGCCCCATCCTTGTTTTAGTACACAGCATCATGGAAGGATGCAGTAGGCTAGTGCGCGCTAACCTTTTGCCTGTGGAGAACGGAGTTCAAATCCTGTTTTGATCACAAATCAAAGCCATCTGGGGGGCTTTTTTCCTAATCTGTGTGCATGGCAAAAAACACTGTACTGAGCACAACTGGCATCCTCTGTTCAAACAGAGATCCACCAAATGGATTGCCTTTCTCAGCGCTACGTACACCTCTCTCCCTGCCCAGAGGCTCTGTTTATCTTTTTTACAAAATGGCCCCAACCAGGCAGAGAGGATTTCCCACCCGCAGGGCTGGCTGCAGCATGTCCTTGGTTGGGAGGAGCCCTATACAGAAGTAAATAAGAGTTCTGTGCATGCCTGCTCTGCTCAACCATTGCACATGTATCAGGAGAGATTGAGCCAATGCCCCTCTCCACCTCATGGACAGAGGTCCATCTCCCCTGTTGCATTCTTGGAATAATGACCCGCAAGGAGTTGTACAAATTACATTGCTTAGGGGCCTGCAAAAACTGGGTTTGGCACTGTCAAGAACAGACCATCATGCTAACGATGATGCTATAAATTCACTAGAGGTTCCACTGCTAGGAACTTTTTCCATTATACAAAAAAATCTTTCCTTCCTACAAAGTGTATGCACTATGGGAAATGCCTCCTCAATAGTAAGATGGAAAAATTCATTGCCTCTGCTTAAACTTGGAATTCTTGAGTGAACTGGGAATGCCAGCAATTGAAGAGCAGTAGCACGTCTCTCGCAAACAAATGCTCTATGAACAAATGCAGCCTCTACAAACCCTGCTGACGATGGTTAGATTTTTAGTGTGCATGCCAAGGTACAGTAACAGTAACATTAAGCCTTATTCAAGTTAGAATTATGAAAATTTGGCAGTTTCAATTTTCAAGAGCCTTTTCTTTATCCCTGTTCATACGTGTTCACAGCCTCTGATTTTAACTTAAGTTTGGGATTTAAACAAACACTGAGCTGAAAACCAATAATTGTACCTGCTTCTGAGATGAAATCATGAGGTTTGCATGGTTTCAACTACAAGTGGTCTCAATTGGAATATCAGATCCACATACACACATCAAATCTGGGGGTAGGTGGGCTTTAGAGATGATCCTAGAGCCAAATTTTACTGTTTGGCCATATCTCTAGTTTCAGGGCAAAACCATATATCGGTCCAGCCTTGAAAGTTAAGCAAAGGGCTTGGCTACACTTACAAGTTGCAGCGCTGGTGGAGGCTTTCCAGCGCTGCAACAACACCCCGTCCACACTTGCAGGGCACAACCAGCGCTGCAACTCCCTGGTTGCAGCGCTGGCTGAAAACCCATCCCGGCAGGGGTATAAGGAGTGCAGCGCTGGTGATCCAGCGCTGCCCAGCAGGTGTGGACACTCACCAGCGCTTTACCTGTCCTCCAGGGAATAAGTAGTTATCCCAGAATTCCTGTTCAGCCACTCTGCACATCAGTTTGCACTCTACTGCTCTTGCCTCAGGTGACCCGCCCTGTAAATGCCCCGGGAAATTTAAAAATCTCCTTCCTGTTTGCTGCAGCCAGGTGTGGAGTGCAATCAGTTTTAATCAGTTACAGGTGACCATGCCTCCACGCGGCAAACGAGCCCCAGCATGGAGCACTGGTGAATTGCAGGACCTCATCAGTGTTTGGGGTGAGGCATCTGTTCAGGCACAGCTGCGCTCCGGCCGTAGGAATTACGATATCTTTGAGCAGATATCAAGGGCCATGCTGGATCGGGGCCATGATCGGGACGCAGTACAATGCAGGGTGAAAATTAAAGAGCTGCGGAGTGCCTATTACAAAGCCCGAGAGGGGAATCGACGATCCGGAGCTGCTCCCACGACCTGCCGTTTTTACAGGGAGATGGATGAGATACTTGGGGGTGACCCCACTGCCAATCCCAGGATAACGATGGACACTTCTGAGCAGGCTGGGGGACAGGAGGAGGAGGCGGAGGAGGCGGCGGAGGCGGAGGCGTGGGGGGGGGAGGAAACCGCGAGTGAAGCTCCTGGCATGGGGGAAGAAACCGCAGATTCCCTGGAGGCATGCAGCCAGGAGCTCTTCTCAAGCCAGGAGGAAAGCACGCAATCGCAGCAGCCAGCAGTTGCAGAAGGACAAGCAGAGGAGCGTGTTACCGGTAAGCGGCTTTTATTTTCTGGGTGAAATGTTTCTGGAGAGGAGGGGGGGTTATGGATGCATGCATGCCAGCCTCTAGATGTGGAATAGCCCGTTGATGTGGTCTATCACGTCGCGGTAATCTGCCTCAGTTATCTCAGCAAAAGCTTCATCCAGAGCGTGGGCAATATGCCTGCGCAGGTTTATAGGCAGAGCCACTGTGTCCCTTGTCCCAGTGACGGTGACGCGTCCGCGCCACTCTTCTGCCAGTGGTGGGGGGACCATTTCTGAACACAGGCAAGCCGCATAGGGTCCCGGGCGGAATCCACATTGCTCTAAAAGAGCCCCCGCTGTTCCCTAGTGACTCGCAGTAGGGAAACATCTTCCAGGATTAAGTCCTGTGAAAAATGTTGGGAGACTCTTTAGTGAAGAGATAGGGAGATAAGATCACCCCTGCATCTGCATCTTCATTTCACTCAACCCCTCTAGCACTCCAGATTACCCGAAGCAACCAGCTCCCCTCTTACACCCAAGCCCCACTTCTCCCCATATAAGCACTGCTCACTCACCATGTCGTGGCTTCTGTAGTGTTATGCGTGTGGGTAAAAGAATGCTTAAATAAGAACTCACTCCCTCAGTGTAACAATTCATGTCTGGAGATAGTGGATACAATGCTGCCCGTGTTAAATGTTGTCATTTCTGTTTCTACAGTGACCTTGACTACTGGACTGCCCAGATGTTCAACATCACAGAGGCTTCAAAATTTGAGAAAAAATCCCCGAAACAGCAAAGAAGACATGCTGAAAACTGTTCTTAATCAGTCTGCTCGAGAGAGTAAGGACTTGAAGGATTGGCGAGAGAAAGAAAGCAGGACACGCAAGAGAAATGCAGTGGCCAAGAGGAAAACCACGGAGCGGCTGCTAAGCATCCTGGAGCGCCAAGCGGAGTCTATAGAGTCACTCGTTGCCATGCAAGCAGAGCACTACCGTGCTACTCCCCCACCCGCCCCGTCCTTTGTGCCTTGTGCCCCAATGTCAGCTCAAACCACCTTTCCCCAGCATCCAGGTTCTTACCACCACCAGCTGCCTCCAACACCTGTACGTTCCCCAACCAGCCCTGATACCTACCACCACCCTTACCCTCTGCATTCAACCCCCATCACCATGCAGTATATGAACCCTGAAGTGCAGGATTCATTAAACAGCAATCCAGACAGGGCATATGCAAACTTGTGACTGTACAGTTCACCAACCCACACCCCTGCCCTCTTGTGTTCATGAAATGTTGTGTGTCTGTCTGTCTGTCAAGGAAGTTTTTTTCTTTTCAATAAAACAATTCTTGGCTTTGAAAACAGTCTTTATTATAGCAGATAGTGAAAGATACCTTAGCCCAGTAAAGAAAGAGGCACTACAAATCATATTATTATTATGGATAATAGCATAACAGTGTAAGCAGTGCAATTCACTCCCATGCAAGGCAGCAAACATTATTGTTGGCTTTCAGCCTCAAATTCTTCCCTCAAGGCATCCCTAATCCTTGTAGCCCTGTGCTGGGCCTCTCTATTAGCCCTGCTCTCTGGCTGTGCATATTCAGCCTCCAGGACTTGAACCTCGGTGGTCCATGCCTCACTGAATGTTTCACCCTTCCCTTCACAAATATTATGGAGGGTACAGCAAGCGCATATAACCGCGGGGATGCTGCTTTCCCCCAAGTCTAGCTTCCCATACAAGCAACGCCAGCGGGCTTTTAAACGCCCAAAAGCACACTCCACAGTCATTCTGCACCGGCTCAGCCTGTAGTTGAACCGGTCCTTGCTCCTGTCAAGCTTCCCTGTATAGGGTTTCATGAGCCAAGGCAGTAACGGGTACGCGGGGTCTCCAAGGATCACAGTGGGCATTTCGACATCCCCTACTGTGATCTTCCTGTCTGGGAAAAAAGTCCCTGCCTGCATCTTCCTGAACAGGCCACTGTTCCGAAAGATGCGTGCATCATGCACCTTTCCAGGCCAGCCTGTGTAAATGTCAATGAAACGCCCGCGGTGATCCACAAGCGCCTGGAGAACCATAGAGAAATACCCCTTCCGATTAACGTACTCTGATGCCAGGTGGGGGGGGGCCAGAATAGGAATATGCGTCCCATCTATCGCCCCTCCACAGTTAGGGAAACCCATGTGTGCAAAGCCATCCACAATGTCCTGCACGCTCCCCAGAGTCACGGTCTTTCTTAGCAGGATGCGATTAATTGCCTTGCAAACTTGCATCAAAACGATTCCCACGGTCGACTTTCCCACACCAAACTGGTTCCCGACCGACCGGTAGCTGTCTGGAGTTGCCAGCTTCCAGATTGCAATAGCCACTCGCTTTTCCACCGTCAGGGCAGCTCTCAATCTTGTGTCCTTGCGCCGCAGAGTGGGGGCGAGCTCAGCACACAGTCCCATGAAAGTGGCTTTTCTCATACGAAAGTTCTGCAGCCACTGCTCGTCATCCCAGACTTCCATGACGATGTGATCCCACCACTCAGTGCTTGTTTCCCGAGCCCAAAAGCGGCGTTCAACGGTGCTGAGCATTTCCGTAAATGCCGCAAGCACTTTAGTGTCACACGCGGCAGGCAAATCCATATTGATATCATCGTCGGAATCCTCACTGTCACTTTGGAGCTGAAGGAATAGCTGGACTGCCAAACGTGTTGTGCTGGTGACACTCATCAGCAGAGTCCTCAGCAGATCGGGCTCCATTTGCCACAGAAATCGCGATTCACACAGAGAGTAACAGAAAGACACTCACAATGGCGCCAAACGCTGCTGGAAAGAGTGAATGCTGGGATGTGAAGCGATGCACCACGGGGCGCTGGCAAACAGGAAGCGGAATGACCCGCACACTTCCTTCCCCTTCCCACAATACTCAGCGCCAAAACGGCGCCAAAACGGGACGAGGTGCTCTGTGGGATAGCTGCCCACAATGCACCTCTCAATACAGCGCTGGAAAGTGCTGCAAGTGTGGCCACACTGCAGCGCTGGTAGCTGTCAGTGTGGCCACACTCCAGCGCTGGCCCTTCCACAGCTGCATGACCAGCGCTGTAACTCCCAGCGCTGCAACTTGTAAGTGTAGCCAAGCCCAAAGAAATTATTATCTCTAGACTATCCTGGGCCTTGTTTCTAGTTAATAATGAAACCCAAACCAGGCATGCTCTTCAAGGGTGGGGCTTTTGGTTCTAGTGAGTTTTCACCTTCCATAACACCTGCCTTCAGCCCAAATTACCATTAAAAAGCAGCTGAGATAATCCTTATTACATTGGAGAACTAAAAAATGTCTTGGAAAATGGGCTGTTTAAACTGCAGAAAACAAAAAGCTGGCTGCTTTGAATACTTCTAATTAATTATTGCCTACCACCAGCAACTTCATTCATCAAGTTGGTTTTGCAAGTGTAATGGTGTGTAACAGAGTCTGCTACTATATGGCTTCCTGGAGCAAAGGGCAAGAACAACTAGTGAAGTTTAGCAAAAATCTGGCATTTCTTATACTTAGAAACTAAAGAGAATGCAATACCTCCACTAGTTTTAATTTCTATTTTTTATTAAAAGGTAAATAGAACTACTGTCAGTACCAGGCATCCTTTTACATAAGCCATAAGAGCATTAGGTGTACAAGAGAATACAGTGAGTTATAGGTTAGCTTGAATTCAAACTAAGTCATAAAAGATACAACAGTGATTTGTTTTTAATCAAGTCTTTCCACTTGCTCCAACTTTCCTTAGATAGTTGTGTTCAGTTACTGCAAAACAGGCAGTAAGTCTTTCAATTTCTCTTAGTTGTTGGCTTTTATTCTTGCAAACAGCAGTTTCACCTCAATTCACAGAAGATTATTTAATGTATATTAATGTTTCTGTCAAACATAAAGGTTCTCTAAAGATCTGCACTGTACATATTTTATTTATCAGTAAATGTCTGTCAAATCCTCTAAGACCAAGAGTGAGTCAAGTGCTCACAGAACGTTAAGATTCCTAAACACCCACTTTCTAAAAGTAAAAGGCAGACACACTCCAGGAGCGTTAGCTTTTGACATTTCGGAACCATTTTACCAACCCATTGTACTGCAGCTAAATTACAGCACGGTTTCCCCACTACCCTCGCTTTTCTTTTGTTCCACAGGGCTAGTTCACTGAGTACATCCTGGAATTCCTGAGTTCAAATTACCTAGGATGATAGCTGTTAAGAGACTGCTCTACATTTGTATATATGTAAATAGTTAATAAATAAGGTGCCAGTAGACGGTGCTCAAGAATATTTAGCATTGCTCCTGGGTTTTGTTACCAGTCGCTAAAACTACTTGTTCTTCCTGCACTGTAAAAGGCTTCCTCTGTGGAGCGCTTTACATCAGCAAACAACTTATCTTTACAGTGTCAATCAATATACGGTGAGTGACATTAACAAACAGCATTAGCTGCATGATATTTTACTACGTTGGTTAACACAAGAAATACTGCAGATACATTGGTAAATTTACCAAACTATGGGTATTAAATGCTAACTGCTTTTTAATGTAAGCTCCTTGGGGGTAGGAATTGCTTTTCTCCTCGGTGTACGTATTACTTTATAGTACAATAAGGCCCTATCCAATGGGGCTTTGAGTTGCTGAAGCAATTCAAATGATAAATTACAATAATGCCACCCAGAAAGCCTTGGACAGCGTCCCTCACCAAAGGCTCTTAAGCAAACTAAGCAGTCATGGGATAAGAGGGAAGTCCTCTCATACATCAGTAACTGGTTAAAAAATAGGAAATGAAGGGTAGGAATAAATGGTCAGTTTTCAGAATGGAGAGAGGTAAATAGCTGGGTCCTCCAAGAATCTGTGCTTGGACCTGTGCTGTTCAACATATTCATAAAAGATCTAGAAAACAGGGTGAACAGCGAGGTGCCAGATGATACAAAATTACTTAAGACAGTTAAGTCCAAAGCTGACTGTGAAAAGTTACAAAGGGATCTCACAAAATGGGTGACTGGGCAACAACATAGCAGATGAAATTCAGTGCTGATAAATGCAAAGTGATGCATGTTGGAAAAATACTCCCAACTATACATACAAAGCTATGGGGTCTAAATTAACTGTTACCAGTCAAGAAAGATCTTGGAGTCATCACAGACAGTTCTCTGAAAACATTTGTTCAATGTGCAGCAGCAGTCAAAAAAGCTAACAATGTTAGCAACCATTAAGAAAGGGATAGATAATAAGGACAGAAAATATCATATTGCCACTATATAACTCATGGTATGCCCCACCCTGAATATGCATGCAGTTCTGGTTGCCCGATCTCAAAAAAGATATGTTTGAATTGGAAAAGGTGCAGAGAAAGGTAATAAAAATGACAGCTTCCATATAAGGAAAGATTAAAAAGATGAGGACTGTTCATCTTAGGAAAGAGACCACTAAGGGGGGATATGACAGAGGTCTATAAAATCATGAATGGTGTGGAGAAAGTGAATAAGGAAGTGTTATTTATTGCTTCACATAACACAAGAACCATTGAACATAATAGGTAGCAGATTTAAAACAAAAGGAAGTATTTCTTCACACAATGGACAGTCAACCTCTGGAACCTATTGCCACAGGATGTTGTGAAGCCCAAAAGTATAACTGGGTTCAAAAAAAGAATTAGATAAATTCATGGAGGATAGGTTCATTAGAGGTTATTAGCCAAGATCATGAGGGATGCAACCCCATTCTCCATGTGTCCCTAAACCTCTGGTTGCCAGAAGCTCTGACAGGACAATAGGGGTGGACCATTTGAAATTGCCCTGTTCCATTCATTCCCTCTGAAGCATCTGGCACTGGCCTCGGTCAAGACAGGATACTGGGCTAGATGGACCACTGGTCTGACCCAGTATGACTGTTCTTATGTCCTTACTAAAAAGAAAACCACCACCAGTAAAAAAAAATATTCTCTTAAGTGATGGGAAACAATGAGCTCTCCATCCCTTTGGGTGATTTTGGACTGACTGTTTATTTTAAGATGGGATACCAGTTCCTGCTTGTGAAATCCCATACTTTCAGATTAATGATGAATTTCTGATGTAATATCACAGACTTACAAACTGGTTATCAGGGGACAATGAAAGAACTGGTTAAAAAGTCAGGACGCAGATGCTCAAACTACCCTTTTTACTTAGCTGAAAGACTCCTCACGAAAACATGGCAGCACAACCCCACCTCTCCAACAAGCATGGCGCAGCATCACATACGCATTGGAACAAGCAAATCATTTCACTACTTAAAGATAAATTTTACCTGCAAGTTAAGACACAACTTCATATGTAATCTATGCACACAAACACTTACACACTGGGTGTGTTTCAAAATGGGTGCACAATTCAGTATAAAAGAGTGAATAAATGCTTTATTCCTGCTGCTCCTCCTTACTCTCTTCATTATCAGCATGTACACCAGGTCCAAAAACTATAAGACACCATTTCAAAACGCTACCTCTGTACATGAACACAGATGAAAACTTACCTTACTGCTATTCCACTCTAAACAGGAGGTAATTCACTGGAGGGGGAAGGAAATCCTATTCCTTTTGTGTGCGGAAACTCTCATTCAAACTATTCACAATCAAAGCTACCATTTGCTTTTCATAACGATACCCAAAACCTTGCACAAATTCTTTGAATGACCTTGGATGTATTTTAGGAAGATATGGTACTATCAAATTATCAATAGAATAAGTCGGACATAAAGGCAAAAGAAAAACATTGGTAAGCAATATACTGGGATCTCTGAATGCAAGAGCTATTCCTTGTTCATGGTGTCTTTGGTGATACTCCCATATCAAGAGAGTTTTACAACCTACAAAAAACAGACGACACATATTCTCTTCATTGTTCACAAAGAATTATACAGTACATGTGAAGAGAGGGACTGCCAGGAAACAAGGGAGTAAGACTATTTCATTGATTCATTCAGATTAATTTATATCTAAGAAAATAAGACTATGGAAGACGGATCTCCTGAAATGGTCTTTCCTTTAAATCTGGAAATCAGTATTCCAGCCAATTTTCATTAGAAAAAATAAACTTAGGGACCTGATCTGTAGGGATTTAACACTGCATATAAGATTCTTGGATAATTTTAAAGCATTAAAAAAAAAGATAACTGTGTAGTTTGAGGGACTGGCAATGAGACATGGATCCTTTTACCTCTAGGTCACCAATTCAAATTCACACATTAGCTACTTGCTGGAAGGCAGATGGGTCGCACCAAAATCCAGGGTATTGCCTAATGATCGCACCATGATAAGTATCTTATGTTTAAAATCTATATTCCAGCCTCAGATCAGTGAAAGGGACATACAGGGTTTAATAGAATGAGAATGAATAGATCTGCTCACCTGACTAGAGGAAGAGACATACATGCTTATATACAAAAGCTCCACATGAGCAGATTAGATAAAACATTTGTAGAAATAGCGTAGAGGACAATCCTGCACTGTAGCAAGTGGGCTTATTTGGGGGAACAGACTAGATGATTCTACAGATCATTTCCAGAACCAATCACCCATGATCCATGTTGCTTTAACCACCACATTCAAAATAAATAAAAACCATGACAAAGTCCTTAATCTGCATTAATTGCTTTTGAATGTTAGGAGTATTCACCTTCTGCTTTCCTAGACACTACTGTGCTAATAAACGATGGTCACATAAATACCACCCTATACCGGAAACCCACTGACCACTATACTTACTTACATGCCTCCAGCTTCCATCTCAGACACACCACACGATCCATTGTCTACAGCCAAGCTCTAAGATACAACCGTATTTGCTCCAATCCCTCAGACAGAGATAAACACCTACAAGATCTCTATCAAGCATTCTTAAAACTACAATACCCACCTGCTGAAGTGAAAAAACAGATTGACAGAGCCAGAAGAGTACCCAGAAGCCACCTACTACAGGACAGGCCTAAAAAAGAAAATAACAGAACGCTACTAGCCATCACCTACAGCCCCCAACTAAAACCTCTCCAGCGCATCATCAAAGATTTACAACCTATCCTTAAAGATGATCCCTCACTCTCACAGATCTTGGGAGACAGGCCAGGCCTCGCTTATAGACAGCCTCCCAACCTGAAGCAAATACTCACCAGCAACCGCACACCATACAACATAAACACTAACCCAGGAACCTATCCTTGCAACAAAGCCCGATGCCAGCTCTGTCCACATATCCATTCAAGTGACACCATCATAGGACCTAATCACATCAGACACGCCATCAGGGGCTCGTTCACCTGCACATCTACCAACGTGATATATGCCATCATGTGCCAGCAATGCCCCTCTGCCACGTACATTCGCCAAACCGGACAGTCTCTACGCAAAAGAATAAATGGACACAAATCTGACATCAGGAATCATAACATTCAAAAACCAGTGGGAGAACACTTCAACCTCTCTAACCACTCAGTGACAGACTTGAAGGTGGCAGTTTTGCAACAAAAAAACTTCAAAAACAGACTCCAAAGAGAAACTGCTGAACTCGAATTAATATGCAAATTAGATACAATTAACACTGGCCTAAACAGAGACTGGGAATGGTTGGGTCATTACACTAATTGAATCTATTTCCCTATGTTAAGTTCTCCTCACACCTTCTATGGGCCATCTTAATTATCACTTCAAAAAGTTTTTTTTCCTCCTGCTTATGATAGCTCATCTCAATTGATTAGACTTTTCCTGTTGTTATGCATACTTCCACCTTTTCATGTTCTCTGTATGTATAAATATCTCCTGTCTGTATGTTCCATTCTATGCATCCGAAGAAGTGAGCTGTAGCCTTCAAGCTTAGTGGAAGGGCCATCACATTTACATGTACACCCTAAAATGTCATGCCAGGCATGCCTATAAATGTATTTGGACAACAGTTGTTACCAGCTCTCAATCGTATTGCGAGTCTTAAGAGATTTGGCATTTCTTTTCAAGTTTCTAGCTCCCTCCCCCCCAGCATGGTCATGAAGAAAAGCTGAAAAAACATGCATCGGAAAGGCTCAGAAATCAGAAGGCAAATAAAAAGGAACCACACAGTTTTTAAATCTCATTAATTTTAAGTGCGTCTCATGGTTTTGTGGACCTGACTCAATTTTTGAGCCCTTGGGATTGGCAATTCTGCTATACATCTTCCAGGACTATTTTTTTCGTGTAAATGTCAAGACATCTTCAATTTATTTTCCATTGGGTTAAATAATAAATGATTTTTGCAAGTTTTTCTATCATACTTTTTATGTGAAAATAAGAACAGCCATTTTCAAGTATCCAAGATGTCACCATTGCTCTACGGTTGGCTGTTCCCAGGAGGAGATAATGATTCAGACTGTGCTGCAGGGTAGCAGTTTTGAAATTTCTCTCTTCTTTCTTTGCAAACAAGTTCTGGTATGCACACTGTGCTCAAGGTCATGGACTTGCTAGCTATTGGCCCTACAATCTGAAAAAAATATTAAAAATTTTAAGTGACTATTTGGCCTCCACTTCTACTCAGCTGCTCCTTTATCTCATTTCTGCTAATGATAGCCCCAATTTCTATGTTTTAGCATATGCATTTCCTATTAGGCTCCTGAAGAAAACATGCATTAAGAACCTGGAAGTGGGCTCTCCAAACAGAGGATAACGGTACATATTGTAAGAACTGCATTATACCATGCAGAATGTGAAAATATATGTTAAATCATGGAATCAGTCCTTCCTCATATGGACAATCCTGCCACCATCAATGAGATTGCTCATGTAAGCAAAAGTGGAATGATAGTTTGCTATTACCTATTATTTTAAAGTGGATTATCTAAAAATTGACAACAGAAAATTACTATCTACTGCAGGTATTTGTAGCTGTGTGTAAATATGTAGTAAAATCTTTCAGAAAGCATTCCCAAGTTCAGATCTTCTAACCAAAGTGCAAGCCTGGGGCAAATTTTTATGGCTGAGCTACAGTATTCATTCTTAAAAACAGGGAGGGGTACATAAAGGATATACTGACAGATTCTTAATTATTACTGTCCTGAAAAAATTTAGCTGAACAAAAGAGCCAGGGGGAAAGCCCTCTTCAAACATAAAACCCAATATGAACTGAATCAATAAAATAATTAGACAATAAAAATCATAGGAAACAGATCTAGGACTTACCTCAGAGTGTGAAAAAATGCACTGAATTAGTAAATATCTTATTTTTAAGTGTAAATTGACAAATTCGGTGGCATTAATTTACACAGCAAGTGGCAGGTAACTGACTTCTATATCACCATGAAAATGCATAGGAAGCAATTAAGTTTATTACAGGAGAAAAATAGCTCAGCAGCCTTTTGAAAGAAGAGAACCTTCCTGCTGGAATTCTCTGCTTTCTACTTATCTGTCATGAATGGATTTCAGCGATTCAAATGCAACAGAAAAAACATCAGCACCACCCCTAAAACCTGGAACATGCTTATCCTAACCTAAACCAAACACTCTGCTGCATTGAATGCCATGGTACAGGGTTGATCCATTCCATAAACTAAGTTAACATATAAATAGAAGGACATGTACAATGTCCTGACATAATTATCAGGCAAAGCACTTTTACAATGTATTTACATTCTAATACAATTTCTATAATAATTGTATTTAGGTAGAGTAAATACAGCCATTGGACAGCTGATTATTAATTGACATCATAGGCCTTGCAAAGAAAAGGAAGCAGCAAATTCGATGGTACACCACAAGATGGATCAATGAGAGAGGGTCCAAGTTTTTAGAATAGTGTCATATCAATAGCAAATGAAGCAGAGCATTGCTGCAAGTTAGATAGAGAGAAAAGCTGACAAACCATGCAGCAGTTGCTTGGATGGGAATAGTACCAAGGCCGAGGTTGAGCCCACACCGGCTTATGGGGAGGCTGGAGCATGGGTGGGCCACAGCCTAGGTTAGGGGAGGCTTAGCCTCTCTCTATGATACGCACTGCACCTGAGGGTTGACATACAAAGCAGATTGCGATCAGAATGACTATCGCTCTGTCTTGTCAGATCTTGAGGAGCACCCGAGGCAGGAGCAGTAGAGGAAGGAAGGCGTAGTTGATTTGGTCTAACCTGAAGAGTAGGAGAGCATCACCCAGAGTGGTGGCCAAGAGCTCTGCTGAGCGAGTCCGTGAGCACATTCTGTGTCCCCAGGAGATAGGTTGAGGACAAGAGGATCTGGTGAGTGATACACCAATTCCAGAGACTGACTGCTTCTGCGCATAGAGCAGTTGATCTTGTGCCTCCATTTTTTTGATTTAGAAGACAGTGATGGTGTTGTCCGACATTATGAAAATGTGATGAGAACAGATGACAGGGAGAAAGGATTGAGATGCTTTCCTTACATCTTGAAGGTCCTGGATATTTATGTTCATCCTTGATTCTTGTAGAAACCACATTTCCTGTATCATGTAATCATCCATGTGCGTTCCCAGCCAACAAGGAATCATCTTGTCCAGGAAGGACAGGGAAAAGGGAACCTCTTAACAATAAAATGCTCCCCTCCCTCATGGGGTCCCCTGGGTAAGCACCAGCGTTGTATATTGAAAATGCCATTATATGCATTGGGAAGTATCATGGGAAGGGTTAAAGTGTGAGTGTGGAATGGAAGATTCCTTTGCAGGTTACAAAAGGCCAAAGGAGGCAGAAGGGAGAAAGGAACGGGTTAACTCGATGATCCAGCTAGGCCCGAAGATAAGGAACGAAACTGCAGCCTAAGGCCAGCGCACACAAACAAGCTCTCTGCTGCCAAACAGCCAGAAGCCTGTGTCTCAAACCCCAGCCAGCCGTGAGAAAGGGAGAACTGAGCCAGAAAGAACTGAAGGGGGTTGCAAAACCAGTAAGATTGTGAAGGCCAGTGAGTTGAAAAACAACAGTCTCGCAACCTTGAAACCGGTGTGTTTTGGGGAAACTAAGGGAGCCACGGAAGACTGGTTCGGACTGGTACCGAGAGCACGGGGGGGGGCGAAGGTCCCTGGACGAAAACGCCCCCTGGAAGAACCCAGGCCTTAAAACCCTCCCGAGAGCCGAAGCAAGTTAGAGATTTGCAGCAGACCTTAGACGACCTGTGCACAGGGCAGAAATCTCATCTACCCTTCCCCCTTTTCTTCTTACGTTACACCCAGGCTTGGCCAGCCTTGGGTTGTGCATGTGTAAGTATGAAAATGGGTTAAGGCTCAGGCACTAATGCTTTCTTCCTTCCTCTGAATGACATAGGGTGCAACCAGCACTCACCACTGTTATTTGGTTAATAAAGCTTTAAACTTAGTCACTTGGTGTGCTCCTTCATCTCCTCCCTTAAAGATCCTGCAGCCTCAGCCTGATCACCTGAAGCCCCAGGCAGATTGGCAACATAAATCTGTCACACCTCTATACGTGACATGGGTCTATTCACCACTGCAAGGATGACAGTATCCTGGTGGGGACTGTCAGCATGAGGTCCATGGCGTAACATTTTGGTGAGTAAACTGTGTTGAGCCACATCTGGAGGCAGCAAAGATGGAGCTGAGTGAAGGCAGTCACATATGTACATGAAGCCAAGTGGCCAAGGAAGTATAGGCAAGTCCTGGCTGGTACATAAGGATTGCTGATGATGTAAGTTATGTTTCTCTCATGTGTGGAACCTGTCCATTAGTAGGTAGGCCCATGCTGTGACTGAATTGATGGTGGCCCCTATAAAGTCCAGAGATTATGTAGGGTCTAGGATCAATTCTCAACATTGATGCTGACTCACAGGGATGAAAGAATGGCAAGTAGCATGGAGGTTGAAACTCAGGTTTCGTGCCTGATCATGCAATTAGAAGCCAGCCATAGAGATATGGAAACACCAGGACCTTGTGACATCTGATATAGGCCACTACGATGGAGAAGACTCTGGGAACTATGGTTATTCTTAAGGGGAGCACCTTGTACTGGAAATGGTGGGTGCTGACTGTGAATCTCAGGACATGTGTGGCCTGGGTGAATATCAATGTAAAAATAAGGGTTCTGCATATTGAGAGCTGTAAACCAAGTGCTTTTTTCTAAGGATGAGATAATAGCTGCCAGTATGACAATATGAAACTTGGGTTTGTGGATGAAGCAACTGAGATGATGGAGGTCCAGGATTAGTCTCCATCTGCTTTTCTTCTTGGGTATCAGGAAGTAAATTGATTCCCATTCCCTAATATTTCAGGGGAATGTGTTCTACCTCTCCCCATTGTAGTAAGGAATTCACCTCTTGGGGGCGAGAATGCTGTCATGAGAGTGGTCCCTGAGGAGGGGAGTTTTGGAGGAGGTAGCATGATGAATTTGATCGTATAACAATGGTGGATGACATTCAGCATTCATTTGTCCATTGTTATTGCACTTGAATAAAGACTGCTAAATGACCCCCAAAGGGGGGTACTGTGGTTGTGAGGTGGCAGTCAAGTTGGTTGGTGGTTCTTGAGGTTGTTTCAGAAATATCTCTTAGTTGGAGGTTGAAACTGTGAAATGGAAGCCTGTGACGGAGGTCCTGGGAAGTTGGATCTCTGGGTCTTCTGTTGCTTTCTTGGTAGATCATAAGGTCTCTGAGACTAGAATTGGGGGGACCTGTAGTGTGTGGGTGGCAGGCGGTGGAACTTATGCTTTGGGGCAGGAGTGTGGATGCCCAGCAAACAAATGCTGGCTCAAGAGTCCTTGAGGGTATGTAGGGAATCATCTGTCTTTTGATTAAAAAGATGGGATTCATCAAAGGGGAGGTCTTTGATAGTGTTTTGCATTGTCCTGAGGGAAACTGGAAAAGTGGAGCCAAGACTCTCTACGTATAACTATGGCTATTGTCACAGCCCTGGAACAGGTATCTGCTGCTTCTGTGCTGTTTAAAGTGCTGTTCTGGCTACTAGCTTCCCTTACTCGGTGGGTGTCTGAAAATGAATCCAGTCCTGTTTTGGGAGTTGATCAGCAAATTCCTCAAATTTAATGTAATTCAGGCAGTCTTATTTGGCTAGTAATGCCTGATAGTTCAAAATCCTGAACTGCAGACTGGCTGAGAAAAAGACCTTACTCCCCAAAAGGTTCAAATGATTGCCCTCTTGTCAGCTGGAGTGGCACGAGGGTGCTGTTGTCTGGCTCATTCAGTGGCTGCTTGGACAACCAGAGAGTTTGGGAAGGAGGGGGTGCGAGAAGAGAAACTCAGCCAGAATGTAGTAGCATCTTTCTGCCCCTTTGGGGATAGGTGTGCATGTGGCTGGGGTGTGCCGTACTGTCCTGGCAGGCTCAAGAATGGCATTCACTAATGGCAGTGCAACTCTAGTTGGTCCCGAGGAGTGGAGGATATCCTGGAGTTAATGCTGGGTATCTTAGATTTCCTCTAGGGAAATTTGGAGTTCCCCAGCAACTCTGCACAGTAGCTCTGGAACTGCCTAAAGTCATCCAGAGGTGAAAGGGATCCCTCATCAAGGAACAGGTGGGAAATCTCACCGGTTCCGGTGGCACCGTCAGAGCTGGGCTAAGGGGTTCCTCCTCCATCAATGGATCCGAGCATCTGCTAGAAGAAGCCCTCAATGGGGAGGAAGGTGAAGGTTCCTTCACAGATCAGGCTGGTTCTGAGAGAGGGTATTGGTCCCCTCCATGGGCCAATAGAGCTCCAGGGTCCAATATGGCCAATAGTTAGGATCCAGAGGATGTTGAGGTGGTCCCCATGGCATGGGATATCAGTGGCTTCGTGGAGACTGGAGCGGAGGATGGAGTTGACCAGGATGGCCTTCATGAGAGCATGTATGGGTGGTACAACGTCAGTGGTCCCTCCGTGGCTCAAACTCGTGGAAGGAGCATCCACTTTCTTTGCTTTTCAGGAAGACTTATTCCCAGTTTTATGGGTATGCTTCCTTAGTTCCCAACTACATCCCAGCATGGGGTCCACAGTGGTGGTACTGCTGGTGCCGGATTTGGAGTTGGTACCAGGAGGTGCATTCCTCGCGATTACAGGCCAATGTGCAGGGAGGTCCCCCAGCCTGGGTCAGAGTGAGACCTTATGGCAACTTCCATGATGTGCTCCCAGAGGCAGAGTGCCTGGCCTTCTCGGGTACAGCTAGGGAAAGACTGGCAGATACTCAGGGACGGCTCTAGACAATTTGCCACCCCAAGCACGGAGGGTCTGCTGAAGCCGCGGGACCAGTGGACCCTCCGCAGGCACGCCTGCGGGAGATCCACCGAAGCCGCAGGACCAGTGGACCCTCCGCAGACAAGCCGCCGAAGGCACCCTGCCTGCCGCCCTTGCAGCGACCGGCAGAGCGCCCCCCGCAGCTTACCGCCCCAGTCACGCGCTTGGAGCGCTGGTGCCCGGAGCTGCCCCTGCAGATACTACACCTGGATGAGATATGAACTTCCTCCAAGCAGTAGAGGCAGCTCTGGTGTTCATCACTGACTGAAAAGGAGCACAGGCAGGAGGAATGGAGTTTAAAGCCCTGGGTCCTGGGCATAGTCCAGCACAGTAGAACCTCAGAGTTACAAACACCAGAATCGCTAACTGACCAGTCAACCACACCCCTCATTTGGAACCAGAAGTATGCAGCAGGCAGCAGCAGAGACCAAAATAATAATAAAATAATAATAATAATAATATTAATAAAACAAACTACAAAAGAATAAAGGGAAAACAGCATTTTTCTTCTGCACAGTAAAGTTTTAAAGCTGTATTAAGTCACTGTTCAGTTATAAAACTTCTGAAAGAACAACCATAATATTTTGTTCAGAATTACAAACATTTCAGAGTTTGTACAACCTCCATTCCCAACATGTTCGTAACTCTGAGGTTCTATTGTACCTGTGTGTGTGTTGGGGGAAGGGAGCGGAAAGACATGATCTATCTATACTAATCACTAAAAACTATTATAAACTGCAATACAATTTTTAAAACTATGATAAGATTCTAAAATTCTAAAAACTATTTACAACTATGTATTTAAAGATGCATCAGAGATGAGGACACTGGAAGTCCCAACCCAGACCATGCGGCGGCGAGAAGGAAAGAGGGACACCTACAATCCCCTTAATATTTCCTATTTCAGATCTCCACCACCAATCTCAAACCCTCAGCATCTGAACAATTTTCTACTGGCAGGTCATCAGTGCAGAATCCGAAGACAGAACCCCTTCACAGCAGCATGTTTTGTTAAACTGTTCAAAATGACTGGGTTTTTGAGTATTTAACCCATAATTTCCTAAATTATCCTGCATAGCTTTATGCTCTGATAGCTTGTGTCACTGGTACAAATGAATCTCACATCACCAGAAGCATCTCAGCCATATGACAACGCTGTCAAAAAGTAGTTTAGCATACATGGAATATAGGATGTGCCAGAAATAAGGAATCCTACATTCATCACACCTGGTGTCCTGCCTTCAGCAGTTACCACTGCTTGGAAGAGAAAACCTCACAAAACACACCTGGTCAACTGGGTAGTGCCATACATTGGGTCTGGTGAAAGAGCATATCTTCCTTTACAATTAGAGAGAGAGAGAGAGAAAACTAACTTTCTTAATTAATCAGTGTTATGGCACAGAAGCAATACAACATGACCTGTTACTATGTCATACTGAAACTAGTAGCTAGGATGCAGGTGAATACACAGTAAGAGTTCAGGGTATCTGGTTGTTTGGCAATTACAACACAGCTTTGACAAAGTTGGTAAGATTATATCAAAAACAGCAAACTGGGCTGGGTAGCAACCTACTGGCATCTAACTGTGCCAGCACACAAAGCATCCTAGTGCAGATCCCTTGCCCCTCAAACCCACATGGGCTAAGAGTAGTACAGTGGCAGCATACCAAGTTCCTAGGTGGAGCAGTGGGAGAGAGAACGGTTTATCTCCATCAGGCCTGTCCTGCCAATATTCCACCTCTGATGAGCTATGAGGGTAATCTTGGGCAGCTTTCGGTACTGCAATAGTCTCTTTGAGGGGATGAGGCAACAATGAGATGGACACGAGGAAATCCCAAGTTCTAACCCAAAAATGTCTAGATGTGCTGTAATATTAAGTGCAAAACAATGTTAAAGCCTAGAAAAATAATCTGAAAACATTGCCACCATCAGCGCTTAAACAATTCAATCCTACAAGCCCCTGCCACATTGAAACCCTGCTGACACACACAAAAGGCTACAGAAGAGCAGCTAACACTTAAGCACCTAAGTGCTCTGTCAGTATGTGTGTGTCACTTCCTATGCTTTACACACTGACTTTGGCTGACTCTTTGATGTTTCATAGATTTAAGGCTTAGAAAGGACCACCAGGGTCAGTCTAGCTTGTAATTCTACCACAGACAGCGTGCCTGTCTGATCTTTGATGTGCACTGTTTATTTGCAGCACTTAAAGATGGAAACCCCTTTGCCTGTATTTTAAATTTGCTCTCGAGTATGCAACTAGCAAAACTTGTCACAACAAATCTGTGGCAACACCCCACCCCTCCACCCCCCAGCCATCAGCTGTTCAACACACACAGAGCATATGGCAATAGAATATAGCAGTGGTTCTCAAACTATGGGTCGGGACCCCAAAGTGGGTCCCAACCCCATTTTAATGGAGTCGTCAGGGCTGGTGTTAGACTTTCTGGGGCCTGGGGCCGAAGCCCAAGCCCCACCACCCTGGGCAGTGGGCCTCAGGCTTTGGCTTCAGATCAGGTTACAAGCCCCCCCACCCCGCCCGAGGCTGAAGCCCTTAGGCTGCAGCTTTAGTCCCCCTGCCCAGGGCAGCGGGGCTCAGCTTCAGCTTGCCTGCCCTCCCCCCGGAATGGCAGGGCTCAGACGTCGGTCCCCACTCCTGGGGTCATGTAGTAATTTTTGCTGTCAGAAGGGGGTCACGGTGCAATGAAGTTTGAGAACCCCTGGAATATAGCATAGTTTCCTCATATAAACCTCTACTGCTTGTGCTAGGAAAAATATCTGGTAGCTGCCAGTTGCATCACTGCCACCATTCACGCTTGTTTAGGGTTTGTTTAATGTATTTGATTTACTACATAAATTGCACCCAATTATCTGTCCTAAGGGTTAGAACACTCTGGATCTATCAGGTAAGCAAGGGAATCAATTCCTAACTCAAGAGCACCCAGCTCAAAAAGGGCCCCATGAAAATGGGGCGGCCAGCTGAGTCACACCAATCAATACTATCACAAAAGCAAGGTAGATCCTGTAGCATTTTTACTGGGGAAAAGTGTCTTCAGTGGGAGATAACAGAACTTCTAAACTATCAATATATCTATACTGTGTCTGTAATTATGGCCTATATATGTCGACAGACTTTGCTCTGTCCAAGGATAATTTTCCATATACAAGTTAACTTGTATCAATATTGCAAACTCAGTATCCTTATATTCTGACGAAGCAACTTCAGACTGAATGCAACAAAGGACTTTTGACTGAATGCAAGAGACCAAGGAATTCTGCTCCTCATTCTCTAGATAGAGTGTAAACATTATAACAGCCATGGGAAGATAAGCTTCTCAGTCCACTGATGGCTGCTACTGTTATCCCAGAACGGGGTCAGAAGTTAATGCACCCTAATTAAGCAGGCCCAGCTCAGGAACACGATGCTGTTTTATTACAGCTTAAACCCACGCTTTAGAGAATGAAGCTGTAAAGCTGCTCAGCTGGAGAATGAAGATATTTATGCTTGCAAGTAAAGCAGGTCAGTCCACCCACGATAACAAGAGATAAGGTAAAGTTAAGGACCTGCTAACCTGCACTGAGAACAGCTTACTTGAAGCAATCTGAACAATAACTAGTGACAGGAAAATTAATGTGATAAAGGTGCTGGAATGAAAGAAGAACACTTTAATCTCACTCCAGAGCATTAACTGTTGTACTACTCTTTGTATAACATACTCGGAAGTTAAAGAACAGAGACAAACTATAAACTCCAGGGCTAAGTGGCCTAAGATAAATCACTGGCCATTTACCTGAAGATGTAGAAATGAAGGATGGTCCAGTAGTTAGGGCACTTGTTTAAGGGTATGTTGGCAGTGTGACTGGCAGCTGGATGGGACATACTCACACTAGTCTAATTGAGGTAGTGAGCAAAAAATAGAGTGTAGCCATAGCAGTACGAGTGGCAGGAAGGGCTAGCTACCCTAAATACTTACCTGTCGGTCGATAGATACAAACTCAGGGTGGCCAGCCCCTCACCCCACTGCTGCTACACTCTTTTAGCACACTAACTTAATCGGAACTAGCACGGACATGTTTCCTTGCACTAGGGTGACCAGATGTCCCAATTTTATAGGGACAGTCCCAATTTGGGGGGGCTTTTTCTTATATAGGCACCTATTTACCCCCACCCCTGTCCCGAGTTTTTACACGTGCTATCTGGCCACCTTACCTTGCACTGGCAATCACATCTCCAGCTCAAAGTGTAGACATATCCTAAGATTGTGAGGTGCTCAGATACTATGGTGATAGGGACTATATAAGTGCTTAAAATGGATACATATAGAGTTGAAATCCAACACTAAGTCACAAGTGAAATACGGTTAGTGGAGTCCCCCTAATTCACAGTAAACATTAATCCATATCACAAAACCCAGTACAGTTTAACTAAACTGTTTCTACTCTTGAAAGGCAAGGAAGGAATCGGGGCTTTTACAGGCCAGGGTTGAAGTCCATTGCAGTATTGCCAAATCTTCCTGTTTTATCATGAGTGAGTCTTGCAATATTTAGGGTTTTTCCTTAAATCCCCAGTTCCTGGATTCATGTAAGCACTCAATCTTAGGGCAAGGTGGGTATTTTTATTTTTTATTTTGTTTAAAGTTTCTAGCCCTCCTGGTAGTGGCTATAAGCTTGAAAATGTAACCCATAAAGGGGGTCAAAGACCAGAAGGTGAATACAAAGAACACAACATTTATTTTCAACTTCTTGTCATTTTTAAGCCAGTCTCGTGATTTTCTGGGGCCAACCTTGTGATTTTTGATTGCTTGTGATTGGTAACGTTGCACTGGCAGAGGTCTGAATCGAAGCCTGCACAGCACCCTTCCTGACAGAGACTTGGCTTTACATTCCTAGGAAGGGAGGAGGGAGGGAGGGAGGGAGGGAGAGAGAGAGAAGCAATGCACATTTTAAACTTACAAAAATAAAACTCTGTTGTCTCCTAAAAAAACAACAGATGTGAGATGTAGATGTCTAATTGGTGATCTAGAGCAGTGCTTCTCAAAGCCGGTCCATCGCTTGTTCAGGGAAAGCCCCTGGCGGTCCAGGCAAGTTTGTTTACCTGCTGTTTACCTTTTCCAGGTGATATCCCACTGGAGGCTTGGGCTATGGGCTGGCACAGCACCTCCCTCCCTCCCCTTCCCCCCCCCCCTCTCTCTCTTTCCTGATGTATGGACTCGGACAGGAAGAGGCAGCAGGGAGGCCTGGACTAGACTAGTCCAAAACAGTTAACCTACAAGAGGTCCTGGCCTGGGCCTCTGCCTTTGAGCCCCCTTCCCCTCTCCGTTTCTGAACACAGGTAGCTAAAAAAAATACTTTAAAAAATGTCAAGCAAGTGATCATTGACAATTTCAGAAGTTTTCATCAAACAAAATGCATCAGAGTAAAGCAAGTACATCAAAATTCAACACAATTTACCCTCAACTCTAGAAATGGGCCTCATTTAGGAAAAAAATCAATGGGTGAGTGCTCTAGCAGTATTACCTGTGAACTCTGTACCTTAGGGTATTGACAAAAGAAGACTGTATTTTAAAAGAATCAAAAACGGAACATTCAATATCAGATTCTTCATCAGATGAAGAAGAGGGGAAGGAAACAACTGAGCAGTATGGTACCGTGAACAGAAAGTGGAAGAGAACCCACCTGGTAATAAGGTAAGCCCAGGGAATAAGATTCCACCAGGATCAAGTGATATTGTGCAAACTGTATCTGATGCCCCAAAGTAACTACAGATAAGGTGTTATACTCAAAACAAAGTACAAAAATGAGTGGAGAGGTTTCAAAAGAGAATGGTTTGGTTTGTAACCATGGGTTGAATATAGAGAAATAATGAATGCAGCCTACTGATTCCCATGCAGATTTTTTTTCAACATCTACTGCTGTACAAAAATCTTTGTTGATTTGTAATGGCTTCAGGATTCTGACAGCATGAAAATAGTCAATCATGAGAGCTGTCAAGTGCAACAGACTTCAAAGATATTTAGTCAAAAGGTGATGGTCTTTCAGTTCAGTCCAGTAGTAATTTACTGATGCATATTTTGCTTTAGTTCAAGAGAATCACATGTATATTGAAGTTATGGCAGATGTCCTGCAACTCATTGCAGTCTGGGGGATTGCTCAAAGAGGAAAAGATGAGAGTGAAAGCATCGATGCAAGGGCAATTTTCTAAAGCTCCTGACACTAATCGGCAAATTTAATTTTCTTTCTTACCAAGTTATTGTAAGTGGCCCACACAATGCAAAATATACCATATATACCATTCATCAATGCAAAATGAAATCATTCATATGATGTCAGAAATGGTACTTGCATGCATAATGTAATTCATGGCTGATGTAACTAAAGACAATAGCAAAGTAGAACTGTCAGTTGTGCTGAGACATTATTTGCACAGCACTGTATACGAAAGATTTCTTGGTTTCCATCCTGCAGCGGCAGCTCCAGGCACCAGTGCTCCAAGCGCGCGCCTGCAGCGGCAAGCCACGAGGGGCGCCCTGCCGGTCCCTGCGAGGGCGGCAGTCAGGCAGCCTTTGGTGGCTTGCCTGCGGGATGTCCACTGGTCCCGCGGATTCGGCGGCAATTCGGCGGTGGGTACACCGAAGCCGCAGGACCGGCGGACCTCCTGCAGTCAAGCCGCCGAAGGCAGCCTGCCTGCTGTGCTTGGGGCGGCAAAAAAGCTAGAGCCACCCCCTGCCAGCCTGCCAAGTCACTTGATACAAAGTTTCTGTTTCAGTATGTGAAGAGCACATTGTCACAGTGTAGTACTGATATACAAAACTGGATTGCCCAGACTTATGACGGTGCCAATGTCATGAGTGGAAATCTTAATGCATGCAGGCTCACTTACAAGAAGAAGTACTTTAAGCATTGTACATTCACTGTTTCCATCGCAGCCTCAATTTAGTTATTGTTGATGTATGCAAAGGAAACAAACACACACTGATGTTTTCCCTATTCTGAGGAAATTGTAACCTTTTCTCTCTGGATCAGCTATACACACTAAATTCATAGCCATTCAAAAGAAAGTACAACCCAAAAATAAAGTCTTAGAATTCAAGAAGTTCTGTGAAACTTAATGGGCACAACAAGTTTCTGCTTGTAATGCTGTGAAAAAGAATTTCATCCATTCTTGTGACACTCACTATCCTATCTTGAGGCATTTAGTTCAGTATTAGACTTTGACTTTATTGTCCTCCTTTTGCAAGTTCACAAAAATTCTTTGACTGGTTAAAGTTATATCTGATTACTTGCAAACTTGCTTGTCTCAGGCATGCTTACCTGTGAATGCCCTAATCAGTGAGCTTCTGAACACAAGGGATTCATAAGAGGCTTTTGAGGAAATATGGAGTGAAGCCATTACCATAGCTACAGAAAATGATCTGAAGCTGCCTGAAGTTTGGGGAGTATGCCGTCACTAGTAAAGCTGCCTAAAAAATTCAGGAATACATTTTGACTGAAGTGTCAAGTGACAAAGGAGACTTCAGGAAATCCATCTTTTTGCCAGTGCTTGATGAATAACTGGAGAATTTCAAAGAAGATTTTCTGAAAAAAAAATTTGTTCTTGTTGGTATCAAGTGCCTAACCCAGAGTATGAGAACTTTCTTGACTTTCTCAAATTAAAACCATTCTCAGAACACTATGGATGCACTACAGACACTGTGGAGGCCAAGGTAAAAGTCTTGCCAAAAGTGATTAAACGCTATGCAAAAGAGCTGAAGTCCAAGACTGACGTTTGCTGCAGCTTCTAATATTTTTGGAGAAATACAAACTTGCCTTCCACCAACTGCATAAATTGTGCATGATTGGTGTGAGTATTCCTCCACAGGGCCGCCCAGAGAATTTAGGGGGCCTGGGGCAAAGACATTTTGGGGGCCCCTTCTATAAAAAAATTGCAATGCTATATTCTTCTGGGGGCCCTTGTGGGACCCACAGCAAATTGCCCCACTTGCTCCCCCCCACGGGCGCCCCTCGAAAAAATAAACCTTCCGCATTTCAGCACAAACCCAGTTTTGAGAAAACTTCTTTACAAGGTATCACTGGTTCTCAGCATCAGCTAGTGCTAAAAAGCACTAAAGCTCATTAAAAGGGTTGGACAAATATTTTCCATCAAAACTTTTTCTGGATCGAAAACTAGGGGTTTTTTAAAAGCAGAAAAAAATCAGACAATGTCTGCTTTCCTTCAAAATTTGTTGTGGTTTTTTGATTGAAAAGCTGAAATTAGTCTGCCAAAACCTGAACATGGTTTGAGGTTTCAGAAGTGTGTGGCCAAATATTTGCTGCTTGCTGTGTTTGATTGTTTAAAGAAACAATAAAAAAATTCTGCTTAAAAAAAATCCAAAACTTTTGAACCACCTCAGCTTGTAACCAAACACCTGAGCCCATCCAGGCAGAGATTTTTCCAGGTTTCTGATACTCTGCTGGCTTCCTTGACTCCTATCTGTCTCCATAACTTTGGCTTCATTTAGGTTAGAACATAAGAACAGCCATACTGGGTCAAATGTGAATGGACACAGGGTGCTAAAATTAAATTAATCCAGGGGTTCTCAAACTGGAGGTCAGGACCCCTCAGGGGGTCACGAGATTATTACTGGGGGTCGTGAGCTGTCAGCCTCCACCTCAAACCCCGCTTTGCCTCCAGCATTTATAATAGTGTTAAATATATAAAAAAGTGTTTTCAATTTATAAGGGCGGGGTCGCACTCAGAGGTTTGCTATGTGAAAGGGTCACCAGGACAAAAGTTTGAGAACCCTTGGTAGGGTTGGGAAGGCTATTGCTCTTCTCATGTGATTCCCTCCCCCCAGTGGCTAATTTTAAATGAACCTACCCTCCCCTGACATGAATCTCCCTATGGCACTGAAATTACATATAGACTATAATTTGGCATTAGAGAAGTGAAAGGGATGGTAGCCCTAATGGAAGAGCTTGGCTCTTCTGCAAGCCTCGAACTGCTGAATAAGCTTTAGGGTAGGGAAGGCTGTGTCTCCCAAACAGCCTGGCCCTGCCCCCTATCCGACCCCCACCCACTTCCTGCCCCCCCAACTGTCCCCCCTCAGAATCCCTGACCCATCCTGCTCCTTGTCCCCTCACAGTCTCCCAGAGACCCCCACCACGACCACCACCCTGGGACCCCACCTCTGCTCTCTGTCTGCTCCAACCCCTATCCACCCCCCCCCGGAATGCCCACAATCCAACCCCCCCCATTCCCTGCCCCGACGGCCCCCCCAACCTCTGCCCCCTCCCTGTCCCCAGGATTCCCTGCCCCTTAGCCCACCCCTCTGGCCCCAGCCTCTTACCCCCGGCGCCTCAGTGCGTCACTGAACAGCTGCAGCGTGTCTCCGGCAGGGCCTGAGCTCTGCCCTGCTCCGAGCCGCGTGGTGAGCGGGCGGGGCTGTGAGCTCCTTGCCGAGTGGAGGGAGCTGAGCTCAGCCTGGAGCTCGCAGCCCCGCCCCCTGACCACGCGGCTCTGAGCGGGGCGGGGCTCAGGGGCCCCGCCGGAGACACGCTGCGGCGCTGTCTGAGGACGCTGCTTGATGCGCTAAGGCTCCAGGAGAGAGGCGGAGGCGGGAGCCTCAGCTGTTCTCTTGGGGGCCCCTGCGGAGCCCGGGGCAAATTGCCCCACTTGCCCCGCCCCGGGCGGCCCTGTTCCTCCATCAAGTGCTGCACGTGAAATAACATTCTTATGCCTTCGACGGGTGAAAGGCTACATGAAGAACCACATGGCAAATGACTGGTTAAGAGATTTGGCTGTCATGGCTATTGACAAAAAGTCGTTGAAGTCTCTTGATCTGAAGAGAGTTGTCACGGATTTGCTGCTGCTCACAACAGGTGTATCCAGCTTCAATAAGGCAAATAAATTGTCACGGATATCATTTCTCCCCATTCTATAAAGCAGGGGTTCTCAAACTGGGGGTCGGGACCCCTCAGGGAGTCGTGACATAATTACATGGGGGGTCGCGAGCTGTCAACTTCCACCCCAAACCCTGCTTTGCCTCTAGCATTTATAATGGTGTTAAATATATTAAAAAGTGTGTTTAATTTATTAGGGGGACTGCACTCAGAGGCTTGCTGTGTGAAAGGGGTCACCAGTAAAAAAGTTTGAGACTCATTGTTATAAAGTGTGTGTAGCAAAATCCTTACTCCCCCAGAAACGGTCTTTGCCATCCCTTCACTCTCCCAAACTAATTATTCTAACATTGTTATAAAGCTGTACCAAGATAGTTTTCTATCTTGCTCTCCTTCCTCTTTTCAAGCTGAGGCAACTGCTTTAAAACCCCAGTGAATGGCTTCTGTGACTCACACTCATTTTTTTAGGGTCTCTCCTAGCCTGCCTTAGCTACAACACTTGTCTTTGAGGGCAGGATCTGACAGTCTCAGTGAGCCCAGGGTAGCCTAGTCCGAATGTAGAGCACATCCACATGTTCCAATACATACCCACATCTGGGGGTGTGCTGATCCTAGCAATCTTCACTTCTCTCTCCCAGTCTGGGGTTTTGTGGGCACATCTTTCCTTGCTTTACTTGGTGGCACCAGGAAAAGGGCAGGGAAGAATGCAGCAGCACTGTTTGTATCATCACTTCCCCTCCCTACATTTGACAAGGTTTTCAACCTACCACAGATCTCCTTGCCACAAATGCATGCTGGAAGCACTCCAGGAATAGAATTGTCATGGTACATGTGCCATAGAGCTGACCTCCCATCAGAAGAGCTCACTGAAACAGTGAAAAAACAGCAATAAAAATCCCAGACAGTTTAATTATGCCAGGCATGGCTGCAGGGTTCAAAAGCAGCCTTGAACAGGAAGCCCTTAGAACATGCTTCTTGCATGTGGAGTTTAAGCAGTTATTCATGTTGAGAAGGAAAGGTGATATTTCTAAATAAGAGTTCATTCCCCAATCACACAGAACCATGAGTTGTTTTGCTCGGCGTCAGAACAGACTTGATGTACCCACTGCCATCATATATGGTCTCCATGAATATTCTGCTGACCACCCCTACGTCCCACTGGCAATCTCAGCAGAGGAAGAGGGTTGAATAGGCAGCACTGAGACACGACTAGCATAGCTCACAGAGATCTGAAACTAATTCTTGAGCCTCACCCTTCCATTTGCTAATCTGACCTCAGGCCTTCTGTGCATTCTGTTGCCACCCAACTCCTTCTCTGCACTCTCTGTGCCTCACCATTATATGTGTGGGTGGGCGTGTTTGGGGGGTTCTTTTTGTTTTGCTAAAGGTGGTAGCTCCCTGGAGCTTATATGCAACCCCTGATTTGTTGACACAACCGTACCAATCCTCCTTGGTTCTTCCCAGAAGGAATTTCCTTGTGAATACATGTGGAACACACCTCTGTTATTAAAAGTAAATCACCTTCGGGTACTCCAAGGTCTGCAAATAGCAACTTTTTCAGTATCACCTGGGTTTCTGGTTTATCTTTGTGCAAACAGCAGAGGAATGTGAATCACTGCAGATTTTTCTCTGTGAAAATCAGAATTTTATAAACACCAGGCAAAGGGGAATTTGTCAAACCTGGGCAGAGATAAATTGAATTTACACTTCTGAGTTAGTCAGCAACTGTTTGCAGTTTCAGAAACATTCATCCATCAGCCTAGAACTGTAATAAAGAAAACATTCTAAGTGATGCACAGAGAAACAGCTCCAGTCAGGGGTCTGATATTAATGGGAAATAGGTGCATGCAGTTGATGGTCACAGAAAAAGTGGGGAAGAAATTAGCATCAGCTTTCTCTTCCTGGGATTGCCACTAGTGCAGGAGAGATGGGGCAAGGGGACCACACGGAGCAGCCCACTGTCAGTTTCCTTTTCCACCCCACCCCTCCACCCCCCTGAGTTCATTATTGCTGGAGGGAAGGGAGACTATATAGGAGGTTTCCAATCAGACTTTTATACTCACAGCTGCTGCTGCTGGGAGAAAATTCTTCAGACCAGCTCACATTACATAGCCACAGAACCATGAAGTCCAAATGACCCAATATATACACTACAATATGTACAAAGCCCTTCTGAAGGATCAGTGAAGTTAGCTCACTGGACTTCACTACACAGACGACACATGGTGACCAGACCAGAGACTGTACATCCCAGAACAGATGAAGCACACAGATTTCCAAAGAGACCATTTAACTGCACTGTAAAACCTCCTCCTGCAACTAATCTGGAAAGCCACCAGCCTCTCCTTAAAATCCCTTCTCAGGGCCCACTTCTGCTGTGACACTGCCAAAAAATTTGCCAATAAATACTGGCTGGGCTGTGGGACAGATGGAGATACCTCATGCAATCCTGCCACAGAACCAGAAAACATACATCACTCTCTTTCACCCAAGAGATGGCTGCATATTATGGTGGACCAACAACTCCAGTAAGGTAAGGGTACTACTCCCATTAGCTGTGCTGACTTTGCTGTGAGTAAAGAGATCACTCCATTTTCCAGTATACTGCACACTTTAAAGCACAACAAAATACATCTTTTACATTAGATCATCAAAATATTGAACAGATCATGGCTATATTCCTCTTATTTCACGTCACTGAGATACTCCATAGCTAATTCTAATCCAGTGTTTCTCAAACTGGGGCCGCCGCTTGTGTAGGGAATGCCCCTGGCGGGCCAGGCTGGTTTGTTTACCTGCCCTGTCTGCAGGTCCAGCTGATCGCGGTTCCCACTGGCCGTGGTTCACTGCTCCCACTGGCCGCGGTTCGCTGTTCCAGGCCAATGGGGGCTGTGGGAAGCAGCAGCCAGTACATCCCTCGGCGAGCGCTGCTTTCAGCACCCCATTGGCCTGGAGCAGCGAACTGCCAGTGAGAGGCGCGATCGGCCGGACATGCGGATGGGGCAGGTAAACAAACCGGCCCGGCCCACCAGGGGCTTTCCCTGCACAAGCGGCAGCCCCAGTTTGAGAAACACTGTTCTAATCTAATTCCTCTAAAACCATACCCACTAGTGTCTAAGTTCTACTGAACATTTATGACACTAAATGTCACATGTGAGTGCAATAAAAAAACAACTTTCTTTATATTTCTATTTGCTCTAGGACCCGTATTTCTTTCACATTGAAAATTGCCTAAGGCTTATTGTTAGACATGGAGTGCAAGAAGTTCTATGGTTTATCAATCTCAGTTTATTCAGGTTTGGCAGACAATATAAAACTAACAGTGTCTCTGATTGCTTACGTTTCACAATATCCCTATTTACAGAATTATGACTGTTGGCAGAGTTGTCCACTTAAAGTACAGTACTTTGCTTCTAAAAATGCTGAACAGGAGTTTCAAGGGTTTAGCTATCTTGATACATGTCACAGCTGCTAGGAAACTAATACACAGTGCTGTATGTGTTGTGCAACTGTATCATAGTTCTCTATTATGTTACTGACAGTCCCATCTCTTTTCTTCTCCAAACAGACTCCAGCACAAATATTCTTCCATATGTCTTAGGGCATATTTTAAAAATTGCACTTTTAAAACCTGTATTTTAATATATATTAATTGGACCTTGTTTTTAAGATCTAGCAAAAAGAAAAAAAACAGAATCAAAGAGGCAAAAAGCTTAAAATTCCCAGCTCTCACACCCTTTTGCTCTGTTACCTTGGACAAGTTATTAAACTGCTCTGCCTCAGTTTGCCCTTACATAAAATGGGGAAATACATGTATCTGGGAAACTGCACACACATTCTGGGAGCATTAGGACCTAGCTGGTGTCCCCTGCATCCACCAATGTGGGCTTGGGAGAAAGCTGCAAAGAGGAGCTTCCTGAGACTCCATCCTGTTAAGGGCAGAAGCAGCCGAATCAGGGACCTTTGGCCCTTTTGAGACCTTTCTACAGTTTTCACTGGACTTTCTCTGCCCTGTGCTGATTGGCTGTTTCCTTTAACCATCCCACTCCTTCTCCTTCAGTCACTTCACCTCAGTGTCACTCTCTTACCCTATTCACCCCTTCCTTGTCCCCTGCACCTCCTTTCCCTGCAATCTCCCTTCCTTGCAGCTTATCCCCCACTAAATAAACCCACTAAAGAAAATGTACTTGCTTATGCTCAGACACCTATATGATATAAACACCACAGACAGATGGGGCCTGCTCCAATAAAAGTCAACGGAAAACCTCCCATTGACGTCAATGGGAGATGGATCAGGTCCACCGTGCTGAGTTTCCTAAGACAGAGTTGAGTTCCTCTCTGAGGGCCCAGTACTGAAGACCTGACGCACAAAAGTGATCCCACTGACTCCCAAGCCAAAAGTCAAAACTACATGAATCAGAGCTGCAAGATTAAGCCTTATTCTGTTCTTACTGTGGAACCCAGAGTCAGGGGCGGCTCTAGGCACCAGCAAAACAAGCTGCTGCCTAGGGCGGCAAAATATAGGGGGCGGCAAAAGGCTGGGGCTCATCCTGCCGCTGCGAGCCGAGGAGCGGCCCGTCCCCTGTAGCCGGGCAGGGCCGCGCTACCGGCTCCGCTTGGGGGAGAGGGATGGCCCCTTACCGGTAGCGTGGCCCCGCCTGGCTGCAGAAGACGGGCCGCTCCTCCTCCGCTTGTTCGCGCCCGGATCCTAAACAGCCCGGCAGCAGCTTGGCTGGGGGGGGGCGGGGCTGAGCTCCGCCCCGCTCAGAGCTGCGTGGTCAGGGGGCGGGGCTACAAGCTCCGGGCCGAGCAGAGGCAGCTGAGCTGAGCCTGGAGCTTGCGGCCCCACCCCCTCCCCACGTGGCTCTGAGCGGGGAAGAGCTCAGCCCCCTCTGGAGCCATGCGGCTGCCGCGCGGTGAGCCGGGGGTAAGCAGCCGGGGCGGGGGGGGAGGTGGCTAAGGGGCAGGGAGTCCCGGGGACACTCAGGGGGCAGGGAGGGGGCACAGGTTCTGTGGGGGGGGCGGTCAGGGGCCAGGGAAGGGGGGTTGGATTGGGGGGGTCTCAGGGAGGTGTTTGTCAGGCACCCCCGACCCCATTACCCCCCAGGCCCAGCCCTGACCCCCAGCTCCAAGCCCAGCCCCTCGGACCTGGGCACCCCCCCCAAACCCGTCCTCCCCACCCAGCCCTGACCCCCAGCTCCAAGCCCAGCCCCTAGGACCTGGGCACCCCCCCGGCCCCATCCCCCCCACAGCCCTGACCCCCAGCTCCGAGCCCAGCCCCTCTGATCCAGACACCCCCCTCACCCCATTCCCCCCACAGCCCTGACTCCCAGCTCCGAGCCCAGCCCCTCTGATCCGGACACCCCCCTGACCCCATTCCCCCCACAGCCCTGACCCCCAGCTCTGAGCCCAGCCCCTCTGATCCAGACACCCCCCTCACCCCATTCCCCCCACAGCCCTGACCCCCAGCTCCGAGCCCAGTCCTTCTGATCCGGACACCTCCCTGACCCCATTCCCTCCACAGTCCTGACCCCTAGCTCTGAGCCCAGCCCCTCTGATCCGGACACCCCCGACCCCATCCCCCACTGCCCTGACCCCCAGCTCTGAGCCCAGCTGCTCTGAGGTGGGCACCCTCCGACCCCATCCCCCCACCCCAGACCCCCAGCTCTGAGGCGAGCCCCTCTGAGCCAGACAACCTCCGACCCCATCTCCTCACAGTCCTGAGCCCAGCCCCTGTGAGCCGGGCACCCCCCAGAGCCCAGCTCCCCACCCAGCCCTGGGCAACAGCAGCACCACCTCCAGGCAGTGACAGCCCATTGGCACCAACCATCACCATCACCCAGAAACAGCCCATTTTGTAATTGCAAATGTATACAGACCAGTAAAGCATTTAATGTTTTTAAATAATGTATTTGGTGTATTTTCAAATTATTACAAATTAATTTTCACTAGTTATTTTTTACATTTCCAAATACATGTTACTATAGTATTGCAACTTTTTTTTATGGAAGGGGCCCCCAAAATTGCTTTGCCCTGAATCCTCTGGGCAGCCCTACCCAGTGTGTGTGAGGAGCCAGGGAGGGAGGGAAACGGGGTCCCCTGGAGCCGAGCCCAGGCTGCGATGGTGGTGAGGGGCTCCTGGAGTGTGCGAGGAGGTGAGCGGCCGACTGTGTTCGTCGGTGCTGAGCAGGTAGCCCCGCAGCCGGAGATCCTTGCCTTCCTTCCTGCCAGGGCTGGGCCAGGGCACCGTGAGGCTGAAGAGCAGCAGGTCCAGGGGGCTCTCCAGATCTTTGGCCGCCAGCATGTCGAGGGTGAGGGCGGTGAGCATGAACTGATCCACCTTGGCCACCAGCAGTGCTGCGAAGCCCAGGGAGGGGGCCATGTTCTTTGCGCCACCCCGTAGCCGTGCCGCCACCTGGAAGTACTCCCGCTCCGTGCTGCCCAGCAGCTCCACCCGCATGGGACAGAGTCGCAGCTGGGCCAGGGCTCGGCTGCAGTGTGCTGGTAGCGGATCCCACATTTGGGGGGGAGGCCAGTGCTGGGGCAACAGGGGGTGTGAGTGGGGGGTACTGGTGGGCGGGGGGGGCTCATGTCTGGGGGCGGGGGGAGGGGGCAGCCAAAAAATTTTTTGCTTGGGGCGGCAAAAAACCTAGGGCCGGCCCTGCCCAGAGTCATTCTTAGGGTTGCCAGGTGTCCAGTTTTCAACCAGAACGCCCAGATGAAAACAGACCCTGGCGGCTCCGGTCGGCCATTAAAAGTCTGGTTGGCAACGCGGTAGGGGCCCAGAGCTAAGGCAGGCTTCCTATCTGCCTTGGCCCGACGCGGCTCCCGGAAGTGGCCACCAGATCCTTGCGGCCCCTCGGCACAGGGAGGCTCCACGCGCTGCCCTTATCCAAGTGCTGGGTCTGCAGCTCCCATTGGCCAGGAGTTGCAACCAATGGGAGCTGCGGGAGCAGTGCCTGTAGGTGTGAGGACAGCGCACAGCGCTGCAGAGCCTCCCTGGCCGCCCATGCACCTAGGGGCCGCAGGGACCTGGTGGCCGCTTTCTAGGAGCCACGGTAAGCGCTGCCAGAACCACTCACATCCTCTCTCACCCCAGCCCCTTGCCCGAGTCCAGAGTCCCCTCCCGCACTCAAACTCCCTTCCAGGGCCCACACTCCCAACACCCTGCCCCAGCCATAAACCCCCTCCTGCACGCCAAGCCCCTCATCCATGGCCTCACCCCAGAGCCCGCACCCCCAGCTGGAGCCTGCATTCCCCCCCCAGCACCCCAAGCCCCTCACCCCCGGCCCTGAGCCCCCTCCTGCTCCCCAAGCCCCTCACCCCCGGCCCTGAGCCCCCTCCTGCTCCCCAAACCCCTCACCCCCGGCCCTGAGCCCCCTCTTGCACCCCAAGCCCCACCCCAGAGCCCATATCCCCAGCGCCCCAGCCCAGTGAAAGTGAGTGAGGGTGGGGGAGAGCGAGCGATGGAGGCAGGGGGGATGGAGCAAGCAGGTGCAGGGCCTCAGAAGAGGCGGGGCATGGGCATGGCCTCTGGGAAGGGGCAGGCAGGGGTGTTCGGTTTTGTGCTAGTAGAAAGTTAGCAAACCTAGACTCATTCCCAGGTCAGAATGATTAATTTGTAGGCCAGCAGATAACAATTTCCAATGTTGTTTATATGTCTAGTTCCATTCTAGTAATGCCCACCACACCAGGGAGCTGCGAACCTCTGAATGAGGCCCAGAAATTTGACTCTGCAGCCTTTTCTCACTCAGTTACCTCCAAAACTGAAGGAGTCCTCACTATGATCTCACAAGTTAGTCTAGCTGTCTTTCATCTCTCTCTCTCTCACAGGCCCTGAAGCGTTGTTGTCTACAAATCCCTTTAAAAAAAAAATCAAACATCCATAATTAAGTGATAGATCAAAGTAATTAAGCCTCAACTGTCTATCTGTCCAAGTTATTTTTAATGGACCCATCCCCCCGAATATCTCAACACGAGCACTGAGGCTCCTGTTCCATCAGTGTACCCTGGTAAATGTTTACACTTAAACTAAAATCACTTTCCCCTTCACAAACTCTTACAATTTCTACTTATCCAGTTTAAGACAAAAACAGCTACTTGCTAATACATGCTACAGCACCTGTCACCACTTAACCTGAAGTTCTCTTGAACCAACACTTCTAGTGTTTGCATAAAATTTCTAGGTACTCCTGTAACATTATTATAAGAAGAGGTAGAAATGGGGTCAGCTTAATGAGATGTCAGATTACATCTCCTGGTCTCCCTCTGAAAATGTGTACAGCTGAGCAGCATAAAGTCACTGTTTCTTACTTCACTCTCTAACAGCAACACTCTTTGTGCACACCTGACACAAAATGAGATGCCTTCATTCTAGTGCTAATAGCCCTAATAGAAACAGCAAAGATATCAGTGCTTGCATTCCATGAGAAAATCTGGGCTTTGTTAAGCCACAGTGGCAATCATCCAGATACTAGGAAAATGCATTGTTATTGATATACCATTCTTTAGTACTCAGAAGACAGACAGGTTCCATTATATGGACACCAAAAATTACATTTTGAACATGGCCCAATCAAAATAATTAAAGCTTTTTTTAAAAAATGGGGCAGAAGGAGAGAATCTGGGGGAGTGGGTGAGGGAAGGAATCAGAAGCCATTTTTGTTGTTCGGGTTTCAAGAATTTATTTTCATTTATTCCAAACTTTTATAGTGAATTTTTAATAGAAACTTTCCATTTTCATTCTCCCTATCCAGGGGTGGCTCTAGGAATTTGGCCGCCCCAAGCACGGCGGCATGCCGCAGGGAGCGCGCTGCCGGTTGCCGGTCCCCCAGCTCCGGGGGACCTCTTGCAGATGTGCCAGCGGAGGGTCCGCTGGTCCCACGGCATCCGCAGGCATGCCTGCTGGAGGTCCACCCAAGCCGCGGTACCAGCGGACCCTCCGCAGTCATGCATGCGGGAGGTCCTGCTCCCACGGCTCCGGTGGACCTCCCGCAGGCATGACTGCGGAAGGTCCGCCGGAGCCGCCTGCCGCCCTCCCGGCAAAATGCCGCCCCAAGCGCGCGCTTGGGTCTGGAGCCGGCCCTGTCCCTATCTCTCTGCATTTTTTCTCATTTTCCCCTCCTTTGCCACTGAAATGGGGAGAGAAGAAAGAGGAAAAAGTGGGGGGAGGGGGGAAGAAGAAAGTAATAAAACAAAAAGTAAGAGTTAATATTTCCAGTTTAATTTAAAATGTTTTATGGAAATTTTTGAAAAAAGGCCATTTCTCAGACAAAAAAAAATTAAAAAAACCAAAACAAAAACCTTTTTCATTTGAAAATGTTTGGGCCACCTCTATAAATAATGCTAGATCAAAAAGACAAATGTCCAAAGTTCAGGAGAGGATTGGTTGGGTTTTTGGGGGAGGGGGGTGTCCATTTTTTAGTATGGTTGAAATCCTGACTATTGAAATCAATGGCAAAACTCCCATTGACTTCAGTAGGGCCAGGACTTAACCCTATATTTTCAAAAAGGATTTTCATTTAACAGTTTCCATGAACCCAAAAAGAAAACTGCAGAATAAAGTTATATTTATATGAGAACTTCGTTATAAGGAACATCCAGAAGTTAAGACTGTAGATGTCATTCCAGCCTAATCCCCTTTTCTCAATTTTTTTTTTAAATTGTAAGATGAAGTTCCTTGTTTTCCATATCATCTGAGAAGTGGATTTGTTTCACATGGAAAGAAAATCAGAAAAGCCACATTGAAATAATGGGCTGTGGAAAGCACGTAAAAGGCCTATTAGTCGAGAGGGTACGGGTGATTGCCAAGTCTCCATGAAAGATGGCTTTCAGAACAGATGGGTAGCAAGGCTCACCCGTGAATTGATGAAATTATGAACAAAGTTAACTGCTCAAGTAACTTGAAGGACTTGAAAAATCCAGGTGCTCCAGAAGCTATTTAAACAGGCCTAATGTCTCTCAGCAAGGGGAAGTGAAAAAAACAGTGGGAACATAAGAGATTGTCAAGACTTCTAGATACCAGAGACCATCCTTCTAGTTAAGGAGGACTGGATTAGATTCCCTCTGGAGTATATCAGGACCTCTCTTTACTCTAGAGGGTCCAAATGGAGGAGAAAGCAATTGAACTCTGCTTATGCCCCATTTTAAACTGAATAACGATAAAGCCGTTAGAAACAACCCCCACCCTGAAAACTGTGTTATAGAACATTCTTATTAGTGTTTAATCATAAACATCTAATGTATAAAGGAAGGGGGGGGGAAACAAACTGCAGTTTGAAAAACCAAAGCAAGCAGTAACTATGAAAGCAAAGCCACAGGGAGCAAATCAGCTATCATCTGCGTAAAAGAGAAGACTATTTGTAGTAGGATGTGATGATGCTCATACAAGGCTGAATGAACCTAACCTGAACCTTCCTAAATCTGATTACTCGACTGTTGTAATCAACCTTTTCACTGCTAGTCCCCTTGCCACACCTGTCATGCTGCTATCATCCACTTCATTGGTATCAAAGGGTTGGTAGGATATACTTAATATATTCAGCAGGTGTTTTTGACTTAGATGTGCCTAGATTGTTTCTTAGCAGTTAAGATTATAACATGTGTACACCCACAGTAGTAATCTAAACTGCTAATCCACATGACAGGCACAGAGTGTAAGAACAATGGAGATAGTATAACGTTGTATAAGAGGCTCTTATACAAGGTATTTAATAAAACTTACACTGGCAAGCTACTTGGCTAACAGTTTCCCTTCAGGTTAAATACATAACTTGATTGCAAATATGCAGTATCTGTGCAGGTCTGGTCCCTGATCCCATCGATCTCCCCCAAAGGTGAAAGTAAGCCGGTACGCCCCGGTACAGTGTACCGGCAAGAGCCGGTGCTCCGTACTGGGGCAGATTGGCTTCCCCTGACAGCAATTTAAAGGGCCTGGGGAAGTGGTGGCAGCGCTCGGGCAGCAATTTAAAGGGCCCAGGGCGCCTGCCACAGCTACCGCCCCGGGCCCTTTACATCATCCCTGGAGCCCTGGCGTAGTGGCGGCAGGGCTCCGGTGGCTATTTAAAGGGTCCAGGGCTCCAGCAGCCATTACCGCCCTGGCCCTTAAAATAGCTGCCGGAGCCCCACCGCTGCCTCCCCAGGGCTCCGGGGACAATTTAAAGGGCTCGGGGCGGTAGCGGCTACCGAAGCCCTGGACCCTTTAAATCATCCCCGGAGCCCTGCTACCAGAGCCCTGGGGAAGTGGCACCAGGGCTCTGGCGGTGATTTAAAGGGCATGGGGCTCCTGGCTGCCACTACTGCAGCAGAGCCCCAGTCCCTTTAAAGCTCCACCACAGGACGGGGCCCTGGAGTAGTGGCAGCAGCCGGGAGCCCCCTCCAATGGTGATTTAATGTGCCCGGGGCTACGCTGCAGTAGAGGCAGCTGGAGCCCTGGGCCCTTTAAATCACCCCCGGGGCTCCCAGCTGCCTCTGCAGCTGGTAGCTCTGGGGGTGATTTAAAGGGCCCGGGGCTCCCAGCTGCTGCTACCACAGTCCCAGACCCAGGCCCTTTAAATTCTGATTTAAAGTGCCAGGGGATTTAAAGGCCCTGCCTCTTCCAGTTGAGGCCCCGCCCCTCTTAAGGACTCTGCAGTACCGGTAAGTCCTTTAAGTTACTTTCACCCCTGATCTCCCCTCCCAATCCTAGTGCTTAGTTATAGCATTGCTTAAAAGAAGGGATAAGAAACAAGAGATGGCAACAGCTAACAAGTCGACAGCAAAGCCTATTGTTTGAAAGTGATATAGTTTAATTTTCTTTGCTAAGTGCCCATTAATTTCCCTGAATGGGAGCTGCAGTGCAAACACTTTGATAAACAGGGAGAAAGCTGGTGTGGTTTCACCATACCCCCATTGTGTCCTTTGTGGAAAAGCCATTTTTAACATCTTACAGCAAAACACACTAGTGAGTCCCAAAAGTTAGCCTGGCACCTCTCAAAGGACACAACTGCAATCATTCGAGTTTTTCTGGTTTGTGAAGCCAGTTTTTGATAGAGCTTCCTTTACATCCTGTAATTTAAAAAACAAAAAAACAAACACCAACTTTCAAAAAGTTATATGGTTTTCCCTCTTCCCCTGTTAAAGTGTTTGAGGGGCTTTTCAAAAAGGAAGAAAATGACTGACTTTAAACCTGGTGCTGTCAAATTGAAGTAAACAAACTGAAAAACCGATTTTTCTTCACTAATTTCTATACAGTTCAGCCATCTTGGAAATTATGAGTAAACTACAGGAAGTATACACTTTCAGGGAGAAGTGTGATCTTCAAGTTGATGGTGCCTCTTTAAAGTAACAATGTAATGGGGCGGGGGAGGGAAGAAATCACCATTGTCACATAACTCCATTACCAAAGACTAATACCAGTAGGTCCTACATTAAAGTGCAGGCCTGAAAAGGAGAACTAAACGTGTATGCAGTATACCAGGGGTCGGCAAGCTGCGGCACATGTGCCAAAGGTGGCATGCGAGCAGATTTTTACTGGCACGCTGCTGCCAGCTGGGGTCCCAGCCGCCGTCCCCGCTCAGCCCGCTGCCAGGCTGGGTGAACGGAACCCAAGGCCGGCAGCGGGCTGAACCACTCAGTCTGCCGCCGGTCTGGGGTTCCGTCCGCCGGTGTAGTGTATTAAATTTCTCTCCATAAGAATGTGCTACTTGCGGAGCACCAGGACTGGCAGCCGTAAGTAGTACACCGTAAGTAGCACATTCCTACGGGGAGAAATTTAATACACTACACCCGGGTAGGGAAGGCTGTGCCTCCCCAAACAGCCCTCCCCCATCCCCCCCTCCCACTTCCTGCCCCCTGACTGCCCCCTCATAACCCCTGGCCCATCCAACTCCCCCCCCCCTTGTCCCCTAACCACCCCTTTCTGGAACCCACCAGCCCCTGACTGCTCTCCTCAGAATCCCCCACCTATCCAACACCCCCTGCTCCTTGGCTCCTGACCGCCCCCTCCCAGGACCTCCCACCCCTATCCGCTCCTCCGGGACCCCACTCCCCCATCCTAACCCCCTGCTCCCTGTCTCCTGACTGCCCCAACCCCTATCCATATCCCCAACCCCTAACAGGCCCCCCGGGACTCCCACACCTATCCAACCACCCCTGATCCCCATCCTCTTACCATGCCGCTCAGAGCACCAGGACTGGCAGCCATAAGTACTACACCATAAGTAGCACATTCCTATGGGGAGCAATTTAATACACTACACTGAGCCCTGCTCAGCCCGCTGATGGTCAGGAGTTCTCAAAATATGTTCTCATACCCCTTATCAAAAATTACACTACAATTAGCTTAAAAACTTGAAAACTTTGTTTGTATATTACAGTAATCATTTAAAAAAGTATAATGGTAATAAATACATAGGTTTGATGAAACAAAGTAGTTGTACTTATGTGCCTGTGCTTAATTTGTGTTTTTGATGATTTACCTTCTATAAAAATCTCACATCTCACACCCCCAGAAAGGGCATCTCGTGCCCCCCCAGGTTAAGAACCACTGCACTAAACTGATAAGATCTGCATTTTAGTTTAAATTTTAAATTAAGCTTCTTAAACATTTTTAAAACCTGGTTTACTTTACATACAACAATAGTTTAGTTATATATTATAGACTTATAGAGAGAGACCTTCTAAAAATGTTAAAATGTCTGACTGGCACGTGAAACCTTAAATTAGAGTGAATAAATGAAGACTCGGTACAGCACTTCTGAACGATTGCCGACCCCTACAATATACAGAACCAGAGGGGAAAGCACAAGAGTTTCCTTGGTCACACGCATAGCAGTTTGAGCTATTACTTGCAGCACAAATCCCCACCAGCACAGACCTGTGTGCGCACAGCTACTCAGGAAGTTGCAGAACCAGGATTAGATTCCACATCATCTTATTACAACTCCTGTGCTTTAACCACTATATCTATGGATATTGGCAAATAGGACCATCACATTTTTATCTGTATTTGTACAGTGCCTAGTACAACGAGATGCTGTTCCATGACTGGGGCTTCTAAGTAATACCAATTTTAAAAAAATCAGTTTATATAGTTCCCAACTATACACACAAACATTTTGGTTATGTCATGCATTACCTTGTGATTTATTGCTTTAAAGGAAAGAAGACCTTACTGAAAAATAACATCTGAATACCACATAGGTGAAAACACACCACAAACTAGACAGGTCCATTCCTGAGAAAATCCACTGTCAGCGCACTAACACTGCAAGTAGCCACAGCCCATTTAACAAGTATCACAAATACACCTTAACTATTCTTTTGTTCTGGATCAAAACCATGTGGAGAGAGTTGGAAACAAAATAAGCTTTTCTCATTCAGAGTGATTACTATTAAATGAAGATCAATAATTAAGATCAGTGCCTCAACAGTACTAGAACTTACCCTAAAAGAAAGAGCTTCAATACACACAGCATCTGATAAGTTCTTGGCAGATTTTAATTATAAACAATGGGAGTCTGTCTTGAAATCCACTAGGTATCAGTGTCCTGCTAAACTCCTAACTGCCAAGGAACCATGAAGCAGTGCATTTGCAATTTTCTCAACAAGCCAAAGAAAGTAGGGGGACTAATTTAATGGGGGTAAGGCCAACTACAATTAGTGTATATTCTACACCTGTAGATCACATGCCTTGCTTTTAAGCAGTCTCAAATATACCTACCCTCTCTCCCTACCCGACCCCCATAATCTGTTTACAAGTTACAGAACATCCCTTTCAGGTGGAGCACACCATCTTACTGGCCCTTGATTTAAAAACAAAACCACCACTTCCTTGCAGATTTTCAAATAATTTTAGGAAATGAGAAACAAGTAATTAGAATTCAGGAAAGGGACATTTTGTTCAAGGACACAGAGGCAAATCACTAATTTTATGCAAAGCTTAAATAGGATCTCTAATGTCCACATAGGGCAGACAGAACGTCACTTTTTAAGATGTGATACAAAAACCATTCACGCTGTAAAATAAGTGGGCTCTCAATTTCTGTATATTGGTAAGATGAAGGACTGGATCAATTACATACAACAGCAGCAGCACCAGCACACAGCTTTGTAATAACTAACCTTTCAGTAAGTTGTGTTAAGAAATTTAAGAATGTTTTTGCAGTTCAAGTAACCCCAAGGGAAAAATTTCTGCATTTTGCTTTCTGCAACAGCCTTCAGTTTGAGAGAAGAGAATAATAATTCAAATGCTATGTTAACCTTGTATCAGATTATCTGGCAAATTAATAAGAAATTATAGAGGAGTGATAGAAGCATGAACATCTACAAAATATTTAGAAATTAATATAGATACAAAATCAACTTCCAGAACAAGAAAGTCCTAATAGTGGAGACAGGAAGGATTCAGTGAGCCAGTTAACTTTGAGGGCTAAATACTATCAGTAGGTTTCAGGATAAATCTGTCTTTTCACTCAGCAAACAGTCCAACTATTCATACCCCAGAACATCTATTAGGGATTCAACTGTGTATTTCAATAAAAGATGAATTATTCATTAAATAAAAGATGCACTTCACAAGGTGAAAGTGATCATTTACAAACATGGAGCGGGCTTTACGGCAGGTGGCTGGCATTAGAGCTGTTTTCACACAACAGATCTTCTGCAGCACTCATGCGTGACCTTGGGATGAAGAACAAAATACAGAAATGAAGAATTAATTTACTGTTCTCAAGGTAAATTTCATTTCACAGAACAGACAGGAACTACTTACTATGCAGCCAATATATCTTTTACAATTGCATATTATACGTGTGGATCACCAGCCCTGCACACAACTTCTCCCCTCCCCTACTCCTTCTGTCACCCTTTTGTAACTGGAAAGCCCTCCTCCTTTTCTTCCCCTTTCCAGGGCCAGTCACCACACTTTCTCCGTAACTTTAATTTTAGCTCCTACTATGTCTTCCAAGCCATCTCCAAAGCATGGATTTTCCTTAGTCTTGCTTCCTCAAACAAATGTTAGGTATTTCGTAGCGCCACATGATGAGGGAAGAGAGATGGCCAGAGGGTTCCGTTCTCCTGATCTAATGGCAAGCAGAAGAGAGCATTAGTTTGATCAGCATTCAGTTCCCTGAAATCAGGGAAAGGAAGCTAAGCATTGATCAGTGATCAGCACTGTCATGTGACACTGGCAAAGTAGTACAGAAAGAGCCACTTCTAACACTGAACAATGTTAGAATAAGGAAACAGCATTAGCCCAAGAAGCTACTCTTCCCCTATCTTCTTCACTGTCCAGCTACTACCTAAAACTTTCCCTACCTGACCTCCTGATGTAGATTTAAAGAAACAGTGAATGCATTCTCGCAAGCTCTAGCAACAGTTCACACCATTATTACATGCACCATTAGTGGCTAGCCACAGTTCTACCAATACAATTTGGTGGCACTACAACAATTAGCTGATAGCAGTGTGACTAGAATGTAGCCTTCCTTCGACTTTGAGCATTACAAGTTAATAGCGCTATTAGCAGCAGATGCTACAACTCTTCCTACTGTCTAATGTTAGTAGCAATCTTCAACTTGACACACAGAATCACAGCACAATAAGTCCCAGCAGGGGAAAAAAACGTTGCAAAACATGCATTAAATGAGACAATGGATTTTTTAAAAATGACAAATGTGCATTATCTGCACAGCCCTATTTTAAGCAAGTCCTTAAATAAGTCGCCGTTTATCCCATATGAAGTCACACTAGAATTGCTTGCAGAGCTACAAATAGAACTAGATCTCCTAAGTTCCAGTGTTGTGCAAAACTACAAGCTCATCCCTTCCTCTGAGTCCCCATGACCTGTTCATCCTTGGCAAAGCTTTCTGTGAAACTGACTAGACTTTTTGTAATAAAATGAGTTTGATTGCAAATGGACTGCACAGCTCCAGATGTTACTCTCTAGTAAATAAGCAATTTAATATCACGTTTTAAACTAGCCCCTGACAGGGAGGCCTTTCAAACAAATCAATTTTTCACCTTATTTAAAAAAAAAAAAAGATACATCATAAAATTATTATAGTTGCCCCTTTTACTCCCCTAAATCCACAATAATAGAAATTTTAGGCTTGGGGCATTGAGGAAGAGTGGATTTGCAAATAATATGGCAAGCATACAAAATACTTGCAAAGTTGTCCCTGTATGAGGCCTGTAAAGGTCATGGAGAACTTGGTAACAAGAGGCATCTCTCATCAACACGACAGTTTAGCAGCCAGCAGCATACGGACTGTGCTGAACATTATTCAGTTACAGAAATCAAGCTACAAAGGGCAGCAACAAAAAGGTATTTAGATTTCCTCCCGGAAGAAAATGGATGTTAGGAACATGCAGTGGAAACTGAACACAGAAAATGCCATGGATTCTTTTCCAAGGGATATAAATAGTTCTGAAGAAATGTTTACAAAGGGAATAAGAATTCAAAATCATCCCCATAAACAGTCTGTGCATACATGACACATTACTGCTATAACAGGTGCCTTATAAACATAGGCTAGTGGTGTACCTAGTCTGGTCTCTTGTCTCCAACCGTGGCTAATCCCAAATGCTTCAGAGGAAGGTGCAAGAAACACCACAGTGGAATACCTTACCCATAAAGGGAGTTTCTTGACCTAGTCCATATCAGTTAGTGATTTGATTATAGATTCAGCGATTCCTAGGCCAGAAGGGATCTGAGGCATAAGGGCTCACATCCTTGATAACTTTGTCCTATAAGAAATAATTGTGGATTCATTGTAAGTGTGGATCATCCAATTATGTACATAAGATCTTATGATATGTGGTGGCAAGCAGTTTTGCAGACTTATGGTGTAAAAAATTTCCTTTTATCATCTTTAAATATATTGTCTTTCAGTTTTATTCTATTCCCTTATTTTTGTTTTATGAGAAAAGGTAAACAGGAGTATCTGATTTACCTCTTCTCTACCATTCCATATTTTGTGTTCTCCTCATCTCTCCTCTCAAATAAAGTATCTCGGTCTTCTCAATCTCTCCTCATACAGAAGTCTCTACATGGCTCTAATAATTTTTGTCACCCATCTCTGGACATTTTCAACATCCTCCATACCTAATTTTGAGAAGGGGTCAGGTCTCGGCACATAATATTCCAGGTAAGAGTGAGCCATCAATTTATATAAAAGGACTATAATATTTTCAGTGGAGGGGATCAAAAATAAGGGGTGTTTGGGGAGAGTGAAAATGTTCACAACATTTGATTTCCATTAAAACTTTGTTTTTGTCAACATTTTTCTGAACAGCTTTAATTTTCAGTATTATTGTCTATCCCGTTCTTGAAACATTCAAACCACTCTGATTTTTTAACAATACTATGCACTGAGCTAGACACAATACTATGGGTATTTTCTAAGAGAAGTTACAGTTAATTTGCTAAAAGTTATGCTATTAGGTGTGGTAGACAAGTATGAAACCAGCCTTCTATTTTAAATTGTACTGGGGCTAATTGAAGTGTTGTATTTCAAAGAGATAAAGAGCATATAATAAAAATCAAATCTCCTGAGTGGCAGTTCTTCAAGTAGGAAGACAATATCTTCATGGGTAGAGTACCAACAGCTTTTCTATAAAATGTGTATTACCAAAGTTAAAACAAGATCCAGCAATATACAGTACTGCTCAGCCTTTTCAAAACAGTTTGCACATCTCATGCTTTGTTGACTACATTACAGAAACTTAAACAGAAAGCTTCAATGCTTTCATCAAAAATCTCCTAAAATGACCTACCTCATTCAGCAATTTTCCTTCCTTATATTTTATTTTTTGAGCATTGCATGCCTCCTTGAGAAAATTGTGCTGATAGATTGATGGTTATGACCCTAAAATTCTTCAAATTTTGTTTTTAATGAAATGAAGGTGGCTGTTGCTAGTTTCTGTGGGCTGAAAGCCAAACCATGTAATAGAAGTCTATGCCTCTCACATCCTTCTGAAGTTCAAAGTTAATGTGTCAAGTCCAGAAACAAAAAATGTATGTCATGATTAAAAGAACATTACAAAAGAAAGACTTTCCCACAAGAGCCTGAAGCAAATGGTGTCAGGGAAATACTGCCCTAATGTCAGAGATAGATAAAACATGATGCTCAAGCACACAACTCTTATTCATCAAATTAAATTCAGGCATTCATAAAGTACTTCAGTCATAGACACTCCATAATGTAAAAAACAATAAATTGCTCCAGACCATAATTCTTGCAACAGATTTAATCATATTACATCACAAGAGTCGTACAGCTTCCTTGAAACGTATCATAATATTTAAAAAGATACAGGCAGCCCCTTTACTTTGGCGTTGTTGTTTTTTCAAAGATAGGGAAGGCAGTGCCGCTACATGGTTAGAGTAGGTGACTGCTATAAGAACCATGATTCCTGCTGATTCAGGGTAATATTATGTAGAATTTCTCATTAGACAGTACAGCACCATTAGAAGCATTATCCCAAAAAGTCAGAAAACTCCTCTGAAGCATTTGGTACTGACCGTTGTTGGAGACAGGATATTGGAGTAGATAGACCTTGTTCATGCTAATACGGCAGCTGCTAATGTTCAGGAAATATCTATAAATTAAGACTGGAAAAAACAGAAGCCAGGACTGGTAAAAGGGTTTTGGATTTCTGGTCTACAGTGTACAACCAGTCTCTCTGCTTGTGTCAGTCATTACAGATTAACCCTCTAAGCAGCCCTGTATGAACCTCTGTGTGGTGATAAAAGTGAGCTTTTAAAGTTTTCGTCGTTCCCAAAAGCTTCATTTGAGGCCTGCTGACAGTCCCATGTTAGAATAAGGCTGACTTTTTAGGTCTTCTGCATTTACAAAGCAATTTCTCCTCTCAAGGATGCGGTGTGTGGAAAGGTGCAGGGGATACATCACTTTTACTCCTGGTACCTCATCATTCTGCAGTCTGTAACTATTTCTTTAAAAAGGTATATTCTGTTTATTTTGGGTTCCATATTTCTTGCTTTTCAAGCACAAAATATAATAGTATGCATCATCATTGACCTCTCTTTCTACAATGGTGTCTTGTACTCTTCCATTGTCTTGATACCATCTTTTAAGGCTACCACAAGAATTTATTTTTCTAGAATAAGCCCAAGATATTAAAGTTGAAACAGACCAGGAAGAAAAATGCCAATTGTCTTATTGGTACCTTATTTTCACTCTAAAAATAAGATTACAATGACTCTGTTTGCCCCATGTCCAGAGTGAATGCACAAGACATTATTCAGAAATCTCACAAGCTACAGAAAAGTGCCTAACGTTCATTCAGACCGTAATATTGCACTCCAGTATATACTGAAGGGTAAAATATCTTTAATAGTTGTCTTTCAAACTTCATGTTTCTCCTGTAACATCCCTGAAAACCATACTTTGAAAAAAGACCAGTGGAGCTCACTTGTTGAAGATACTATGTGATTTTTTAAAGATAAACACAATTGCTTTCTAAAAAAAAACCTAAATATTTTCCATAGCCCATGTGTTTTAAAGGGTAGAAACCCTGTGAGAAACTGTGCATCCTTAACTCCAATGGAAGTCAACTGAAATTGATTGTGCTCTATATTAGGGTTTTATACTGCTGCCTGTCACCATAGTCTCCCACATAAAATCAACAACAATAGCAACGTTACTAGGGGATTTCGTGGAGTCACTGACCCTCCTCCCTTTATAGGGTCAAAGCTTTGTTTGCGGGTAGGGTTTTGTTTTTTGTTTTTTTGTGAGATACTTGGCAGGGGGTTGGAAATAAAAGGAGTATTTTAATTGTGAGCATCACTTAAACGGTAGAAATTTCTTCTCAAAGAGGAAGGCTTTCCGATATTTCCTAAAGACAGTCATACTCTTGATTTGCTTGGTCTCCTGTGGAAGATTGCTCCATAGCTGGATGTCCTCAACAGAGGATGCTTTGACCCCAGCTCTCACATGCTTTGTGCTGGACTTTGAAATATGCATTTCCTAAAGGAGAACAACCATCATGGTGGTCCATAAATCAAAATTCAGTCTTGGTTGTAGCTGGGGTTTGATCCATTAACTGCTTTAAAAATTAGGACCAAGGTCTTAAACTGGCTTTGGGAGGAGGTCTGGGATCCAGTGGAAAGACTTGAACACAAGCCTGATATGCTCACAGTGATCTGAGCCATAACTTCAGTTTTGCCTGGATTCAGCTTGAGACAGCTACTCCTCACCCAAGAGCCAATATCTTGTAGGCATTCTGACATTTTAGCAGTAGCAGTGGTTGCATCAGCTGAGAATGAGATACAGAGTTGAGCGTCATTGACCCAATACTGGCAGCCAAGTCCATGGCATCTCACTATCTCTCCCAATGGTTTCATGTAGATATTGAAGAGAAGCAGTGATCATATGATCCAGGAGCGGCGCCAGGGTTTTTGGCGCCCTAGGCGCAGGGCCGGCTCTACCCATTTCGCTGCTGGTCCCGGGGCTCCGGTGGACCTGCCGCAGGCGTGCCTGCGGATGCTCCACCGGAGCCGTGGGACCAGCGGACCCTCCGCAGGCACACCTGCAGGAGGTCCATCGGAGCCGCCTGCCGCCCCCGCCCCCAATCCTGGCACCCTAGGCAACTGCCTAGGTCGCCTAAATGGAAGCACTGGCCCTGATATGATCCCTCTGGGACCCCAGAAGGGGAGAACCAATTACTCACCACCACTCAGGGAGTTCTGCTAGAGAAGAACAATTGGAGCCATTATAGTACTTCACATTGACTCCTGCAAGGTCACGTAGGCATTTGACAATACTCGACTACAAATAGTACTAAGGCTGCAAAGGGGTCCAGCCGTACTTGTCAGCCACCTGTCAGGAAACACTTAGCATTGCACGCACCTGGGACAGCTGTGCACGCATGCACATGGAAAGCATGGACTTTGGGACTTTTCTATTGCATATCCTTACATTTCTGAACAATTAGAGCTTCATTAAACCTAAACCAAAACCAAATTATTCTGTCCTAGCAAAGACACTACAGCTCAGTTAGATCTTAAAATTATTTTCAAGATCATACTCTGATGGGACAGCATCATTTTCTTTGCACAAAGTATCTTTGGAATTGCACAACAGATGGTTTTACTGAAATACACACATTGCAAACAATTGAGGCTTCTGTAGAACTACATGAGACAATCTTGAACCAAATCCAATACAGAGAATTATAAATACTATGGTTATGTCCAGCTATTGTTATGTCCAGCTATTGTCTGGCCAAGAGAGACGGCAACAGAAATTAATTGTGCCAGCAGTTTGGATTAAATTAAATTAAAGTTTGGATAGATTTCCTTAGGCTCGTATATTGCCTGTACTCTATGAACATCACTCCCAATATATGGAATTCCACTACAAATTTAAGCTAAAATATAGCCCTCAGAAAAAAACTGAAGTGTATTACAAGATTGAACTTGATTTTCTGAGGGGCATCTATGTTTATCATCAGCTTGAATCAGACCCAAAATGTTTTGGATGATATGTACATATATCTACTTATGCACGTACATACACAGAGAGAGAAACCAGCCAGAAGCATGCGAGTAATGCTGTAAAGATCATGGAAGTAACAATAATTTGTAGTTTTGACATGGTAGTAATTATTCAAGACCCCCAAGTCATGCTCTGAAATGTGATCTTAAGCTTTACTTTTTCTTGAATTGTTGCACACTAGTGAGATCAAAATGTAGAAAAAACACATTAATAGGTTTTGTGGCACATATTTCTGAGGTGAAGAAAAAGATATATGTGCTTTTTATTAAGTGTTTAGTATACCATTATAGCTGCAGCCTCCAGGAACTGCCCTTGCATGTCGGCTACATTATTGGCTATTATACTGCAGGAAACACATATGCAGCCAAAGCCACTTCTGTTAAAACCTGGGTTAAAAATTCAGGAAGTTTTCTGAATCACTGATCATTGCAATGACAGGTCAATATGTCCAGCAGAGAAAGATATTTGGGTGATTTGTCAACATTCAGGATGTGAAAGTGCATCCATGCACAACCTACTACTAAGTCATTATTAACCCTTTCATGGCAAAGGCATCCAGGCTGGGAAAGAGTTACAACAAAGTTCTTTATTTGAACCATTCTTATTGTAAAGCTGATTACATCAGCCTCAGATTTCAGGGGAGATTTAAATACATGTACATCACCACCAAAACTGCCACCAGTCCTGAAATTTGCAGAGTAGCTAGGATGGAGGTACATAAAACCCCTGAATATTTTTCCTTCCATGGGACAAAAAGGATGGCAAACTTATCTGTGTCCAGAGCAGAATTGTAATTAGGCCACAGCTATAGCAGATTGTCAAAAAATACATGGTACTCTTTGTGGCTGGAAAAATCCCTAAATGACTACGAAGGGTTTAATGTAATAAATTTCATCCAATTTAAACCAGATACTGTTAGAAGTCAACACTACTGTATTGAGATTAATGATTGAATTCCATCCCAAAGTGGGTTTGGAAGAAGCTGTTTAACAACTGCATCCGTGGTACAGAAAAAACAAGCTTTACTGGTGAATGTTTGTTCAACTATACTAAGAAGATTTTGCTAGATGAGAATGACCACTTGACAAGGATTATAGCTATTACCTGAGCCTCTCAGAGGACTCCCATGTCTCTTAGCTACCTCTTCAAAGGACACAAACTATATTTACATGTAAAACACATCTGTTTACGTTGTGAGTATATTACATTTTTTTTCTTGCAGTAGTAAAATGAGTAAAGTAAACATGAAGCTTTCCCTGTAATTTTATTGTTCAGTTTGTTTTTTTCCCCTAGCCCTTGGATGAGCTGCCCTTGCAGAAGGCAATCTTAGCGTCATACCTTTATTGTCACTACTGCTGCTGTCTAATACATGCCAACACTCCACTTGGAAATCTTCCTTGGCATGTCAATTCTGGCACAAAATATGGTATGTTAGGGCAGGAGTTCCCAGACTCTCTTCCCCCAAGGCCCACCTGTGCAACTGCAATAAGCACTGCAGCCCACTATTAACATTTCTTGAGGAAAACTATTAATCTGAATTATTACCTACATATAAATGTCACTGTAAACAAACAATGCAAGTTTCCTTTTCATTTTAATGTAAACAATTGTAATGATAGAAATCCCTAGCAATATGCACTCAAAGAAATGCTTCAAGATCTTTGAAACCAAACAGTTTTAGTAAAACTACACTTTAAAAAAACGTTGAGAGCAAAATGTGGTGTTCAAACAGGAAAAACACAATTTTGTATAAAACAGATTAATAAGCAACACAGCGCTAACAAAATTGTTTTAAAAAAAAACCCACACTATTTGTTGATTTTAAAACAAAATATTTGTCCAACTATGAACACTATACTGTGTTTTCAATTTTTTATAGTGTAAAATCTGAATGTCTGTGCTGTTTAAGTAAAGACTCAACCCTACTCTTTACTAATTAGAAAAGTATCAAAAATTGTAAATAAAAACAAAATAACTTACAGCCCCGGAGTCTTCTTAATGGGATGGATGTGCCTGCTTCTCTTTGCACAGTTTTTCCAGGTGGGGACATATGTTAGTGAAGCTCAACCTGATCTCATCTTCAGTTTTTCAGCCCCCTGTTTACTCCAGCCCTTGAGTGCAGACCCATATGCTTTCCCTCATGTAGGCTCTGTCAGGAAGGGCAAGGGGATGGGGACACGTGCCCTAGAGCTGCGCTGAAGGGCCAGGGTCAGGAGGGGGGTGGAAAGGAAAGATGTAGTTTTTTGGGGAATGGGCAATGCCGCTACATGCCTCCTCCCCCCCCCCCCCGAAAAAAAACAAAAAACAAAAAAACACACTCCACCCCAGCTTGATTGGAGAATGTAGCTGTGCCAGTGGACCATCCGGGAGCCAAAGAGCTGTACTGAGGACCTAATACTGCAAGATGATGAGCACTCTCTTCTCCAAGTGAAGTCAATCGTTTTGGATGCTCAAACCCATTGCAGGGTCATTAATGACATCCCTTAATGTCATTAAACAACCCAGATTCCGGCTGACACCTTTAAATCAGAAATGAGGGGATAACTGCCATTAGTCCCAATGCAAGTGCCATTAGCTGGCAGTGGAATCAGTGCACGTCACTGTATGAGAGAAAGTGGTAATGTGGTGGCAAATAAGGGATGTGCAAGTCCTGCACAGAGCCCAGCCCAGTGAACGAACTCTGCATGGAAGGTGCAGGGGAGGAGGGGCCAGGACACAGATTGGCGAGGGGAGTGATGAAGATGGAGGACCCACTACTGCACTGATAGTCTCATTCTCCCCACGTGTGGACTGAGTAAAAGCTGAAGGAGGCTATTTCAGCCATTGAGCTGAATTAACCTCTGCAGGCATGGCATAGTCTGAGGGAACGTAACCCAGGCATCTGTCTACCTGATCAGACTACTTTGGCTGAATGCTGGGTAGTACATTTACCCTTATGGTTGAAAATACATGTACTGCAATCTCTGTACCATAAATGTGACTATTAGCAACCAAGGGGACCCAACCAGCATAACCCAAAAGCTCTACATCAACCATCACCTAACTGATAAGCCAATAGCAAACATTTTCAATTGTAACCACTAACTGCTGTGCAAAGGTCGAGGTTACTGTTGTACTTAAGTACTTTCTATAAACTTCATCCATGATAGCAAAGAAACAAAAAGTCAGGTTTCATTAGGCACAGCTGTAGCCAAGACAACCCATAGGCAGTGGCCATTTTCAGTCATATTTGTTTAAAAGGATTTCTGCGAGGCTTCATGTCATCATCTTGCATATGACCAGATATGTGATTTACCATATTAGAAAAATTACTAACACTCCATCTACAGTAGAAGCCTCTGAAACAGAGAAGTAGCAGAACAAACAGGCATATACTGTAGGATTACTACAAGCAAACCATTAAGTAACTCTTCCTATTATTGTTCAACCACAACAGATTACAACCATTTAATATGCTGATTAAATTCACTGCAAAAATACAACAAACAAAAACAACAACAAAAAAATACCCACCACTCTCAAAGCCAGGAACAATCATAAAAAAAACACAGAGAAATTAAATCTAATTGTGAATTTTATTATTGCTCCATTGCATTTTAACAGTCCCAATAAAAGAAGGCTCATGACATCATCTAGAAGTGGTTAACCACAAACAAGGTTGCAAACATGGATTTAACTAGTTAAAAGAGCATTCTGTTAGTTAGACCCAGTCTCTTTCCTTATTTCTACACTTAGAGTTCATTTCCTCAGATCTGTCAGTGAATTGTACAGATTAAAATGTATCTTTCAGTTACATAACCTCTTTAATGTGGGTTTACATCAGTTCTAACATGCGACCTACTGAATGAATTCCAGTATGGATCTCGCCAGGTTGATGACTACTTTCAAAATATCCCTCTGCAATTTAATCAATCAACTTCCACGCTGGCACTTACTTAAATATTCACACAGCCAAAAAATGTTTTTATATCTATGTAAAAGTAAGTCAAGACCAATATATTACACAAGTCATCTTTTCCACTTACTATTGAGGAAGTATTGTGTCTTAAACAATTGTAATTGAGTCTGGAGGAAAGTTTTAAAAAAAACTGGGGTTAAACCACACATTAAGGGCTTGGCTACACTTGCGAGTTACAGCGCAATAAAGGAGCCCCGGGCGCACTAGCTCACTCCCCGTCCACACTGGCAAGGTACGTAGAGTGCTCTGACTCCACGGCTACAGCGCTGCTGGTACTCCACCTTGGCGAGAGGAATAACGTTTGCTGCGCCCCCACTGGAGCATTACTGCACTGTGATCAGCCTCCAGAAATGTCCCATAATCCACTTAAGTCAAGTGGCCACTCTTATCTTTGTTTTGAACTCACTGTAGGAATGCAGATATGCCCTTTGAAAGCTCCGTTTCTGACAGCTGGTTGCTTATCTGCCCCGAGACAAAGCAATCATTACTGTGGAATGCTGTGAGTGAGAGAGAGAGGCGGGGGGGTGTCTGCTGCTGTCTGAACTTACAAGAAAGCACAATGACATGCTCTCAGCCCCCCAAAACCCCACTCTCTCTCCCCCCACATACACACAACACACTCCCTGTCACCCCCCACCTCCCATTTGAAAAGCACATTGCAGTCACTTGCATGCTGAGATAGCTGCCTATAATGCACCACTCCCAATGCCGCTGCAAGTGCAGCAAACGTGGCCACGCCAATGCGCTTGAAGCTGTCGGTGTGGACAGATTGCAGTGCTTTCCCTACTGCACTCTGCGAAGGCTGATTTAACTCAAAGCGCTCTGCATCTGCAAGGGTAGCCATGCCCTAAGAGACAAATGCCTCTGAGCTTCCACCAAATTCCATCATTAAAACTCTCAAGTAGGGTATCAATAGACTCAGAAGGAACAAGTTAGAAGCATTAAATCTTAAGAACTCTCAGCACGGATCATACCCTGAAATAGGAAAATGTATCTGTTGGGGTTCCATTAAAAGCAACTTTATCAAGGCCCTAAAATTGAGACAGGAAAATTGCAGGAAAATTTCTGATTATGTTTCTTGATAATGATTCACAAACAAAACTGGACTTTGAATGAAAAGCACATGTTAAATGTCAACAGTTTTTATCTTTGTTACAGAATCATAGTGTGCTCTCCAAACTCCCCTCCCCAAATATATTAAGAGGCTAACATAAACTGACCTATAACATTGAAAAATAAAAATGAAGGATTGCTAAATGGTAAAATTAAATGCTTTGTTTATTTTAATGATGTGTGAGGACAGGTAAGGAGACACTTAGGCCAATGCCTTAGGCAAGTGTGTTTTTGCCTATTTGTTGATATATATTGCTGAGCTGCTTAAAATGTAGTTATTGCTGACAGAACAAAAGTTACAGAGCTGGAAGTTTTGAGATAAAATTATTCAAACCTGCAACAACAAAAAAACCTTTTTCTAGGAAGACCCAGGGCAGGGTGACAAAAAAATAATATGGCACTGAAATTGCAAAACCAGCAGGAAAAAAAATGCAGAAGTTGGGTAATTGAAACTTGTACATGCATAATGTACAAGTTACCACAAACCCAAAGGGCTGGTGTGTTAAAAGCCAGTTGGATAAAGGTTAAGTAATCTATAATATAGAAATGTGTAAGAGACCAAACTTGAGAAACACCGGACCAAAAACTGAAGGAAAGACAAGACCCGGGTCAGAGAAGGCAATGATTCCCTAGAATGTGGTAACTTTGGGCCCATTTACCAATTCTGTCTGGCCTGTTATTATTTGTCTGGCATAAATGTATGTCCAGACATTATAAGTGGCAATAATTCTCTCTGAAATTGTATAAATAAAGGCAAAAATTGATTAAGCCTAAGTTTCCCAAGTTTTACTCCAATATGTCAATAAAAACTGTCAGTATCCTGGTTTTCAGAGCCCCTCAAAAAAAAAATTTGTGCGCCAGGCATTGTAACCCCCTGTAGACTCTGGCAGCCTGCAGGAACCACCAGCCAAGCCAACAAAATTGACAGCAAGCTGAGTAAGTGGATATGAAATTCAGATGCCACCACTTGCCAGGCTGGTCATGTGTAGCCAGCCTGCCATTCTTCTCACCAGTAATCAGGTTAACCAGCTGTGACTCTCAGATTCAGGGCAATTCAAGCCCTCTGGTCAGCTTTACATTAAACATAGCCCCTCCCCCCCTCAAGTTTTTTAAGACTGCTTCAGAGCTATTCCTAGCCACAATGTGTAGCTGCACAAGGAGGCAAGAAGAAAGCAGGGATTCCAGGCTCTCCCTCCAAGCTGTCAAAACCCTCCCTAGTCTGTACCTCTCAATTACTGACTTTCCACCATGCACTTACCCAGACCTCAAACCCCTGTGAGATATTGTCCTAGCTCTTTTGCTTTGAAAAATCAGGTCACCCTAGCCAGAAGGCACCAACAATGTTTCTAGTGTAATTCTGAACGAAGTTGCCTCTTCCAAATTAACGCTTATGTGGACCACACAGAGGTTCCCTTAAGTACGTATGAATTCCCTAGAGGTGACCAAATTTTCAGGTGTTCAGCGCCCCCAGTTGGCCAGATTTCTCAAGAGAGTCCTCCTACTTAGGCACATAAAAAGAGTCCATATTTTCAAAAGTGCTTAGCTCCTGACTGCTCCCATTGTGACACTTTTAGGGAGGTTGTCTAAAGACATCTGCATCCAACATGCTGAGCTCCATTCAAAAACCTGGCCCACACTGTAAGCAAGCAAGTGTTTTCTACTGGTCTAAGGACTTTGCAGAGTTGCTGTTTTGTTCTTATGTGATTTTGAAGTCTACAACTGAAATCCTGGCCCCTTTCAAATCAATGGGAGTTTTATTATTGATTTGGGGGTGGGAGGAAGAGACGTGAAGGATTAATTTCAGTAATGCAGCTAAAAATGAAAATCTCTGGAAGGGAGGGCAACACTGCAAGAGTTTGGAATTCAAACACAACAGCTACAGGCAAATAAAAGTGCAGCAGGACCAATCAATCCATTATTACTATTATATATGTAGCACTCAAAAATGTATTAGTCATTTTATTAAGCTGCTTTATTCTTAAATGCAAAAGAGAACTGGGAAGGATTTTAAAAAATGACTTGCTTCCTTTGCTGAAGGTTTACTCACGTTTTCCAGCCAATGGCTCCTTTACGGCTGTCATTCCATAGAGGTTACTTCTATTTGCTTTGTTTTTCCCAGGTGGGCCTCCCCAATGCAAAGTAAAATGGAGAGTGGATAAGAATTGACAGGCTGTTTACACTGGTGCAGGTGCTATCACATGAAGTTTTGGCTGCTTTATACTGGTTGGACAGTTCTTGGATTCATTCCTTGCCAGGTAATTAGTTGTCCGGGGCAACATGAAGTTTAGATTTTATGGAGACCTCTGGCCTTCTTTTCCCCCCGGAGCTGCTGTAAAGATGTCAACATGTGAGTGACTTGTTTCCGCCCAACTCAAAAATGACACAAACCTGGATGGAAAACTATGAGTCTCTCAGTTTTAATTTAAATGTGCTATGTATCGAGACTAACACACACTATGCAAAGCATGAAAGGGACTTTAATACCAGTCTCTTGCTCCCTAGCTCAGCACTGATGAAAGGTAAGAGAACTCAGTACAAATAATACAGCAACCCTACTATTTCAAAGCTTGCCCTTGCAAGACTGGTCGATCAATGAAATCATTTCTGGCTTTGAAGCCAGTGTAAATTGAGTGTGCCAACTAGGAATTTCCCTTCTTCCCCTATTTATTCTTTCTGAGCTACCCCACTGTGCCTGCTGCATCTGGCTTTGTTTGGACTGCTGCAAACAATACTTTCCCTGCCAAGCAACCCCTTATTTGTCAAATCACTGGGATGTTACTAGAGTCAATGCTGGACAGTAAATGGTGGGACATCTACTCTGGCATTTACCTATGACTATCTCTGGGCAGACACATAAGTTGACAAAAAAGGTCAGAATTTCAGATCCTGGTGACTAGGTGGTACCCACAAATCTTGTGTTTACAGAACTTGCATTTGAACAAACAGCATTTGCACCAAAAAAAAGGAGTCAATTCTACAGAACCCACCTAGCATGTGTAAATGCAGATTTAGCATACATGCAAAACTTGCATGCATGCGATTCAGTCTGAAAACATTAGGCTTAGAACATTTTCCACCTGGTTAACATCAGTACAGATTTCACCAGCTGATTCTCTTCACCCAGTTGGGACGTGTAAATCCTAAACTGGCTGTTGTCCTCTGCAATTGTCTCTAGCAACACCACTATATATCCCTTGGGAGTCAGATTTCAGAGCCCTGGGGGCAAACAAGTAATTACAAACGGCAGGTATCAATGAGGATGGATACTTTTTGACTAAGAAGACACAACTTGATTCATAACTTAAAATGACAACTAAACTAACATCTAAAGACCTCAGGCCACCATCCACTTGCCCCCCATTTCAGTACTTAAAACCAGACCACACTAATTGTTCAAGACCTAACCCCAAGGTCCTGACAGACCCATTGAATCCCAAGCCTGTGGGCCTCATGCAAGCTATTGCATGGGGACCTGCCTGACCTCACAAGGGCTAAGGTGTTCATGCCAATCTAATTTACATCAGCACAGAAGAACGGCTAATGCAGAAAAGGGCATTTACCCTATTTCCCAACCTCCAATGGGCAGGGAACCAACCATTGCACCTTAATGATTCTAACCCCACTAATAGGGGACTGATCCCTGCTGCTAACGTAACCCACAGACTAATGTGTTTTACAAGTCCCCCCTGTGCTTGATCTGCAGAGGACATGAATCTGTTACAGCCCTAGTCAATGATCTTTAGCTCGAGTGGTAGTAGTTCATGAGGGTTTTTTGGCTCTGGAGATCCTGAGCTGAATTCCCAGTGTGTTGACCAAGATGGCAGCCATCACACTGACAAACTGTTTCTGTTGCAATCCTATGAAAAACATATCAGTAAATTAAACCACAACACCCATGCTCATATCTTGGGTATTTTGTGACCATTTAACATAACCTGCACAATTGCTTCAAAGTCCAAAAGGACCCACACAAGCTGATAACCAAAACCCACGCAATTACCCAAAGCATGATAAAAAACAGGAAGCAACACTTTAAATTGGCTCAAAACCAGTGAGCTCTGCAGGAAGGAGGATATTTGTGATAGCAGAGATGGAACAGGAAGAGGCCTGCTTCTAAACTGCCTTTTAAGGGTGGTGTCCCATCAGCCAATCTTAGCTGCCTTTAGAGACCCCCAAGATTGATCAATGGCAACACCCCTCTCCAACCAGAAAATTCTGGGGATGGTCAAGAGGTGCCACAGCAACACACAGAGGTAGGGGTGGCCCTCTGAGCTCACAAAATGGCTCCAACTAAAGGGCCAGTGCCCTTATGTCGGTGTTTTTCTAGTGCTCGAGGAGGGGTAGCAGGGAAGCTATTGTGAACCTGAATGTTGAAATTCAGTTTATCCTAGAGCGTACAAAAGTGGGCAAAGTTCATTTTATTTTAACAATTCACCCTGCAAGCAATCTTCCAAACTAGCATAGTGACAATTGCCCTTCATTTTTGAATGACTAATAGTTTCTGAAGAGGTTCAGATTTGTGTTAAATTAACAGCATACTTGAATGAATATAAATTAGGGCTCAAGCCTATACTTCAGAGCTTCAAGAGTACAAAGTGTTATATAGCATCTCTGCACATAGCCAGTTCAAATTTCCTTCTCAACCCTACACCTAATTTCTCTCAAGCAGTTATGCATCTGTTCCACACACTGAATCCCTTATTTCCTATAACTAATGAAGTAGAAAGCCTGGTTCATTTGTGATTATTAACCACCTAACCGGATTCCTTCACAGGGAAATTGTTAGGGGCTTTCCTTCAACATTATGCAGTTTAACTTCCAATGCTCTGTTGTTCTAAACCCTCTTATTTTCTTTAAGGAAAGGTTTTGAAAACATTCTTATTCTTGGTATTTGGTATAATAGACAAAATGTATATGTAATTCAAATTCTTTTTAGTCTTGAAATCTTTTTAAATCTCAAAATCCCCTGAAATGTGGGATTCACTTGGAAATTGCACTAGATGTATGGGGGTAATATGAAACACAAAAGTAGTTAAACAAATGCTACTAGGAGTAAAACTCATCTATTCCAATACCCCCTATGTTTATAGCTAGACGATCCCCTAGAATAAAAGAATTAAGTTATTTGTCATATCAAAGGATGTACCAAAATAAAAATCACTTCTTATAAAGTCCTTTGCTCTGTGATCCTCATAATGGAACCACTTAAAACATGCATAGAAGATGCTGGTCTTAGATGCCTCTCTCTCTCTCAGAACACTACACATTTTAGCTTGACTATTATTCCTTGCTCAGGAAAGTCTCACAACTGGAATTGCTGAATGATGCAGGACACAGACAGAGGTACCCTGTATGTTGGGACTGAAGATGCTACACAAGGAACCTTTAACAATACAAGACCTCCATTAGCAAGTTTCATTAAATTATCCTCCACCATAACTTTTAGATTGGAAGATCACTGAAGCAAAGACTGTATTTGTGTCTTAATGTGATGAACACATTATTTATGCTTAACAGAAGAACAAGTACTGGTATTGGCTGATTTTGATTTTTTTTTAAATGCCAAAGCTCATCACTCAAACTTCTGCTAACCTACCTGTATTAAATCACATCCACTCACTTAGGGAAAATAAAAATCTTATGGCCTAATCCTGCCAAATCTTTAATGAGCCAGATTTCAATTGGTCTGCACTTGAGCCACAGTTTACAGGATCAGGCCCTTAATTATGTGTTCTGCTGTAAAGCATCCAGCATTTGCCAGGATAGCTTTATATTCCAGCAAAACAATAATTAGGTTAAATATCTTTTGTGTGGTAATTGCACAGCTATACAGACTGAGTCTCCTGGGTGGAGATGGGATGGGATACTAACTTGTGCCAGCAGAACCACCTGTCAGCCACATGCTTTTAACAGAACAGAGGTGTTTAAGCGGCACAGGTTCTTTCAGGCAGATTATTATGAAACATGAATGGCATTTATCTGCAGGCAGATTGTGCACTAATCCTAATCTCTGTTTTACTGTCTCTTTCCAGAGTCGAAAAGGATTTCCTGGAAGTAGAAAATGAGAAGGTTTGAGATGGAATTTTGGGAATCAACACCACAGCTCTCAGGCTATATCAGTTTCTTGCTCCTCACATAAATGCAGATGAATAAAACAGAGAGAAAGGCATAGTTGGTGTCTGAACAACTACCCTCAGTCATTTTATACTTGAGACATGAACTTTGGTAGCTCCATAGCTCCACTCCATGAAACTACATTCCCACCAACAGCCTTCCTCCAACTACCACGCAATAGCTGCCTCTGTTCTGCCAGGGACTTTTCTTCATTCCTTTCCTTTTATTTCACGTTTGTCTAGACAATCTTTTGGGAAAGCTGCTCCAGGGCCCTCTCTTCCTCTCTCTCTCTCTCTCACTTGTTCTGTGTCTAGCACTAAAGATAATGGCTGCTCAAGGTTCTCCATATCCACAGTAAATATTTCTTTGCTATTTAGAATACGAGTTCCTCATTGGGAATTAACAGTTCAGGAAGGAGAGAATCCTCTATCACCTAAATATGCAGAGTAACCAGGAAAAAGAAAGAAACAGTCACATCCATATCCTCCTACACAGGTCTCAAGTGAGCTCAGCTGTTACTCCTAGACTGCTCTTCTCTCTTGTGGGAGTGTTATGTAGATGCTGACTAGATCATAGAAAGTATGTAAATGTCTAAACATTTTCATTAGTGGCCTGCACAATGGAGTGGAGTTTATGCTTATGACATTTGTGGATGACAGTGCTTTGGAGGACAGGATTAGAATTCAAAACAACTTTGACGAATTAGAGAATAGATGAAATTAAATAAAAATACAAGTGCACAGTACCGCACTTAGAAAGGAAAAATAAAATGCATAACTACAAAGTAGGGAATAACTGGGTATGCAGTAGTACTGCTGAAAAGGAAATGGAGGTTATAGTAAATCACAAATTGAATATAAGACAACAATGTGATGCAGCTGCAAAAAAGGCTAATATTCTGTGGTATATTAGCAAGAGTGTCATGTGTAATACATGGCACATAAAATTGTTCCGGTCTACCTGGCACTGGGGCAGCCCCAGCTGGAGTACTGTGGCTCCATACTTTAGGAAAGATATGGACAAATTGGAGAGAGTCCAAAGAAGACCAACAAACTTGATACAAGATTTAGAAAAATCTGATCTTTGAGGGAAGGTTAAAAAAAACTGGGCATGTTTAATCTTGAGAAGAGAAGACTGAGGAGGAACCTTATAACAGTCTTCAAATGGATTAAGGACAGATATAAAGAGGATGACGATCGATTTGTTCTCCATGTCCACCCAAAGGTAGGACAAGAAATAATCAGATTAATCTGCAGCAAGGGAGATTTAGGTTAGATATTAGGAAAAACTTTCTATCCATAAGGGTAGTTATGTTCTGGAATAGGCTTCCGAGGGAGGTTCTGGAATCCGTATTATGGGAGGTTTTTAAGAACAGGTTGGACAAACACCTAACAGGTATGGTCTAGGTTTACTTGGATCTGCCTCAACATGGGGGCTGGACAAGATGACCTCTTGGGGTGCTTCCAGCCCTACATTTCTATGATTGTATAGACTAAAAGTTTGTAAATTGATTATGTACCTACTGGTGCATAACATGTAGCATTGTCCATACCTCAGTAGGTTCAATAAAGTTGTTATGCACTGCCCATGGCTTCCAAATTCTTCCTAAGTTCTTAATATAGTAAGTTTTTGCACTTTTGTTTCAAGTACATCTTTTCTCTTTAAGCTGGGGGCTGAGAGGAAAGCTGGGAGGCAGCATCCCCCTCTTTGTATGGGCATAATGCTTTCCAATTCTGCATGCAGTGCCACGATAGACATTGTTATGATCAAAGTAGATTGCTTAATCCTCACAACGCTCCTGTGAGGGAGGTGGGTAAATAGTATTAGCCTCATTTTAATTATGAACAAAGCAAGCCACAGAGAAGTTAAATTATTTGCCTAAGGCCACACAGCCAGTCAGTGGCAAAGTTGGAACACATTTCCCAGCTTCCACTCCCCTGCCTATCCAATGTAAAACAACAAGAGACCTGAGCCTAGCAAAAAAAACAAAACAAATGGATAGCCCCTCAGGGCAACATGCTTCATCTCTGATTTGAAGGCAACACAACTAGGGTGAGAGAAGTTCCACTTCCATGCTCACTACGTGTTTTTTTTGCACGAACTGCCAACAACAATGCCTGTTGGGATGTGTACATCTAAGAACTGGACTCAGACCACCAGACAGTTTTCTGACAGCAACAGTTTTCTAATCTCTTTTGCACAAGGACTGTCACTGTAGGTAATAATAGCCACACCTATTAAGGTTGCCTGACGGCTCCTATTATAAGATTACATTTTCAGTTGTTTATAATTTTGTGAAAATGTAACCATTTGGCTGAAATTTTGCATGCCTCAGCTGTTTTGTGTGTGTTTGTTTTTTATTTCAGCCAAAATATTCCAGTCATTTTCTAAAGTGAAGCTAAAGAAAAATAAGTTATTTTGCCCATGTTAAAAAAAATTGAGACCTTTGCTTTGAACATGTCACACCTCCATGTTTTGGAGCAGAGACTTGATATTTGGCATGGAATGGCCTTGGTGTCAGGGATGTGCCATTTGCCATCCCCATGAAAATCCTCCCAAATTTGTCCAAGTAATAAGCCTTTGAAAGATTGCAGATCGCACATGCTCAGTAGAGACTTCTTAAATGGGAGCAGCTAAAACGTCTGAAGATTCTATCCTTACAAAGCATGCTTGAGCCTCTCGCAGCTCCCCGTGTTAACCAGACTGCACATGTTCCAGCCTTGGGCTACTGGGGCTCAGAAAGGCTTTCCCTTAATGGCTGCCTCCAGCTGCTCCAGGCCAGTGTGGGGCCTGGCACTGCAACTGACAACAGGCATCGCATTTCTCCTGTGCTCTCAATGACCCCACATCCAGGCAACATGGAGACAGAAGCTGTCTGAGTCAAATGAAAAGAGGGGACAAAAACTAGAGAAACTGGGACAACGAGTCTAGTGACAGACTGGAGGGCAGTGGAGAGAAACTGGAAATTGGAAGGGGGAGATTGGGACTGAATGAGCAAGGAGGCTGGGTGCCCCAGTGGGAAGGGCAGGCTAAGACTGATTGGGTGGGAAGGCTGGGACTAGAGGTCAGTAATAGTTATGTAGGGAGGGGAGGACACAGAGATAAGACAAGGAGCTAGAGAGGAGACTGGGAATGTCTGAACAAGGAAACTAGGATTAGGAACTATTATGTGGGGGGAAATGGAGACATGGGGAAGGCGGAAAGAGCTGGCAAGGAGATGGAGTGCAGGAGAAGAAGGGGAAGTGCTATATAATGCTAAGTGCTTTGAAAAATCCAGTTCTAGTCATCTCAGATTGGTCACCAAAATTAGTGGAAATTGGACCTTAATATATCTGTGCCTCTTCTCCCCATCTGTAAAATGGGGCTAATACCTATCAGGGGTGTGGTGAAGATAAATGAATGCTTGTGAAGCACTTGGATACTGTTGTGGTGTGCTCCAAAGAAAAGCCCATGAGGAAATTAATAATTCAGTCTTCAGAGCTGGGTTTGAACAATGTGCAACAGATAAGGCTATACAGCTGTACATTTGTACAGTGTCGGACATAAGAGGGCCCTGACTAAGCCTCTAGACATTATCATGATTTGAATGTTCAACAACTACTGATTTTGGATTAGATTCACCTAAAGGTTAAAGACACTGCGACCCATTACCAATTCCATGCACCATCTGGTCCCATTGTTACATTATCTGAATGTATTACCCACATATAGTGGACGGAATTAAAGAGCCAATATTCCTTAACAGTTCTCACAAGTCTGTCGTATGCTAAGTATCGTGTGTGTGTTGGGGTAGGGGAGAGGGGTGGAACGTGGTAGTCTAACTGCTATTCTAGCAAGTGCCAACTTGTTAATGGCAACCATCTATGGTACATAGTTTGTCAGATCTAAGCCTAAAGATCTGCCAAACTTATTTGGAAGAATGTGTTCTACTTTGCAGAAAGCTGATCTCTTTTACCACCATTTACTCCACCATTCCCAATACATGACTTGACTATCGTAGCATGAAGTCTAGTCAACTTATTCATAATACTCTTCTGTTTAATACAAATGTGGAAACAGAATTCATATCCCATGTGCATTTCCCACTTGTGTATGTTTAATTGCTCAGTGTCACAACATTAACAAATATCCCCAGTCTCTTGCTCCTGAAAGAAAAACAGAAAACTAAAGCTCATTACACCTTCCATTGCTCTTTTCCATTAAAGATAATGTCCTTGTAAAAATAACCTGCCTGTCCAATTAACTTCCAAAGCCTCAAGAGCTGCCACACCTGTTTGGAAGGATGTGTTCTACTTTGCAGAAGGCTGATCTCTTTTACTATTGAGTCCATCAATCCAGTTCTCAACGTGCTATGATAGAGTCTGTGACTTACTGTATCATGATTGCCCACCAAGCTGGGGAAGTTAGGTGGGGACAAAATTCATGTGCAGACATTCCCATGACACTTCATCTGTACATGGTATCCCAAAACTAAGGAGATGGAGGGGTTTTGATCAGGCTGAAACTATAGAATTGGGAGTAGGAGGGGGAGAAATAGTCCAAGAAGTAATCTAGGAAGCTCCTTCAGTTCAAGCATTACATGAGATGAAATAATACTCTGAACAAAGCTATTTTGCGTTAAAAAAAATATTGATCCCTCCTTTGCTCTTTGGCTCTTTCAAAAAGACTTTAGCTCACCAGCTAGGCAGATTTGCTTTAACATTTGTCCTGACTAAGACATCTTCAAGTCAAATCTTAAATTATACACTGAAAATTGAATATGTACAGCATTTTTGTTTATTCCAAATGACTCCATATCAAATGTGCTCAGTTTATAGATATGGATGTTTTTTCCTGTCTGCACTATAAACTGAAGGCTAAGGGCATATCTACACTACAAACTTAAGTTGATTTACGTTAGGTCACGTCTACACTACTTTCCTTCTGTCGGTGGTGCTCGTCCTCACCAGAAGCACTTCCATCAACTTACGAGGGGCAGTCCAGGTTCTCAGCTCCGCACACAGCTCCTTGCCAGGACCCCAGCTCTGCCCTGGGCTCTTGGCTCCCCGCTATCCCCTGGGCTCTCCGCTCCCCACTGGGAGCAGGCCTGCCCCCTCAGCTCCTCACTCCCCACCAGGAGCAGGCCTGCCCCCTGCTCTCGACTGAGCTGGGGAGCCGGGAGCCTGGGGGACAGCTGGGCTCTAGTTGAAGCCCCATCTCCAGCCCAGAGTGACTGCCCAGCTTACTTGTCAATTTCACAGCTCCAGCCTGGAGACATGAAATTGACAAGAATGAGAGCCAACAGCCAATGTAAGTAATCCACAGCGCCTACCTAGACATAAGCCCTACACCTCTTGTGGAGGGAGAGTATTATGTGGCTGTAGTAGGGCACTTACATTGGTGGGAACAAGACTGTAGTATGACATAATTAGGTCGACTTAAGTTACCTTACCTCGACTTAACTCTGTAGTATAAACCAAACCTATTCTGTACTCTCTCTCTCTCATCCATCATCACACCAGACTTCAACAGGACTGTTCATATGACTACAGTTAGACTTTTTTAAAGTATCAGAATCACAGCCTAATAATTTAGGGCCTCAATTCTGAGAGGTTCTGAGCACACTCAAATTCCATTGAAATTAATGGATATTGATACAAGTAGCCCTGTAAAATGCTGTGCATCAATTCTTTTCATGCAAGACCCAAAACAGAATCTAGATCATTCACCCTTAACTGTATTGGCTATTAAGTGCTGACATGCAAAATGTAGTAAAAACCTACTTTATTCAGGAAAATAAGCAGACATGATAGTGAATATATAGAGACAATCCTCTGAATAAGAATGAGTCATTTTTACGATCACTTTTTTGAGCATAACCCAGTTTTAAACTGCTAAACTTTATACAATATATTTAAAGCTTCCTTGGTGCAAATAAAATCATATAGCTTTATAGGGGAAAATTATATGCATCATTCCTGAGCCAAATCTTGAATGATAAATTTCAGTACTCAGCAAATTTTGTATGACTGAGCTATAGAAAAACCCCAGAAATATGGCATTTAGAATAGCAACTGTGTCATGCCATGAATGGCACCTCCAGAATGCTGCACAAAAGCATTACTTAGAAAAAACAAATATTGACTCAAAGACTCATCTTCAGTAAAGCGTTCGCACAGTTAATGAGGGATTGCCGTTAGCTCAGGAGATGTCCGTGCCAACTCTACAAAGTAACTGACTTGAATTTTCTTGTGTTCCATTGTTTCATGTCAAGTACATTCACCAAACAAAACATAGGCCCAATTTATCAAACGATTAACTAAGTGCACTTTGCAGCTCAAAAAGTGATGTACAAATATTAACTAATTAATTTTCATAACACCTTCAGGTAAGTAAATATAATTAGCACCATTTTACAACCGGGAGAGGAAGAATGGTCCAGTGGTGGGGCACTAGACTAGGAGATAGGACATTTGGGTTCAAGTCCCTATTCTGCCACAGACCTTCTGTATGACCATGGGCAAGTCAATTAGCCTCTCTGTGCCTCAGTTCCCCATTTGTAAAATGGGCCTATATCTAAGATGGCTGGTAATCTAGGTACTTACCTAAACCAAGAAACAGTCAGAAGTCACCCTTATCCAATATTGGCATTGGACAAAGTAGATGAATGGTGATGATTTTACATATAGGGAAACAGATTAGGTCAAGTCACTTGGCCAAGTTCACAGCAAGTCAGAAAGCCAGGACTAGAACCTAGGATAGTTCTGGTTTTCAGTCCTATACCCAGATCTCTCATCCCCAGTTTATGAGAATCTCATATTAACCTGCTGTATTAATGCCACTTGAGGGATTAAGTCATAAGGGCCACAAAAAAGAGACATCGGTTTAGGTACTAAATGTTATACTTGGGTCTGAATTCAAAGAGTTTATGGATTTCAGTGAGAGTTACAGGTGCAGATGTAATGCAAAATGTAAGCCTTTAGTCTAGTCCAAAAATTGATATTCAGTTTCTTATATATTCATAAAAGCCAAATAGGCAGCTCCCTGGGTGAAGTGTTTGTGTCCCAGAAGTGTATGAAGAACTCTCCCATAGGAGAGAGATCTCCAAGGCATTGATTCAGCAAGGTAATTAAGACTCCGAGTGGTCCTATTGATTTCAGTGGGGCTACTTACATGCTTAAGTGTCTTGATGAACCATGTCTACACTACACAACTAAGTCGACCTAAGTTAGGTCAACTTACAACCACCACAGTAATTACTGCAGTTTTCCATGTCCACTCCACCGTCCTTCTGTCTATGGTGCACGTGCTCACCAAGCGTGCTTGCGCTGACTTAAGAAGGGCAGGGTGCGGGGCTGAGAGCTGGCCTCTCAGCTCAGTGCTGAGCTCCCCACTGGAGCCCGACTGCTTTCCAGGTTCTCAGCTCCCCCTCTCACTGCACAGAGCTCCCAGCTGGAGCCTGGCTGCCATCTGAGCTCTCAGCTCCCTGCTGCACAGAGCTCCCAAACAAACTACATTGACCTAAGCCTTACGCCTTTCATCAGAGTGGATTTATTAGGTCGGCACAGCAGGCGAGTTACAGCAGTGGGAGGAACACTGTAGTATGTATATTTATATAGTTAAGTCATCATAAGCTGCCTTACATCAATTTAATGTTGTGTAGACATGCCCCAAGATATCCTTGAATAGCTGTATTTCTTTACACCTTCTGTAACTTTAGTGATCCTCTAATACTTCCCGTTGCTGAAAAACAAAGAAAAATAAAAGACAGGACCCCCAATTTTTTCTTTTTTGTGTGCCTTTAAATTGCAGGGGGCATGACCCTGAGAAAAGTGGTAACAGGCATTTCCCCCTGGCTAGTGAGCTTAATTCCCAGGATACTAGGTGTGTAAATCTTTCAAGCCCTGTCCCCAAAGCCTCTCATTAATTAAATAATCCTATGACCCAAAGAAGCTAATTGTGACCATGGGAAACAGGGAGATGTAGATCACATTTTTCTTAGCCAGTAAATAAATCTGAAGTAGTAAATTCTCCTGCTTTATTTGTATACTAAAATAGTTTTGCTATAAATGAGGCATGATCGCTATTCGAGGACAGAAAAGGATTGTATGGGACAGGAACAGGCACAATGCTTTGGTATTAAGCCAAAAAGAATGAATGACAATCTGACGTCCAAGTGAACAACCACCCCTTAGACTTAGAGAAGTGAGGTTATCAGAATGTATCTGCCAACTGACAGGCACTTATTACCTTAACCTCAGTGATGTGCTATTAGATGTTCACTATTCAAAGAGCTGTTAACAAGTACATGCTTGAATACCAGGTATCATCTGTCAGAAAGAGCAATCAAGTGGAGTTGTCAATAGGATGACAGGCTGGGATCCGAATTGGTTAAAAAAAAAATGCCCTTGGTAAAATTTCCCTAGGGAAAGAGGCAGTTGAAGAATTGCAAAGGAATGTAAGGGCTCATAGACTGCATGTAAGCAAGCTGTAATGGCATTTCCCTTTCCCATTTTGAGTTTTATTGTCATCACCTGAGATCAAGCACTGTGCAATAATAATCTTTAAGCTTTTTTTTTTTTTAAGTCGTTAGCATCCTGGTGGCCTTTAAGTTTTGGACAGGTAGGTAGGGGCGGCTCTAGAGATTTTGCCGCCCCAAGCACGGCAGGCAGACTGCCTTTGGCGGCTTGCCTGCGGAGGGTCCGCTGGTCCCGCGGCTTCGGAGGACCTCCCGCAGCCGCGGGACGAGCAGACCCTCCACAGGCAAGCCACCGAAGGCAGCCTGCCTGCCGCCCTCGCGGCACCGGCAGAGCGCCCCCCGCGGGCTTGCCGCCCCAAGCACGTGCTTGGCGTGCTGGGGCCTGGAGCTGCCCCTGCAGGTAGGTGAGATCCCCTGAAACTTACAATCATATGGTGTTTCGATACAAGGTACATCCTAGTGGCTCTGCATGCTGCTCAAGACCTGAGATGAAGCCCAGGCTAGACACGTTACACAATATCTACCTCACCTCATTTGCCTGAAATACTTTGTTGCTCGTCTTTTGTTTTTTTAAGAGAACAATTTTGATCCTTTTTTAGGCAATTAAATGAAATTATCCTGGATTGGAACAGGTGTAGGAAATGATCATTAGTTTGTATTTGCATTCCGCAAGAGGAATATCAAATTGACATTTACCAGCAAGTTACTGTAAAGGAAGGTTAGATCTTCAGGTGTAGGGCTGCAAAATATAATCCACCATTCACCCAATCAGTTACCAAAGCACCCAGATGCTAATAATTGGAATGGCCTCCAGACAGTCCCAGGATCAGGAACAGTAAACCAGCTAAGCACAGTTCAGGTGGATTGGAGGATCTGGACCAACATGCCAGCTTGCTGTTGATTATTTTTTTTAAACTGAAATGAATGTGGGCTTTTGAATGTTTGTGTTTTTAATTATTTTGATGTTTAACACAAATTCTACCTTTTGAGAAAACATTAAAAAAAATAAACTCAGTTTGTTTACATCTAATTCATAGGCACAGATTTGTAGAAAGCAGACAAAGGACTTGTTGTGTGGACAGACAGATTTTGGAGTAGTTTGAAACTTTCCTGGGTAGCTCAGATTCCAGCTGATAATTTTCCCTCCCCCATACCTTTTGTGTAATAAACATTAGGCAAAAGACAATACCATGCAGTCTTGCAACCATGAGGGGCTGAGAACTGGGTACAAATAATGGCAATGACAAGTATGAGTGAGATGTTGCATTACCTAAGCCAGACAGGGGTCTTCTGGGAAGAAAGCAGATTTAACCCAGAGTACAATGCTGCTGTGACAACACTAGTCATGAAGCTACGAGCTGTGGGGAATCTGCTTGGAAGGAGCAATGGCCATATTTGTTTCCCTAAGTAGCCTTTACTTTTGATGGGAGAAACATCAGCAGCTGGAGCCACCCCCCAAGCCATGTAAATGACACCGACCTAAATGCAGGAGTGGACAGCACTATGTTGGCGGGGGAAGCTCTAAAATGCAATCATCAAGACAAGTATTGTGGCTGCACTTTTTTTTTTTTTTTTAAGGAATAGATGCATGTTATGCAAGTTTCAACTACAGTAAAGGTAATCACCACCACATTTCAGGGCATAACCTATGAGGGTCAAAGAGGCATTCCTATCCACAACTTCATGTTAATGACATTGCACACGTGTATTATAGACAGATTTTAGTCTTCCTTTGAAACAGATGTTGGGCACTGCCTGAGACAGATTACTGGTCTAAGATCTATGATCTAGTCTATTGTGTCAACTTGTGTGTTCAAATATTCAAAAAAAATATCTGTATTCTACAGTCTGGAGATTAAGTCTTATTTCAGACTGCAATTATTTGCTCCTCTAGCTATTTAAGGATTCATGAGATCAATCCACCAAATATCACAGAATGATTTTCAGAATAGCAATACTATTACTGTCAATGGTTTATAATCCACTGCAAAAAAGTGGACAGTCTTTTATAAAGCTTGCCATTTAAATAAGTGGGCAAAAATCACAGCACTTCACATTTAAACCTAGGCTAAACCAAATAAAATAAAGTGAAGCACTGCTCCTACCACTGGTGTCGATCTTTAATCCTAACTAATCACCTAATCCAGGGTGGGACTAAGTATTTCAGGTTCATCTTCTCTATCGCTTGTATCTACAAGTACAATTTTATTAGGCTGTAAGAAAAATATTCCTAGAAAATCCATCAGCTAATTTGTCTGAAAGCTCTCTCACACACAGGTATTCTTGACAGACAAAAATTTAGACATGAGCAAAAAATCCCAGACCTCCTGACTCCTTGTATTGTGCCTCAGCCACATCCTCCTCCTATCATTAGGAAAGATAACAATCAATCAGCTCTTCTGCCATAATATGAATATCCTGCACTGATGTGTTTAAGCTATACCAGGTTAGCCCATATAAAAATTCACCTGGTTTGAAATTCCTGATCTATAGGCGATGGGTTCATTTAGCTTAACAAAAAAACAAAACAAAACACCTCACTAGACTGAACTGTTTGTGCTGTAACTGATTTAATTTGGATAGGGGGCCAAATTCTGCCCATGATACATGTGCACAGCTTTCACCAATGTAAACATAAATGAAGGCAAAACTTGACCTGGTACATTCTCAAATCAAATCACTTTTTTTCAATACTTTGATTCTTTCAATATTTGCCTCCATTTAAAAAAAAAAAAAGCTTCATTTTCAATCAAATAACTGCTTAGCAGAGGTCAGATTTTTCTGGGCCATCTACACTGCAGACACAATGGTGTTGAGATACCCAGTTATATCACAATGTCCTCGAGTAGTATCCGGTTCTGAATACTAACCAGAGATGTAACCATAACTGGAAATGGGCCAACCAACATGCAGATAGCTGAGCCAGATTTGACAGCAAACCTAACATAGATGGAATGGGATCAGAGGATAGGCCCAAGGCAAGAGGCACACCCAGGGGGATGGAAACTATCTCTAAGAAGCCCTGGGATGGCTGGGGAAAAGCAGTGTTCCATATGTGGACGGCGGCATCACTTGGCCAGGGATTGCCCAATCTACCCACTAAGGCCCAGTGCAGTGCTCAAAAGGCCAGCTGCATCCTAGCCCCACAGAGTTAGCTGTGTGATTGAAGCTCTGGTGGGAGGGAGTCACACAGCAAGTCTGCCAATGGCATATAATGTTCATGGTGACGCATTCACACTTCGAATCACTGCCCACGTCATGCTACACCCTCCCGGGTACAGCTCCATCTGCCCATCAGTGGGAGGGGAAGGTGGTAGTTAATGGGGAGACATTTATTGGATGGAGCGATACTGGGGCTGCTAAGACTATAGTTAAGCCCCAAATCATAAAACCCCATCAAATGCTCCCAGGGTGTGAAATCTGGTTTAAAGTTTCTGGTGTAAAAGCCTTCGCTCAGCCTACAGCACAGATGTCTATCCAGACCTAGGAATAGTCAGGGTGCTAGTACAGACACGTTGTCAGATATCCCACAGGCTTTTCTTTTGGGGAATGATATTATGGCTTTAAAAGAAGGAGGGGTCAATCAGACCCCCTCAGGTAGCTCCAGATGTGAAAGTGACTGTGTCAGCCAAACTTCAAATGGAGTAGCTGAAAAGGAGGAAGCTAGTATCCAAGGGCAATCAGGTTACCTCTATGGAGTATGCAAACTAATACCTGTGTGGGGGAGGGAGGGGGGGAATGAGACCCCCCATCCTTCAGAGAATTAAGATCTCTGCCTACCCTGAAAAGAAAACCAGAGGCAGTACAGAGCATGGTGACGGCAGTGTCTCCAGTCAAAATTAGGGATACTGACACCAGGGCAGGTGCGGTTCACTGCCAAACCTATGACTCTCACCCCAGAGGGGGAAATGCTCAAATAATGTGTAGGACAGCTGCCTGGGAAATAACAGTAACTACAGCAAGGAAGGACAGGGAACTTCTTCCTACAGTCTCTGCCTGACGGTCTGTAAAAACATAAAGCCAGATGGGACTGGGAGAGGGAAGTCTGCTCACCTACACTCAGTGCCTGGCGACTGGGGAACAAGAAGCCACCCTACCAGGTAGGAGGCTCATTACTCCTCCTCCTTCCTCCAGAAAAACTGAAGTTAGGCCACCAGGTCCCAGCCTCCAAAGAGATGGCACAGAGAAAGGAATTTTGCTAACGGGCAAAGTTTGAAGACTCTCCCTTGCTTGGCCCCTTTGCTGTTAAACGCAGCTGCATGGTCGACAGCCACTTCACAGGGAAGCAGCCCAAACATGTTTCTCCCTGTGAAGTAGATAGGTAAGAATTATTATTCCCGTTTAACAGATAGGAAAACACAGAGAAAGTAAGTGGCATGTCCCGAGCTAGCTAGCTAGTTAGAGTCACAACTAGAACCCAGGTCTCCTGACTACAAGTCCCATGATCTAATCTCATCACTACACTGCTCACAGAGTTCTCACTATTGCTGTGAAAAGCACAGTGGATTCAGTGCACAGAAGTTTGAACGAACAGTTGTTTCACTACACACACACACACACACACCCCCCAAGGGCAAGTCTACACTATAAAATTAATTCGACCTAAGTTCCGTTGACGCACAGCCGCCGCAGTAATTAAATCACTTTTGCATGTCCACTGTGCTCCTTGGGTCAGCAGTGCATGTCCTCACTCCAGGGCTTGCATCGATGCAGAGAGCAGTGCACAGTGAATAGCTATCCCACTGTGCAGTTTCCCACCATCTAGCGCAGGGTGTTTTAGGAGGGGTTTGCAATGCCTCAGATGGGCAAACGAGTTGCGCAGGGGTGACTGGGAACATGGTTTCAACATCCCACGATGCAGTTTTCTCCATCCCAGAATTTTATCTGCATCCCATAATGTTTCGTGCCTCTTTTCAAAAGCCCTGCAAACCCGCACGTCTGCCATCGGTGTGAGACGCATGGATCCTACACAGCTCTGCACTATTGCGATGAGTGTTGCAAGCACAACGTGCCTGATCCTGCAGTATTTGCAGAGCCGCCAGAGGAGCCAGGCAGCAGAACAAGACAATTCCTTAGAGGCTGCCTTGTTGTTGGACCTAGAAAGAAACAATTCAAGGTTCTTGTTGACATTCATGGAGCAGCTGCAGACAGTGAAGCACCAGTTCTGGGCCAGAGACACAAGCACTGTCTGGTGGGATTGCACTGTTATGCAGGTATGGGATGACGAGCTGTGGCTGCAGAACTTTTGGATGCGCAAGGCCACATTCCTGGAAGTGTGTGTGGAACTTGCCCCAGCCCTCCGGCATAGCAACACCAAAATGAGAGCTGCACTGACACTGGAGAAGCGAGTGGTGAGGACTGTGTGGCAGCTTGCAATGCCAGATTGCGCTCGATCAATCGGGAATCAATTTGGAGTTAGGAAATCCACTGTGGGGGTTGCTGTGATGCAAGTGTGCCAGGCCATTAACTGCAACCTGCTGCACAGGACTGTGACTCTGGGCAATGTGCAGAACATAGTGGATGGTTTTGCAGCAATCTGGCACCAGACCAGCTTGCCACAGAGTACATCAACAGAAAGGGCTACTTTTCTATCACAAGTGATGGTGGATCACCAGGGATGTTTTACCAACATCAGCGCAGGATGGTGAGGGAAGGAGCATGATGCATTCATCTTTAAGAACACAGGACTGTTCAGAAAGCTGCAAGCAGGGACCTTCTTTGCAGACTGACAGATTGCCGTTGCGGATGTTGAGATGCCAATAGCGATCCATTGAGACCCAGCCTACCCCTTATTTCTGTGGCTGTACACTGGCCACTTCAACAGCAGCAAGGAGCACTTTAGCTACAAGCTGAGCCAGTGCAGAATGACAGTTGAATGTGTCTTTGGCCATTTGAAAGGCCACTGGGGCAGTCTACTCACGAGATTAGACCTCAGTGAAAAAAAAACTCAATGGTTATAGCTGACTGCTGTGCACTTCATAATATCTGTGAAGCAAAGGGGGAAAAGTTTCTGCCAGAGTGGAAGAGGAATGGTTGTCTGCTGATTTTGAGCAGCCAGATACCAGGGCTATAAAAAGAGCTCAATAGGGAGCTACAGGGACTCAGGTTGTCGTTAAAAGACCATCTTAATAGTGAGCCACAGTAACGTGTGTTTCTATAGTGTGCTCTGCCTGGCATTGTTTTTGTGCACCCTGGTATGAACCTTGTAATGAGTGCGGAAAGTAACATCACACATGTACCTATTGCTATTACCTCTGAATGATCCGAGACCCAGCCAGCATATGTTGTGAACTAGTAAAGATGAATTCAGTTTTCATAACTAGCTATTTATTCCAAATCCAGGCAAATAGACATATTTATAACTGAATGAGACTTTATAAAATACAGGGAAAAATAGCTTTGAAGGGGAAAGAACAGTCAGATTCGTTTCACAAACACATACATCAACCATGTCTCTCACGAGTCAATGTATGTGCCACTGTGATTGTCTGTACTGTCCTCCAGGGTGGAGTGGTAGGTGTAGAGCAGCAGCCCCGGACACCACATGGAATGGGAGTGGGGGGCGAAGAGGTAGGGAGGTCCCAAAATGCAGTTCTCTGTGGGCTGCAGAGGGAGGTGAGCACAGGTCTGTTGAAACTGAAGGTCAACAAGTGTCTCCAGCATGGCTGTTTGCATTTTGAGAAGCGCTAGCATGTCCTGCTGCATGTCTCTCTCCTGTGCTTTTCTCCTCTCTGCTCTATCCCTGTCTGTTCTGTCCATGACAGTGATCCTCCAAGCCTCTGCTCGGCTTGCAGGATCTCTTGGACCACGTCATCTCACATCCTCTTCCTTCTCCTCCTTATCTGGCAGAGCTGCTCTGCCGATGTGAATGGAGAGTGCCTCAAGGCCACATTTCCAGCGGCAAAAGATACAATGCACAGAGCTACTACTGAGAGCGTATTCACAAGATAAATGGAAACTTGGCATACTGAACTGACTCCCTTTGGTCCACACAAGTTCCAAGCACTACATTCTCACTTCTCCTTGGGATTCATGGAGCATGGTGGCAGTCCCAACCATGGGACAGCTCGGGGAGGTGGGGGGGAAGTGGGCAAGTTCAGGGCCACCCAGAGGACCTGTTCTTGACTATAGAGCAGTCAAATCAGTCCCAGGGGAGCTGCAGCGCTTGTACTCACCCGGTGGTGGTCTAGGTCTTCGCCGGCATTTCGGCAGCGGGGGGCCCTTCAGTCGCTTTGTGTCTTCGGCAGCACTGAAGGGCCCCCGCCGCTGAAATGCCGCCGAAGAACCGGACCGCCGCCGGGCCAGGGCTCGCAGGGCATTTCGGCGGCGGGGGGCCCTTCGGTCACTCTGAATCTTCGGCAGCACTGAAGGGCCCCCTGCTGCCTAAATGCCGGCTGAAGACCCAGACAACTGCTGGGCCAGGGCTCGCGGGGCCCGGGGCAAATTGCCCCACTTGCCCTCTGTTTCCCCCCCCCCCCCCCGGGCAGCCCTGGGCAAGTTGGGACTATGGAGGAGGGTAGCTCACAGGCATTAGTATATGCGGATAGGGCTACTGAACTGAACACTGGCACCATTTTCTACAGGTGGTGGGTGGTGATTTTAGCTGATATCACACTCCTGAGGGTAATGGAGACTGAAAGGGAACAGCTCTTGCATGCGTCTAGCTACAGACAAGGTCCGTAGGCTGCTAGCTTGTATGCTGCAATGGTGCCTGCTGAAGTAATTGCTTAGTGGTGTTGGGAAATGTCCTACCACAGCAGAAAAAAATAAGGCAGCCCTCCCCAGAAACCTTCATCAGAGAACTGAAGACTACCTTCAGGAACCTTTTGAGATGTCTATGGAGGATTCACAAGACATCCCAGTGCACATAAACTGTTCTGCAGGATCCCCTCTGCCTAATTATGCAGGGGAATGAGAAGCAGATAGCAACTCTACCTCTCTTAGTTACTTCATTATCTCTTCCTATTTGAAAGTGATTAAAAAAGAGTAAATGAATAGATGCGTCCCTGCAATACCAAAGTAAACTGCATATTTACAAGAGGTTCCTTCCCCTGCATCAGTCTCGCCCATGCTGGACTGTAGGGACTGATTTGACTGCTCTATAGTCAAGAACAGGTCCTGGTTCCCTGCACCACTGGATCCCCCAGTCACCTGTCCCTCATACTACTCCTCCTCGCTGTGACTCCAGCTCCCACAGAGTATTACTCTTGGTAATGATGGTGTCCTTGCCAGGAATGGCACATAGCTCTTTATAAAAGCAGTAGGTGTGCGGCTCCACACCAGAACAACTGTTAGCCTCCCTTGCCTTCTGGTACACGTGCCACAGCTCCTTGACTTTCAGGTGGCAATTCTGCATGTCCCTCTTGTAGCCCTTCTCTGCCATGCCACAAGTGATCTGCTCAGATATCTACCTTTTTATGGCTGGATAGGAGCTGTGCCTGCACAACCTCTTTTCCCCACGGACCCAGGAGATCCACCACCGCTTGTTTACTCCAGGCAGGAGAACATCTGCAGCCTGGGGCCAGCATGGTCAACTGGGCAATTGCTAGGTGAGCTCTCCACGCCAAGAAAACAGGAAATAGAATTTCAAAAATTTGCGGGGCTTTAAAAGAGAAAGGGCGCATGCATGTGTATCTGGCCACCAGGCAGCAGAGTTCAAAACAGTGACCAGAGTGGTCATGGTAGGGAAGTGGTTCCCAAACGTGGTTTGCGGCTTGTTCAGGGTAAGCCCCTGGGAGGCCGCGAGATGTTTTGTTTACCTGAGCATCCGCAGGTATGGCGGCGTGCAGCTCCCAGCGGCCGCAATTCGCCATTCCCAGCCAAGTGTAAGCAAAATAACACAGAGTCCAACGATGCAGCTTGATTCAACACTTACCTTACTAAACAACACACGAGACTTTTTAGTGAAATACAGAGAAACTGGATTCAAAGAAGCACAGGTTAGAGCAAGAGAGTTTGCAGAGACACTCGGTGTAGAACCAAAATTTCCATGTCCACATGTGACAAGAGTTTCAAAAACAAAGCCGCAAGGAGAATATGAAGGAGCAGATGAACCCACAGAAGATCCAGAAAAGAAATTTGAGGTTGAATTTTCTAATGTTGTGATGGTTAAAGCAATACCTGCCGTTGATGAAAGGTTTAATACTTTACGAGCACACCATGAACAGTTTGGATTTTTGTATGACATAACTGAATTCAACAAAATAGGTAAACAAGAGCAGCTAATTACAAAGTGCAAGAACCTAGAGAGCCTCCTGAAGCTTGGTGATAGTTTTGATTTAAATGGACTTGAACTGTACAAAGTCAGTGATGGACAATGTACAGTTTATTCATACCAGCAAACCTGATGACATATATCCTATGTATATGAATGTATATATTTCCGTGTAGATATATCTTCCCACTTTATTTTCCACTGCATGCATCCAATGAAGTGGGTTTTAGCCCACGAAAGCTTATGCCCAAATAAATTTGTTAGTCTCTAAGGTGCCACAAGTACTCCTAGTTCTTTTTGCTGATACAGACTAACCAAGCTACCATATCCTAATGTGTACATTGCCACTTGTATTCTACTGATAATTCCTATAACAGTGGCATCAAGAGAACGGAGTTTCTTAAAACTAAAGCTCACTGCAAGAATAGCAAGATCAATCAATCGAACAAGACATCACTTCGTGTTTGTCATACGATGACATTATTACTGATTTTGCAGCCAAAAAAGCCAGAAAGATTGCTTTTAATTAAAAACAAATCCATGTTCCAATACCTCTTCATAGTAATTTCCAATAAAATATTGACAAATTTTAAAAAATGTATTATTTGCATCATTCTATCAATACATTAGAATTTTTTCTATAGCACTACTTCTTTAGTGCGAGTCCATCAGCACTACAGTGTGTGCTTAATTTGTTTAAACTGTTTTTAATAAAGTGCATGTGGCAAGTTTTCCAATACTGTAAGCTTATGTTTGTGTTGCTAAGAGCAAGTCAGGCATAGGTGCACCAGTTTAATAATACTGCGTAGGACCCATTAAATCCTGGAGGACGGCCCTGTTGACCTAACTCTATAGTGTAGACCAGGCCACCCACCCCACACACAGAGTTTTGGGTTTAAACCCAAACTGCAAAGTGAAATTCAGATGAAACTACTGATTTGACCTGGTTTTAAGCAAAAATCATACAAAACCAAAATATTCCACCTCATTCCTTCCAAAGGCTGTAGCTCAACCCAAGTTCATCAGAAAGCCCACAAACTTTGGGGAACTGAAACCTGAACCTAGCTCTGTTCCAAATCTCAGGCACAGCTTTAGTGTCAGCATTTCCATTCCGAAGCAGAACAATGCCCATTATGTTGTTCAATGTTGTCTCAAGAGAAAAGAGTAACTTGATTTTTTAAAAGGATTTCAATATTCACAGCTATTTGGAATTTATATAGCTATAGGGTATGTTCCTAGCAAATTAAAGTTTTACTTCCTTAGTTAATTTATTGCTAAAGCAATCGGGCAGACTGAGATCCCACACCCCATTTACATCTGCTTCCCTTGTTAGAAGAATATATTTCCACACATTGAAATATAAATCCTGCAGTCCTTACTGCAAACATTTAAATGATTACAAGGAACATGGTTACACTTATTGTAAGGACTGCAGGTCTGGGCCCTGAGTGGGACACCCCACACCCTAGCAAACAAATATTCCTAAGTAAGTCAACAAACTGGCATCAACAGTAACTCGAGAAGTAGAAAGCCTCTCAACATACCGGTATGCTGCCATAATATTTTAGCGAAAACAAAAACAGCAACGCTTTGGATTTTAACATGTGTCTTGTATCCTGATTCTGAAGTACACTTTGCAGATCGAGCAAGAAAAGAGCACAGATGGGGTAGAACTGAACTCTACTTTGGTTTCATTCAGGCATTCTGGGCTTAGAATAAAGAGCACTGTGATCAGCAATCTCCTGTAAGCAAATGCAAAGCCCAGAAGATTTTTACCTATTATGTAGATTGAATGGCTCATTTAACAAGTAATAGTAGAATAAAATGGAATCGCGCCTGCTGTACACAACACAAGACCAGGACTCAATCTCTGAGTAAAGTTATTATTGGAAGTTTTACCCATCAAAATGTTTACCTTCAGAACTGTACCTTTTAGTGCCAATGGTTTTGATCTCTAAGTGTTAATGATAATTTGGCTCTATTGAGTCGGAAGTTTACAAACGCTGCCGCCTCAGCTGTCATACACATGCTTCCACCTGCTCCAAACTGTCAAACATACACCTAATCCCAAGCCTAGAAGTCATTAAACTTTGACACACTTTACATACATGTAACAACATAACTGCAAGTGTTCTTTGAATCAACAGAATCCCAGTTACAGGGTGTGAGTGTGGCATAAGGATAAACAACATTCCACAAGTGAGGCTTAATAAACCGTCTTATTTTAATTTCTCATTTTCCATGTAGCAGAAATGAAACCTTATTTCTCTATGTTGGAAGAGGGGATTTCCCCAAAAACCTTCTGAAGGGTAAAATGGATCAGGGAAGTAATTTTATTTGCATCTCTTGTCCCTTCAGTGCTCCCAGAAACTTGTGGATTGATGGGTGATGGTCAGGTGTTCACTAAACAGTCAGACTAGCTCCTCATCCTACCAGGTGTCTCCCTTTCTCTTAGAGTGAGACCACCCATCTTGTGTTTTAAGAGATTTTCCTTATTAGGCTGAAGGACATTAGGCACCAATCTCCAATAAGAAGCTAAGAAGTATGACTAAAACATCAACTGTCTCTTGAAAACAAGAACTGTATAGCAAAGGGGCCTTGGTTCGTAAAGGCCAGTCCACCATCAGAATGACAAGCACAATGACATCTCCCTTCTATCCCTAAATCCCTAACAGCGGCAACAACAACAAACAGGGAAATGAATAGTCTAAATCAGAAAACACCCCACACCCCAAATAAACCTCTACTACAAGTAGAGATTTTTACCCCAAAAAGGGAAAAGTGCCAGAGACCCCATTAAGTGGTCTAGGGCCTTCACTGTTGAAAGTGCTCAGATATTATGGTGATGGGCAGGGCTGATGAGAGGGGAGAACAAGTGAAAATTGCATCAGGGCCCCAAGCTTGAGGGTCCCCAAAAACAGATGTAATATCTGTGTAAATGAAGTGAAATGAGAGGAGGTGGGGCCCCAGCAAACATGATGTAGTGGGGCTCCAAATTTATCTAAATAGACCTAGTGATGGGTCCCAGGATAAACCCACAAGATAGATTTTTCATGTGACCTTTATTTCCCTGATATGTAGTTGGTCATGTGCCCTCTCCCCCTTAACTTTATTTCTCATTATTAATTATTTGTATTACCTAAAGCAGGGACCGTCATTTATTTTTGTCAAGGCCCAAAGTTCTTGGTCAAGGTATAGTCAAGGTCCAGATTCCAGAGAAAATAAACCTAATAACAGCAAGGATGGTAATAAGTAAATAAAAAGATTTTGAGGTCCATTCAAAGCATCTAAGCCCTGGTCTACACACAGCCCCGGGGTCGAACTAGGGTACGCGAATTCAGCTACGTGAATAACGTAGCTGAATTCGAACTACCCTAGTTCGAATGACTTACCCGTCCAGACGCCGCGGAAGCGAACTCCGCGGCTCCAAGGTCGACTCCGCCAACTCCTCCTGCCGCGGTGGAGTACCGGAGTCGACCGCGGCGCTTCCGGAGTTCGAACTATCGCGTCTAGATCAGACGCGATAGTTCGAACTCCGAGAAGTCGAACTCGCCGCGTCGACCCGCGCGGTAAGTATAAACGTACCCTGAGAGTCTGGATTTGGCCCACAGTCCACCTACTTATGACCCCAGACTTAGAGACTTGTAACTCCATGGGCCTAGATGCTACACAAACATAAAACAAAAATAAAGTCCCTGCCCCCCGAACAGTTTACAATTATCTGTCTCTAACCTCTCCCTCTTTTTTCTCTCCTCTTTTCCTTATATGGCATTTGCCTTTTCCTGCAAAGCACCTCCAGAGGAGGATCAGCGTTGTGCTGCTCCATACAGAATAGGGGGGCAAAGTTTATTTTTATTTATACTACAGCAGTCTCAAATAGTTCCAGTCAGAAATCAAGGCCCCATTATTCTAGGCACTGTGCAAGCACAGAGTGAAAGAAAAAGAAAGGATAGCCTCTGCCTCAAATAAAGCAGCAGAATTAAGCTAATGAGAATTGCATGATGTGTATCAATTCCACTCTGCTGTGCCAGGTAACGTACCCTGCTCTAGAGTCGCTCAGAGGACAGCATTATCCTTCATTTCTGGATTGTCGCAGAGCAAAGCGATGAAAGTAGGAAGGGAAGATGACAAACCAGAAATGAATTATTACCAGGGCTGTCAAGCAATCAATCGCACAATTAAAAAAATTAATCGTGATTAATCACGCTGTTAAACAACAATAGATTACCATTTATTTTAAATATTTTTGGATGTTTACTACATTTTTAAATATATACATTTCAGTTACAACACGGAATACAAAGTGTATAGTACTCACTTTATATTTATTTTTATTACAAATATTTGTACTATGTAAAACAAAAAAAATATTTTTCAATTCACCTCATACAAGTACTGTAGTGCAAGCTCCATCATGAAAGGTGAACTTACAAATATAGAATTATGTACAAAAACAGCAATAAAAATAAAACAATGTAAAACTTTAGCACCTACAAGTCCACTTAGTCCTACTTCTTGGTCAGCCAATCACTCAGACAAACAAGGTTGCTTACAATTTGCAGCAGATAATGTTGCTGCTTCTTGTTTACAATGTCACCTGAAAGTGATAACAGGCATTCGCATGGCACTGTTGTAGCTGGCGTTGCAAGATATTTACATGCCAGAGGCGCTAAGAATTCATATGTCCCTCCATAAATCAACCACCATTCCAGAGGACATGCATCCATGCTGATGATAGGTTCTGCTTGATAACGATCCAAAGCAGTGTGGACTGATGCATGTTCATTTTCATCATCTCAGTCAGATGCCACAGCAGAAGGTTCATTTTCTTTTTTGGTGGTTTGGGTTCTGTAGTTTCTGCATCAGAGTGTTGCTCTTTTAAGACATCTAAAAGCACGCTCCACACTTCGTCCCTCTCAGATTTTGGACCGCACTTCAGATTCTTAAACCTTGGGTCGAGTGCTGTAGCTATTTTTAGAAATCTCACATCGGTACCTTCTTTGCGTTTGGCAAATCTGCTGTGAAAGTGGTCTTAAAATGAACATGTGCTGGGTCATCATCCGAGACTGCTATTACATGAAATATATGCAGAATGTGGGTAAAACAGAACAGGAGACATACAATTCTCCCCTCAAGGAATACAGTCACAAATTTAATTGATGATTTTTTTTTAAATCAGCATAATCGGCATGGAAGAATGTCCTCTGGAATGGTGGCCAAAGCATGGAAGGGGCACATGAATGTTCAGCACATCTGGCATGTAAATACTTTGCAATGCCGTTACAAGAGTGCCATGCGAACGCCTGTTCTCACTTTCGGGTGACATTGTAAATAAGAAGCAGGCAGTAGTATCTCCGTAAATCAACGTAAACAAACTTGTTTGTCTTACCGATTGGCAAAATAAAAAGTAGGACTGAGAAGACTTGTAGGTTCTGAAGTTTTACACTGTTTTATTTTTCAGTGCAGTTATGTAACCAGAAAAAAAAATCTGCATTTGTTAGTTGCACTTTCACGATAGATTGCACTTCAGTATTTGTATGAGGTGAATTGAAAAATAATAGTTCTTTTGTTTATCATTTTTACAGTGCATATATTTGTAATAAAAAATAATAATATAAAGTGAGCACCGTGCACTTTGTATTCTGTCGTAATTGAAATCAATATTGAAAATGTTGTACAGAAAAACATCCACAAATATTTAATACATTTCAATTGGTATTCTATTGTTATAAGTGCGATTAATTGCAATTTTTTAATCACAATTAATTCTGAGTTAATCGCATGAGTTAACTGTATCTTATTAGACTGACCTCACACTTGGTAAAGCAACCCCCATCCTTACATATATTTATACCTGCTCCTCTACTTTTCACTTCATTCATCTGATGAAGTGGGTTCTAGCCCATGAAAGCTTATGCCCAAATAAATGTTTTAATCTCTAAGGTGCCACAAAGACTCCTCATTGTTTTTGCTTATACAGACTAACACGGCTACCACTCTCAAACCTGTGTTTAATTGGCATCCCTAATTATTACATGACCTCACATCATGCAAAATTCATCACATTTTGACAGAGGAATCACATGCTAAGAGATGTGCTCTTCCACTGACTCGCACGGGGAAACAGGGCTGCCCAGTGTCCTGCAACTCGTGGATTTGGCAGCTCTGCCACACACATATAGCAAGGATTACTCTGCAGTACCTCCTCCCTGCCACCGGGGGTCACAACTGCTCCCCCTTCCCTCTTACTGTTCCCCCAATTGGATCTGAGTGGGAACAGCTGTAACGGAGGCAATGGTGGGACAGAAGTTGAGAGGGGCCCAGTACTAGTACTGGGCTATCCAGCATCCTCCCCAAAGAGACCCCAAACGCCCTCCCACCCATTCCAGATGCAGCTGCTAAGCTCCACCTCCCCACACTGCTTGGGGGTAGGCAGAGATGACTAAACCAAAGTTTATAATGGATATGTAAATATACTCATTAAATAATTTTCACAGAATATGTGAAGCTGCAGAAAGTCCAGCGACCTATTGGTATTGCTGACCACATAGCCTCTCCAAGCTGAAAGGTCTTACAGTCAAATGGAGGGGTTTAACCTTAATTTGCATTAGCATTTTCAGTCTCTCTCTCTCAATTCACTGGTTGAGACCAGGACTGCCAGACAGGTACTCTGCCAATATACTTTCCATAGTATCCATGTAACTGACACAATGCCAGCTTCCACCTGTGTGAAAGGGAGCATTCCCTGTCCCCTACCTCACATCTGCAGATGAGTAAGGGCACAGTCCTAGGAGGATAAATCCACTGGGTGGAGAGAACTGCATTGCCACTAATAGGAGGTGACACTCTCTCTCTCCTGCAAAGTCCCCAACGGTGCAGGAGAAGTCTCATCTCCTGCAGTTCCTGCACCATCCCCCTGAAGTAGCTTGTAGAGGCTGCACTAGGTAATCCCCTGTACCACACACCATCCACAACTCATGGACTCTCTCTCCTCTCATCTCTGCTGCATCTCAGCAGAGAATGAGAGGGACAAAGCATGCACCATCAGATGTGCTCCAGGGATCAACATGCTGGATCCATCCCATATAAACTGATCACAGGATTTACTGGACTCCATACAGTTAACATTACCTGGATAGAATGCCAGATGTCAAGTGTGGGAGACACAGGTCTTATAAAGCCTGGCTAACACTGAGTGCCCTATCACTGTCTGCTTTGGGAAGGATGTCATTAAAGGGATGGAACTGGCTGCAAAACAGAACACAGTAATTGTTATGTTGGGAAATCTAACCCACTTAAAGTGATCAAAGGAGGAGGAGGAGAGGGAATGGCTCCTGTGGACAGAACTGGTAGCTAAACTAATTGTGCTGATAAACTGAAAGAGCAAACAGATACCAAACATGAAGCACTGGCCTCTTCACCAGGGCCAAATGGGACAACTCCCTTCATCCAGACTATAAAATGAACATCTACAATTACATCTGGATGCCATTACTAGAACTACATCGGAAACAGATGATCTTGTGCTTCTTGCACAAAGTGGCTTGATTATTTGGATACGGTGATTAGCCAGAGTTGGGCCATCCTCCATTTAATTTGCATTCTCTGTTTTCTGGTCTGAACATCTGTTTTCATACACATTCAAGGGCTTTCCTTACCTACTGGCATGGTTTTAATCACAAGTTTTACATTTTGGGGTGTTTTTCTTTGTCTGCTTTCCTTTATTTTAAAATCTAATGCATTTATTATAAATCCCAATGAATCAGTTATTCTGCTAACATTACCATGACCAGGTAAAGCACTATCAGGTCCATAGGATTAGTAAATGTAATAATATATACAAACGTCTCATAAAAATAGGACACCTGGTTTATACTTTGGATTTAAAGTATTTAATAGTGAACACCTGATATCCTTCAGATTTTCACTCTCACTCTTGTTTCTTGAATGTTAAATAAAGTTTCCGTCCCATTAATCCAGAAAATTTAGATCTGATCTCTCTCTTTGAATTAAGTGCTGTCTGTCTTCCCATGTATTATATGCTATTACAGTGGCTATAAAAAGAACGGTAAACTGTACATGGCAGACAAATGGATAGATCTGTTAGTAATGGAGTGTACGGTTATACTGGATGCCCACATGCCTTGAATGCATGAGGTCAAAGGCCAAGTGATTTCAACAATCCCAGAAGCAAAGGAATCCTACATAACTGCACTGTTTGACACAGTCCATCTTCTGGGGGAATTACTTTGTTAAATGTTTACAACAACCTGTCAATGGGAAAGGCAGTGTGATCTAATTGTTAAAAGCAAAGGCCTGTGTGCTTCTGTTTCCTGATCTGACAATAATTCATTCTGACCATGGACAAATCACTGCACTTGTACCTCGGTTTGCCCATCTTACAGTATTTTACAATACTTACACATTCCACCTGAATTGGGGGGAGAAGGGTTGTGAGGTTTAATGAAACTTTATACAGCATTTCGCAATCCTAGGCTGAAAGGTGCTGCAGGACTCAGGCACAAAGTATGAGTAAGAAGCTCCGCTCTGCGTTACCGAACCCTCCCCTGGCCAGCCAGCTTGCTCCTGTCAGCAAGCCCATGTGAAACACAAATAAAGTGACGACTGACTAGCCGGGGTGTGACGTTATTTCACGGTAGCGATTGGCTGCGCTGTGCTCCCAAACCCCAAGCCCGGGGCAGACTCGCCGTTGTTGCTAAGCCGGCCGAGAGCCCCGGCTGGAAACACCGCGCCAGTGACAGCCGAAAGCTCAGGCGCCTTCCCCGGGCTCCGCAGGGAGCGGGCGCACTGGGAGGGAGGCGATGACGGCGGCAGCAGGACGGACCCGGACCCGGACCCTGCTCGCGCTGCCCGCTCGGAACCGGTCCCAAAGCCCCGCCGCCGCCGCCGCCAGCTGCCCGCCTCGGGGCAGAGTCCGAGCGGCTGCGAGCCCTGCAGCCCCGGGAGCTCCCCCGAGCGCCGCTAGGAGCCGCCAGCCCCGAGCACTCACCCGCTAGCTGCAGCCTCCCGGCTTTCCACGCGCCTGGTGCCGCTGCCGGGGCTGCCAAGCCCCTTCCCAGCCAGCCCCCGGGGCTGCGGCCCGTCTGCGGCTCGGGGCCAGAGTCCGGCGCAAGCAGCAGCCGCGCAGCCCGGCCGCTCCAGACCCCAGCCCGCTGCAGCCGCGCCCCTCGCACGCGCCTCACCTGGGCGGCTGCTCGGCTCGGCTCGGCCCGGCCGGGGCGGGGCTCGCTCCCTCCCGGGGCGGGGCGCGGCGAGCTCCGGGGAAGCGGCGCCGGGTGCGAGGTCCCCGCCGGCTGCGGCCCCGTGCTGCGCTGGCTGAGCAGGGGCGCCTGGCCGCAGCCTTCTCCCATCTCGGGGCGCTCCCCTGCTGGAACCCTGGGGTGCTGGCAGGTGACAGGGACAAGGTCTGTCCCCAGAGCTAGCACCCACCTAGGGCTGGTGCTTGGGGCGGCCAATGGAAGGGGGCGGCACGTCCAGGTCTTCGGAGGGAAGGACCGGCCGCCGGATTCCCCACTAAGAATGAAGCCGCACAGTAGAGCAGCCGCCAAAGTGCTGCAGCTCGCAGCTTTATCTTCTTCTTTTCACTGCTTGGGGCGGCAAGAAAGCTGGAGCCGGCCCTGCACCCACCGCCCTGCAGCGAGCTGAAGCCAGAGTGCAGGGTTGGGGTTGTCTCCCCCGGCAGCTGCGCTCCCTGTTCCCGCAGGCCTCTGCCAGCCATGGAGTTAGTCCCCAGCCCAACAGCTCTGACCGGCTGTGTGAGCAAAGGAGGCTGGGAGCTGAGCAACTCCCTGCAGCAGCAGGAGACAAGGGAACAGTGCCATTGCCTGCTCCATGGTACCAGCCAGAGCAGTAGCTGTCCTGTACTACCCGGCTCCAGCTGCCCGCCTCCAACTGGCTAGGAGGTCCAGGGGAGTGTAGAGCTGTCTGCGACAGGACTGCCCTACTCTTGCACTGCAGTTTGGGGGTGGGCAACACCCCCATGCTCCCCAACTCTGTCCTATGGAGGGCACTGGGGAATCAGGGCTTCAGCCCCACGGGAGGTGCTCAGGTTCTGGGTTTTAGCTGCAGGGCCCCATGGCCCCCCTGAAAAGATTCACGAACCCCCAGCAGGCTGCACAGCCCCTGTTGAGAGCCACTGTTCTAGAGGGAAGAGGTTCTGAAAGGGGAGAGCTAGGAATATGCCAAGGCCCAAGGGACACCTGGACCCAGACAGCAGTAGGTAGTCCAGATTGTGGTGGAACTACATGCGATGCCAGAGAAGAGTTGCAGTGGTTTGGCCTCTGCAGGGGCCCTGAGTTCTGTGGGGGGATGCTTCCCTAGGTGGTGACAAGAAGCCCAACTCCAGAAAAGGTAAAGCGCCTGGCTGGAGGAGACAGAGGAAATCAAGTGGGACTGAAAGCCTTAGTCATAACTAGGAAGTAGATTCAATGTTAGGGTAAGATTTTGTCATGGATATTTTTAGCAAAAGTCACTGACAGGTAACTGTCAAACAAAAATTGAGGGAAGCCTGGGGCCAGGGTGTCCATACTGCCTGCAAAGGTTGGGCAGCTCTGGGGCCCACTCTGAGCTCTGGGGATCCCCACTGCCTGTGGGGGGCTTGGAGCTCCAGGGGAGCCCCCCACCGCCCATATCCAACAGGAGCTGTGGAGGGTCCCCCACCGCCCACAGCAGCTGGGAACTCCAGGGATCCCCAGCACCCACAGCCACAAGGAGCTGTGAAGTCCTGTGTCATCCCCCACTGCCTCCGCAGTTGGAGGACCCTGAAGCTCCTGGCTGACTGGGATGAATTCACAGAGGTTGCTGGACTTCAAGGATTCCATGACTTCCACAACCTCTGTGAAAAAATTGGTTAGCCTTAGTTATGATCCTTCTGTGAAGGCTTCCTCTTGTACCAGGTTGTCGCCTTTTGTTAAGACCCCTAAAAGCCTCACTGGACTAACTGAAAGACCATTAGGGGAGGCTGAGGCAAGGATACAACTACTTTCTGCAACAGACTGTTAGGGTACACTCTAGGGTGAGTATCCATCATAACTCTTTCATTGCTGATTAAAGTACTGTTAACCGATTTGTGTCATTCTTAGGCTTCAGAATCAACAGCTCATTGCAATAGAGAAGGGACAATTTACACTGCTCTGAATTATATTTTAGGCTGCCCAAAGATTCAGGCAAAAACACACCATTGGTTGATACTTAAGTCAGGGGTGCTGAGAGCCATTGAACCAAACTGTAAACCATGCATATAATGGAAACCACATCAAGCCAGGGGGTCACCATCACCCCCAGCACCCATAGTCCCAGCACCTATGCACTTAGTTCACATCTTTAAGATTATCTTCACAACCATATAGGCTATACTTTTTTATTTTAAATAAAAATTCAGAGTATTTCTGGTATTTGGCTTCTTGTAACTAAAACCAAAACCAACTCACCTATCCACTGTGAATCGAACAGTAGGGGTTGAATTGGGCTATGTATTAACTTTAATCTGCTTCACAATTTCAGGGCTGCACATCAGCTAGTAATTACTTCATTACTCCTAAACCTGAATGTAAATCTTGAACTTATTTGGTGAGTTATCTTGCTTTACTGACCAAGTATCATTAATTTAATTTGAGCTGGACACCCCTGCCAAACCCACCTAAAAACAAAACAGTGGCGTGAACACACTTAATCTACCTCCTCCCCAGTTTAAAGTTCCTAAATTCCATAAACTTTCCCAAATGTGTCTACTTGGAATCCTGGTGAGTGGCGGGTGGGGGGAGGGAAGCTTCTGACAATGCAGAAAAATTTGCTGGATGAAGGCTTAAGACACATTTCCAATTAATTCTACAAACTGTAGTTGAGAAAATATATAGAAAGACAATTCATTTTATTAGCCTGATCCGCTTTCAGTCATAGAATTACAGTGAAAAAAGAATGGAGTCTTGCAACAAAAAATTAAACTTTTTTTTCGCTAACGCATAAAATAAATTAGTGAAGTAAATATATAGTAGAACAATTGGTTATTTTTATTAAATGGGGAAATTAGTCTCAAACTAGATGCGTGGCACATTACAAAAGTGACTTACAACATAAATGTATTGTATACCAAGCTCCTTGAACTTCAATATTTGTTCAGTTAGGTGGGAATCTACACTGACTTTAGGAGGGAATGAAAGAATAAATGTAAATTGGAGCCAGTATTTTAAAGTAAATATAGTGCTCATGAAAGAAGCTGTCTTGACTGCCCAGGTGAGTGAAGCCGTAAGAGATCCAGCTTGAGCAGTGGGAGTGCACATTTAACCCACCAATGTCCCTGTTGATCACCAAACTTTCATCACTGAACTTTACAGACAACACTTTTTTGACATTAAGGACTCAATTGTCTAGTAATGTTTCTGTTTCGGGACTGAAGAACTGCTCTTTGCAAGACTGATAAGTCAAATATTTTACAGTTCCCATTTAAAAATGATATTGGCCTTCAATGTAAGCACCCAAGTTTGGCATGGTTAGAAGATAAATGTATTATAGTGTTCCCAGCATCTTGTCAAGAATACACTCTCATCTAAATTGGTAGTTTTACGTGGAATTAATATTTTAATAGTTGAACTAATCTCTTCCAGAGATACAAAAATCTTATCTTTTGCTCCTTATTGTAGTTTGGCAAACTGAATTTTGAAAAGGAAGTGGAGAGAGAGAAGGTAATTAACTGATGCAATCCAACTCTCTGAACAGAAAACTGTTGGGATATTCCCGCAAGCCTTTTGCTCTGTTATTGAACTTGTCCTCCAGGCACAAGTTTATCTGTGGGGGACTTTGCGGGGGAGGGATGTTTGGTTTTTTGTACCTCATGGGAAAATATATTCCCTCCCCTCCTAGTATCTGCCTTTGCTTGCAAGGCTGGGGAAAAAATGCCCAGGATTGAGTTTCCTGATGTACTCACTCTAACTTCCTAAAATGGGGAAACCCTCATGCTGCTGAAGTTGAAGCTGTTTGTTCTGTATACATGGCTTCTGAGTCACATAGAAATTATTCACCATACACTGAAAACTAATAAGAAAAAGTGTTTAAATTTAAGTATCAAAATAATGGTTAACTCCCAGATTTAATGGCAGAATAACCTCCATTCCCACAACAGTGATCAGCAGAGAAACAGACTGGAAAATAGTCTATCCAGTAACAGGATTATGTACATATACTTTAGCTGGTCAGTGGCATAGTAGTCAGCAATCACAAGGCCAGCAGCTGAAATTTGCAATGCCTACTGTGAAGTAAGAGGCCTTCATCTGGCATTGAGCATTCATCATGAACAAGGAGCTGCCTATTGCTGACAGAAGAGCCCCCTGCCCATGAATGCTATTTTGAGTGTTTAAATGTTGGTATGGATCCCAAGTGAAGCAACGGAATGGAACATATGGTGAAGATGCAAGTGATGATGAATGTCAGCTCATGCACTTTTTCAACAGAGGGTACGTTTATACAGGGGAAAAAAAGACCTGCGACAGTGAATCTCCGAGCACAACTGTCTACACTGCTATTTTTAGCTTGTTTGTGTGAGCCCTTTGAACACATCAGTTGATCTAGGCTCTGAGACTTGCTGACATGGATTATTATGATTTTTTTTTTGGGTGCCTATGGGTATCCAGAGAAATAATCAACTTTTATATCAAGCCTAAACTCCCTCGCAGTTTAATTCTCAAATAAAGGTTTTAGTGCATCATTTAAACACAAATTTAACAAAACCAAACATTAGATAGCTCAGAAGGGGAAGTAGTGAGGATGCAAGAGCCTTCCCCCATTGCACTGTATGTGTAGAGACTTGCTATAATTGGAACACAGAAAGCAGACAGTGTCACTATGATTAAGCTCCCTAAAGGGGATAGAATGAGAGCAGGATTATGCCCTGCCATCTCTCCCTCACATATGCCAGCCAGCAAAGCGGGTGGATGGAAGATTTGGGTGGGGAGCTGGAAAGGAAGAAGCAGTTGTAAAAGGGGGATAGAGTCCCCACTCCCGCATATGCTCCCCTAGACCACATGGAAAAACTCTGACTACTTCACACCTTTAGGGGAGGATTAAAATGCAGACATTTTTCAAGTGCTCCAGTACATTTATACAGCTTGCCACAAAAATAATTAACTTCCATAATGCCAGGAGCTGAGATTTCTTGGTGAAAAAAGCCAAAAAGACATGTTGGCACCATAGACGTTGTTAATACATGCCACAAACACAGCATACAAGAAAGTTTAATTCAATTTTATTTTCCACTTCAACAGTTTTTAAATGATACATCATGCAGTCTGCCAGTGTATCCATACATCTTTAATAGATAGTATTTTAGAACCAAGATTAAAAGATTTACCCATGGAAGGGGGAGAGGGGTTCAGATCTGCTGTTAAGAGTTTAATACATTACAGCATCATTTGCTGTAGTGGCAATTTATTCCCCTTGTTACCACCAAAACGTGTCCACAGTTTAATTTTTCCTAAAATGAACACTACTGTACAGATACACAGAGCCCAGAAAATACACATCTGCAGTACACATTACACACTTTACAAACTAGACACGTATAATTCTACAGAATGCCTCAGTCCCCATAGTCCTCCTGAAATGACAAGTATTTCAAATTGATGGACAAAGTTGTTTAAGACAGACTCTGAAGTGTTGTTTCTGTGTTTGTTTAGCAGATATTTGTGTGTTTTTCAGTTCATAAAGTCCTTAAAGCAAAAATATCACAGCAAAGGTCAATTAAGATTATCCTGCTAGTATGATTTAATGATTCCCTTTCTTGTCATGGGTATCTACTTTATATTATAAAAAGTTATTGTCCCATCCTTGCTGTCCCCAGCCCCCGTCCCCAAGGAAAATTACATTCACGCTATTGTATGAAGCCACAATCCTCAAATACTTATTCCTTTCAGATATATGGAATCCAAAGACTGATTTGGTTTAGTTAGAGATTTGTTCATATTTAGTGAACTGATGAGGATTGCACTCTATTTCACATATTCTACAGTTACAAATCTACCTGAGAACTGCAAAGGTATGTTAATTCCTGGTTCTTCATAAATTTAAGTTTAAAAAAGTCACTCCGAAGTCTGTTGTAGACAGACATTAACATAGTTAAGAATCTATTTTTAAAAGTTTCCAATACATTCAGGATAATCTATTCTCACCCTTGTTTGGTGACGTACACACTTGGTTGCACATATCAGCCAGGATCCTTACTTTCAGCAAAACCAAAAACACATTTCAATAAATAAAAGATGAATTTGAGGATAAAACACGAGATAATAGAACTCATTAGTAAAAAATACAACTGAGCAGGAACATGCTCTTAATTAGTAGCAAAATGAAAAATGTGCACTTTAGTTCCATATTGCAAGTCAATCCATGAAAGCATCTCCATTATCTTAGTAAAACTTGTTCTGTGTAAAGTTTTACATATGAAATTTAATCTAAATTATTTAAATCAGTTTCCTTGCAAGCAAACATTTAGAATAAATATGAAATATGACATTCAAAAAGGAAAGAAAAAGGAAGCACAACAGCATTAAGTGAAATAGCAAAATACAGACTTTTGAACTCTAGTAGCAGAGGTGTGGTTTCCATTTGTGTATAAAATATATAAGATACTGTAAAAAGTAGTACAAAAATGTTGAATGAAATTAAACCCTTACCTAAAACAGTCTTAAGAATGGAAGATACTAGCAGCAGCATAAATTATAGCAACACATTCATGAGTTCAAATTATATAAATTTTCAGTCCTCCATTTTGAGGATTACAGTATAATATACCTCTTCAGCATTTCAGTGATAAAGTTATCTAAAAGTTAACTCTGAGGCACTTAAGTGATCTAAGCAAGATGGACTGACTGGCTGATCAGCACTAGCATGATTATCTAAGAGACATCAGAGCTAACTTATCAATGAAACTGAAGATAACTATCTATCTAAACTCTTATGCATAATAGGATGATTTTGCTTTTTGTTCTGATGTGGAACCTGGGCTTTGTTTTAAGCTAGAAGCAATTTTTAAATATAGCTGTGTGACAGATTTCAAATCAATGATACAGGAAAAACATACTCTACAGTAGTCCAGTTATATGACATCAGTGTATAAAGAAAAAATACAGAATGTTTGATAATAATTCATAGTTGGCATTCCACTCAGACAATGGTTTTAGAAACAAAAGAAGAGAGTTGATACTTTGTTAAATATACAAATTTTAGCTATACACAGCTATCAAGATAGAACAGGGTAACTTTGAAATAGTCCCATTACTGGAAATCGCATATGACAAGTTCACAGTTCATTTTCCTGATGGTGCCTATGCACATAATTTAAAGAAAAATAAATGAAACCTAGGAAAATACAAAATAAATTAAATGCAAATTTGCAGTCTTTAAATACTTTTAACAAAATGCTCCCCAAAATAGTGCAACATTTAAAAAAAATAAATTAAATCCAACTTACTGTGCTATAATTGAAAGCTTTCTAAATAATTTCTGTAGGAAAAAAATGTCTGAAGTCAATTCAGAATCTTTAGATATTCTCTATAGCAGGTTAAATATCTTTAAATATATGTCTACCAACACACACAACACATTCAGAACCCCAAAACTAACCCTAACGTTAAATAAGAACAAACAGCAGCAACCAAGACTAAAGGGGTATATTCTTGCTTTAGTCATCTTGAAATCTGTACTGCTTTAAGACATAGTTTGATATGCACATGTGAAACAAAAGCAGTAGGTATCCAACGTAAGAGCTTTGACTTTGGCCTGCTAACCTAGCTTTTCCATGGTGATTCCAGTGCTCCCTGCTGTGAAGATGGAAACTTTGTATCTGGCACTAAAAGAGAATCCAAAAAAGGCAAGTAGTCTCATTATTGGTTGAATGAGCTAAAGCTATCCAGAGGCAGACTTGCATATTATCAAGTTCCAATACAAATTTATTATTTACATTCTTTGCCTTTGCACAATGCTGTATTAACATGTGCCATCTTCCTAAATTCTTTTTGCACAGCACAATTGAAGTATGTACCCCCATGCTCTCTTAGGAGCACTCAATAGAATTTTCTCTAGGTACCCAAGAGACTATTAGCTCTCATTTCTGCATTCCAATATGAACATATCAGGGCTTGCCAGAAACATGATGGGAGGGGGAAGCATCTCACTTTTTTTCCCAAACAAGATTTCTGCAGCATTTTGAAAACTTTCAGAATTTCATGATGAACAATGCTTATAAGCTCATGGCTAGCTATCAAATTCAGGGAATACTCATCTCATCATAGGCAGAATTACAAGCAGATCAGAAGCTGAGATAGTTTGTGTGACCACTGAACTTCAAAATGTAATGCTATATTAACAGATTTCTCTCCATTCCATAGTTTGATCTTTAATAGGTATGATAGTAAAGAATATTTTTATACAGGTCCAAAGATTTTACCAGGATATTAAAAATGCTTCTTTGGGGAAATTTACTTCAGAAAATGTGTTTGAATTATTTTAATAATATAGCAGCACATTTTCATCCCCTAAAAATATAAAATAATATGTATATTATACAGTAAATCAGTCATGATAGAACACAATCAACTGCCTTTGATGGCACTTGGTTGATGAATGATTAACTATTTGATGCCAGAAGTCAGGATTTACTGATGCCACAGAGTACTTCAAACAGCATCAGTGTCAGCAGGGAAGCCCCAACTTAACCAGCGCCAAGGGGTAAAATGAAGTCAATGGAAGATATTTTGAATGGCAGACCTTCTATTGTTACTTAGATGGATATGTTACAGATATTGTATGTTTCCAAAGAACAGCTGAGCTGAACACACTTCTGTACACATGGAGATTCTATGAAGCTCAAATTATTTGAAAAGAGTGCACTGCAGATGGCAGTAGAAAGTACATGATGAACAGGACGCAGAGCAGGTTGAAGAAGAAAAAAAAATATCAGTGAATTAATGTCTGTCTTTCAACATGCTACGTGGAGCCTGACCTGTCAAAAGAGGAGAAGAGAGAAAAAAAAAAGTTAGTGAACATTTAGGTCAGCAAGGGAACATTTATTGGGCCCAATCCTGTACTCACATAAAGAACTTTAAGCACGGGAGTAGTCCAGATATCATAAATGGGATTACTCATCTGCTTAAAGTTAAACATGCATCTAAGCGTTTGCAGGATGGGGCCTTAGACAGTAAGCTATGAGGGAAGGGAATTTTTTCTTATCTATTTTTAAAGCCCCTAGTACAAAATTGGCACAATACATAAAGATATTAATAACCATGGTGAAAATCATTCTTCTCCATCTAAAATGTAATAGGGTGTCCTTATTTAAATATGTCCCATTGTACTATTTACAATCATAGAGTACTTAATTATTTTGTTCCTCCTTTCACCCTCAACCTTTTAATAGGGCTTTCCCTCTATTGCTAGGTATATGGATATAACAATAGAGATGTAAAATTTCAGAATCGGATATATTTAAAGGTGGGTTTAGGTAGCTAAATATCTTTACTATCAAGCCCATTTGTCTAAATATTATTTAGTAAGGAACATATCTGTATTTGAGTTTGTAACCACAGCAGGATGTGGATAAAGAAAAACAAACAAAATCACATCCAAAGGTTCAACATATGTCTTAACATAGAGATATTCATCTGCTTGTACAACCTACATCGTTCTTATCCACCACAAATAATGGAAACAAATAATTTTAGGAAACAAAGTTCAAGGTATATAAAACAGCCAAGTACAAGGGGAAGCTACTTAAAGTACATTAAAATAATTTCACAAACAGCAACTTGGAAGAATTGGCTTCCAAGAAAAATATTTGATTTTAAATCATGCCACAGGCTTCCCATTATATATAATTAATATATTTAATACTTTTCTGCATGCCTGGTTATAACAATAATTGGAAATTAGAAGACGATCAAAGTCTTGCTTATTCACTTTTTCTTGTAAGTTTGTTATAGTAAATTAAAAAAAAGAATAAATGCCGTTATTCAAAACACAATTAAAAAGTCAATGGTGCCAACATTTCTTTTTACTTGTGTTTTCAATACCAAAACACTGAATTCTGTTCTTTAAGTTTGCTTTGAAACAAATGCAGGGACAGTATGTCAGCTTCTCCTCACTCTCCTTGTAAATTCTTGCCAACTAACCAAAGCAGTTTTTAATATATACTTTTTATTGGTTGATTAAATAATGTTATAGCTTGCGTAAGGATGGGGAGGTGCTGGGAACATACCAGAGATTTCAGGATTAGGAAAAGGCACAGATATACATGACTGGCCTATGTTTATACAGTATTTCATTTATACAGATCCCAACACATATTGCTTTAATAAATGTCAGTAGACCACATAGTGGCATTACTTCTATTGTAAAAGTATTTCCATTTGAATTTCCCCACCTCTTACTAAATAAGGTGTCATGCAAATTTCAGCAAATATCAAATAAGAGTGGGAGGAGCAGGGAACAAGTCTCCTTGAAGACTGAAACATGAAGACATTCATACATCATCAAGGAAGAACTGAATACATTTGTTAGCTTCCTACCTATCATTGGCTAGTCTGTTTGGTATTTCCACACAGATAATGGGCTCCAAACACACCAGCTTGCTTATTTGTATATCATTATCTGGATAATGATTTCCAGGTTGCAGGTCAGCATTTCAGAGTAGTGTTGCTGGAGTGCTGGTAGCAAACGAAGTCTTGGGGAATGCTTTTGTGTTCATTAAGCTTCTCTCTAACAAAGGTGGTTTGTGAGAAAGAGAGAGCTGTGAAAGGCTTTGGCTTTCCACACTTGACCCTCCAAGGCTCAGATCCTCAGCTGCACCAGAGCTCTGCTCAGTGTCACTTTTCTGCTCCCCTGATTCCTGGGACTGTGGAGGCAGGTCCAGCCCCAGCTATAATGGGAACAGAATCAGGAATGCTTTAAACTATGCCTGGATGTCACAGCCCCCCAAAAGCCACTGAGCAGCCATGAATGGCCATAGCACCACACTGCTGTGGGCATGCCCCCAGAACAAGAACTGCTGCATTTTTTTTCTCTTCTTCAGCACCCAGCTCAAAGTCAACAATGTGAATTACCACAGTCACTCTTCAAGGATCAGTCAGGCCCTGACTTTGTGTTTTATTTATTCACTTTTTTAAAAAAGCTGCTATTAATACAAGTATCGGGGGGTAGCCATGTTAGTCTGTATCCACAAAAAAAACGAGGAGTCCGGTGGCACCTCAAGGACTAACAGATTTATTTGGGCATAAGCTTTCGTGGGTAAAAAACCTCACTTGCATCTGAAGAAGTGAGGTTTTTTACCCATGAAAACTTATGCCCAAATAAATCTGTTAGTCTTTAAGTTGCCACCGGAATCCCTGTTGTTTTTCTTAATACAAATTATTTTTATAACTTAAAAAAAATACATGAACACAACTCATTTAGGTTTGAGCATTCCCTGCAGTGTTTGCAACCTAGACATTTGTATGACAGCATGAAAAGCAGAAAGTGAAAACTGACTACTCTGTTTGCAACGTCCAAACCAAGCAAAATTCAACAACCTCCTTCTCACTCCCTGCATCATCCCTTCTCCTCTTCACCAGATGAATGGTGAAAAATAAATGAGCCATTTGAAATTTGCAGTTTAAAAAGTTTAAGTTGCATTTAGTAACACAAAAGTTGACTTTTCTTTTAAATTTAGTTTTTAACTTGGCCATGTATCTTTACATTCCCTGGCTGAGCATCACAGAAACTAAAATGCTCAACCAAATTCTGGTATTTGGGTGTGATTTGCAGTTAGTCAGGAGGAGACTGTGTGTGCGCATGAGGGGGAAGAGATTTTTAGAAATAAAACGAAAATCTTCCACCACACAAAAGTCAAAATTTGTAAATTCAAAACATTTCTTTGAAATTCAAAAAATTTTGAACAGCTTTAGTTTATCTACTCTGTGTTTGTAATGATAAGAATTGGTTCAGAACTGGCTAATTGTGGAACCAAAGTAGAAATTTACAGTTCCTTGATGTTCTGTCTCAATTAGACACTGGCACCAGAGTAACTACATTGATGTACTTACATCTGGGCCAGCTTCTAATGCAGACACAGTGCACTTATGTGAAGTGAAGATGACACTGGTAAGAGTTATCTAGTAAATTAATGGAGTAGCCACACCAGCAAAAAAACGCACTTTATATCAGTGCAGCACATCTACATTTAAGGTTTGCACATTTTGCAAATTTCTCTAATGTGGACAGGGCCTAACACTTCTGACATGATGCTTATGAAACACTTGACAATGGTTAAGCAGCTGATCTGCTATGACTGCTACTTATGCCAATTATTTCCCTGTTCCTTTTTTCTCCTCATTCCCCATCTCTTTCCTCCACCTGCTGTCTTGTCATATGCTAAGTTCCTTGAGCTAGAGACATCTTTTTACTAGATGTGTACAGCTCCTAGCACAATGGGACCATGATGGGGCAATCAAAGTCTTGATTGAGTGACTTGGTTTCTTTGTCCAGATCTAGCTTTTTATATGTACAACTGCTTATCCAATTCTGTGCACCACTGGAGCTAGTAGAAATGGCAAAAATAGCACTGACTTACTGACAAACGCTTAATCATGTTGTGATTAATAAGTTAACATCAATGACCAGACCAACAGTAATAAATGACTTATCTCGTGTGAAATGATCAATGGGCTATTAAGGTAACTTCCCTCATCATGTCATAAAATTTCCATTCTGGAGATAGGGTAGGCTACGCCACTTGACAATAAACAGTTCATGTAGGAATCACATTCCTGTTTCATTGCTGTTAAAAGATTATAAAGGAAGTTCAGCAGGGCACAATTTTATTTCAGGAGTTCTAAAACAATTCAAATGATGGGGTGCAATGGTGATGATTTATCAGCTATGCTGTGAAAATAATCTGTGTGAGTATCTGTGCAAGACATTCCATTTTAATAATATACTGAGAGTTATGCAGTGGCTTTCATCCAAAGATCTCAAAGCATTTGGACTACTGTATCTAGCCAGGAATCACTTGCTCAGCCTGGTTACAGAGTACTGGCCTTTAGCTGCAGGGCCAATGTAATCTCAGAGAGTAAACAAGTCAGTAAATTGACCAAGGAATATTAATGGACTGGAGAATGAAGTTGCCCTCCTAGATTTTGGCAACATAATTGAGTTAAAAGAAAAAAATTTAAAGCATATAGTTATATTCTGAAGTAGCAACTCTAAAAATAGTAACATGAAGTTCCATATTTATTGTATCAGTGACTTTCAGATCAAAGTTACTCAGTTGACCAATTGTTAACCACCATATTCTAGGATCTGAAATTCAAGTAATGTCTTTTATGGCCCAGCATAGTGATCAGTAAGAAATATTCCCCATATCAAAAACTACCTTATATTACACACATACCATTTTTAATAGGGTTGCATAGATGTAACAGAGTGAATTTGGTCCTGCAACTGGAAATTGAATAAAAATTCTATGGATGATGCAAGTACCAAAACAGAATCCAGTTTATAGCTGTGTTGGTTTTCTGTTCTAGTGGGATTAAAAACTTGAAAAAAAAAATTAATATAAAGTATATATGACAGTTTTGTCAAAAATGCTGATTTGATGAACCCAAAATGTTTTGTGAAGACATCTCAGGTTAGACAAACTTTCAAGAATTACCTCAATTTCATGCACAGCTGCTGATCAAGGGGACATGTTTCGTTTCAGAAACATCATGTGTCAGTGTGTCGGAAATTAAAAAAATTCGGAATCAATTTGGTTTGCAGGAAATTTCCAGTTTTAGCCAGATTTAGTTCCAAGGTCTGTTGATACAGGGTGTTCAGCAACAGTCTGCTTCTAGAACATGGAAGCAGTGAACAGGGCGTCTCTGAGAAGATGACCACTTCTGCAGTTCTGTTTGAGGGTTTCCTGCACCTGCTTTGTAGCAAATTTGATGTTGCCATTTATTATTGTACTTTTGTGCAGATGATTTCCTAAAAGCACACTCGGTATATACGGATACAGTTTATTTTTCCCACTATAGTTCTTGTTGTAAAACTTCTTATAGGCCTCTTACTGTACACTTTTCCTTTGTAATTATGTGTAGATGACAATACAATGAAGTTCTTAGGTTATGTTGCTGGCAAGACCAAAAAGCAAACTTCAATTAAGTATGAGCTAATACATGAAAAACCCCAGCAAAGGCTTGCCCAATTCATCTATAGCAAAAATATGCTGCCTGTAGCAACAGGGCTCAAGGCAAACACAAGCAGCAAAAACAACCCACACAGGATATTAAATAGCGTGAATGTGATTAGACGGATGGTTTGCATGCATGTATGACAAGAGACATTCTCAGCAAAAAACACACAGAGTATCTAAGAACGCTTAGTGCCTAAAGCAAACAGCAAACTTTCAAAAAAGAAACCAGGGAAGAGTCACAAAATAGCAGAATAAGAGCCATCCTTAAGGGAGGGGGGAAAAGTGAAAATCACTGGAAAGAACGTAACCATCCCTCAGTCTCTTTCAACAATTGACAGGCACCTGGCTAGAGTCCAAGTCATTTTAGTCAGTGCGATGGAACTGTACAGCTAAGTAAAGCTACTAACTGCCTAAAATAATAATTAGAATTTTAAAATATTGAAGAAATAAAGCACTTTTAGGAGACAAAGAGTTACAAAGTAAATAATGCTCGAGAGAGGATACCGTACATTCCTGGTCCTCCCAGTAGAAGCCGCTTTGCTCATTTGAAATCCTCGTGACTAATTTAAACTGTTAACTAATAGTTTTTCAATTGAAATCTGCCAGGAAAATGTAGAAAATATAAAAAAGCCAACAATATGTTTACAAAAAACTTAGGTATTAACATGAACATCAGCATGGAGTTAACCATGTGACGTCAGCACACTGTTCCAGTGGTAATCCTGGCCACATTTACTAGAGATGATGAATCTGCTGAGAAAGCAGGATAATCAGATGGCTAGGAATTTCCAGCCTTTATAGGAAACAAATTTGTGAAGCAGCCATGCACACAAAAAGGGAGTGTGGGGGGGCTCCAACCAACCACATTTCCTTCCTTCATGAGCAATTCCTTTAAAAAAAAACATTGTCAGGAGTGTCAAACTGGCTCCACCTGGTGAACAAATACTGAAGAACATTCAGGGTTCTCACTGCTTGGCAAATATTTTTAACTAGCTTCACATTCAAGGAGCTAATGTAAATCAATAAAGAATGTATGAACAAACTATAAACTATATCAGAGTTGGGATATTTAGCCACAATCTAAATATACAGAGAAAAATTCCTAAATGAGGAAAAAGCCACAGGAACATATCAAAGCTGTACATGGAGGCGATGCTTAGGCAAAGCTGAGAAAACAGAGACGAGAGGAAACATTTAAATCCAGCAAACTGATTAAAGGATTAGGCTTCACAGATGCATCCATTTTATGGTCAGAAGGGGACCACTGTGATCACCTACTCTGATCTCCTGCATAACACAAGCCATAGGACTTCCCTGAATTAATACCTGCTTCACATCCAATAGCTAAAGTCAAACTAGAGCAGATCTTTTAGAAATACATCCAGTCTTGATTTAAATATTTCCAGTGATGGAGAATCCACCACGGCCCTTAATTAGTTGTTCCAATAGTTAATTATCCTCACTGATAAAAATCTGTGCCACATTTCCAGTCTGAATTTATCCAGCTTCAACTTCCAGCCATGGAATCGTGGTATATTTTTGTCCGCTAGAAGGAAAAGGCCACTATTACCAAATTTCTGTTCCCCATACAGGGATTCGTAAGACACTGATCAAGTCACGCCTTAATCTATTTAGCCTATCCTAGAAAAGGTTAAGCTAAACAGATTGAGTCTTTTGAATCTACTATAAAGGCAGGTTTTCCAAGCCTTTAATAATTCTTATGGCTCTTCTCTGAGCCCTCTCCAATTTTTCAACATCTTTCTTGAATTGTGGACACTAGAAATGGGCACTGTGATCCAATAGCCATCACCAATAATGACAAATGCAGAGGTAACATAACCTTCCAGTGCCTGCTCAGTATTTCCCTCTTTGTACACCCAAGGATTGCACTGGGGAGCAGACAGTGTCTCTCAGTGGATAGAGCACTGGACCAGGACTTGGGTTCTGTTCCTGGCTCTGCCTCTGGCTGCTGACACACCTTGGGCAAGTTACTTCACCTCCTTGTGTCAGTTTCTCCTTCTGTAAACTGGGGATAATGAAACTGACCTCCTTTTGTGAAGCACTTTGAGATCTACTAATGAAAAATGCTATACAAGAGCTGGATATCATTAATATAATTATTAGCAGCCCTTTTGGCCATAGCATCACTTTGTGAGCTCATGTTAGCCGATTATCCACCATGACCCCAAACTCTTTTTCAGTCAGTGCTATAACATGAGAGAGTCCCCCATTCTGTAAGTACAGCCTATACACTTTGTTCTTAGATGCATGATTTTACATTTGACCTTACTGAAACACAAAACGTTTGCTTGCACCCAATTTCCCAAGCACTTCAGATTGCTCTGTATCAGTGACCTGTCCTCTTCATTATTCACCACTTCCCCAATATTTGGGTCATCTGCAAACTTCATCAGCAATGATTTTATGTTAGGTAGCATAAGGACAACCAATCTCTGAGGTTGGACACTGCATCTAGAAACACTCAATGATAATTTCTCATTTACTATAACATGGAGACCTATCAGTTAGCCAGATTTTAATCCACTGGACATGTGTCATGTTGATTTTGTATTGTTCTAGTTTCTTAATCAAAATGTGCATGTTCTATAAAAAAATCTGTGCAGATAAACAGTGATGCCTTCAAAACACACACACAAATCACAATGAAAGAGAAGGAGGGAACAACACGTGAAAGATGTTCTGATTTTGCAGATAGTGTATTAAAACTGTAGTGATGCTTGCTGTAGTGTAATTGCCTCTATTGTATATCCTGAATGTTGCTTGTATTGTATGATCCTAGGGGGAAAAAAAGCTTTCCCCAAAGCCAGCTTTGCCATTCATGCCTTTGTTTACAATGCAGTAAGATCTTCACCACCATCAAATATCAATGAAAATCACAATACGTGAACTAGAGGTGGGCAGAATTTTTTTTCTAAACAACATTTTTTCCATCAGAAAATGCCAATTCATCAAAACAACTTTTTTCACAGGAAAGGGTAGGTTTTGATGAAAAATTTTCAACTTAAAGATTCTGAAGTTATCAAAATGTTTCAATTTGACATTTTCAAAACAAAAATTCTGGTTTCCTGGTTCAAAACATCTGTTAATTACAGTAAAAAAATGGTCAAAATAAATATAAAACATTTAAAAATTATCAAAACAAAATGTTTTGATTGACCCAAACCTATTATTTTTTGGATTTTTGGTTTGTGAAAATTTGCAATTTTGACTTTGCATCCCAATTTGACATGGGAACATTTTTTTAAATCTCCAACATTTTTGCAGGACTAGAAAATTGTTTCCCACCCAGTTCTAATATAAACAACCCAACTCCCCTTTAACTTTCCTATTAAAAACACAGAGCTAATTTCAACATGTTGGCCAACCCCGTCCCTTTCTCCGGCTAAATGGCAGTGTGGCTGAGGCATCAGCCCACTGACATATTGTTCTCCCTTCTGATTACTACAACTACCAGTGCTCTAGCTGTTCACGTTATTGAGTTTGGTAGAATGTAGTGCAAGAAATTGAACATTGCTGTGTAACAGCTGCAGAGGATTAAAACAAAGGATGGTTCTCTCTGAAACTTGCCCTGCTTGCCTGCTGTCTGGAATTACAGTCACCTTAATTCAGTACAGGATAAAGCCAAAACTAATTAAAGAACAATTGCCTAATTTCACCTTCCTCCATTTTGCATCAGGAACAGAACACTTTTCATCAGCATTTTTTACAACACCAGTTTTTGTAAATCCTACAAAGTTTCCAAATTGCTGCTTTTTGTTCCCCTTTGGCATGCCACTTTCCATAAGCAGCATTCACTGTACATGTTTTAAGCTAGGCCTCTATTGCTACAGGAATGACCTATCAGATGGCTCCATCTCTCAAGTGGTCTCTCACCTTTATGGCATGAGATTTGCTTCTGAAAGTTCACATTCTGAATGGGGTCCAATAGACATCTTCATCACCCAAGCATCCAGAATCACTGAACAGCCCATTTCTCCATGCGTTCACGCACACACAAAACAGTTGCTCTTAAACTTTTCAGCTACATAACATTACCCCTGGATACCCTGGGTATTCTCTACCCTAAATATAGGGAATACTGCAAACAATGAGGGCACATTATGTTATCCAAAGCAAAAAATGGAAAGTTTGCAAGGGCAGCCACTGTACATGGGGAATCTTCTCCATATAACATAGGTTTTACTTTTGTACATTCCATATTTCAGCCTATATTTGTAATAACAGTTCAGTTTACATAAAAAGCATCCACAATGAGAAGGATGCTTGCACAGTGTTGTAGCTGTGTTGTTCCAGAGAGACGAGGTGGGAGAGGTAATATATTTTATTGGACCAAATTCTCTTGGTGAGAGAGACAAGCTTTTGAGCTACACAGAGCTCTTCTTCAGGTCTGGATATAATGAAAAAGGACAGATAATCTAAACCAGCATCTTGCAAAGTGTTCTGACAGTGCATTCCTTCTCACTACAATGGTTATTATTGTTCTTCATAACTAAGCAACCAGAAAAATAGATTCCAGATAAGCCACCAGAAAAAAGCCTTCACGGGTTTTCTAAGAACAAGAATGGGATATAAAAAGAGTGAATGTTGAACAGCAACAGATTTAAAAGTCACTCACTCACTCACTGTTTATTTCATGTTCTGGTAGTAACTGGAGTTTGACATTCCTCCTCCTCCTCGGATAGCATGAACCGCTGTTGGAGAAGATGCTGGGTAATGGCCAGGACGGATAGGCTTGGCTGTAGCATGAAAATCAAAACAAAATTTAGCACTCATAGCAGCAATCACACCTCACTTTCTGCTCTAGCACATCACTCTACTGTTATAAAAGTAACTGTTCTAGGCATTTCCTGACATCTAGAATAGTTTGGGCCAAATTCTGGCTGTGGGGAAAGTGACAACTTCCCTCACCCTGCCCACAGACACATGCTGCAAAGGTGATCACTTGCACTTGCTTTCTGCCAGCGATCATCCCTCTATACAACCACCTCATACATTCTGCTTCTGGAAACAGGACTTCTCAGTGAAACTGAATGGGGAAGACTGTACATGGTGACCACTGCTTGGGTTGGCCAGCCAGGTACTTGCATATGCCCACTTTCCTCCCACTACTATGGAGGAGATGAGAAGGCATCTTTGGGGGACTTTCTGGAGGAAGCAGAATGAAAGCATTTAAGTATATGCGCTCCCTGCTGCCCCCCTCAGGTTTTCCAGTGTGCTTCACCACACGATTTGAACACAGTGAATTCCACAACGAATTCCACTTCAAACACTACATGGCTGTGTGTGCAGTCTGTCCAGTGCCCTGGTAGCACCAGACATCCCTAAGCTGCACAGCAATTGCTTCTTAAAATAAAGTGTGCACAGAAGTGAGAGGATGAGAAAGGGGACAGAAGAGGGAGGAAGAGCAACAAGGGGAATGGAAGAGACAGACCAACTTAAGAAAGGTCATTAGAAGTACACAAGACACATTAAGCTATCTAAATCAGTAAACAAATATCTGAGGATCTTTATCCTTCAGGTGGGTTATGTTCTATAAAAGTGAGGTCCCTGAAGTGGCCATGGGTGTGGCGTGCACACCCTGTTCGGGGAGGCTATCCCCTTGCCTCAGCCCTTCGGACTGAGGCCTCGCCCTACTCTGCCAGAAGCTCCACTCCCACTCCACCCATCCCCAAACCTCCCAGCTGGTGCCCAGAGCAACCCGAGCCCCCTGGCCACCCAGAGCCCAGAGCAGTCCAGAGGAGCCCCGAGTCCTGGCCACCCAGAGCAGTCTGAAGGAGTCCCTAGCCTGGGCCACTTGGAGGAACTCTGAGCCCCGCCATGCCCTGGCCCCAGCATTAGCGGAGGTTTGGAGAGGTTTAGCCTTCCCCAGCCTTCATTACCTGCCGCCCATGGAAGTGTCCTTCCTGTAAGGAAGGGTGCACTGGCAAAACATAGCTGGGAATCAATAGTTTGCCCTGGATGCCTTCTACTATCACAGCACTTTTAAAATGTACACAAAGTTTGTGAACAACCCAATACCTTGTTTGCTTTATGTCCTTACCAATCTGAGCAGAGTGTGCTCTCCTTGCCATGTTCTTGGCTCTTACAGCCTCTTTAATGCGATCTACCTCCTGCTGGTAGCGTTTGCGGTCCCGCATGGCATTCTCCTTGGCTTCCTTCAGTGCACTCTCCAGAGTCTTAACTCTCTCTGCAGTAGCTCGAAGTCGTTTTTCCAGCTTAGGAAGCTCACAACGAAGATCTGCATTATCACGTACCAACTGTAGTAGGAAGAAGAAGAAATGGTATTACTCCTTTTGCAAAGCCATGTGGTCTAGTGGATAAGCCATCATGTCCTGCGGGAATAGAAGATTTCACTGTCATCCTTACAGAAATGTACTGGGGCGAAACAAATAGGGTTCTGTAAAATTCATTGTAAAGTACACAGGAAAGAGGAGGTTTTTCAACTATAATGATTTAGGAGCTGGTATTCCCTTGTTCTTCCACTGAAAACCTGAAAGTTTTGTATGTTTTGTTTTAATAGATGTGTTGGTCCCAGGATATTAGCGAGAGAAGATGGTGAGGTAATATATTTTATTGGACCTACTTCTGTTGGTGGGTGAGAGAGACAGACAAGCTTTCGAGCTGCACAATGCTGTTCAAAGAGAAGTCCAGTAATGAAATTTTGGATATACAAGGAAAGCAAGAGTCAAACCTCTTTCAGTGACAGCTGTATTTAATTTGTAAACCTCAACACTCTCTTTAGGAAATAAATCTGCCTAAATTTAATTTCAAAGATAAATAAATCCATAGCTTGTTGTCCAGATTCATACAAGATCAAACTAGAGATGCTCTTTGTGTTCCATATGCTTAAACTTCATGCTACTAACAAGACTGCTTCATGTATTAGACTGCCTTCAGCATTCCCTTCTTGAACTGTACCATCATTAGTGGTTAAATGCATGTGAAACACAGCCTAGTCTACTTCAGTAAGGATTTACAGCTTGTTGAATCAATCAGTCTGCTGCTACTGAAACCTCACAAAGGGGAAAAAATGATCAAGCAATAATGAATTCATTAACCCTCAGAACACTGACTACCCACAGATATTTAACATATTGGGGGAACAGCTAGTTTTCTACGGTTTCAGATGAACTACTGGAAGTGAGTGGGCATTCCCCATCACAGAGGGAGAATGGGTTTCTGGCTGCCAGGAGCTGGGCCAGCATCAGGACGCTTGGGAGGAACCAGTCCTTAACCTGAACAGAGAACCCTACCTCTTCTCTTCCATGCTACACTCCACTTCACCCTGCTGTCAGTTTCCAATTTCTCCCTCACGCCATGAGCCACTGTTGGCAAGATAGGTCATACCCGCAAACCCGTTTAGAGACGGGAAAGAAGAGTCACAGAGCCAGCAACAGAGGAGAGCAGGGGGAAACAAAGGGACAGGCTCAATGAGGGATGTGTGTGTTTGTGTGTGCACACAAACGGGGAGCTTTATTCATCTCTAGTCCCTACATAAAAGGGCACTGAAGTCAACTATCAGTTTTGGTTTTTTTAAATGTTGTACAGACACATTGACAAAGTCTTGCCCAAACAATTACCAAAGCACATTAGACTGGCATAAATGTATACAAATGTATATTTATGCCAAGCATCACATGTTCATGACACATGCATTCATTACACAAACATTGTGAGTGTAGGAGACCAACTCAGACTCCGATTTACTCCTGATGCAATTAATTTTAACTGAATATCATGGGTATTTTGGCAATTTAAACATTATTTCAATCAATCTAACAATATCGGAGGCAAATTACCTTCAATAAACTATCCTGGGAATAATTATATAGATAATTAGTCTCAATTAATTACAAAATCATCTATCAAAAAGGTCAATTAAAAATGTGATTTGGAATAATATAAAATAGTAACACGTTAACAGGATTCTCCTATGGCTAGAATTTCAGGGAAGACCATGGTTAAAAATTAACTGAAGAAAACAAACTACTAGACTAGCCCACTTTCTATTTAAAGATTGACTGCTAAAATCGAAGCCAGGGGTATTAGTCCCACCTGTTTGTGAACCTTTGTAAGCTGCTCCAGGTTGTTCTCAAGAAAGGAAATTTTCTGCTTCTGAGCAGCACTTCCTCCTGCATCATCGCTGTCCAGTTCAACACTCTGCACAGAGAGCAAATGATAGAATTAGAGCGAAGACTCTGAACCCAGGGAGAGGGAAAAGCTAGGGTTTTTGGGGGTCTTGTAAGCTCCCCAAAGGGAGACCACTTCTCAACAAAAAGGTCAAAAAAGACATTGCTTTTTCTGTTCATGTTGTGTTCTCAACAGCTACATTCCCTCAATATGGAAATTAAACAAATAAAAACCTTCACAAAAACACCTTAAGGATCTGGAAAGGGGAGTGGCGTGCAACCTTTTGACTAGCTTTCATGTTGACAAAAAATTCAGTTTCTCCGTGATAAAAAAAAATACCTTAAATTCTGCTAAAAATCATATGTCAGAGGTGCACAATGAATTTCTCAAATTTATTTTGCCTGGGGAAAGGATGAGGAGTTTTGAACCATAAAAAAGAACCACAGCCCACAATTACAGCTCAGGTCAGCACAAGTTTTAGGTATGGGTTTGGGTAAGTTCTGGTTCACTAACTCTGAGTCAGTAACTGAACTGATAAGTGAGATCAGCCCATTGCACTGAATAACTAGTTAGAGGGAAAAGCCTCAAAAACAGGAGCTGAAGCAGAATTCAACTTTCCTAGACAGAGCTGAAAGCACTCCAAATCTCACTCCCCCAGAGTACAACCAGCAGGGGAACAGCAAGCTCTCAGAAACCAAGATAATTGGGCATGGTATAAGAACATTGATAAATAAATTACAAGTCTGCTGGATTTACATCAGGAATTATATACACTACGCAATATAATAGCCTGGCAAGATTTTTACTGGGGGAAGGAGGTAGATTGTGTTAAAATAAAATCCAAGTAAGATTTGAACTTACTTTTTTGACTCGAGTGGTGAGGTCTTGAACAAAGAGTTTTCGTAGGTTGTGGAGGGTCTGAAGTTCTCTTGCCTGGAAATAGAATTTAAAAAAAAAAGTCAGTAAAATTTTGCAGATACTGTTGTAAAATTTCTCCTCACATAAGAACATGTAGGGTACATTATACTATAAGTATATATGCAGGTATGCCTGAAAATATACATATATCATTACTGTTTAAGTAACTTTAAATTAATGAATTGCATTAGTTGACAAAAGGGCATGAATTTGGGATGTAATCGGTGTGTGGGGAATCTGATGGTTTCACAGTATCTCTATCACAGCTCACTTTACTGTCCATAATCATTTCACATCAGCCAAAATTGAACTGATTGTAAAAGGGGGGAGGGGAAAACCATCACAATGAGTTAAGGCTTAGTTCATATGACTAAAAGCAAGCAATTGTAATTAGCAAAAAACCCAAATCCTTGTTTGTACATCTTCTGTCTCGCTCAGTCACATCCCCATAGTTCACTGTTTTTGGCTACATGTCTGCAGTAAAGTTCTCGCTGAACACATCTAACACACTGAAGAAAAAAATAAACCAACCAGAAAGACAGTCTCAAAAGCTGGCTGTGGTAACATGTCCCCAGCTATTAAATGACACTTAAATCATTGAGCCTTGAATTCATGCTATGACAATTTTGCTGACCAAACCTATGCACTGAAAGATGGTGACATTATACAGGCACTTAGATACCAAGGTGATAGGTGCCTTATAAATACCACAGGTTCATTCCTAATCTTTCAACACTACTTAATTTTGCTAAACTTCAGCATAAGAGCCACTTTATTCAAAGAGAAATGCGAGAGGCATGGCACAAAAAGTCTTAATCCTTTGCCCATTCTGTGAAGGGCAGAGAAACCGGTTACAGGAAGGAAATGTGCAAAACCATTTGGAAAAACAGTGAATTCCAACCCATTCTCTACTTTTTATATGTTGCACTGGTATGAAGGATATGCCCCAAGTTGATAATTATATATGGAGATATGCCTATCTCATAGAGCTGGAAGGGACCTTGAAAGGTCATTGAGTCCAGCCCCCTGCCTTCACTAGCAGGACCAAGTACTGATTTTTTCCCCAGATCCCTAAATGGCCCCCTCAAGGATTGAACTCACAACCCTGGGTTTAGCAGGCCAATGCTCAAATCACTGAGCTATCCCACCCCGTTAGGAGTTGCCTTAAAGCACAACCTTGGCTTTTCTATCTTATTTTCATCTTCTCACATAGAAATTTGAACTGGCCACTCAATAAATCAGGAGCGATAAGACTATAAGCTTTTGGACTGCCACGTCTTATCTTTATCACTTACTGGGAAAAACTAGAAAGTGATTCTGAACCCAAAAAAGGAGATGCTACTGCAAAAGGACGGATAGAAGTGCTTACTTCCACTTATCCACAGACACAAAATCAGTAGAAAAATGTGATGTAGAATTATCCACATAAACTGTTGTATTCATAACACATACCTTACACTGTTCTAATACAAACATACAGATGCACATTACTACTCTCAGAAGGGGAAATGTAATTTAGAGCTAGACAGAGTTTATTCTTATCCCACAGCTCTTATCCAAAGCAAGGGGCAGCATGAGTCCCAATTCCTTCCCCAGTTCCATCCTGAAACTAAGCCATCCGCTACTGATTACTTCCCTCACCACACTGGCTCAACTGTGCTGGTGGTCGGTGGAGGGGCCAAGTCAAGGCTATGCCCATTCTCAAGCCCTGCTGGGGACAGGAGACAGGTCTCCTGCTGAAGACCTACCTGCACAGGACAGGGAAATAGCAACCCCAGGGAGACAGCTCTCTCCACCACACAGTGACCTAGGACGCACACCATGCTTGCCGGGGTTTACACTCCCTTACTTCTTTGTGCACATGAGAAAGCCACAATCCTGGACTAAAATGGCACATGTTGCATGTAATTTGTTTTACTTGATTTTTCCTCCTGCTGCAGTAATTAACGACTGAAATTTTGATCATTGCTAATATTTTAATATAGCTGCAGCAACACCCTCTGAGATGCCATGGGAATGGACAAAAAAGAGTGCATGAGTGCACAACAGTTTAAGAAGTTCCTTGATTTTAACCAAAAACACCATCTGATATAATCGGTGCAAAATATCCATGTCCTATTGCTTAAAACTGAGCTCCAATTATATCACTTACTCACTGAATAGGCCAATATCGTCACAGGTTATTCTTACAATTCGTGAGCAGAATGAGCTGCAAGAGAACTCATCTGAAATCAGGAGGGTAGTTAAAGACTTTTTCTAAAATCAGGAAATGTTTATATCAAATATATATATTTGATATATGAAATCTGGGTGCCTAAAGTTCAGTTCCAAAATAAAAATAACCTGATTTTAAAATTATGCTCAATAGGAAAAAAAAATTAACAAAATATGTAAGCAATTATGCTTCTTCAATGCAAAATATAATATTTTGCATAGAGTTAATCAACAACTTATACAGTAACTGGAAGAATTACTAAAAAACGAAGTTATGTAAAAACTTTAAAAGATAACGTTTGAATGTTTTGCTCAAGAAGGTAAGGGAAAAATAAAACTGGCTAGAGCCAAATTGTTGGCAAGGGCTGAACAAGTTTCACCACACAGCTCTGAATACACACATCTTTCCTGAACTACCTCTGATATTCCAAAATTGAGTGGAAAAAAATGCCTATTGTGTGATAGTTTTGGGGCACACACCAATGTCCACCTGGGATTATGAGAAACACCACCAGATTTATTTTCCCTTCAGAGTCAGTTTTCAGAAGGAAAAAGCTAGCATGTTAACCTACCATACAATCTACTCCTCCTTCATAGGCTGATACAAATGTAGGGCAGGAAGGGACCTCAGGAGCCCCATGTTCTGAGGCAGGGCCAAATATACCTAGACCATCCCTGACAGGTGTTTGTCCAACCTGTTCTTAAAACCCTCCAGTGATGGGGATTCCACAACCTCCCTTGGAAGCCTATTCCAGAGCTTAACTATCCTTATAGTTAAAAAGTTTTTCCTAATACAACACCTACATTTTCCTTGTTGCAGATTAAGCACATTACTTCTTATCCTATTTTGAGAGGACATGGAGCACAATTGATCATTTCCCCCTTTATAACAGTTCTTAACATATCTGAAGACTTATCAGATCACCATCAGTCTTCTGTTCTTAAGACTAAACATACCCAGATTTTTTTTAATGTTTCCACATACATCAGCTTTTCTAAATCCTTTTATTATTTTTGTAGCTCTCCTTGTGACTCTCTACAATTTGTCCATATCTTCTTAAAGTATGGCACCCAAAACTTACACAGTCTTCCACCTAACGCCTCACCAGTGCCAAGTAGCGTGGGACAATTAATCCACTCGTATTGTAATCAAGAAGAAAACCACTGTTGTTTCATCCAGCCTTTTTACCTCTTCCAAAAATCTTGTATATTGCACAAAGTCAAAGTTTTTCACAAGAAGATTTCATAGCATTGATCTGAAGACAGAACTAGTTCTTCAAAAGAAGTGTCCTTTCAGTACTGATTGCAGAGCATAATGTATTTTATACAGGATTATACTGATTGCACAGTGATAAAGTACTAACATCTCTGAGAAACACAATTTAAATGTATTAATTGAATACATTGGTTATGACATTAAATCATAAATATCAAATATTGAAAAACTTGTAGAATGAGCCATTGAGATGACTATATGTAGGATGATAAGTAAACCGATCAGTAAAATAGCTTTAGGAAATTTAGAAATAAGGTGTAACCTAGATATGGGCAAAAGTGGGTTGGGTCAGATCCTAAAAGTATTCAAACAAGTTCAAGACAGAAGGACAGTTTGGAAATATACTACTTTTTTAAACTTATTTCTCACCTAAGCTGGTCATTTTCTTGCAAAAACATTGTAGGCAACAAGCACACACAAAAAGGCTGGCAACAAATCACTTGCAAAACCCTAAACCCTTGCAAAAAAGCTGATGTTTTAGTTATAACATACCACAGTTTCCTCCAGCCCTTTAAGATCTTCTCTTGCTTGTTCCCTTTTATCATTAAGCAGTCTAAAAAGAGAGACCATTATGTAAGCCAAACAACATACTGAAATCATGAAAATAAAAGAACATGAAACAGAATAGCATCAGTCAAAGTTTTCAGATTTGGATGGAACAGGTGTGCACACACTCGCACATCTGAGTAAATTGCACGTGCAATTACCCAACTGCACACACATGTGGAGGCTTTTCAGCAGTAATGACTGGGCCACCATCTCCATTTTGACATGCATCTCTTGTAACTGTATTTGAAAATTTAATCTTCTATATTTTCAGAAAAGTCTGAGAAAAAGCCCAAATAAGCAACTAGGCGGTTTTGTTAGTAGTGGATTGTTTGTTTTTACAGTACAATAAGCTAATCTGCAGTCTTGCAACAAGCAAGACATTTTCAGTTTATTTCCTTGCACACGGTAACAAAACTAGAGCTCTGAAAAGCTTATTTTGGCACATACTAAAACAACAAAAAAGCAAGACATAACCAATGTGGTGTGCCCTGTAATTTGTGGGTTAGCCTGGTTATTGGGATGGTGTCTTCTGTATGAGTATTTTGGTGTAAATGCTTCTCACTAGGAGACAATCTGGGATGAGTCAGGCAGGCAGGAAGACATTGGTCAAGATGATCAGCTTCCACTTAAGAGTTGTCAAGAGACAACACCATAAATATTATCTCTGGTGACTCTGGCATAGTCCTGGACAACCTACAGAACTAATCTGACCAGGACGGTTCAAAGCTGGCCAAGACTTGAAGTAGCCTCCTGGAAAACAAAGAATCCTTGTAGGGTTAAAAAGGACTCTCTTGAGGATATAAAGGGGGAACCAGACAGACACACACAGACTGTGCCAGTGTCTGAAGAAGCTAGGCCTGCCTCAGTTGCCATTATGGAATGGTAATACTTTAGGTAAGATAGACATGTTTACACGCTGTTTATTTAACATCCACTTTTCTCTAATGCTTTGATCCAGTTGTTAAATAAAAATGCTTTGTTTTAAGAAGGTTGTTGGTCACTATGTCACTTGTCCCTGTAAGAAGGAAACAGGTGCCTGAAACCCAACTGGATCTGCTGAGTAATATTCCATCTTCTGTGGTACCTATATGGCCTTCTCCATTCCCATAATATCCAAGCACTTCAATCTTTAGTGTATTTATCCTCACAACACCCCTGGCAAGTAGGCAAGTGCTATTATTCACATTTTACAGATGGACAAATGAGGCAACACAGGCAAAGTGACTTGTCCAAGGTCACACAAGAAGTCTGTTGGCAAAACAGGGACCTGAATTCATGCCCCCCCCCGCAAGTCCTAGGCCGGTGTCCTAACCACTATACCATCCTTCCCCTCTAAGTGGCTGGTATACAAAGGGTAACAATCTCAGAATGGAAGAATTGTGTGATTTCACCCCAAGACAGATAAGGCCTATCACCTGAGCAGGTGCACTTAAAGAGATCAGAAAGGGAACAGAGGTGCAGCTAGCTCGTAAGTATGACAATATACAAGAAACAAAGCTTAAAGAAATCAGAGAAGGAGACTGCAAACTTACATTAGCTTTTCCAGTTTCATTTCTCTTTCCTGATCCTCTATTTTCAATTTATCATAATCAGAGCTCAATTTCTCTTGTTCCAATTGCAGCTTCTGGTTCATACTGAAATGAGAAGGGGAGAAACCTATCCAGCTTGATACAGACCATTGTAGGTAAAACACTTCGAGAAACCTTCACATTCAGAACAGAGTTACCCACAGAGAATGAACCTGCAGTTCCACTGAGAGATTCTAGTATTTATACTAACCATGAAGGATCATTAACTGGAGCAATAGCCTTCATTAAAATATTTTTGGGAAACAAAACATACAAACATCTCTTGTCCCCTCCCCCCACATACCCTTTTTATACCTCAAGGGCACAACCTGTACTTCCAAAACTATTCTGTTTTCACATTTCTCATTTTTCAGTTATCATGCCTTATCCCTTTTATAAATGCGGTGGAAAATGAGCATTACATTGGGATGAGACAGATTTAATTAACTGTTTACAGAACCCAGGGTATAGCAGTAAGGAGCACAGTGCCCCATATTGTACTTTACATCATAATTCTATTGAGAAAGAATTCCAGTGCAGAATCATGCACTAGAAGTACAGACTTGGCTTCAGTATGTTTTCGGGGTACCTCATTAACTGATATATACTGAAACTGGTGATGCCAAGAAAAAACATCCATAGTGCTGGAACAGGAAGCAGCTGGAGTTTACTGGCTAGTAGTTGTTTGAAGAACCAGAATGGCTGTGGCAGGACCAGTCACCATGACAGGTGTTCAGAGTCTTTATTTTTCTAATTTGTTCTCATCTACTATTTCTATTATCTATAAGGCTTTAGGCATAACATTACTCTGTCTTTCTTCCTCCCCTCCACAATTCTTTTTATTGAAGTAGATACACAATAAGGAAAAGGACAGTTTAATCCATAATATTCTATACTTTTCTGTCCCTTTATCTTCAAATCAGTACAGAATAGTTATACAGAGTACCTGTACATGCTGGTTTCTAAGGCCAGCTAGGGCTAGTAGAACTCTGAGATACATAGGTATGGATGGAAGAACAATCGTACAATGTCATTAGAACAGTATAGAAAAGAGCTAAATGACAGGGAAACAATGAGCAAGCGTACTCTCTGATTTCATCAATGATTTTCTGCTTCTCCTCAATCTCATCTCGTAGCCTGGACAGCTGTTTCTGGTGGGCTTCCCTGTGACTCTCCATCTGCTGCTCCAGCGCTTTCTGTAGTTTGAAAAAACAGAAACGGTGTATTTCAATAGTTATCTGCTTTTGCTAATGCCTAATCCTTTCTTTTCTGCACATACGAGCTGAGTCAAACCTATAGTTTTAGATTTAAAAAGCAAATCACATCAGAACCTTACTCAATATACTGATTTATATAGACAGTGCGGTACCATCTATTGCACCAAGTGCTAGATTCATGACTGCGCATCTGTCTTATGTGGGGAAGCCCTGGTTTCTATTTCTGTGGCTTTGCAAGGAACATGTACAGGAAGATGGCAAGTGTGTGTTACTAAGCATCCCCCAAGAATTACAGCAGCTCCTGCCATCTACTGTACCATTGTACCCATCTGTTTACCAGGAAAAAAATTTTTTACTGCTTTAGTTGTGCAGATGAAGAACACCTAAAGGGGGATTTGGGGAGGGAAGCAGCTTACCCATGACACTACTGCCGAACTCCTAGAGCTAGAGATATTTCAAGTACTTGGGAAAGCTACATTTTTATTCTCTCTCTTTTTGACTTAATGTTACATAAGACATTTTTCCCTCACACTAGACATTGACTAATTCTGCATGGCTATTTAATCGTTAATTTAGGTTTTTGAATCTGAGGTCAAATTTTTGAAGTTCAGTTACTATCTTTGTGAAACACAGAATCCCCCCCACCCTCACCCTTCACACAAACTGTAATCCTCATTAAAAAAAACATAGCGGTTCTCTACATTATTGCTTAATATTTCCTCCTTGCATTCTACTTGCAAACAGGAAGGATAAATATCAGAAAATGTGTTTTTGCTTTATAATTCATTAGGTCATATTTAGGAGGAGGTTCTTTCCAGATGATTGGGCAATTGTTTAAATATGATCTGACCTTTCCTTATTAAATTCCAGTATAAAAATCACATTGATCCACAAGGCCTGATTCACCACTTAACTAATTTACTTCAATAGATTTCTACTGGTATAAAACTGAAGTAATGCAATGGTGAATCAGGCTCATTTTTGGTAAGGAAACCATTTCCAATTACGAGTGCTATATTAGACACTGAATTTCTCTCCTGGGTTCAAATGAAGAAGTGGATTTACTAAAATCTTTTTGATTAAATTTGTACAAATCTTTCAACTGAATCTTTTCACCTTTTGAAGTTAGCTCAACTTCCAAACCATGCAGCGCCAATATTTTGGCTACAATGTACCTTTTTCCCCCTGACAGCTTTACTTTATCAACATTATCAAGCTCTTCCTTTCAAATCGGGTAAGTCACTCCTACGTGGCATGTAGGTTTCCCAGTGGAAGTTTATGGCTCTGACAGATTATAAAAGTTTATTAAAAATTATTGGGCATCACATGTGCATTTGAAAGCAGAATTCAGACCTAATTGTCGGTTTGACAAGTGTTCTTGGTGAGAAAATCTATAATTGTGGCCTGCAATGCTACCTTCATTTCCTCTGCATCCTGAAGCAGGGTCAGATGCTCCTTCTCTTTATCCTGGAAGCTGACTTCATGCATTTTTTCTGTTAAGAGTTTAAAAAAAAAAAGTTAAGAATTAACCAAAGACTTACTCGACACACTGAATCTGAAACCATTAAAAAAAAATCACTACAACAGCTTTTTCTTTCCAGAAGCAGACAGAGAACTTCCACTCTCACTTCAAGAATATCGCATATTACCCATCTCCGATACATTTTTAATGGTAACAGAATAAATTGGCACACTAACAGTAATTTGTTGAAAAAGACTCACATATGGCTATGCAGGGCTCTATCTGAAGTGACATGTGGATAACCCATCCATCACCTTCTCCACTTATCACCAGGTCATACCCCCCATATACCTACAACTCCTCCCTATTCCCAGCATCCTCATGTCTACTTGTGACCCTTCCCACTGGCCTTAGGCCTTGGTGACTTCCATCCTTTTCTTCTATCTTTTCAGAGGATCCAAAGCATCTGATGCCACACCTACCCCTAGGAATAGATGGGGAAGCCTGAAGGTGGAGCCAAAACACGACTTGCCAGACCGTTAAATAATGAATTCTCTGACACAGCCTGCTGCTCCTGGAGTCTGAAGGGACCCCCAACAAGGAATATGGGGTGATGTTCTGGTTGGCAGGTGTATGGTGGAAATCAGGACCCACTGTGGCAGTGTGTGCTACAGAGGCTTAAGGACACTAGAGAGAATTGCTCTTTCAATAAATTTTTCATATGTTGTCACAAAAACCTAATTTGCAATCCATAAAATGAAGCCCATGTATTTTCAGGATGTAACGTAGCATCTAGGAAAGGAGCATTTCACCCAGGATCAAACAGGGAGCAGTCTCCCCAGTTGTAGAGCAGGCAACCCACAGGGCTTCTACGGGTCAGCAACTAGGGGAATTATTCCAGTTGGACTGGACTCGAAGAATATTACAATACCAGGAGGGCCTGATGCTGCTTCAACTGCATGAACTAGGCTGCTGTGGCTTAACTTTGAGTTTCATAACAAGCACAGTGTGTACTGCAAGTCACTGAACTGTTTGATACTGACTCAGTTGTACTGTTCTATGACTGAATATTAAGCATGCAGGACTATCCAATCTGGCTCAGCCATGTCATCGTTCTAGTAATGGGAGGAATGAATGACACGTGGGCAGGGGCAACCATTATTTGCAAGGAAAGGCACAACAAAATACAAGATCCTCAGAAGAGTTGTCAATGTGCCAGTTGGACAGAACTCAATTTTCTAGCCTGTAGAGGTAAAAAGTCTATGGACTAGAGGCCCCCCACAATTAATTACCCTGTTTTAAGTACAGTACCTTGAGCACGCAACTTGGCCAGCTCTTCATTAAGCGAGTCTTGTGACTCTTCTAGGTGCCTTCTCTTCTGTTCCATATTTTGCATGTAGTCTGTAAGGGATTTAATCTTTGCTTCATGCTTTAAAAAAAGTGAACAATAAGTAGATATAAATGGTAAAGCTTGTAATTTAGAAATTCAGGTACTCTCTTCCTATAAAGATCAGGGACGTGTGAAAGCTCTCTGCGTCCAGAGCTACCTTCTAGGAGGACGTGCTGTACAGGATCTACGATAGATGTAACACCAACACAGTCTTAACTCTTTGTGGCCTGTGGTTAACACTATGCAGCATGACAGGTATTTCCACAATGCCATATGGAATGCAGGACCAGCTTGTTATCAACCAGCAGCAATATTTTAAAGTCAAATTCACTTAACATTAGGATGGAATACATAACTGAGTAGCTTCCTGGGCATTTCGAGCTGTACTACTAGGAAGCCAGTTGTGCTGGTCAATAGCATCACTGATCATTTGCTCCTATTTTTTTTTAAACAAGAAAGGTCACTTTAATTAATAAAAATAGCAGCTGACACATTTCAAATGTAAAAAGAACAAAATATATTTTATTTTGAAACAAATTCTATTCCTAATTTCTGAGTTAAGAGGGGCCTGTGTGGGAGCTATTACAGTTCTACTGATGAGATCATTTCATTTTAAGAAGACCTGCCTCAGCATGGAGAAGAGGTCTAGATTTTTGAGTTCACATTATATTTCCGCATTTAGGGCAAAAGCCTCAAAGGTGCCAAGTAACTCCTAACCTTAATGGGAGTTGAAAGAGTTCAGTACCTCTCAGGACTGAGTTCTCAATTAAAAGTACATGTCAAATTCCACATCTATCATGGTGACAGTCGGCTAGATTTCTAAGTTTGATAAGAAGCATTTGGAATGCTCATTCCCCAAAGTGTGGAATTAGAGCAGCGCATGGCAGATACACTCAATTTTAAGGGCTCAATTAAACAATCCAAACCTCTATTAACTGTTGCTAAGTTTCCTTCTAGGCTTAAATACAGAGGGAGCCTCATCATGGTCTTATTCACAGGGTTCCCAGAATGACAAGGAAAAAAGTTCTCATGGTTGAAAAAATTAATGTGGTTGGTTTCCACACAGCACTAAAAGCACTCAAACACCAGAAGAGAGGTGTGGACCATCAATCTCAGCACAGTAGTGAGTTCCACTCCCAGTTCTGATCCTGCCTCATTCAATGGCCTCTGGCAAGTCACTTAACCTTTTTGCCTCAGATTCTCTATCTTTACAGGGGTGTGGAGGGGAATAATTAGGTAACATTTGTTAAGTGCTTTGAACATGTTGAACAAGTGCTATGTAACTGTTAGGTATTACCAGACTCCAGTATACAATTTTACTGATTAAAAAAAGCCCTGGGATAAGATCATTCCCATGCATGGTTCATTTCACATTTCTGACAAATGATCTATCCAGCCACAAATTGGTCTAGTGTTTTCCTGGAACATTTGGAAGCATGCTACAACTTCTGCCTTTCCATACCAAGATCTACAGCAAGTTCAATGGCTTGGAGAGCCACAGCAACTGCAAAACTGGGCCTGTCCCTACTTATATTTTAATGATAAACTACAGTTTTTTCACACTAAGTGCCAGCAAATTACATGTAGTGGACTCACAATCCCTCCCCACAATCAGGGAACATGGAGATGACCATGTGGAATCAATAAAACCCCATCATATTGGCAGTAGCACATTTCTTTTCCTTTTTCCCCTTTAGTATCACAAAAAGTCTGACCCAGAGGGGAATCCTCCAAGCTCTTTTTCTGGTCACACAACAGCCACCAGGAAACCCTGCTGCTCAGTATTATATGGTACCATTCTCCATAGTTTTAACAGTATCATTTCATATACTATACTGTATATCTGCTAATGCCTCTCCCAGCATATTTTACAAATGAACTGGATATTAATTTTGTTAATTTAATTTGCATGTCATTTTTTAAGTTAAAGGCAGAGTGTTCAAGGTATAGAGTTGCAGAAATAAAGTTGTTTCTTCAGCATGTACGGGATAAGCTGTACTTTACAGTATGAGGGAGATAGAAATCTACAGCCAAGCAGGCATGAGCTCATCATTGAGAAGTAGCATGTTTAAGAAGGTTGGGGGTGGAGGCAGGAGATTTCAAGGAAGAAGAGGGTAAATCAGTGAGACCCCAGAGAGGAGGAAGAGGAGGAGGAAAGAGGCATACTTGTGAGATGAGGAGCTGGCAGGCTGCAAGTTCCCTCTCACTGGCATTCATCTTCCTGTTGGAGTCTATCTGGGCACTCTCCAGCTGCTTGCTGCGGTTCACCAGAGATTTCACCTCAGACTTCATCTTACTGATATACAGCCGTGCCATGGTGAACTCCTCCTCGATTACCCCGTTCACATCTGCTAACTAAACACACAAAGAGTTGCATTGCTTAATGCAGGCTTATAAAAGAAAATAGCCAATGCAGAAAACTTTCTACTAGTGAACCAGTTGTCTAGAGCTAGGAGATCTCAGTAATACACAGCACAATTCACAAGTCCTGGGTATACCAGCTTGGATTTTTTCCCATTTACATTCCAAGATGTTGTATCACTCAACCTCTCAGAAAATTCATGGATAAAAGTCAGACAAAGGCCAAAAGTTAAGTCTTGCTGCTCAGGTTATAACCACTGATCCAATGATTCAACATTAAAAGTGGGAATAATTTAGAACCCTTGCCCTAATTGCAGTGACACATTGCAGAAGAGCTTTCCGATGCTGCTGGAGAGGCCATGAACCTCCCTTTTTAAAGTGACATTATAAAGCACCCTCCATTGTTACTTGTTTACACTGAAAACTGTCCTGTAAAGCCCTGGCTTCTTAATTAGTACAAAGCCTCCACTAGATGGTAAGCATCTATTTTCAAGTACTGTACCCTTTAACATAATTTCATATACAATTACATGGCCACCAGGGGTTGCTGTAACATCTTATGCAAGATTCACTCCTGTGCTACTAGGAAAAAAATGGTTAAAAAGAACTTCTAGATCAGATCACATTAATCTGGACAGAGCTACCTGCAATCTTATATCAACCCTAGATTTACTGGCTATTTGTATCAGCCAAAAACTGAAATGGCATGACAGTTTATTTTGCTTATTTTGAGATTGCAGTAGCTAAATTTCCAGAATTATTAAATACTTTAATATCCACTAATACACTAAGGAACATTCAGAACCTGTGGAATCCCATGATAACAGCAGAATTCCAGGAGCCCAATTTTCTCTTAGCTCGTTGAGCAAGGAATTCCTCAGCGAGCATGGATTTCCTTTCCCTCCCGTACCCAAATAGGCCTTCTAGCAACTCTTAAATGAACAGTTCATACTCCGGGAAATAATGATGCAGGACATATCATAAGAAACACATTGCCAGACAGACAAAGATCATGTCCTTTGTAAATCGAGAGGAACTGAGCACTTGCAAATCCCATTGACTTCAGTGAGAGAGAGGCAGGTGCACAACAACTCTCAGGATCAGGTCCAACGGGTATATCATGGACAAGGTATCCAGCGACACATACTTGTTTTTATCCTTGAAGTATGGGGAAAGAGTTTAAAAAGTAAGATGCCAGCTCCAATATTCCAAGTGAAGCAAAATGGAGAAAGTTAGTACACTAAATAGACAACATGAAATACTACCTGGAAATAGATTTGTCTCATGCAAACTTGCCAGAATGGTATAGCAACTAAACATAACATTTAGTTTCAAAAGAAAAAAGTGACATGGTCAACAGTGTAAAGAGAATTTGTATATCACCTACAGTGAATAGTTTGTTTAGTTACCTGATGCAGTTTTAGCCAGTGGCCATTAAAATACCGTTTCCAATTGCTGAAATTTCCTTTATCTACAGTGGGAGAAGTGAGAACCTTGAAGAACTTGGCCAGCTCTCTGTATTCAGAGGAGCCAGTTAGCATGAAAATTGCAAAGCAGTGAGTGGCGCAAGATTTCAGGTATCTCCAGAAACACTTCCACTCCCAGGGTTGTACTTTGTCAATAGCATTCGTTTATTTTCCACTTTGTTATTCCACAGAAGAAGAAATCATCAATAAGTTTCCTTTTCTACATTGTCTATAGTCAGGCATATGCTACAGCAATGCTGACATTTACGGGGTAATCAGAAAAATTCACCAATGCTGGAGATTGACATACTTGAGTTTGTCACCAATACTTTGATTTCCCTGAAAATTTGTGAAATTTCTAAATTCAGCCAGTGTTTAAATGATAAGCCACAAACATTTCTCCTCACATGACTCCGTCCTGATCTGCTGAACGGGTGCTAATACAAATCCTTGACTTCTCAAGAACAGAGCGCGCCCATCACAATAGATTGCGTAAGCTGCATGGTGGTTTTATGGCCTAGAAAAACATCCACTAAGACCAAAACAAATTATTTTAATTTGTGATCCAAGGAGGATTTAAGTAGCAGACTACAGAGGTGAAAGGTTGGGGCTGTAAATACCCATACCACCCATCCTCAGAACTACATCTTTATAGTCTTTTGAAAAAAGCAACATAAGATCTGGTTTACCGTTTTAACATCATTGGTACCAATGATTCCTCCAATCTCTCCCAGATCTTTAAGCAGTAAGTTCAGGATCTCTGTAGCTCTCTTTTTCTGATGATTACTGAGTTCCTGCAACTGACCCAGCTCTCGTTGGGTGGCCGTCAAAGCTGTCTGGAAAAGATTTAAGAGATGAGATTACAAACCTGTCCAATGATTCCCTTTATATAGAACAGCAACTATAGTTCAGAAAACTGACAGTTCATACTCTGAACAGAACAAACCCACACAGGTCAGTTTTCCTATTTCTGCATTTAAAAGATTGTCTTTATATGGTTGTTTTTATGTCTCCCCTTTGATAGAGATATAATTGTGACCCCCACATTTCATTTTCCCTTGTTTCAGTGCCATTCCATGGGTACAGGCTGTTCCATTATGGCTTTCAGGATACAGGATTATTTATTTTATTCATCTTTTTGCAGAATTCATTAGAGTCTGACATCCAAGTTACATATTAAACACACCAACATCTGCACCTTTCTAGCGTTTGTACAGTAATGCCTTCTATCTAACTACCGGTCCTTATCACCAGTGTCCTCAGCAGACAGCCAGTATGCCTTTTAGCAAATAGCACAGGAAAATGAAAATTGCTAATATAATGTTAAAAACATTACCAACGTGAAATCAATATTGTTGGTATCAGTTACAAAATAATGGAAATCACACCCTGACAAATAGACACGACTCACACATGCTCCAGAGTCTATCCTGCCTAACCCTTTGGGTATTTAAACCAAATCTAGATCTGAAGCTCTTGTAGACTTGGATATAGTAGGTGATATAGTTTGATCACATCCAAGAAGCTAAGGTATGTATCATCGGAGAAGAGAATAAGAAATGAGTGAATACAAAATGTTCTTGTAAATATTGGCACTCTTACTTCATCCCAATGCTAAGTTTTCTCTACTGCAGCCGGAGAAGTCAGGGAAAAGAAACATTTACGTTACATTCTGGTGGGGCTTGTCAAGATGCAGATTATTCCAACCTCCTTGAAGGGATAGGGGTGAAGGAGGGGGATTTTCACCAACCTGGCAGTTTTAGGGTAGACCCAGACTTCTAACTGGATAAATTTCAGCTGGAAGCAACATACCCATGCTAGCTCCAATCAAGCTAGAGCCCTAAAAATAGAGTGTAGCTGTAGCAATTTACACTGCCAGCATGAAGCTTAGATGTACCCTTAGCGAGTGAGGCTGAGACATTGTAGTGTCAAAGTAGATCTACATACCAGAATATTAGAAGAACAAAGAGAGGATAAAGCTAATAGCTGCTGAGAAGAAAGTCTAGTCATTAGAAAGAACATTACTACTGTTCTTTGCTCCTACAAATTACCATTATATTTTGAGTGTTGTATGCAAGTATCTGCCAACAATTACCACACAGTAGTATCAGAGTCTACCACAATTTTATTCTTCAAGATGGGTAATACACTTGACTACAATATTAATAAAAGATTTATAAATTGGTGCAGACTAGTGGGTATCTGGGATGCCCCAAAACTTTTACATCTCCCTAAAAATCAATCAGTCTTTTTGACAATGATAAACTGCATGTAAAAAGCAGACATCACATAGCGGAATAACCAGCAATGCTCCTACTGTTTTCTGTGACAGTTCATCAGCCAGCTGTTCATTGGCTCGGGTCTTGTCCTCCACTTCTTGTGATTTCTGGTCATAATTGACAGCTAATTCCTCCAGGGCCTGAAGAACCTCTTTCACCTCATCTTTTGCAGCTTCATTTTCAATCTGCAGACGAGTCAGTTCCTCTTGGATCTTCTCATAATCTCTTCTAGTGGAAGCCAAAAGCTGGAAATAGATGGCAGAGATCACAAGTAGGTCGCTGTTCCCCCAAGAACTAGCTCAAAAGATTTACAACATTGACTACGGGAGACAAGAGACCTTGCCACTCTATCAGAAACAATATAAGCAGCAGGTAGAATGTGCAAATACATCTTTGAGGAAACTAAGCAAAAAACCTCTGGACCTCATGGAAAAGAAAGCTTAATCAAATCCTATTATGCCACAAGCTTCAGACAGAAATAAAAACTTATTTTGAGCAATTTCATAGCTTCAAATGCTTTTTCTACTCTGAATTCAATGCTGTCCAATCTAAGAACCAAAATGAAAAAGACTTCAAGCCAAAGTGTCACAATTTTGAAGTGAACCATATAATTAGCTGTCTAAAGTAGCTTGGCATTTTGTTATAAGGAATATTTTAACAGGAAAAACTGTGATAATCATTTTAACTTGAGTTGAAAGAAACTATAGACAGACTTCTTTTAAAAAATTACTATTTGCACAGATCAACTTAAAATAAGCATTTTTATGCGCAAAGTGTTGATTAATAAAAAGAACACAGGTTTAGCACAGACTGATGGCTGTTTCCAACCTTCCTGTTATACCCATTTAATCCATTTCATTCTCAAATAAGAAGGGACGTAGGTAAGTTTATAGGATGGCGAAGATTATGCAGAGGTCAATTTCATATTCTACTCTCATCTCCTATTCCATCTTAATAAAAAAAATTAAACCATGGAAAATTCTTCAAAATTCAGATTGCACACACTCTGAACTGGAAAACCTCTCAGGTAAAGTTACCTGTAGGAGAACAGTGTCAAAATAAAAGAGAAAACTGAAAAGTATCTCACAATATTTCTTGCTAATAATACACTTTTGGAAAGTCACAAGTTGAAAAATCGTTTAAAACAATAAAATAAGGCAAAAAGCAGCACCAAATAAAGACTTCAAATTTAATGCATCAATTAAAAGAAGGGGTTATTGATCAGGGTCATCCTAATGGCAACATCCTGGACATTTATTCAGGAGATGCTTTTGTTTTTAAGGGTCTCACTTTTTGGGTTGGCTGGAGCTTGAAGCGCTGTAGATGTAGTTCTCCTAAGCTACTCACAGCCCTTAGTGCCAAATTAGTAGTCCTGGTGGGGGCTGAAGAATTAAATCCTGTCCGGTTTAGCCAGAGGGATAATGAACATGCCATGAGAGTGGACCGTTAAAACAATGAAGAAAAAACGTGGAGCTCTGAAAGATGGTGTGGTAAGCTCTTCTTTCTACTGCCACACTTTATAGGGATAATAAAAAGTTAGGTAAGCATGTGGTTATCATCAGCCTGAACTACCACTGTTCACTACCTCTTCACCCCCAAGCCTTGAGGAAGTTCAGCTCTAGATACAAAACCAGAACTGAGATAGTATCTCTTCACCTTCTCTTTCTATATATTCAGCATCTAGAGTTGTCTCAGAGGAAAGCTGGAAAATAGAAAGTAAGCAGGTTAGTTTCAGGACACATGCCCCTGCTCCAAAAATGTGGAAGAGATGATTCAGATGGTAATACTGTATCCTCAAAGTGAAGTGTTAGTTAATTTATCAGGACCTAGGGATAGAAGATGATTTAAATAATAATAACCAAACACCTTAAAAGTATTTCTCCACTAAACTGACATGGACTACTCCTTACGATTTATTTTAAAGTATTTTGATGTGCTTACCACTGTGGTTTCACAATACCACAAATCTATTGGTGCAATATACTACCGAATGTGTAAGTGGGAACACTACCCTTTACTTGATTGCAAGGGAAGCAGGGGCGAAAATCAAGACTTCAGGAGCTTAGTTATCTCATTCTCTACCAACTGGTTCACAAAGAAGAGATAACCCTTAATAATACTGATAGATAGGTGCAAGGAGGAGTTCTCTATCTTAAGGGGTACAGATCTGTGTTTCTGGAGTTCTATTCCCCATGTTTCACAACTTTGAGATGTAAGCTTCACTGTGGGGGCTATTAGAAGCAGCGTATTTACTACAGAGGCAAAAGAATCAGAATAAATAGGAGCGAACAAGTTATTGGCCATCCATCCAAAGGAAGAGTGACTGAAATCTTAGGATGGCTGGAACACTGTGAAAGGTCAATTTATGAACACATACATACAAAGAAAGCAGACCAGAACAATTTATCTAGCAATTAAGCTTAATTTAGTACATGGAGTTCTATCCCTCATGTTCTAGTAAAGCTTAGGCACGGCCTTCCTGCGAAGATTCAGAACTTCATCTGAGAATACCATATAGCAGTATGTAGCTCAAGTGTATGTACTTTCACCTGAGAAAGAAATAGTTAACCCATGGCAAAGGAATTCCAAGGGTATAATAACAGCATGTGTCCTATCCATAACATGGTTTATAATAGCATTGAATCTACTAGTTTAATCAGCCAGAAATAAGTGCTCTGGCTAATTAAGGAGAACAGCCACGTTGCATCATATATCAATGAACTAATCACAAGCAGTAATAGACAGCAGGTGGATCATTTCAATGAGAGCTGTGAGAAGCTTGTGAAGTTTACAGACATGAAGTCAAAGCCTCAAAAACCTTTATTTCCTCTTTTAGAAAGTCAAACTAACACAAATATTGCACTGCCCTCCAGAGGTGACAGACTGAGATCCCCATTAGAAGAGCCAGTAAAGCTTCTAAGCCAGTGGTACAACACTCGCCTCAGGGATTTTGATAATAAAGTTGGTGAAGCAGGAATGAATGCAGAAAAGAAAGAAAATGGTCACCATGGCAGGGATTAGAGGCCACTGAAAACAAACTAATATTAAATAAGGATCCAGAGGGAGGCAGGAGATGAGCTAGAATACAACAGACTCCCAAGTAAACAAACATCCAAAAGGAGAGTGATACAAATAGCCCAAGAACTGAAGGTAGGAAAAGATGCCAGAACCCAGGAGTACAGAAACTATACAAATGGGGAACTAGTGAAAATGAGTGAGATTTGGACACTAAATTAGACTTACAGACATTAGATCCACAAAGGACTACATTATTTTATTAAACAGAAGTAGATGGCTTAAAACCCTATAAAGTTAAGAATACACATCAGCAAGTTGTAGAACGTAATTTGAAGTATTATTGCCAGCAATATGTGAAATGCAACACTAATCAAGACACTCATAAGAATAGCCATACCGGGTCAGACTAATGGGCCACCTATCCCATTTTCCTGACAGTGGTCGGTGCCAGATGCTTCAGAGTGAATGAACAGAACAGGGACAATGTATCAAGTGATCGTTCCCTGTCATCCAGTCCCAGCTTCTGACAGAGTATAGGGTTACATCCCTGACCATCTTGATTAATAGCCATTGATGGAGCTATCCTCCATAAACTTATCTTATTCTTTTTTGAACATACAACATCCCCTGGCAACAAGTTCCGCAGGTTGACACAGCTGTTCAAAGCTGAACAGTCCCAGTCTTTCTAATTTCTCCTTGTATGGATGCTGTTCCATACCCTAATCATTTTTGTTGCCCCCATCTGAACCTTTTCCAACTCTAATACATTATTTTTGAGATGGGATGACCAGAACCACATGCAGTATTCAAGCCTACCATGGCTTCACATAGAGGCATTATGATATTTTCTGTCTAATCAGCTACCCCTTTCCTAATGGTTCCTAACATGGTTAGCTTTTCTGACTGCCGCTACAGATTGAGCAGATGTTTTCAGAGAATGCTCTACAATGTCTCCAAGATCTCTTTCTTGAGAGTGGTAGTTGAGATTATGTTTTCCAATGTGCATAATTTCATCTGCCATTTTGTTACCCAGTCACCCAGTTTTGTGATATCCCTTTGTAATTCTTCACAGTCAGCTTTGGGATTAAACTATTTTGAGTAATTTTCTACCACACTATCATTCGATGATTATCTGTTCTATTCATTCCCTCTGAAGAACCTCTCTTTGGCCACCGTTGGAAGACAGGATACTGGGCGAGATGGACCCAGTATGGCCATTCTTATTTTCTTATGTAATATGTTGAAAAGCACTGGTCCCAGTACAGATCCTTCGGGGACCTCTCTCACTTCTGAAAACTGACCATTTATTCCTACCCTTTGTTTCCTATATTTTAACCAGTTACTGATCCATGAGAGCATGGGCGGCTCTATGTTTTTTGACGCCCCAAGCACAGCAGTCAGGCAGCCTTCGGCGGCGTTTCTGCGGGAGGTCCGCCCCGGACACGCGGATTCGGCGGCGGTTCTGCGGGAGGTCTGCCTGTCCCACACCTTCAGCGTACTCATCGCCGATTTACCATCGAAACCACGGGACCGGCAAACCTCCTGCAGAAACGCCACGGAAGGCAGCCCCCCGCGGCTTGCCGCCTCAGGCACACCTTGATGCGCTGGTGCCTGGAGCCATCCCTGCATGAGAGGACCTTCTCTCCTATCCTATGACTGCCTAGTTTCCTTAAGAGCCTTTAGTGAGGGACCTTGTCAAAGGCTTTCTGAAAGTCCAAGTACCACTAAAGCAACTGAATCACCCTAGTCCATATGTTTGTTGACCCCCTCAAAGAATTCTAATGGATTGGTGAGACATGTTGTGTTCATCTAGGTTTCTGATAATTCTTTTTTTACACTATGGCTAACCTAGTGAGGAGGGTTTTAAACTAGATTTGATGGGAGTGGGAGACGAAAGCCCACATGTAAGTCAAAAACAAGGATCAGAATCTAGGTAGAGCATGGGCCATTTCAGGAGGAATATGGGCGAGAAAAGAGAGAACATTGGAGAAATCAAATCAGTATCTTAGATGTCTGTATACTGATGTGAGAAATATGGGGAATAAGCAGGAAGAACTCTCAAAAAAGATAAGAGGTGGGTGAAGGAGCAAATTTTGCTCTGTTTAACTGATCTCAGTTCACTTGCTGCACTGGTGTATCAGAGTTACTCTGTATTTACACTGCTTTAACAGCAGAAATTGACCCAAGAAAAGCTTAAAATATTTTTTTAAAAAGTGTGTCGAACTGCAAAAGAAAGCACAGCACAAAATAGAGGAATTTAACTCACTATGAAACATTTCACCTCCTCCAAATTTTCCGAAAAAATACCACAACTACATTTTGGAAGCTCAGCAATAGTGATTTAGCATTTATACAGTATTTTACATCTTCACACAATTACTACTGTATCCTCTTACCATCTCTGTGAGGTAGGTAAGGATCACCCGCATTTAAACACACACATTCCTTTTTCTGACACAGACACTGATATAAAGAGATATTAACTGATTCACTTAAGGTCTCAGAGCACATCAGTGGCAGTGCCAGGATGAAAACTCAAGAAAAACTGGTTCCATTTCCCACATACACTCCACTAAACTGTACAGCCTACCCATCAGTAATTCCCAATCCTGGGCATTACTAATTCAACAGTAGTAATAATTTTTAAAGCGTCAGCATTCCCAAGGAAATCAGGTAATTGGCTAACGTCCACCTTTGGCTTGCATTTTACAAGACAAACATACTGAAAAATGTTTTACCAGCATTTCTCACTTTCAAAAGCCCAGAGTTACCATCCTCTATATCGGGGGGATTGGAGGGGGGGGGTGCAACCTTTTTGGCCCGAGGGCCACATCAGGAAACAGAAATTGTATGGTGGGCCATGAATGCTCACAAAATTGGGGTTGGGGTGCGGGCTCTGGGGTGGGGCTGGGGATGAGGAGTTTGGAGTGTAGGAGGGTGGTCTGGGCTGGGACTGAGGGGTTTGGAGGGTGGGAGGGGAATCAGGGCTGGGGCAGGGGGTTGGGGCACGGGGAGAGGTTATGGGGTGCAGGCTCTGAGCGGCGCTCACCTCAAGTGGCTCCTGGAAGCAGTGCCATGCCCCTTCTCCGGCTCCTAGGCAGAGCTGCAGCCAGGTGGCTCTGCATGCTGCCCCATCTGCAGGCACCCCCCCTGCAGCTCCCATTGGAGCGCCAGACGGGGCCATTGGAGCACACAGGAGCCAGAGCAGGGCCATGCCGTGGCTTCCAAGAGCCGGTGGTGCAACCCTTAACCTTGCGCCCTGACCGGAGTGGGGCTGAGCCACGTGGTGTGGCTCACAAGCCGGCTTAAAACGGCTCAGCAGGCTGGATCCAGCCTATGGGCCGTAGTTTGCCCAACCCTCCTCTATATTATGGCCCAGCAATATGGTGTACTTGAATGTGTGCTCATTTAGACTTCAAAATCTCAAGGTGACCAGACTAACAAATTTAAAGTTTAAATCCTTCCATCTGTCACATAAAAGGCAACTGTCCACACACTTGGTAAGGCAACTCACATCTTTTCATGTATTTATACCTGCTCCTGTATTTTCCATTCCATGCATCTGATGAAGTGGGTTCTAGCCCACGAAAGCTTATGCCCAAATACATTTGTTAGTCTCTAAGGTGCCACAAGGTCACCATTGTCTTATGAAACAGATTTTTAGCCAGTTATGACATCTAGCAGCATAGCTAATACAGTAATGTTAAAAAACAAAAGCTCTTTGTGAAACAAAACTTTTATAACAAAGGTTCTTTGGATTTTTTACCTCATCTTGATCCAACATTTGTTGTTTTAGTTTCTCAGCCAACTGGCTCTGCTGGTTAATTTCATCATCCTGCAATTTAATAAAAAGATTTATTTCTGTAATCTGGATTTGAACCCTTTTCTTTTCTTTTGCAGGACCTGGACAACAGTAATGCCCCAAGATGGAAATGAAATGAGTATAAATAGGGATGGGCAAAAGAAAAAGAATGATAAAGAACAGCATGGTTAAAAAATACATTAGTGATTAGACGTCTCAATAAAAATCATAACATGTAGCTAAGCAGGCTTGCCTCAGATCATGACTAAGACACTGGAATGGCAGTAACTGCATCAAGCAAACAAACTGGTAACAGTCAATTTGTAATTGTATAACACAACAAGATCTTCAGTGCTAAGATTGCAGACTTCAGTTAAGGGCTTTTCCAAACACACACATATCTCATCTCTCCCTGCTTACACTGAAAGAGTTCCAAAATCTTGACAGTCATGGTGCCCCTAAAACGGAGCTGCTTTTATAGGGAAAGATCAGTCAGCAGTTTTACCGTCATGTTTGACTTTCAAAAGTTTAAATTAGCTGTGATAATATAAATATTATTTTATAAAAATGTCTGCTGCTCTATTCTGAAAGGAAATAGATTAGAGATAGGTTTATTAAACAAGAACTAGGGCCAGCCCTGAACTTCATTAAAAAAATACATCGTAAAACATGGAATGTGTACACTTTGTTACATTTATATCTTTCCTTCCCTACCAAAGACCTTGAAGGAAACATTATCCACCTTTGTGTGTCTACTGTAACTCCAGGTGTTCAAGTCTATTGACATTTCAGGTTTTTAGTTAAGACAATATCCTCAGGGTTAGACATTGTTGTTGAATGCAGAAGTAGAACAGAGCTGTCTGACTCCACTGAATATATTCTCTAAAAGCATGGATTCAGACAGACAGGTCAATCCCGGCAGCTGACAAAGTCACTCTCATCCACTCTTGTTAAGAGGGATGTCTATCTCTAAAGCAACTCAGCATCTAAGTGGCTGCTTTTGTGTCCCATCAGAGACAATCAGAATTCTGAATTTTCCTGGCGGCCATCCTAAACCATAGACTGATGTCTGATGGCAAGGCTAGCTAGCTAGTATATAGGACACTTCACTCTCAACACTTCAGATGGTCTTTCAGATTTCCTGTAAACATAAAATGTGGGTTCTTGTGAGTTATAAATGGGAATGCCTTGTTTTTATACTAGGGAAAATCACCACCCTTCATTATTCCCTATAATAGTGTAATAATGGATTGAATTGTGCATTCCTATATTTCCTGAAGAAATAAATCTCAAAAAAAGTGCAAGTGACTAGAACATCTATAGTTAGTCCTTTGAAGAATAATATAGCCTGTGTGGGTTTAGAGGGGACGGGGGAGAGTAAATAGTTAAGTACATTATGACTAGAATTTACACCTCTTGATAAGCTATGTGGAATATCTGCAATTTCACCAAGTGGCTCAGATGGTATTTTGAAAATCAAATCAAAGATTAAAACACTGCTTGATATTTCTGGGGTCAGACTGTGCATGGTCCTTGTCCAAGAGCACAATGGAAAGCACACGTTCAAGTAGCCCTAGCACTCTCTCCCACTGCATTCAGGACTCAGAGACAAGTGCAGTCCCTGTGCTCTCCTAAGTCCAACAGCTTTTAGCTATCAGCAGACACAGAGCCAATGCAGCTTTTTATGCATGATTTTCCATTTGTGTTGGACAATCCTGATGAATAAAATACATGAGTTAAAATGAAGTTTTGGTTCAGGAATATTTTTAAGCAATCCTCAGTTTTTGCCAAAAATGTTCATATCTTTTGGCACTCCTAACATATATGCTTATAGTTAAAATCTCCCGAACAGAAGTATTTTCTTTTGTCACCCAAGCCCAACTATTCAGAATGATAGGTGCCCTACAAATTGCTCTCTCATATATTTGAGAAGTACTGATAATGTATTGGACCTGCACAAGACAAATAAAAGACTCCTGTCCCAAGGTACCTGCATTCTAGGAGATTGACATAGATCAGACAAGATGCATTCATTAGAAGACCTAAAGGATGGTCTTAGATTTTACTTGTTAAATTAAAATCTAATATTTGTATCTCATGCTCTCTTCCCTACCTTCTCCTAAATAATGTTGAGATGAGGTGGTAGATAACTGATGTGGGTTCTGGATCTCCTGGAAAAGGTGAGGGATTCAGGAAGAAATGGGTCAGAACCTTACAAATTAATCTCAATCTTTGCCTAGACTTCAATGAGAGCTGTATAGAGACATACATGAGAGTGTGGAGTAAAATAGATGGATACAGCAGATCTGGTGGTGGGACTTTGAATCCTGGATTGCTTTCTACCCACCAAGAAAGAAAATTCATGAGGCTCAAAATGAAAATATAGAAAATCTGTGACCGCCTCACCAAGTAGTTATGTAAAATGGTGGATTGCTAGAGGTTTAGTGAGTTTCAATTATATGGCTCTTATCCCAAAATTCACTAGATGTTAAAAAAAAAAAAAAAAAAGAAATCAAACGGGGCTGGAAGGCTCTCCCTTGTTCTATTTTCATATCAGCTAGTGTGTATTAAATATCAAGCTGTAAATATCAGATGAGCCTACTGTTTTTAGGATGATTCACCAGTAACAGGATAGTCAAAGTCTATTTACTGTGCTGTGCAGTTATGGTCACAGTGGGACTGCATAAGGGGAAAAAATAATCCATAGGACCAGTATTTACCATAAACAGAGGCACTCAAGAGTAACAGCAGTGAGAACATAAAGTTCCTATACACAACACAGAGAAATCCCTAAAGGAGTTCAAACAGTTCCACACTACAGATAGACTGAAAATGAGCAACTTTGAGAAAGAAAATTGAAGGCAGTTAAGATATGCTTACAAGCCAAGAACACACACAGACACTAGTTTAAATAAAAGAATATAGCATAGAAAACGTTTCTTAAAACTATATAAAAAACTGGAATAAGCCAATAGCCCCCTCACCTGTTGGGAGAGGCAGCCTCATAGGTGCCTCTCACCACTGTGAGGGTAGGCAGCCATGTGCGTCACTCGCAAGCTGTGAAGATGGAGGCTAGGACTATTCTACACAGTAAATAGAAGGGACTACATCTTGAAGTTTGGGAAGGATACAGCACTGATAATGAAACAGCTAGGGACACGTACCCATTGACTGTTGGGAAGCAGTTTACGTACACAGAGCAGACTCAGAGAAACAATTTCCAGACCTTATCATCCAGCTGTCTGTAGAGACAGGTAATCTCTTCATCGTATTTCTGCTTCTCCTCAGTTGAGATGCTGGCAACAACAGGTGCAATGTTGTCAATGATGGGTGTGTTGTCACATGGCTCCAGATTTTTCTGCTCCTTAGCACTGATCTGCTCATCCTCAGGCACTGCTTCTCCTGCAGTGGCAGAGAGGAAACAGTTACAGGAAGCGTGTCATTAGAATCCATGAGAAATAGAGGCACTTCTGAAAACAAGGGTTAGACAAGAGGCCAGGAACTCAGCTGTCACACTGGTCCCTAGTGCAAGTCAGAGGAGCCTGAAGGAAGAGACCATAAAAACAGCTATTCAGCCAGATTCAGGGATGGGATGGCCACACACCCCCACTGGTAATTAGGAGGAGGAGTTATGGTAAGTAAGAGGGGGGGAAAAAATCAGACTAATTTTAAAGCGTATTAGGCTTAAGTATCTATTTTCCCCATTTTCCTGTTGTCCTCTCCTTCCCACCCCTATGTACTGCTATAGGAATACAACAGGGTGACCAGAAAGCAAATGTGAAAAATCGGGATGGGGATGAGGGGTAATGGGAGCCTATATGAGAAAGAGACCCAAAAATCAGGACTGTCCCTATAAAATCAGGACATCTGGTCACCCTAGAATACAAAGATCAAACAGCTGCATGAAAACAGCAAACTTCCAATACAGTCACAGAGATTGAACCAGGAAATTGTAACTCTGGGCATCAAAAGTGCAATAATTTAGATCGGTATGCAGTTGCAGAATAAACCTAGATATGATGTTCTTAAACTTTTTTCTTCAGAAGAATTTTCTCTGAAGAATATTTTCTTTACAAAAACATATGTGCATTCCAATTACTAGTCTGTGCAATTCATTGAAAAGGAACAGGCAAGTAGTTAATGCCAAAAATTGAATTGATGTTCATTATAATCTGGTGGGAACACTCCTCTAGTTGGTAAATACTGTGTGTATTGTATGGGGTTTGGGAGGGTTAAATTCCACTATCTGCATGAAGATTTTTTTTAAATCTAGAGAATATCTGCAGTTTAAGGCAGAACCTACCAAATTGTTGTTCCACAGATCAAATAACTAGCAGTCACTGTCAACTCTGCAGACACTATCCATAACACTGCTAGGTAAACAAGTAAATAACGCAAATGTAACAAAACAAAAGGAGACATGGTAATTCAACCCTGGGAGAAAGAATAGGGCCTGGGAGTGTAATGATCAATGTTTCCCAGATGTAATCAGACAAAGTTAGTGAGAAAATAAAATTTTCAAGCTTTAAAAAAATTACGAAATTATTAGACATACAACACAAAATCAAGCAACATAGAAATCCTACATTAAAAATATTCCTTGTCTACATTGCTGAGATCACTTTATACAATTAATACTGAAAATGTTAAATCTAATTTATTTTTCACCATTTATGCTATTGATTTAGCTTTTGCATTTCACTCATATTAAACAATGAAAGCAGATACTTTCTGCCCTTGGGAACTAGAACAGTGTTGTTATGTTTGGGTTCCCAAGGTGTGTAAATAACGTCTACAAAAAAAAGTTCAAACATTTTAAAAACCAAAAAAGAAAATTAAAATGAAAAACTTTTTCATTCATGTTGCTTTGTGTGGAAAAAACAACCACCACCAAAATTTGGATCTTAAAATTATATGACATTATCCTTCTTACTGGAACACACAAGTCAAATTCTGTCCTTGGGTATGTGCATACTTAATTGGTGCTGACTGACTGTCCTTGGGATTTGTGCACACATCTTTGTTTCTACTACAGCTTCATTTGGACAGAAAGTCACCTTTTATGGAGCCTTCCACCAAACAATGCTATTCAGAAGGTCAGCCAGCCAGCCAATAATATATTTCTGATTGCAGTTAATCTGCTTGTAGGCCAGGCCAGTGAGACAGAATTGGGGTTGAGAAAGTGCATACATTTAAAAAAAAAAAAAAAAAAAAAAACACGTTTGCTGTAAGAGCTGGTTACTCTGCATACAGTCATGCATCTTTGTTCCCTTTTCTAAAATGCTACTGGTCCTTCTAGGATGGAAAGGAAATTTAGAAAGTTACACTTAGCAAACATACAAGCATATTAGGAGACGATAAATTCCCAGCACTACACAAGACTCAACACACCAGACAAACTGTCTCCATGGCAATTTCACTGCATTAATGGAGAAATATTCCCTGCACGGAAGTGGCCTGAGTCTCCAGAGATGGCCCAAGAAAGCTATCATTACAGTCAGTTGACTGTAATAAGGAAGACAACCACAAACACCACCTGGGGAAAGAGAGCATTTATATAAACGGAAAGGTTTGATTTCTCCTGCTTTCATCAAAATCAAAAGCAGTTGCCTCCTCCCAATGAAGATTTTACATATGATGTTCAGAATGAGTGTAATTGATCTGTCTTCTGACCACAAATTCAAAGGTTTTCAAATCACTGGTGTGCATTTACTTCAGATTACCAGCGTTTTTTGTGTGTTGCATACAATTAACCTTTCGATTACTAGCTGCAGAAACACACAGGATTTGTCTGAAATAAAAAAATGTTTTTGTAATGACCCCATTCAAGTGGTTTTTCCCATAATTACAGTTTATTTTTAATAAGAAAAAACTGCAGTCAAGTATTAAGTAAAGATAGTCACAGTTAACTATTTGTCGAAATGTCACTATTTGTCAGAATGCTGGAATAGATAAAATCCTATGAATTGGCATTTACATGTTGAAATTTCAATCCCAGAAACTATCTACCAAATTACCCTCTCTCCCGCTATATGAACTGAACCTTATGCAGAGAATGGAATAGTAATTCCACTCTTTGTGCTACTCAGAACAGCACATTTACTGATCTCCACAGAAATTCCATCTGAAAGTCACAGGAGGGCAGGCGATCAGATTGTCAGTCTCTAATGCAGTCTAACAGATTGCTTATTCTAATGCCAAACTCACACCTAGGAGATAGCCAGCTATACTAGAGGCACCAGAAAGTAGAATTCCATGCTGGAAAATAGTGATTAAAAAAATAAAAATAAAGGTGAGAAATTAATAAGATCCTTTATAAATGTTTGTATCTCCTGTACTGTGCCTTCCTGTGACCCTATGTGAATTTTAGTACTTATGAAAGATACTGTAAACTGCTTGCAGTTTTGCCAGCTGAAATAATGGGTCTAGCTCCAAAATTTGCTGTGCAGCTTTTTACTTCCAGAAGCTGTCGATACGCTGGAAGAGAACAGAGCTCTGTGCAATTAGTGATAGCAGTTCCAGAGGTCAGCTTCTGCTTTCAGCTGCACCAGTGTAAATCTAAAGCGGCTCACTAACTTCAGTGCAGTTACTCCAGATTTACACTGGTTTAAAGGAAAATGAAATTTGGAGCTAGATGCCTTATAATAGTTGTACGTATTGTTATTATGCTAGTTTAATTATTTTGTAACAAACCACAGTGAAAACCACATTAGAGACAATCTCCTACAGGAAAAAAAATCTTAACATTACATTTTTTGTTCATAAATTTCACACTTATTTACCAAGTAAATGCTATACGATTTCATGACTACAACAGCCCAGTTACTCCAGATGTACCTAATTGAAGGCCGCAGTAACAAATAAATGACAATATAATTTTCCATTCATTATGCAGTTAGACAAGCAACTATGTAATTGCAGCTATCAGATGACCATTTATGCTCTAGAAAAGTTACCTGAAATTGTGTTCATTTGCAGTAAATGAATTCAATTTAGTGATTAATATAGAAAAAATCATTTAATCACAAATTCCTTCATTTCTTTTGAGCAACGCCATTGGAACACACCAAATTTGCAGGTTAAAATTAAACAAAAGACTGTTTTCAGATCTTGCTTTAAAAAAATTTTTTTTAAAAGATACCAATATTTTGCCCCATCTGGGTGTTTTTATCAACTCCAAATGCAGAAAATGATCTTTTCCGAAAAGTTATTACAGACAAGTATGAGCATGAGAGGGATGACCAACATGTCCAATTCCAATATTACTAGTATCTTTATATAGGATTTTTGTTAAGCTTTGTTGAAAACTAGGATCTTCCTTGCACCTATGGATTTCCAGCAGCATAAACATTTCACCTGAGTGTTAAAGAGTCAGGAGATTTGTACCATACCAGGAAATGAGCTAAACCAGTGGAGGCAAGACTAGGATGACCCAGACAATGGCAGGCATTCCTAGGCTTGGCTGCAAGTGGTTGCAGCCTGATGGTCAGATCAACAGTTCCAGTTGCTGTGAGGTTGAAGGTGCCATTAATTAGATGTTTGTTAAGTGTGATAAACATAAACTTAAAGCAATATTGATTATTTAGGCTTGGGGTTTGTTTTGGTTTTTCATATTTTAAGTTTTAATTCTCTGTTACATATGTTCCTAAAGTGTGCAATAGAGACCTGAAACTTTTAAAAAAATCCATATCGCAATAATTGATATTGCTTATATAGGCTCCTAAATTGTTGTTCATGGACTCCTCCTAATTTTCTCAACTGCTAAACAGCATTAAGAGACACTAAAAATATATACTTCCCTAATACTACTTTTCCTCATAAGCAATGATGTAGTTGCAACAGACATTATGCAATCATAAATCTGAGGGAAACTGTCTACATACTCATGAAGAGGAGGAAGCAGATTGTTCATGAGACTTTCTCTGTAAAATATGGCCCTTATTATGGAAGAGTTTGGGACCTCTGTTTTATCTACTCTGAACTGTATCAGTTTGGGAAAGTGACAAGCTAGCTTTTGAAGAATATCATCTCTGTCCTCTCTCAAACCCTTAGAAGAGACTGTGACCACCTCTGATACTGAGATAAGCACAGAGGCAGCTAAGGCTGCTGTTCCCCATAAGGGCAATGAAGGCACCTGCAGTCACAAAGGGTATGTCTACACTGCAGTTAGACACCCACGGCTGGCACAGGCCAGCTGGCCTGGGCTCATGTAATTGAGATCCAGAAATATGGGCTCGAGCTGCAGACTGAGCTCTGTGACCTTCTCATCTTGACTCCAGTCTGAGTCAGAATATCTACAATGCAATTAAACAACCCCTTAGTCCACTAGTCTGGGCTAGCCAGGGGTTTTAATTGCAGTGTAGACATATCCCCTAAGGGCAAAAGTGATCTAAAGAGTCTAAGGAGCAATTAAAATGGCCAACTTTGCAGAGTGGTGATCTTGAAAGGAATTATTCTGCTTTAGCACCGTGATTCAAAGTGGTAAGCAACATCAATTAAACAAAGGCAGAAGATACAGCAATACATCAATTAAGCTGCTATGCACATCCATCCCCAAACTCAAAGGCTTTAAAGTTTCTCCAAAGACACTATGGTGAAATTAGGTACTCATGAAAGTGAGTCTTTAGCACTGTTCTGAGACTAGAACAATGTAGACAGACGCTGTGCAAACTTCCTTATACAACTGTCACTCCAATTCAATCCTGATTTATTACTTCCTATTCCAGTGCTGGTATTCCTCTGAGCGAAAAACCTGCTAGTTATGGCAAATAATACAGCAGGTCATTAGTTCCATTTTTTCTGGTTCTGTAATATATATGGACCTAGTAGACTGAATAATCACTTATCATGGAAGTGTATTACCAGTTCATCATCATTTGGAAATTTTGTATTTTTCTGTGTTGAAAACTTGTATGACTGTTTTGCAATTCAAAGAAAGATTTAAACATCTAGAATGAAAAATAAATACATATTTTGTTTCATTGTTTCTTACCATTTCTCCACCTATTCAGTTCCATCTCCAGATGCTGGATAACATTCTTCAAACTCTTGTTTTTGTCTTTTTCCTTCTCATATTTTTTCTTCCATTCTTCTGCAGTCAGCTCTAGATTCACAGAAACTGTGTTCTTAATCGTCTTTGCTCTGTGTAATAATAAGGAAGGCATGAAAATATAAGTGATCATTAAATTGTTTTCATCACAATATTTCTCAGTGTAACATAGCAGGATTCAGATTTTAAAAAAACAGAACCAAAACACGGAATGCCTGCACCTTAGGAAATAAAGTACAATGCCACAGGTCACTCTTCTCTTAAACACCTTGGCACCTTGGAGCTTAAATATAAAAATGTTCACATAGCAAATGCAGCAACTGATTAGTAAAGGGATCAAGTCTCAAAAAGCAGATCCACTTTGAGGTACAGAAGTTCAAAAAGAATCCCTTTTAAATTAAAAGCAAACAAACAAAAAACCCACAAAAACCATGCTGCGGGAGGTATTCAGCACCAGAAAGTTTTGCCTTAATTTTCTTCAAGTTAGTTAAAACTAAAGTCTGTGAAGAATTCTCTCTCTTCTTGGTTCGAAGAAGGATTCTGCACGTAGAGTTAGGAACAGATTTTCATGTAAATTTTGTAATTCACCTTGGACAATATAAAGTAACACTGTATACCACTTTAGCACAAAAATATTAAATCCAGCTGAATTTACTAGTTACCACAGCTAGTAAAAATGGATAACTTTACTTCCCTTCTAAAGACGGCTCCTTTGATGGCATGCTGCTCCCTAAAGCCATAATATGGCACTGTCTCAGAACTGAGTACAAGTACCGCTTACTAAAATCACAGCACAACTACATGAAGAACGCTGGCCTTTCCCAGGGTGTCTCCCGTCCAGATACTGACCAGGGCCAAAACTGCTGAACTTGAGAGATCCTGCCTGATGTGCTCCATGAGGGAAACAGGCCATTAATACTAATAATGTTTAAATTGTTGGTGCTCAATATCTAAAGGCCTTTGCGTGCCTTAGAAAAGCATCCGCAATTATAAACAAAACCATACGCCTTATTATACTGCTAGAGTAAGAAATAAGCAAAACCCTAATACACATATCAACAGTAACAATGAATGAAGTTGACTCAGTTGCAGTTATTGTATCCCAGCAGTGATTGCAGTTTTGCACAAAAAAATCCCCACACAACCCACCACCCAAAACATGCAGGACAATTAGCAGGGCATCTGCTTTTGAATAGACGTTTTCTAAAAATAAAATGAGTTAGGAATAGAACTGAGCAAATAACTGATTTTTCAGTTTGGGGGCCAAAGTGAAAAATAAAAAAATTGATTTGAACCTAAAATTGAATTATTAGTTTTTTCCTCACCAGAAAAGGGGGGGCGGGGGGAAATTGTTTTGGTTCAAACAAAATATTTTGTTCAACCATATACAAATGTCAGTTTTTGTTTTGGATCATTTTCAGGTGGTTGTGGGGTTGTTGTTTTTTGGTTTTTTTTTTACTTTTTTTTTTTTTAATCTAAACTTGGAAACAAAATGCCATTTTGAAATGAAAAGTCAAAACATTTCATTTCAAAACTGTCAAAACAAGCAGTTTAGGTTTAAAAAAAATTCCCCCAATTTTTTTTTTAGCTGAAACTATTTATTAAATTCAACTCAAATTAGCAAATAGTTTCAGTGACATGAAAAAAATGCAGTTTTCAGTGAATTTACTATTCGCCACACAAATATCACCAGCTCTAGTTAGGAAAGCTACAATGTTGACTGCCCTTGGATTGCTCAACTATAGAGCCAACCAGAGTGAAGGCAACACTATGAGGTTAAACTTCAAGCAAAGGAATATTAGGACAAGCAATTTAATAATCAAAAGATGCAGTGTGTAAAGCACAAATGCAGAAAAGCTGATAAATAAACTACTTTTCTAAATAGATTACGTCCAATGACTAGCCCAGAGACACAGGATAATTATTAGCTGAACAGCCTAATTATTGTAATTCTCTTAACAAACTTTCTTCATGGCTCCATTAAGTGATTCTAAAAACATGGTTGATAACAAAAAACTCTGAAAACATTATGTCAGCAACCTCCATCTCTCCCACTGCTCCTCCACATCCCAGCCACTACACAATCAATCATGCTGCACGTTGGATGCAGTAGTTTTATTACTTGCATCTTTGGCACAGAGAACTATCCTCACAAGTGGAGAACCAGTGTTGACAGGGCCAATTCGATCAGGGTGGATGTAGTCCACTCCCAATAATTGAGAAGGTGTCAATTCCAGGAGAGGCAAAGCTGCTTTTGTAGTGAGCCAGCCACTCCCAGTCCCTATTCTCCTGTTTTAGTTCACTTATGCATGATTGGGGTGGGGGCGGTTAGCTGCCATAGTGTATCAAGAGAGAGAAGGACCATGTCTACACTACCACTTATGTGGGCAAAACTTTAATGTCGCTCTAGGGTGTGAAAAAACCACACCCCTGAGTGACATAAAAGTTTTCCCGCATAAGTGGTAGTGTGCACAGCACTATATTGGCAGGAGAGCTTCTCTCGCTAACCTAGCTACCGCCGCTAGTTGGGGGTGGTTTAATTATGTTGATGGGACAGCTCTCTCCAGTCATTGGCATGAGGGAGGAGAAGATGAAAAAAATCCTGGGATCAACACAGCTACACCACCACCGATTATAACAATGGAGTATCCTGCTAGTCTGCCAACACACACAGCTGGGCTGGCATCCTGGCCCTAAATAAAAAACATTATACATGATAAAAAATAAAACATATCTTGAGATAAAATTGCTTTCCTCCTCCTAGAAAAATACTTAGTATTTTTAGCATGGAACTTTGTTATTTCTAGTTTTACAGATGACATAGTAAGTGAAACAAACTCACAGCACTGCGTCTATTATTCATGCGGCAGCAATCAAGGCTCTCGTTAGCCAAGCTGTGCTGAGTCAGACAGTTTCTAAAAACCGATTTGCCTTCTGAACAGAAGGTCCATTTCTGAATCCCAGAGAGATGAAAATCCAAATATAGAAACTGGACTGCCGATGTTCAATGCACTTTGCTACGGCTGTATAAAATGAGGTTTTGATATATATATGGCACTATCTACACACAATGAATGTGAAAATCATTTCCAGTAATGTTAGAGGGGATTAATACATGCTTATGAAGGGAAACTAGCTTTCATGTTCTTACAGCTTTAAAAATATGTTAATCTATATTCAACTAAACTGAACTGCAAAATTGTATGATGTCCAACTTGGTGTGTTCTGACCTTTATCTGTACAAACAGGCAGCTCAGTGTTAACCTCATCTAGGCCCCCATCCATTGAAGCATTTACTCACAGGCTTAAAGTTAAGCACCTATTTAACTGCTTCACAAGATTGAGGCGCTATCCAAAAAGGACCAGGGACAAGCAATTTATTCAGACAGATGGAGTTGGCACAATAGGGACTATTTATTTTGTTATGTTATGAGGTATAAACCATTCACCAGAATTAACTGAATTCAAAGTGAAAAAATTACAGATATAAAGATGACAACAATGTGACCCCATTATACTGTTTAACAGTAACTCCCTGCTCCTAACCTCTAACAGTGGGCAGCATGCAAGACAATAAGCCACAACTACTGATCTATTACATAGCAACGTTTTTATAATTATTATTATTGCATCCCAATATTTGCGTTTACTCAGTTTCACTACTCAGTTATCACGTATCAATAAGGAGCAAAATGTCTCCAAGAAATGTAATTTATTTTTGCATGATGATACACATTTAAATTAAAACAAAATTAATGAACAAGAAAATCTTTAATAATAATCCCTCAGTCTAAGCATAGAAATGACTATTTCTCCATTTTATAGTGATTTTTGAATTATAATTTTGTCATAACTACAATGGGCCAGATGTTCCATTCCACCAAAAACCCAGAACGAAAGCCCCCATAAAATTCTCCCTGGGGAGTTCTTCCACATGCACCTATTCAAAGTGAGCAGTTTATGGCGCCACAGAGCAGGAAGGGGACAAAGACCCTTCTCCAATGGCAGCAGAACTCACAGGAAGTCGGTCACACTTCCCGTAGCTTGTGTCTGTTTTGCCACGTCTGGGTCCTATCTGCCCTGGCCGGGTCCTAGCAGATGCCAAGGGTAAGTTAATACTGGAGCAGCATCAGAATGTCCATAAGGGGAGAGTGCTGCAAAATGGCTCCACTCACTGTCACCTCTGGCTCCACCCACTAACTGTCCCACACAGCAAAGCTCCAAATGCATAGACGGGTGCATGCAGCTGAGCCATTTCACCTCCTCCATTGCCCCCTCAACTGCCCCCATCCCAATATATTGCAGTCTTTATGCCCCTTTCTGTCTATATGCAAGGAAGGCATCATCATCAGGCACCGGTTAAGAAACACAGGTCCCATCCTTCTCCCACTGAAGTCAATGGTAAAACTCCTATTAACTTTAATAGAAGCTGGAATGGAGCCATAATGAATAAAGCGTTGCCAGGTAAAAATTTCCACATTCTTATACCATCCCATGTAAAATGCTCCTTCAGAAGGGTGGGTTTTGCTGCAAATTGTGCACCTCAGGAAACATAACCCAATTTCTGACAGATAAATGAGATTCCAATATATTATACAAATAGTTAAGTAAATTATATTGCAAAGAGCAATTATTAGCACATATTGTTTTGTTTATCAGTCATACTTTTGGAAATTACTTGTTTTGTGTAGTGTAGCAAAGACTCCATAGATTATAATAAAAACAACTAGTTATTCAACGAGTATGGCTTTTTTTCTTTTCTTCTCTCTTTTTTTTTTAATACAAACTCCCACCATGGACTTCATAGAACTGTTTCTTGTGGACCAGTGTGTGACAAAATTTTCATTCTTGCCTTCATCTCCAGGCATCTTTAAAAGTGGCAAGATCCCATTTATGCATAAACCTACTGAAACAGACATTACACACAAATCCACATTATACTCCTCCTAAGAGGCGTCAGAAAATGCTTCCTTTGCAGTCCCATCAGGTACATCAAGGTGTCATTCAAGGGAAAACTAAACTTTAGAAGCTTCAAAAGCAGCCTCAAGTGAAAGCAAAACCAGATGAAGCAAAACCAGAAGTTGGTTAGCTTGGGGATGAAAAACACAGTGCTGTTGCCATTTCCACAACATTTTAAAGTGATGCTACTGTGCTTAGCCCTTCCAGGAACAAGAATTGGCTTTGAACTCTTGACCAGTGTAGTTTCCTGCCATCGTAACATTTATTTTTTCTTATAATCCAAGGAACAACCATACCATTTGTATTTCTGTAGCATCCTTCAGGACAAACTAAAAATTTAAAAACGAATGTCCACCTAACATAGTTCTCTTCTAAACACTCTGCAGTTCAACTGGTTCAGAACATGCTGCCAGAGCAAACAGAAGAAACAATGTCCAGGCCAATGCTGGAACTCACCTTTGTCCAAACATTAGGGTAGACTTGGTTTCTGCTTCATTGAAGATGGAGGGAGAACAGCAGATAACAATGGTAGTTCTGCAGTTCCCACCTAGGGAGTCTTGAAGAATTCGGGTCATTTTGCTGTCTCGGTATGGAACATGGGTTTTCTAATTGAAAGACAGATAAATTACTCTTCAAACAATATTTTAATACGGACATTAGAAAGAGCATGACGTACCAACAATTTAGACTTCACTGAGTTTCAATGTGTGACATAGGAATACTTGTTTTAATTCTACTAAGATGTGTTGTGCCTCCTAATAGCTCAACTGGTAGTCATTAGGAGTTAGTTTTCATTATACTTTCTAGATTAAATAGAAAAAGAGTGTTACATTAGTTTACAGTTCAAAGCTAATATTTCCCTTTCTCATTTCTAAGTGGAGATGTCAGCTTATTTCATGTATCCATGGTAAAGAAAGCTGACTGACAAACATAGCTTATTATTATTATTATTTAGTAGCACAAAGAGTAAAAAGGATTACTTACAGTTCCCTCTGCCAAGGCTGAGATCACGTTGCCCAGAGCAGACAAAGACTTATTGATATTTTTAGCTTCATCAAGAACAGAGCCCTCTGCTCCAGTTTTGCTGACCTACCAGATAACAGAAATAAGTCAGACTAAACTGTCAATGAGAGCTTGTGCAAACAACATTACGATACAGGAAGAGACAATGGAAAAGTTACAGAACCTTGGGAGAAAAAAGGTTATCCTCAAACTAAAGAAGTTATTTAAAAATGTATCTAATACTTTTAAAGCATCTTAGAGAAAGTCTATTTAATGGCATTTTCCATCTTTCTCTTGGTTCTCTTCCCATTAGCTCAAAGTAGGAACACAGTCTATGGGTGGGTCCTTACTTGATCAGTTCAATGGAAATTTTAAGAAGTGTAGGATCAGGCCATATATTTCTTTTAATTGTACTGCTGAAGGTACAATATATGCCTGATATTACTCCTGCATCCAGCCTGGGAAATGGATGCTACCTCACGGACAAGTGAAAAAATTGCCCATCCATGAACAGGCTAGCCTACTGGGAGGCTGCATAATTTCAGGTTTTCTTCTGAATGCCCCCAAACCAATTTAACAAGTCTCAAATCTGTGAATTTAAGGATGAAGGGAAGCTAACTGGGAATGCATTTTCCAAACTGCTATAACAATATTCTGAATTTTCTAATGGACATAAAGAAATGTATGCATGAATTTATTTTACGTGAAAGTGCTTTTTGCTGCCACAGTGTAAAGGCAATCTCCAATGGAATTATCAACCAATATATGAAGAAGGCTATTTTACCAATCGCGCAATATACTGCAACACAACATTTTCTTTTACCCATTTGTCTCTAAAGAGAGAAAAATAATGTCTATTACCATTATGGAAGAGCCATCTATACTATTTAAGTTTGATTATTTCTCAAATACTTAGTGCGAAGTGTGTGGGTGGAGAGCATGGGGAAATGCAACTGAGTCCTAAATTAGATCTGAAGTAATCCGTCTAACCAAGGAATTTTTATTACTATTTATTTACAGCCAGACATTCTGTTTGACTGCATGTTAAGAACATTTTCTTTGATGTTCAGATCAATTCTGGGCAACAAAATGGAGATTTGTTCCATTGTAATTTTGTTTGGGCTCATTCTTCTGAGTAAAGAGATACAAATTTCATTCTGTAAAAGTGGCAAAGAGCTCTGTGGCACCTTATAGACTAACAAACGTATTGGAGCATGAGCTTTCGTGGGTGAATACCCACTTCGTCGGATGCATGACATGATGAATGCATGATGAATTTCATTCTGCTTAACATTTTCTCTGTATCCAAATGAAAGCAAAAATAGCTTATGTCATCAGTGTTATGCATGTAGCCTTCAGCTATACCAATTGTATTAAACACTAATGTCTCAACACCCTAATATGCTAAAAAACTGAAGCACTGGAAATGGGATATGTCTGAATTAAAACTACCCCCCCCACCACCACCACCACAAACTGGTGGAAAGTCTATACTCCTGCTCATCACAGCTTTCTCTAGATGCTAGTGAACAAAACCGGCCTTCCATTACAGCAAACATGAAGATACATGCTCTGATACAGAATGTGTCAATGTACGTGAAAATTATGTTGTTGCAATTCACTCCATTACAAATTAACGACCAACTACAGATGCTGTGTTTTGCATTTCATTCTAGTTAGTACTACTGACCTGTTGCTTTTCCCCACCTTGAACTCCAAACATGTCACAGATTAAGTGTGAGCCAATATTCTTATCTACATACTAGACTTTAAATAAAATAAATAAATAATAAAGATATGCTACGTTTAGTTCCAGAAGTTGCATAGGCTACATTAATAGATTTAAGTTGCACCAAAACACACTCAATTTAGGAATACAATAATAGTTCTAAGCCTGGTAAAAAATTACTGATAAAACGTACTCATTACCTTCTCACTTCCAGCCAAGTCCACCAGATAAAGCTTTCCACTGAGTTTCTTTTCAGTTTCTACATTCTCTTGTTTAATATTAATCAGGAAGATACTGTGGCTTCTAGAGCTGTGTTCATTCATATCTATAAAGAAATAATAGTTTTGTTTAACACTCTTATTTGTAGAGATTTTTAAAATCTGCCAACATATGTTCTTATTTCATTTTATCATAGCTGGCCTGTGACCAGTCAATAAGCATAGAAGCTCCACACAATAATCTATTCAGAAGTATAAACTTCAGACAACTTCTTGAACTCTTCTGAAAGCAGCTGCCCCTCAAGAGTAGTGATGAACATTTATGCTGTCTAGAATGAGCTTTTATTTTCCACCCACGTGACTAAAAAATTAGCTAGATTCATGACAAATGACATGATCCTGGGGGGATGGGGTGGAAAATGTGAAGCATTTCTTTAGAAGGACCCTCATCAAATAATTTTTCTTAAACAGCATACACTTTGGGCCTAAGTTGAGAATCCTAATTTGTTTTCATTAAAATAAAAAGTCAGTGAAAACCCAAGCGGGAGGGATAGCTCAGTGGTTTGAGCATTGGCCTGCTAAACTCAGGGTTGTGAGTTCAATCCTTGAGGGGGCCACTTAGGGATCTGGGGCAAAAATTGGTCCTGCTAGTGAAGGCAGGGGGCTGGACTCAATGACCTTTCAAGGTCCCTTCCAGTTCTAGGAGATTGGTATATCTCCAATTATTACCAAGAGATTGAGGAGTACAAAGCACAATTACAGATGATATTCCTGTGATCAAAAGCACCCCTGTATTCACACCCTATGCAAAATACACCTTGTCAGATATCATTTAAAAACTAACACCACACTGATCAATCTTCTTGTGTAACCTATGTACAAGATGCTTATTAAGAGTTATGAACAAACTGAAATTATGACTACAGTGTGTTTACCAGACAAGTCTGGGGAGGGGGTAAACAAACAACAAGATGATGCCTCTAGCCAGGTGTCATCAAAGTGGATTGGAAATCACCAGTCAAGTGGCCATTCTTTGGCAATGAAGGGGGGCAGGAACAGATCTATCTGCATCTTAGCAAACACGGAACCTCTTTCTCCAAGAGACTTCATATTTCTTTTCTCACAGCTGGAATGAATTTTATCCAGGGGTGATCCTCAGGAAAATGAATTTCAAAGGGTGACTGGACTATAAAAGTGAGAGGCAAAAACATCCCAAGCTCTCTCTCTCTTCTCACATAAGTTGACAAAGGAACTAGCCCTTGGACTTTGGGACTGACTGATCCTGATATGAGAATTTGATTACCCCAGTTGCTGGGAACATGTAGTAAAGATTTAACCTTAAACCAAGTTTAGCTTGTTAAGTTTCAGGTAGTAGGAGGCATTTTATCTTTATTTTTTATAACCATTTCTAACTTTAATACCTTATACTTGTACTCATAACTTCTCTTTGTAGTTAAATAAATGTGTCTTATTTTTAATCTAAACTAACCCAGTTACCAAATACAGTAGCAAACTGTTGAATATTGACCCTTTAGCAAGAGCAACAGAACTTTAATATCTAACCTGTCCAGGAAAGGGCTGGACAGTGCAGAACATGTTTTTGGAAAAATCTGGGACTCGGAGTGTTTTGGGATCACCCTGCAAGTAGTAATCCAGGATGGCAGAAGACAGAGTTTGACTGACAGGCTTCTGGGGTTGGAGTTGCTGGACGAGAGGTGTAGCTGTACACAGACATTCAGGGTGTGGCCTGCATGTTGTCAGGTTGTTTGTGAGCAGGCCTAATTGGAAGCTACAATAGCAAAGCATTATGAGGCACCCACAGTTGTGGGGCAGATAGTGACACAGCCTCTTGCTGGTCTGTATTGCATCCCTGGAACATGACAATTCTCCTGCTGTGTAACAAGAGAATGACTACGGTATATTAGAATGGGAATGGGAAGGAAGTTTGTTAAGGTGTGGAGTGCAAGTGTTTTTGAGAATTATGATGCAAGTCATAAAGCATTTAAGTTGAAATGGGTCTGGATGTAATTGTTGCCATGGTGTTCATCAGAAATGCACATGAGGATTTGTATGGGAAATTTAAAGTGATTTTTGTTGCTTTTGTGTCAGAGTGAGAGCCCTGGGGCCTGGAATTCTCAATTATCCACACAATAGGTACAGCATGGTCAGGCGCAGTACAAGTTTCCATACAACATAAGCTTGGATCTAACCACATTGTGTTGGAGGTGGTAGTGAGCTATCCAAGATGTCAGACAAGTAACCACCTCCTTTCCCTCCACTCACCCTTCTCTATCACCACTGACCTCACTACCATCTTTTTGCTCTCCCAAGCTTGCAATCTTTGTGTTCACTTCAGTTCCACTCTCCTTCTCCCCTCACTTTCTCTACAACATTCCCAGAGTTTTCCTCTTCCTCTCCCTACCTTCAACCCAAGCACTAGTTTGTTCTCTGGTTGATTCCTGTCTGGACTTCTACACCTTGGTGTGGGGCTGGACCTGAAGTTAAGAGTAGATTTGGGTGTCTAGTCTGAAGAAATTAGTAGAAACATGGGAGCATAGACTACTCTCAGAGAACCAAGAAAAGAAAAGGAAAGAAAGAGAAGCTGTTCTATAGAAGTTTTTTAGGTGTGGTAAGAACGGCAAAGGAAAACCAGAAGAGCACAGTACTTTAGAAATGGAAGGAGGTGAGAGTGTAGGGGAGAATAGTATTCTCCACTGAGTAACAGCAAACTGAAGAACAACAAGGATTCAGAAGGAACTGCCGGAACTGGCTAGGAGGTAGTCATTTGCTTTTTTAGAGGAGAAGTTTCCAAATATACTTGAGTAATGACATTTGTCTGTGCCAAACTCACTAGTTGCATCAAAGGCAGTCTATGCTATAGTCTGGGGACTGGGTCAATGATATCTGTCTTTTTCATCACCATGCCCAGCATGGTACAATGCACCATGACAATAGTTACAGATCTGGTAAAGGGTGCAGTAAAAATACAACTCAGTCCAGGCCTCTGCTTCAGAATGATATCATAGAATCATAGAATCATAGAATTCAAGATCAGAAGGGACCATTATGATCATCTAGTCTGACCTCCTGCAAGATGCAGGCCACATAAGCCGATCTACCCACTCCTTTAGCAAGCGACCCCTGCCCCATGCTTCGGAGGAAGGCGAAAAACCTCCAGGGCCACTGCCAATCTGCCCTGGAGGAAAATTCCTTCCCGACCCCAAATATGGCGGTCAGCTGAACCCCGAGCATGCGGGCAAGACTCTCCAGCCATACCCTCTGGAAAAAGGTTAGGAAACAAAGCAAAAGACAGAGCAGACCTTATTTTGAAGGTCTGTTTAAACAACATTCTGCCGTCTTTATATGTTGTTGTGACCAACTGATTCCTCCAGAATTTTGAATTTTAGGACAGAATAGGAAACAATTCCACTTTTTAAAATCTTATTTGTTATATTCAGGTCTCAAAAATCTGGAATGTAGCAAATGAAATGTATGCCTGCAAAGAAGCCCCAAATCAGTATGATTTAAACACAGCCCATTCACTTAGTATCCCAAAGCACTTTGTGAATGTTAAGAATCTCATCGTCAGCTAGGCAGGAAAGTATTCTCTCTACTCTACAGATGAGTAAACTGAGGCAGGGATAAATCATAAAGCTAGAACGAATCACAAAATGAGCACAGGGGCATAGAGGGAATATGGAACAAAACCTAGAATTCACAAAATAAAACCCTCAGCCTGGAACCCACTAGATGCCTACATTCACATTTTCAAGATATCAGAGTTTTATTGAACAGCAGTAAACTGTGGACATTTTAGAGCTGAAGTTATGAAATCTAGCATTATAATTTGGACTGATTTAAATAACAATTTAATAGAAATCTCTTGCTCAAAAGGGAAATTACTTATTTTTTCCGGTATAAGCTTGGAAATTATTTTTCAGGTATAATTTGTCACATTTTATTCAATAATGACTGATAGAATAAATAAACTATAGTGAGCTATATGTAGTTAGTGCATCCATCCACTGCTCATTTTCTTAATGAAACACACATCATAACTAAAATCAACACTAACAGACTGTCTACACAACAGTCACCCACAATACAAAACAGCAATTAACAGTGATTTAAAAAAACCCACTAGCTTGACAATTTCATAACTTTTCATTCTATAACTTTTGTCTGCTAAAATAAATATTACAAAATAGTATTTAAAAATATTTTTATGTTTTAACATAATCTAAAAAATAGTCTCCATGTTATTTTGAAAACAGTATCACAAGCCATTCTTTAAAAAGTTATACGTTTCCTGGCACACTTATACAGTAGTATACATCGCTGCTAAAAATGTAAGGAATCTCACAATGCCTGTGTCAAGAAATTGCAATGTATGCAATGCATGTTAAACTGAGGTACCAATTCAGCTCCCATTGAAGTCAATGTGAGTTTTCAAATTGTTATAGTCGGAGCTGGACGAGCCGTAAATGTCTATTTGCACTTGGTTTTTAATGGTCTCCAAGAGTCATTTATTGGGCCAAAGTTAAAAGATCTTCTCACATCACAGGTCATCATTAAAAAGTCAACATTCACCAACAGTTCTAGCACACTGGTACCTGAGAGTGAGTTAGTAAGTAAAGTACTTAAACACATGCTTAATTGTAAGCACACGAGTAATCCGATTTACTTCAACAGAATTATCCACCTGCTTTGATGGATTGGGGTGTTATTTCCTAATCTAAGCAAGACACAAAATATAGGTACTAAGCGCTATTGTTTCTTTATATACTTCTTTGAGATCACTTACTTGTAACAGCTACATGGCGGTTTGCTTTCCCTTCATCAATGACATCCATAACTTCTTCAGGACTAGAGACAAACCTCTCTGTGCATCCCTAGAAACACGTACATTCAGTATTTAGAAGTATAGAAAATGTGTCTTTGTATCTTTTCATAGTAATGTAAAATGTTCATCTCTCAGGCAAAAATAAATATCCAATATGAACATTCAAGAGAGATATGGCCAAAATCTGCCATCAAATTGACTTCAGTGGGGGGGGGGGACTTGAGAAGATTCTACTCTCAGATTGTATTAAAGGATCAATCAAATCAAACACTCCAAATAAGAGGATTCTGTACAATCAGAAAATGCTGAAGTATCAAATAACTTCCATTAGAACCTCTAAATTCCTCTAGATTATTTTCCTCACAATTGCCTACATGTTCAGGGTTTTTATTCTGTAAATTCTATTGCCGCCACATGCATAAAGTGCCATAGGGATAGCTGTGTTAGTATGGCCACAAAAACAATGAGGAGTCTGGTGGCGCCTTAAAGACTAACAGATTTATTTGGGCATAAGCTTTTGTGGGTAAAAAAACCACTTCTGGATCTGAAGAAGTGGGTTTTTTACCCACGAAAGCTTATGCCCAAATAAATCTGTTAGTCTTTAAGGTGCCACCAGACTCCTCATTTTACACACACACACACACACACACACACACACACACCATGTTAAGGAAGGTGCAATTGGAAAGTAGAGGCTGGTTTAAGGACCCACGGAGTGGGGAGAAGGGGAAAATGAACCAAATCAAACATCTGAAAGTCTTCCTTATACCTTTACATATGGAACTCTGTTTTTATCTTCATGTACTGCAAGGTTCGTCTTTGACACTAGAAGAAAGATTACATGTATTAGGAGTATTTCACTTACAAATTCTGTCAACTGGAGGAATGACAAAAGTATAATTTGAACACACTATAACTCATTACAAAACTCAAATTCAGAATGAGGATATTTTTTTCCTGTTCCTTACTTTAAAAAAAAGTTATCCTGAATTTCAGGGGTGGGCTTTATATCTAAAATGATTTTTATGGCTGAGAGCTTTTGTTGCACGCTCCAGTCATGTATTGAACATGTACTGAAGAAACATGAAACCAACTTGGATTTCCTGAAGAAAGCAAGTATTTCAAAGGCTTAATAGAGTTCCAGTCAACTTCACTGCTCTTGTGTTAATATTACAGTTCACCATCACCATCTCCAGACTAATTGAATATGTTCAGGCTGGAACAACAGTTGAAACAATCTATTATTTTTTTAATGTTTCCAAGTTCTTCTAACCAACAGAAACATAGTAAAACACTGATTAAAGCTTGGTCTATTCTTCTACTCTGGGCTAAAATTTAACTATGTAAATCTAACCTAACTTCTGACACATACTGTATAAAGTCTGCATTTCAACTGCAAACTGGCTGTAAGTCATGAGGTTTACATGTACAGCATGCATGAAAATAATGTTAGTTTGCAGGACTCAGAAGTAGTCTGGCTGGCAAGAAAGTACAAAATCTCAGAAGTCTGTAGCTTATAAGCAAGCTATGTATATCTACACTGGACACAAATGCACCTCTGGCACTTGGATTTTGTACACCACTGAAGCATCCTTATTTACACAGAAAAGGTGTGGCGCACAGTGACTCAACAATTCAAATGCCTCTTCTAATATCATAAAATAAGAGCCAGATAATCAGATAACCTAAACCAGTTTAAATAAAATTTAGAAATTCAGTCTTTCAGCTGTAAATTTAATTCAAGCTTTTCAATATGATGGCACTGAATCAATAAAAAACAGGAAAGAAACATATTCCCCAAACTCCTCATAACCCAGCCAGTGGGGAACAAAAAAGCATGCTGTTACTTACCATCAAGTAAGTCCCTTATTTTGTCCAAGTAAATTTCAAAGTAAGAAACCTAGTGCAAAACAAGTATTTGTTTTAGATTTATAGCACTGACTCAAGTGTTCTTCTTTACTTGTACTGTCATATCTATGAAAATAAGAGGAGGCAAATGACTCAGCTAAAAAGGTATCCAGTATTACCCAGTGAAGGGTAATTTCACACTGGTCCATCAACAAAATAAGGTGAATATATCTACTTTCGTTCTTTTCTTTCACAAAGTCTCTTGAGACAGGCAGAATTGAAAATGGAAATTGAGATAGCAGAAAATTAACAAGCTCAAATGTTACCTTAGCATATGTCGTATAAGGTACCACTTTGACATTTGTAAAAGCTATACTGATGTACATTACAAGAAGACACTTAGCAGGTTTTGTACAACATCTGTATTAAACTAGTTAATCCAAGTTAAGACCATTCTTAAAGTTAAGCACCTGCATAAGCACTTTCTGAATCAGGACCAAAAGGAGGAGTGAGCTGAAGAGAAACAATGCTTTGTTTAAAAATAAAAATAAAAATTGGGAGAGACAATGTACAAAAACCTCAAAATAAAGGGCTAACTCGGCATTGGCATAAACAAGCAAAACCGCGTTTAAGTTAATGGAGTTGTGGCTACTAGTATCTGGATTAAGTTTTGTCCAGTGAATGAGTATTGGTATAGTTAGGCTCCGTTTTATCTGCATAATTTTATTTTAAGGAAAATACAAGCTACACTCATAACTCTGTTGCCAATTTGTTTTAGTGTGACAAAAGTTTCTTTATCATTTACTGTAGCAGTGCTGCTATAGGCAATTAAGGGATAACTTTATACTGTCAACTTATTTTGACATGTAATGATATCTATTGTAGGTCAACTCCATTACATTTGTAATGGAACAAAATCTTTGTTTTCCTAGAGTTCACGCCAAAGGCTAAAATGGTTAAATAGATGTCACTACTAGGTAGATGAGATTTAATAAGGCAATGATTGGCAAGAAAGAAGTCTAGAAGATATGCCATCATTCATTACAGGAGAAGACATGAACAAAGCTCATAGGTCTCAATTACAGTCTCCTCCTGGACACCAACATTGTCAGACTTACACATTCAAGTCAAGAGGTGAAAGACTGAAAAAAAGAAAAAGAAAAAAAAGAAAAAAAAACAGATTTCATCATAAGCAGCTGAGCTGGTTGAAGTTTTTTTGTTTGAAACAATTTGTCAAAAAGCCCAATTCAGTATTTCCTGTTTATTTTGTCAGCAGCTGCACATTAAACTCCATGTTCTATGGTTGATAAGCCATTAAACCAAATGTGAAGTTTTCAGAATGTGCCTCCTTATTTACTCTGTTTGACTGGATAATATACTACAATCCATTTTGTTAGGGTCTTTTTATTGCAGATCTCATTAATTTTTAAAATTAAATCTCTTTCAAAATTTTAGCTATTCAGGCAGAACAGTCAGCGTAGTTGCGTTATTGGGTAAAAGATTTTAATGGAATAATTCTTATTATTTAATGAAACCAGCTTACCGCATACATTTTAAAACACATTTCTGATATTAACAGCCATTGGAAGATTCCATTCTAGGCCATTCGAAATTCTGTCCAACCCACTTGCTCTAAGGCTTTGCCAACACTAGCAATATTCAAACCCATAAGTCACAAATGCTTTAACCACCTAGCCCACTCCATGCTAGCATTTTCATCATTGCTACCACTGATGGAGAATCACCAATGATTAACTACAGGTCTACATTTTGTTAATGCAGTTGCACCCAACGCTACAGGGATTCTACCCATATTTTTATACTATGCTATCACTGTGGCATGCAAGTGACTCTAACCCAACTAACTGCCCCAGTATTTAAACTACATTGACTTCTAGACACATTTCAACAAGAGATTGTTATAACTTAAACAGGTTTTAAAACTGAAATTTAGTGGCATGGCTTTAAGTCTCTGGGAGTAACAAGAAGATACCTGTTTATATATACACATATGCATTAGTCACTGTGGGCTATGTTACAGCACTCCCTTCTGGAGTCTGCAGTCAAGGGGAGTTTTGCCTGAGTAAGGAGAGATAACTATGGTTCCATGCTTTTCAAAGACCGTGGAGCCTCATGCCTCAAACCATTCACTTATCCCATGTAGAAATAAATAAATACTGATAATTTGTTACTGTATAACACCTATAATCAGAGAACCTCAAAGAATCCTCATTTTAGAAAAAGGGAAATGGAAGCACACAAAGCTTAAACTACTTGCTCCAATCAGCGGCAGAGATGGGAGTAAACTTTAGGCTGCTCATTTTTCAGGCTGGCACTCTAATTGACACCATCAATCTGTTTAATACATTTTTTACAAGTAATTACTGATATTCCTGGGTAACTTGGATCACAAATTTAGGCCATAGTTCCCGGCCAATGGGAGCTGCAGAGCCGACGCTTGGGCGGGGGCAGCATGCGGAGACTCCTGGCTGCTCCTATGTTTATGGGGGACATGCCGCTGGTTCTAGGAGCCACGGCATGCGCAGAGTGGGGCAAGCCCTCAACCCTGCTCCCCAGCTGCAACAGAGCAAGCCCCCGACCCTACTCCCCGGCAGGAGCTCGAGGGCCAGATTAAAAGGTCTGATGGGCCGAACGTGGCCTGTAGTTTGCCAACCCCTGCTCCATAGTCTCTCACTAAAGTGCCATGCCTATCAAATTATTATTAACCAATAACAAGGGCTGATCTGAAACTCCATGTATTTAAGTTAGGGAAGCAATATAGAAAAACAGTACATTATACTATTACAGAGATCTGAAATACAAAAAGAAAAAATCTCAGCAAGGATATTGTAGCCTAACTACAGCAGACACAACTATATCGGATTCCTGTACAAAAACCTAATTTTATATTAATGGGTCTTTGAATCACCTAAGGAAAATGAAAAATCCTGCAGTGAAATGTTACATTTTATAACAAGATTGAGTTTTACCATCCAGCTCATTGTCTTCCATCTGACCCATTATATAACATGTCATTTTGCATTTACCTTTATGTGAAACTCCAGGTTTTCATCCATGGAATAGATGTGATCAAAGATGTCATGTGCAATTCTTGGAATTATTCCCATTAGCTGATGGTCGTGCAGCTTCCCCTAAAGACACAATGGCAAACTGTAACTTGGAAAGAGTTGTTTGTGTGTCAGAACAGAGAAGGCCTTCCTCATACAAACCTTCAGACAGTGGGCACCTCTGAACACGTCCCCTGCTCTCTAGGGATTTGTTTGATGTAAAACACACATTAGAAGGTGGCAGAGTGACTCAATGTGTTAGCACTCATCACTCTACAAAGTGCCCACTGGTTTTGTCAGTTGCTGGCATTCTGTGCAGAATGCTCTCCTACTGCCAATCACACTGTCCAACTCCGATTTAACCCGGAGAAAACACACAAACAAAACCCACTCAGAAAATATGCAACAGTGTTCCTGGTTAAATTGAGATGTACGGAAACCTGCAGAAAAGAAAAACCTCCTGAAGCTGCATTCATCAGACTCTATTCTACCACTTCACTGGCGCAGGCAGCTAAAAAGGAGATCTGGGAAGGAGGGTATTTTGGTTATACTGTGGCTTGATTTTGTGGGGCCAGCTGCCAAGATGCACAGTCTTGCAAACAGGATCATTCTCTTAGTGGGCACAGCCAGCTTCCTATGCCCTATCAAGCAGCTCCAAATATTAAGTAAAACCAGTTTCCCTAACTGCATGACATCTTTCAGTTGCTTTCCTTTATACAGGTGAGTCAACCTTAAAAGTGAATTATGAGAGCTTGAAACAAAATCTTTCTATGAACACAGCAGAAAAAGATCTCACACCTTGTGCAGTCATGCACACATAGTTAAAGAAAGGCCCTGATGATACAATAGAAAGGATTTTTTCCAGTGATTATGAAATATTATTGTAACATATGAACTCAAGAAAGATATGGTCTGCAAAAACAAACCCCATAAAAGTGTTAACATCACTAATAAAAATGGTCAACATCAGAGAAGATGTTGATTTCAGTATCATACCACTACTTTTAAAAATTCGGTAGATATCCATGTTGCTATGAATCATGAGAAATCATTAAAAAAAATGTAGTCAGTAGTCATTTCTATGAGTAAAACCCATTTCAACTGTAAAACTAACATACACAAAAATCAGAGCAAGTTAGGAAGAAAAGACTGAATTTACAGACTAGTTATATAGCTTTTTATATAATGTACAAATGTCTGGATCTTAGTGGTTTGTCATATACAACTGTCCTACCAATCAGTCAGCTATTACTGTTTTCAGATACATTCCTTGTAGACACAACTTGCTGCATTTAAATACACTGGAGCAGGTGGAGTGACAGTCATCTTATAAACATTAAGCCAGTATGACAGAAATCAAACATGAAAACTGGTACGTTCTATATATAGCTGTCTATCTCAAGGGTTTTGTTCAAAGTATCCACTAGTTTTCTGCCCTTGAATTACAGATCCTAGGGAAAAATAGAATCAATTATCCTGCTACATGCCCCTTCCTAGAAAAGCAGAACTCGGCTATATTTAGACCATGAATATTCAATTAACGTTAAAATGTGTATATGTTTTGGAATTTATACAAAGTTAATGTTAACCACTATATAGTTTGGCTTGGAAGATTTTTACTGGTAAATGTTAGTAAACAATTTCACCATACAAATACAAACCACTGTAAAAGTATTTCCACCGACAATTAAAATTTACAGATAGGCAAGCTAAGAAAAACGCTGCCTGACAACTTGGTGTTTGATAATTATATTTACTCTGTATATATTGACAATTTGTGATTTAATGATCATAAAGTTTGCACTTTTTGAATCTCAATGTCTGTCATTAAATAACTATCTCATCTCCTCATAATTTCCCCCAACTTGGAACATTTAAATCAATAAAAATTAAAAAAAAAAAAACCGTAAACCCCATAATTTCACACAACTGAAAATTTAAATCAATGCAAGTAGAAATGCTCAAAATAGATGTTGACATTATCTGATGGGAAAAAAATCAAATTCTGCCAAGCCTATATGTATGGCAACCCATTCAGCTCCTCAAAGAATGAGAAGCCTGCATCGCTCAGTAAAGTGGTTCGCTGCAGTCAGTGAGAAGGAAAATAGAGGTGATATATTAAATTAAAAATATTTTCTGAATCCCTGATTATTTTTGGGGTTGGGGGGAGGGAGTGGAGATGATCCATTCTTTACCTTGCCATCAAAGGGCTCATGCCTCATTGCTTATGTCTGTGCCATTAAGACATGCTATTACTGAACTGGCACTGCAGTATAACTTTAATGCAATTAACTCCTGCCCTTTGGATCAGTCTGCAATCAGCTTTGCTAGCACACCTGCCCTATAGTACTGTTTGGAGTGTGCTTTCTCTAATGGGAAGAGAATATCTTATACACACCCCAAATAAATGACAATGTATTGGTCCAGCTTTGAGCAGGGGGTTGGACTAGATTGTTGCATCACAGGAGCAGGAACAAAGTCTAACAGTCAAGTGTGGTCACAAGCAGAGAGAGAACTCTTTATTCCACGCCAGCAGGCTCTTATATACAAGATGGTGGCTAATTGATTAATCAAATCAACACAGCTGCAGCTGTAACCCATAGGGTAATTATCCTACACACCTGTATCCTATTTACAATTAGCTGGCCAATGAGAACAAGCCCAAGGCCAGTCCTTCACACACAACTCTCAGCATAATCAACTCAGTATCTCACATTCTAATCCCACATCTCCCCCCTCTATTCAAAATAAAGAAGAGGGAAAGGAAAAAGGAAAAAAGGAAAGAGAAGAATAAAGGTGTTAGCAAAACATTTCCAACTCATGACAACATAACACTATAATCTATCACAAACCAAAATTAAAACTTTATAAAACCAACCTATGACCATGCAATCCTTAACATATCACAGATTAATTAGCTACAAATTATAACATTTATCACAGAAGACACAACTTCCAAAACCTTTCTTAAATCCTTAACATGAAAAAAGGATTTAATTTTCATATTAGCAAAAGTAGAAACACCAAACAAACAAAAACAGAACACAACAAACAAATGATGTAAATTCTGCAGGATTCCCCCCTCTCTATTAAATTACCAAAATATCCCTCAAGTGTCAGGTGATCAAACTGACACTGAGGGTGGGGGGATTCTAAAGAAAACACATCAAACCACATAACAACACAACAACAATTCTGGCCAGAAGACAGACAACACAAAACACAACAAATTTTTTTTTTTTTTTTTTTTTTTTTTTTTACTCTAAATAATAATTGCATGGTACACTAAATGCTATACAGCCAACACAAAATCTCTTTCAGGCACAGCAAAAATCATTTCAAACAAGAAAAGTCCTGACAGAGCTAGCAAATAGTTCTCCTCCGGGGGCTCTAGTTCCACGGCGATCTTTGCATCTCAACCAGTCTCACATTCTCTGTGTCACACAATCAGCACAAGCGAGACATTAGTGCAGAGGAAACAAGTCAAATGTACATAATAAAGCTCCCAGCAGGTGTGCACTCCCTGCTCCAGGAACAACACTTGCACCTCATCGTTCAGCTGATTGTGCTGCTCTATCAAGCCAGCGCACTCCCGCCCGCCATAGGCGATGCAAACTCTCTGTCCTGGATGGAGCTGTGAGCGGTTCAGATCTGGGAAGCTGGACATCGTGCTATTCTCCTCTCCCTGCTCCCTGCACCGACCACCCTCATACAAGGCCAGGTGGAAAAACACTCTGCTGAGCTCTACCTGCAACACGGGGATCCGGGCTGTCCCCAGCATCCTGTCTACCAAGGAGCTGGGCGTAGAAAACGCGGGTGCCCAACAGGGAACATTTCCCCAGGCGCCTGGACAGCACGCTCGCCATCTTGACAGTCTCCTGCTCCGCTGACACAATGGTTCCCATATAGCTGCTCACCTCTAGGTTCGGGTATGCCTCCCTTTTCGGGCATCCTGCGGCTCCCAGCCGCTTAGCATTATGCTCAAATGCGCCCCTCTTTTCTCTTTTCGGGCGTCCTGCGCCTCCCTTTTCGGGCGTCCTGCGCCTCCCAGCCGCTTATCACTGTGCTCAAATGCGCCCCTCTTTTCGGGCGTCCTGCGCCTCCCTTTTTGGGCGTCCTGCGCCTCCCTTTTCGGGCGTCCTGCGCCTCCCTTTTCGGGCGTCCTGCGCCTCCCTTTTTGGGCGTCCTGCGCCTCCCAGCCGCTTATCACTGTGCTCAAATGCGCCCCTTTTTTCGGGCGTCCTGCGCCTCCCTTTTCGGGCGTTCTGCGCCTCCTTTTTCGGGCGTCCTGCGGTTCCCAGCCGCTTATCACTGAGACCCAGGTGCATCTCCCCCTTTTTTTTTTTTTTTTTTTTTTTTTTTTCTTCTTCTTTCTTACTTTCTTTTCAGGCAACCGATACTATAGCCCGCAGCTTCTCCGCCAATTGTTGCATCACATCAGGGTCACCATTTGTTGCATCATAGGAGCAGGAATGAAGTCTAACAGTCAAGTGTGGTCACAAGCAGAGAGAGAACTCTTTATTCCACGCCAGCAGGCTCTTATATACAAGATGGTGGCTAATTGATTAATCAAATCAACACAGCTGCAGCTGTAACCCATAGGGTAATTATCCTACACACCTGTATCCTATTTACAATTAGCTGGCCAATGAGAACAAGCCCAAGGCCAGTCCTTCACACACAACTCTCAGCATAATCAACTCAGTATCTCACATTCTAATCCCACACTAGATGACCTCCTGAGGTCCCTTCCAACCCTGATATTCTATGATTCTATAAAATAAAAGGTTCTCCTTTTCTTAATGAGCTCTCATGCTCCACCCTCTCCTTATGTACGCAGACCAGTCCCAGAAAACAAAGGGTCTATGTGAAAAAAGATAAATGAAGTGTGCATGCAAATTGAACACCCAGAATACACTTTGTAAACCTCTTCTACGGCCAGGCCCGGTTTCCATTGAGGTCAATAGGAACTTTCTTCAATGGAAGCAATATCATGCTCACAAAGACAACAACTTTTTTCCTCCTGCCGCACAGAAATACTTTTTTCAAGAGGCTCAGCATAGTGGGATTTATTAACATTTGCGCATGGTGATGCACTGAAAGAGGAGGAAATTTTATTCTATTTCATTATAAATCGAGTTTCACTAAAATCAGAGTTCACTGAAGCAGGTTCCACTGTATTAGAATTTTAAAAAATGTTCATATCAATGTTGGAGGCAAGAGAAACCAAGGTGGCCTAAGTCACACAGAAGTTAAAGCTACAAAACTCTCATTGTTCCAGTTGTAACCTCAAGAATGGTTTAGAGGAAAGTTCTACTGCTGCCATCCTGACAGTGCTGCCAGTGAACACACCAAAACAGCGATGCTTTGCTCATTAAAACCCTTCATTTTAATAAGAACATTATTTCCCACATTTTAACATGGGAGACAAGCAGCAGCTAGTGAACTGTAACACTGAGACAGTGCTCTTATTTCAGGCCGTTGACACAATAACGAGGACCTATGGCAGACTTGCTTCTGAAGAGACTAGCTTGAGCTCAAAGCCCATATGAATCAATTGAATATAAGCTTATGTGAGATTAGTGGACAAAAGAAAAGGTACCTCCCTACACATGCAGATTGATACGAGTCTTAGCTAGTTCAATGTGGCTCTCTCAGGCTTCCCTATACAAGTTAGAAATGCAAGACTTGGGTTTATCAGAGCTCCTTTGTACTACTTTGTCCTGTTAAGTGTAACACTGAAATGTGAGATACTTCACATATATTACAGAAAATCCACCATAAAAGCTTCACCTTAAGGATTTAATATTTCTTCTATTTTAGATCAGCTTATGTATTTCCCCCTTTAAAGTATTGTACTGGCATTACAAGAGGATGTTGAGTTAAAAAGAGGGATTAAAGCTGAAAACAGACATGATTCCTCTTTAAATGTGACAGGTGGCTTTATTAATTTTTTTTTTTAAATAAAAAAAGAAGAAAATGCCCCTTTTTCCACAGCAGGCAGTTTTCCTTATCAGAGTCTGTAATTCTGAATATAAATTAACTTGAAGAAATCTTTCCTCATAGTACGTGAAAGCACCAGCTCAAGCCCTGCAGACATTTTGATTTAATTACCTTCTGAGCTAGTGGGATGACTGAATAATCCACCATCTGTGTGGATTGAGCTGATGTTTCCTCTCCCCTCCCACTCCAGCCCTCAATTTACAGAAGGAAGCAAGGGCAGACTTAATTAGACATGAGCCATCAGTTATTACATCCCTCTGTAAAGGAGCAATTGTGGCAAACAAACAGCAATTCTACAAGCACCTGAAAACAAAACAAAAAAATTAAAAAGCTGAAGAAAATATTACTGGCTTTCTCCCTACACCTTTCTATTAATTAGGTCACTTGTATTAATCATTCAGCAAATCTGCTTGATGCTGCTAAACAAGTTTGAGTAAGACTTCTTTCCTGGTTGGAGCTGCTTCTTTCACAGCCTTCTATTTACGGTTTGTAGCTTGAACTGAAAATATGGTGGAAAAAGGTTATCCAGCTTCTTATATACTGACTTTGGGAGGCTCTTGCTGTGAGACAGATCTCAGCCCAACACTCAGACTGCATCACATGTAAGTAAACCCATCACACAATTAAATGTTTGCAGAGATTATATCAAGAGTTCAAAATATCATCTAACTGCCTGTGCTTGTAGGTACCTTCCCCTTGTTAAGGGTAAGATGCCCTGAGGCTGCAGACCACATTATACTTCTCTCTGCTGGAAACACAGATATATTCAGGACTTCAGCCTTTGGCCTTGCATTCCTCTCTTCAAGAGCAATGATTCAAATGCTCAGCTTTTTATGCTGCAGCATGCGTGAGTAGAATTCCCGTAAGAGGATTGCAAATGAGAAAAACAAAAAATTGAAGGATGAATTTTCGCAATGCTGCATTCAAGATGAGTACACAAACCCTTATTATTGATTTTGTTTTGTGATTAACAAATCCCATTCCAAACCTCTAAAAATACATACATCTAACCTGGCATGATCAATCTGGAGAAGCTGCAGTTTGCACTTGTCATTCACTGTTCCTTATGTCAGCTACTTATCAATAAAAACCCCTTAAGAAAATTCTACACTGAAGAAATCTCTACAAGCATTATAAACAAGACATATGTATGTCTTCTTACATGCCACTTGTATGCCACAAAAGTACAATTCATTTTTCTAGGCATCCAGATTGTCTAAAGCAACCAATTCCATTTAATTCCCAAATTCCTACTCAATTACAATCAAATATTACTACTTTACCTCCATAGTATGTGTTTTTCCTGAAGATGTCTGTCCATAAGCAAAAATTGTTCCATTGTAGCCTTCAAGAACATCTGCAGGAATGAAGAAAATAATCAAAATCCACATTGTTGTCTTAAATACTGCATTTTCAGAAAAGAGTGTTTAGCAAATCACTATTTACATTGATCAAAATTCAATAAGAAAATGAAGAAATTTGTGAAAAGACACAAAAAAGCACATAGATCCACCGAGTCACTATGTTAATGAAAAAAGTGGGATTTCTTTACAACAAGATCTAATTTAAATAATTAGAAAGTCATTTGTACCCCCTACATTTATCAAGTACCGGAGAGAAAATTAAAACTCAGATATACGTTTGATACCTACCATTTCCCATAGCTATGGCATTGACAATATTTACAGCTTCATTAATTTTCCAGGGAGTAGTGGGGAGGGGGCAGCCTGAGAGCTGGAGGATTTGGGGTTTATTTTATTCTGATTATATTTGCTGGTACAATGTTATAGTTCAATACAGCACACAACAGTACATAATTGTTTATTTGCAATGCAAGCGGGATCTTCCAGCTGGGGGAAGGGGAATATACACAGGTGTTCGTAACACTCATGGATTTTTAAGAACTCAGGCTAGTAGTACTGGGTAAATTTTTCAGATCCTGAAATCAAATAATCAGATAATAATGCAGAGCACCAGAGTATCTGTGCATCGAGGTGATTAAAATACATTGCACTCAGCTCTTAACTCCTCTTTCCATATATAAAAATATCACACAAATATAATGTAGTTTTCCCCTTCCCTAGCAAGAGAAGGCCTATAATAAATTCACAAATGGAAAAAGCATATTAAAAGAAGTCTACTCTGGTATAAACAAACTAGTCTATGAATTCAGCCCAGCCCATTACATTTACCAAGGGGCTTCTAAACAGGTCTGAGTTTCTCTTTATTATTTCACAACATTCATTCAGAATTCCCTTTTGGAAAAAGCATCTCATTGATTTGCAGTTAAATGAAGTGTGAGCTCAGGCAGACAGAAATGTCTATAACAGTATTAGCCTGAATATTATAGAGACAACAGCATTCCCAGAGGTCTGGTTGCAGCTAGCCTTCTATTATTTATAGGCCCTGATTCTGACCACTATTATACCAGCCTACATCAAAACTAAACAAATTCACTTGTAATTTCATGGGTGAGATTTTAATGTCACTTTTCTAGAAAGCTTGAGGCACATCAGACAAGGTGTTTAGAAGGTATGATGGTTAGAGGGGGGATTCTCTCATTTAACATTTTCTTAACTTTTGTGGATAATCAAAACTTTAAAACAGCTTGCCCTAGAAACGCAAGCTTTGAGTTTCTATCTGTCAGTCTAGGCAACGGACAATGCCTGGGGCAGCCTAGGAGGGTTGTCGTGGGTGGCTGGATAGGGAGGAATGCCTAAAGCAAGGAGAATCTTGGAAATGCCTGTGGTGGTAGTGAAAGTGGGAGGGAGAACCGGAGTTGACCTTAGGGGTGGGCGACAGCCCAGGGCGCCATAGTCGAGGTGGTGGGGGGGTGCCATGGTGAAGAGGCAAGGGTGGCGGGTGAAGCTTCCTCTGGGCCCCCCTCCCACTCGCCCCCCCCCCCCCAGTCACTGCTCACAACGTCCCTCCTCTACTCCCATCCCTCTCCCAAAGTGGGGGGGGCTCATAGGGAGGAGAGGAAAGATATGGCAAGGAGGGGGGCCTTGCTGGGGAGGAGATGGAGGAGAAACACAGTGAGCGGCGGAGGTCTCGTGGGAAAGGGGTGGAGGACAGGAGGGTCACACAAGGTATGGCTTGTGAGATATTTAAACATTCAATTTGCTGAACAACAATATCATGCCAAAATACACATAACATTATATGTAAAGTTATGAACATAAGCACATTTCTAAAGACAAGTCTGGGGAGAGGCTAAGCCAGTTCCTCAGAGACAAAGGGCAAGCTGACACCTCAGCCAGGTGTCAACAAGGCTGATGGACCATGACGTGCTAAGTGGCCATTTTGGCAAGGAAGGGGGTGGGGACAAAAATGTACATCTTAGCAAAAATACTGCCTGGAGCTTCCTTTCTTCACCAGACTGCCTCTGCCCTTGGCTCCCAGGTGGAAATGCTTCTGAAAGAGATGGGGGGACATGACTATAAAAAGGGGGCAGACAGCCCAAAAGATCCCTCTCTCTCTCTCTCCCCCGTCCCACCTTATTCTCTATACCTGTGAAGACAAAAGGAAACAGCCATTGGACTCTGGAGGAGGAGTCCTCACCTGAGAGTTCGGTCAGTAATCTGCTGGAGCATATGGTGGGAAACTTTGCTTGAATCTAATACATTTTGTCAAGTTCACCACTAAAAAGACATTTTATTTTTATTGTAACCACTTCTGACTTCTATGCCTCATTACTTATGCTAAAAATCTGCCTTGTTATAGTTAATCAACTTGTTTTACTGTTTTATCTAATCTATTGTGTTTAAGTTGGAGTGTCTGGGTACTCTATTTAAAATAATAAAATAGCATAGTACTCCCTTAAAGGTATAATGGACTAAATATATTGGTAATGTCCAGGAGGGGGCTGGGCAGTACAGAACATACATTTCTGGGGAACAGCTGGAACTGGGGGTATGTTGGGGTCACCCTGCAGCATAACCACGGCTGGTAAGAGCCAAGGCTGGTTGCAGCACAGAGCCATATCTGGGAGTGACTACTTGCTGGAGGCTGTTTGTGAGCCGTCCAGGTTGGAGGCTACCGCAGCAAAACATTATAAGGGGCACGCCAGATTACAGGGCAGGGGTGACACAGCTATTCATTAGTCTGGATTGTGCCCCACTACGTCATAATGGCATATTACACAATTGATATGCAACCTTCACTGGCTCCAAAATGAAATAGGGCATTTGCTTCAAGGGGTTGGTCCTGACCACTACAGCCCTGAAAGGTCAAGGTTCAGGTTCTCTCACACCACGTTTGGATGGATGTGTGCACACGCAGATATACACTTGGTCCTTATCACTTTCTCTTTTCTCTCCCTTTCTCTCAATCTGTTTTCTGCCCTTTTGGCTTGTAATCTCTTTGTTACATGAACTGTCTTCCTCTGCTCTGAGACAGAGCCTAGAACATTTAAGGTTCTGCTGCAATATATAAACAAAGAGGGTTCCACAATGGAAAGCTTTCCACGTAAAATGTCCTCTTCCTTCATGAGAGAGATTTTTGCTTTGGCCTTTGTCAGTTATATTGCCTTTGTTGACTGCAGCTCCTGCAAAGAGTCATGGAGTGAGAAGTGGTCTGTACACATTTACACACACACCAGAGTGGTCCTCTTCTGAGTCATCATTAATTCCTGACCCAACTCTTCTCTATAAATACATTTTAAGTGTTATTCTTTTCTTCAAACTCTAAAATCCAAATGAAGCTAATCCTTAATCATAAAATCATAGTATATTAGGGTTGGAAGGGACCTCAGGAGGTCATCTAGTCCAACCCCCTGCTCAAAGCAGGACCAATCCCCACACAGATTTTTACCCCAGTTTCCTAAATGGCCCCCTCAAGGATTGAACTCACAATGCTGGGTTTAGCAGGCCAATGCTCAAACCACTGAGCTATCCTTCCCCATACCCACATGCCTTCCCTCCCTGCTTCCTTCTATCGACCCAGTGAGCTCAGCCATTCAGCTATTACAGTGTGGTAAATATTAGTACAAGCTGACCACTGAGGATCACGTCATATGGGGCCACATTCTCTGGCCCATTCCATTCATTTTTCTCCTTTATCATCATTCCTGTCCTTGCTACTTAGCCCTCTCATACTTATACCCTCTCACAGAGTCTGTTCTTTTCCACAGTTGTTTTTTTTTAAGCGATGTTAAAGAATGGCCTGTAAAAAGAAACACTAGGGCCACTTGTGTCCTTAGACCTGTTTGTAGACTCTGTATAATGAAAGTTTTCTTGCATGCGTTTTTAAATTTAAAAAAATAAACTTCAGTGCTCCTATTTTCTGTGGAGAATAAATGCCTTCCTCCAGAATTCATGAGCCTTTTTTTATTTAAAAAAAAAGGGGGGGGGTCAGGGGGGGAAGAGCTTGTTCTGCTCATTCTGTTTAAACAGATTACTGGTATTTATATCTGATACAAGATCCTAAGGCAAGACTTTTAAACATTAAATATAATCTAACAATATACAGTTTTAAAAATATTGTTGAATCAATTATCCTAGAGGTAGGCAGTATAATCCAGTATTTCTCTTCCATCTACAATTCTATAATTAAATATTCAAAAAAGTACACAAATAACTGAAAGAGACAGTCAATGGGCTATTCAATGAGAACTACCCAAAAAGCAATTACCACAAAGAAATCATTAAAACAATTCATTGTCTCTTCCTCCAAGGCTGCACATACACAGTAAAAATTGCTACAACTAAAAAGCAAAGCTAGTGTTGGCCATTACATATTGACCACGTAGTTTAACAACATCTAGTAACCATGGTGTTTAATTCCTTTCAGTCAGCAGTATTCTTCCAATAGGACAGTGCATGAAAGACAAAGACCTCAGACCTAATCATCTCTCTGTATAGGAAAAAAGCTGAAGCCTTTTTTCTGATGATAAAAGACCGGATCAGAGTGGGAAGGGACAGGAGGGCGGAAAATAGAGCAAAAGAAAAAAGAACGAATATATGACCCACCACGGCCTATTATAATCCTTCAAAAAAATGGATTTTACAAAAATCACCACACTGGAGAGATTAACAAATGCCTCTAAAATCTAGATTATCATACTACATAGATTGTTTCTGTACAAAAGTGTATGGTTTCATATGGTCCATATACATAGGGATATGAAAATAATTTGGCTTAGCGACTGCTGTTTATTAAAAAGGACTGATGCTTTTCTGCTCTTTTGCTAAAAGTCCTCATTTAGAAAATTCTACTGTCAATGCAATTATTATAACCATCATTTTAGAAACCAGTGGTCAGTCAGGCATTCTCTACAATTATATTAATCACAATGAAACCACTGGGTCCTGTGAGTGTATATTTTGAATAAGGATACAAGAGAACTATTGGAAAGCTACTGAAACATAAAAACAATGAGTCTGGCACCCAGGATGCCAGCAAGATAACATCAGTAAATATTTTCAATGGAATGCATTCAATCAGTGTTTTCCAAAAGCTTTTGAAAGCTGAGCCCCAGTTCAGGAAAATGAAACCAATTGTTCCCCTACTCCCCCAACCCAACTCCCATTGTGTTGTTAAAGGCAGACCCTTCCTAATTTACACAGTCCCTATAATTGGGCCCCCTCCTTTGGAAAACATTGGGTGTAGATCTTCATAACAGGATACTACTTTTTTTTTTTAAATACCTTGAACCATGAAATAGTTAATGTTGACATTTAAAACAACATCACTGGCATCGAAGTTAAACCCCATTAAAAGAATGAGGCAGTTCAGACCTCAGAGCTGTTGTTTCAGGTTGTCTATTAACTCAGGTAGATAGATATCCATCTTACACTCACTTCTGTTTTGAAGATTTCCTTTGCAACCATAACAGCTGAAGACACTGCTTTCATTTTTGTGGGGCGGGGGGAGGGAGACTCTGGAGAATAACTGAGAGGTGGGTCCACACTTCCCCAGCCAGCCCATCACACCCCCAGGTAGCATGCCTCACACTGAGAGTAACACAGCATTAAACAACAAATCAATGCACCCCTGGACAGTTTATAACACCCTAAAGGAGCATTAAAAAGCTTTAAACAAGGCTGTCAAGTGATTTCAGCATCCAAAAAGTGCAACCATCGGCCTTGGTGCCTTATTTGCCATTATGAAACCAATCTGGGCTGACCCTGAGAGGTACTGAACAACTACATGGCCACCTGCTATTGCTCAGCACCTCTGGATCACATCCTTAGAGGGTGCTGAATAAGTTCATGGTTCTCAAGTTAAAGCATAAAACTGAAATGACTTATAGTAATTTTTTTTCCAGATACAGGTGTGCAATCTGACTGTCACTAAGGTATGTCTACACTGCCGCTTGGAGTGTGACTCCCAGGCCAGACAGACAGACATATGCAATCTCTACTTGAGCTAGTGTGCTAACGAGCTAGCCAACCAAGCTCAGACTCCAGGGGTCAGGCATGCTCATAGTTTGGTGACTAGCCCATGCCACTGCTCATGCTTCAAAGTCCACATTGCTATTTTTAGCATACTAGACTGAGCAGAACTAATGCATGTCTGTCTACCTGGGCTGGGAGGCATGCTGCCAGCTACAGTGTAGACGTACTTTTTTGTGTGTTTAGCTTCCTTTAATGGGTGCTATCTGTGCACAAAGCAGCAGCTGATTCAAGCCCTTTGTGTTCTCTTCTTAGACAAGAAACATCTTTGAAGCCATAAATTGTTCTAGTAAAGTACCTCAGCAGCAGCTGATCTTCATCCTTTTAGCAAAACTGAAGTTTCTCATCTTTCTTGAAGCCATTCTATCATCTTCAGTTGTATAGGTGACCAGGCCCTGTCCTATGGGCCTACCCACATTTAGGAAAGTTTTTAGAAAGCAGTCTCTACTACTGTTTTGTGGGATTTTTTTTTCCCCAAAAAAGTTCCTGCTAACATGGGTTTAAAACACAGTTTCCTTAGTCACAGTACAGCAGACAAAAACATGTTAAACCAATCTTAGAAAGCCATTTTCTAGACGAGGTGCTTTCCTACTGTTTTATCTACTGGAGGAAATAGTTTCTGACAGTGTTTTAAAATGATTCCACACTCACTAAACAAACTGTGTTTAACCCACGTTAGCAGAAATTGTTTCTGAAACTCATTTAAAAGCTGGTTCCTACCAGAAGATGAACTCCAATGTAAATGGGACAATACTGCTGTTAAATCCAGAAAAAAAATTAACGTTTACATTTGCTGTAATAGAGAACAATTGTGACACTTACCTTTAACAATCTGCTTGGCACAGGCATTATAAACTTGTTCCTGGGTCGTGTTTGGTGGTAACACTCTATCAAAGACATAAGGTTTTGCCTGCTGAAATAATAAAACACAAAGTAATGTTTTAGAAAATGATAAAAACCTATAGCCAAAGCAGTAAGAAGGCAGAACCCATTTAATAGGCACCCAGATCAAAGGCGTGGCTGTTTAAATTAGGGAAGATGTTCAGTGCAACAGATACGATGTATTTCAGTGAACAAACAATGAATAAACAACACATCTGATGTTGTCTGAAAGTCTGTTCCCAGTCATTAGCAAATATGGAATGGCACATGTTGCCCTCAAATTTCCTATGTATTTAGCTCATTGAATTGGATACAGTTAAAGAAAGTGGTAGGAAACAATGGGCTAAAATGTGACTAATGTAATCCTGAGTTCTTCCCCATCTCTTCCAGAATTTAAGACAGAAGATCCATATTTCTAACCCAAATCTATGACTGAAAAGGAATCTGTGTCAAAGTTCATCACAACTTTCTACCATTCTAACCGTAGGGGTAAAGATCACTGAAGACAGACCAAATTAATTCAAATTATCATCAGTTTTAAAAGCCCTGCATTGCTGTCTAACCAGCCCCATATCAATCTTAAACGTTGTTAGCACATTTGATTATTTGGAAAGAAAATAGCTGGACTTCAGCTAAGTGCTGAAAATGCAAATAAGTTGAAGCATAGCAGTAATCAAAGAAAAGAAGCCAAGGAGTAGAAGGCCTAACCAATTAGTAGACTAGTATACTGGTTTTTTACTCAAAGAATTACAAAGATTTTCAGCTGGAACAATGTGAATGTTTTTTTGTGCGCTAGAAACAAATATGATTACAAAGTGAAGCACGTGTTTATGAAATGAAACAAAAACATTTGGCTGTGGGGATTTTATCATTGGGATTTTATCAGGTTGCAGAGGATGATCTTGCCACAGAAACGAAGTTAGCCAGGGATTCTAAATACCATGGCAAATGATGCACTGAAAAGTCGTGAATACGTGGAAAAATCATACACATGCATTAACGAAGTGGAATCTGCTTTTCTTCCTTCTGGCAGCAACATGGGATTGGTTACAAAGAAATACATGCCAGCTATCCTTTGAAATAAACCTTTGATGTGGAAGACATTAAAAGGTAAATAGTTTTTAAGACAGAAGCTTAGAGAACATCCTTACAGATCAGTAAAAACAAGTAAACGCTAAGCTATCTTCATTTAAAATAAGATTTCTTCAGTTAAATGCCATGAAGAACAGAAGCCAATTCTTCTCTCTCTAATTTTCCACCAAAGAATGCAATACCTCCAATCCAAAATACAATACTTATTCTGGAAATCCCTGTAACGCTGTTTCAAGTAACTGATTGATGGCTAAATCTGACATAATGGGTCACACTCTTGTAAATCATGCAATCACATCTGCCATCTGTAGCCAACTGTTCAAATATTTGTGCTTGACTCACTATTTTCTTGTTACACTCTGATTTATTTTAAGCTAACCATGTACCTGACACTTCCGCAACTCTGAACATTCACTTCTTAAACTACAGTAAAACACATACAAGCAAGATAAATATAAAATATATTAGAAAAAGCTCATCCTTGAGATATGAAATACTGTAGATAAGAACATGTATTACCCAACCATTTTTTAAAAAGTTGGAGGCACATAAAACTATATACTGTCCTGTTGCAATAAAGCATGTGTGGTATATTCTCAAAGAACAGATCTCAAGTAGCCTATGTGAAATGAATTTAGTTGCCTTCATCCAGTTCCTAGTTAATAGGTTTCCATCTCTCTCTCATGCACATGCATGATCCCCTTTTTTGATCTCTTAAGGGCTTGTCTACACTGGGAACTTATTCTGGAATAGGGTAGGGTGTGAGTTTAAAGTGCTGTAGCTATTCTGAAATAACTCCCTGAGTAGAAAAAAGAGCATCTTTTCCCATTTAGCTATCCACAATAGCTATCCTGGTTAATTTCCCCATGTAAGATGAGCCATGAGCAGAAAGCCCAAGGAAGGACTGAATGTACTTGGAGCCTGAACTACCCTCTCACCCACAGAGACATTTGCCCCAGGTTAGGGTTGAGGTCCATCAGCCAAGCTATACGGCAGACCTTGCACCATGCTGTTACCATGTACACAGAGAACTTCAGTTTCCAGGGCAATCAATACAGCTCTTTCATGAGCACTCAACAAGAAAAATGCCAGAGATCTTCAAGAACTCAGGTAGACGATCCATCATAATCTTGTACACAGCTGAAAGGGTAAATTTCACAAGCACTCTCTGCAAGTTACAAACATTAAATTGTTTTATTGATCAAACTAAAAAGTAAAAGAGTGTGAGCAAACAGCTCAAAAAGTGCCATGTAGGTTAAATTACCTCATACAGTTCTTTTGAAAAAAATGCCAGCTAATTTATTTTATATCATTTCTAGCAGTCTCACCACATTAATTTTCAACCCAGATGATCACTTGCACTTTAGAAAGGAGAGCTTCAAAAATGATATACTAATAGCAATAATAAATAACTAAGGAAAATTAGACTGCAAGATTCATCACAGCTGTCTAGAACCATTAACTTCTGACCTTATGAGGCATCCCTGAAATCATACACTAAAATTAGAGATGGACCCAAGGCACAAGTTTGGGCAAGCATTCAAACTCCTACAGTAGGGAGCTCTGTAGATCCAGGGCTTTGGTATAAAGTAATCTCTAACAAACACTGTTACTGGTAGCCAAATTCTGGAGCTATTAAAGAATGTGTCCCAATATATCCAATTCAATGGACAGAACTCTCTCTAAGAAAAGTTATAATTACATTTAAGGTAGTGTAAACAGGGTTCTCCAACTCCTCTATCCCCCACACACCCCTTCTTTGGGCTACCATTGATCCCCTACGATAAGCTCCTCCCACACCTGTTAGTTTTTCAGGTTTAATCTTAAGGTTGTTCACACCTGCCTTTATATAATACTTTTAAACATTCCGAACTCTTCACACCTTTGCTTTGTTTTTTTTCCCACATGTGAAAAAAAGGTACAAGTAGCAAATGTTTTATAAAATGGACTACTGTGAGCTCACTTTAACTTGTAACATCAACATACACACACACAAAACCTATGTTAAAGGAACATTAAGACTCCAATACCAAGCACTCAAAAGTTAGGAAATGCAAGAATTAAAGGTAGTCTACAACCTTAATTCAGACCCCTTAAGTATATGCATGACAACAGAGTTTTCAATTACATTATCATGTATTTTTTGCACAAGATTATTGTGACAATTGGGCTATACCTTGCACCTGCTTAGGTATTTACCATGGAAAATAGGTCAAGACATTTTCAATAAAGAATGATATAAGCAGGTACAAGAGAACAACACAGAGAAACTAAATTAGTCCAAAGATCATAGGACTTAAGAAAATTCAAGGACAGTGTTGAAATCATGCTAATATAAACAGATGGGGAACTGGAAAATAATGAACCAAAATTGGTGTGTTGGACATTAGGCCTAATTTGTTGACAATAAATAATAAGAGGATGAGCTATTCCAATCACCATCACCTTTTTGCATCCTTAAAAAAATTTTGAGGAAGAGAGAAAAGAACAGATGTAGGCTACTGAAACAAGCCTCATCATCATGGCTGCTACCTTCACCATCTTCTGGAACTGGGAACCTTCTTTATCCTAATCCCAAGAGATAACTTGACCAGACCAGGGCAGAGAGGGGGACCCAGATAATATCGCCACCCTCTGCCAACTCCAGATGAATCTCAACCACTACCTTGGATGAAATGTGATCAGACTAACAGCAACAACAACTGCTCCAGCCCACCTCAAACCTTCTCTCCCCAAAAGGACAGTTATTACCATCCTTGATACCCTCTAAAAGACTGTCAAACAAGGGGGAGTTTCCATCTAAAAAGTCTCTCCAGCTAAAGGGAAAGGAACAAGGGATGTTGTTAAAATGAAAGCCTTACTTAATATTTTACATTTCAAATGCTGTAACTGGTTTCCCTCCTTTTCTGTATCTTTAATAGAAAGTTAGAAGGATTTTTAATGGTGTCATTGCCATGGCATTAAGCGGGCTGAGGTCTCTGTATACCAAACCTTCTTTATACTGTTGAACAGTGACTGGGTTATACAAGGACTTTTGGCCCATTTATTCCATCTAAATTAATACAGCAGGACCCCTCAGATCTTCCTGAAGATGGAAAGTCTGTCCTATTTGAAGTACTTGTGCAGGCAGGTCTATGCCCATCCATAACTAAAGGCCCTCCCCCTCAACTAAGGCAGAGGGACCACTAAGTCCAGGTTCCAACTGATTATGGGGGACAAAGGAGAAAACAGGAATGGGAATGAGGTCCAAGGTTGAAAAATAAAGGAACTAGAAGGGGACATCAAGCAGAAAGTCCCAAACAGTTCCCACCACTCCTCAAAGGTGTCCAAGAGGTCAGACGCTACCCAGATATGCAAGCAGACAAGGGGTCAGAAATAGGTCCCGCATCCGCAGAGCTCCCCATGTGCAGCTTCCTCCTCCTGGATGGAGGTCCATCTTAGTCAATGCCAGGAAGAAATTGACGAGGCAGTCCTGAAATTTTGTAAGGTCACAAATAGGGTGTACATAGACCTCAGTAGAAGGTTTTAGAGGAGCTAGAAGAAGGGCTGCACACTAAATAGATGCAGCACAAGGGACGAATGTCAGGGGAGTTTGTGAATTGCACCAGGTGCACACCCATGTTCATGGCTCCTTAGAGGAGCCGCCAACTAGTATCCTCAGAGGGCCATAGAACCAGAGTGGAGTACAGACTGGCCCATTGGGGTTCCTTGTCCTTCTAAGGTGGTAAGAGGTCCGGCCACTTGGTGTTGGGGCAGGACACAAGGGCGAGGAAGTGGATATTATGAAGCATGAGCACATAGAGATGTTCTCTGGATTAAGCTCAGAGGCAGACTGGCTGGATGTTGCGCAGGCAGCTCAGGTGGCGTATTGGCTGTGTCCAGTGAGGCTCGCAGGGCAGGAGCCCAATGATGAATTTCTGCAGGCCAGAAGTGAGGGGTGGGTGGGGAGCCCCTCCCACAGGGCCCACTCAGGGAAAGCTGGAGAACCAGTCCCAATCCCAGTCCCCAACCCCACTCCCAACTCACGGTCCCATTTTCCCTCCCCAGTCCCTCTCCCACAGCTTCCAGACTTAGTTTCCGTTCCCTATCCCAGGCTTCTTGTCCCAGTCGGTGCTCCTTACCCCTTGCCCTGCAGATCCGGCTTTTGACCCCTCTGTGTTCAAATCAGGCAGCTTCCTCCAGCAAGAAGCGAGAGACGCCCTGCTCTCAGTTCAAGTGCTTGGACCTGACACAGCCTGCAGCAGCCCAAAGCTGCAACTGCAGAGAAAGACCCGTTCAGCTCCAGAGTGGGGCATCCCTAGTGCAGACAGAATCTTCAGGGAATTTAGCAGCTAAAATGGAGCATTTGCAAATTGCTATTTTGCTGTTTTCAAGAATGAAGCAAGGGGGAAGTACAGAGAAAAGTGCCTTTCACTGAGAGCTCTCTGCTCTCAGATGTACAAATCAAGAGACTGTGGGTAACAGCAGCATTTCAGCTAATCAAGCATAAAGAGCGAGAACAGGAAAGAGATGGTTTGTCCAGGACACATGGAAAAATGGACAAGATGCAAGGGATGTGGTTTAGTTAGGCCAGTGGATCTCAACCTTTCTAAACTACTGTACCCCTTTCAGGAGTCTGATTTGTCTTGCATACCCCCAAGTTTCACCTCACTTAAAAATACTTGCTTACAAAAATCAGACAAACTAAAAAACTGTCACAGCATGCTATTACTGAAAAATTGCTTACTTTCTCATCTTTACCATATAATTATAAAAGAAATAAAAAAGAATATAAATATTGTACTTACATTTCAGTATATATTATATGGGGCAGTATAAACAAGTCATTGTATGAAATTTTAGTTTGTACTGACTTTGCTAGTGCTTTTTATGTAGCTTGTTGTAAAACTAGGTAAATATCTATTATGTGTTAAATGTACCCCCTGGAAGAGCTCTGTGTTCCCCCAGGGGTACACATACCATTGGTTGAGAACCACTGCATTAGACCACATCTTTAGTAAATTAATTCATCTGAGAACTATCCAAACAGTGAGTCATATTGTGCAGGTCATGGTTCTTCCATAATGGCTTCCACCAGGTGGAGGGCTGCCATCAGAGTTTCAAACCTCTTCCTCCAGTTGCAGATCCCCAAGTTCCAAAACCCTATCTAAATCCTTCCCTGCTGATCCCCTTATTAACCCTGATAGAGGCTGTCCTTGCAGTAGCCATGACAATGCACCGTGTAGTGTCAACAACTCAGAGGGCAAATCTATGCCTTCAAATAAAGTTAAGTAAACTCCTCCATAATGTACACCTGAATGTTCAAGATGTTAGTTGCTTTGCAATAAGTAAAACTGGTCAAGAACCAAGGTTCCAGAGATCTAACTGCCCCTGAATGGCTGGCTGGATCTAAACACTGACTCTCAAATTTCATCCACCTTGTATTCCTAGTGATTTGAAGAACTGGCAGTTACAACTGTAGACCACTGCCTGCTTTATACTTCAGAATCCTCTCTCTCACTTGTGACTTCATTCTTGCAGGTAGCCACTGCCATTAGGCTGGGAAAGAGCTCCTGAGAGTTGAGCTACTAATCGGACATGTGAGGGGACTCAGGCTAGACTCTGGGAGCACAGAATTTAATATACCATCCCCTACATTTGCAGGAGCCAATGGCTTACTTGAGCTTTGATGGCCCTCACCCCTTTCCACTCAGGTGATGGGCCCCCCTCTCCCAGTCACCTCCCACTCACAACCACCAAGGGAGAAGGGACTCTTAAATGGGCCACTACCCTCCTATGCCCCCACCTCCACTAGTCCAGACAATGCCTTTGAGGTGCATTCAGAGATGTGACTCTGATCGTTACTGTCAGTCAATCATTTAGTGGCACCAAATCTTTTTGATCCTCTCAGAGGGGAATACTGCAGAGCTGTATTAGACCACATAGTCATCTTTACCGGGTAGATTGCGTGCACTATGACTATTAAGAAAACTTGGTCATTATTCTGCATCATTGATCATTCAGGTCAGAGATTTTTGTTGTTGATGCTAAAATTAATAATGTATAACTGGGTTAAACATATCAAGCAAAGTACATTCACCAAGATATCGAAAGTACTAACAGATGATCATATGACTTCATTATACATATAATATCTCAGAGCATTCAAATATGCATACTTTAAAAATGACACCATTCACATACAACACTAACAAGAAAAGAATACTTGTTGCATGCCTGAAAGGGAACATAAGAACATAAGTTTTATAGAGAGTGAAAAGCAATGTATTATCGGAGGCTGTGGCAAGGTGCTGGTTGAGAAGCCCTTAATGATATCAGCGCCTGCCACTCCAGGCCCAATCAAGGGAATGGATTGGGGCTGAGTGAATAGCCCCGTGCCTGCCCAATAACTGGCCGCACCTGCCAGTCTTATTATCCTGGCTATAAAGGCTGAGAGAAAGGCAGAGAAGGGGGAAAAAGGGAGAGAGAAATGTCAAGCACAGAAGGAAGTGGGAGCATCCTAGTCTGTTGCCTCCTAGTCTGTTGTAGGCAAAGACTGTATATAGTTGGGAACGGGTGGTGGGAAACCTTTTGAGAATAAAGAGCACGGGTGTTGCACCAGACTGGAGTGTCCCTGACTCATTGAAAAGGGGGGCCCAGGGGCACAGTGTGAACCCCGTTACAGAGGCACTCAATCTTTAACTCAGCCACCCCATGTCAAGTACTGGTATTATTGCCAAGAAGAGAAGAATGATTTCATGTCATCTTCCTAGCCTATATTAGTGTCAAATTATGACATTTGATGCCATCTCAAAATTGTAAGTGTAGGGGCCACGTTGATTGCATCATGACTGCTATATCAAATTTGTTCCATTCACAAGGAGAAAGGGCTAACACCCTTCTCTCCAAGTCAGAATGGGATCTGAAAGTCTAAATGGGTTCTTTTTCACCAATAATACAGAGTCTACAATTGAATCTTAGTTTACAATTCCTGCTGATGCACAAGAACAAACAGAACCCATCTCACTCTCCCATAGCTCTGTTAGCTTCAGAGTGCCACCAGAATTAAAAAGCAGGTTAAAAATTTGTTTGCTTTCCTAACACATACATTTGATTAAATAAAAAGGAAGAGGCCAGCGGTTGTACTGAGTAAGGATGTGCCTTTTTTACCCAGGGCATTTTCTGACCATAACTGCTCTTTATTTAAAAAAATGATAAAGAACATGTTAAATACATCTAACAATAAATAAGATTTAAAGACAGGTGTAAGAAAAGGTTTTACAGATAACTAAATTAATTACTCAGCTCATAATCTCTCTGGAATACCAAGTCAATGTACGCCAACAGCATTTCCCATGAACTATTAAATCCTGATAATAATCCTAATCCTCAACTGAAAAAGAAATGAGACCAAGCAATTACGTACGAACAGGCACTGCAGAGCAATTCAAGTCAGGAAATAGCTTGACAGACCACACAGCAGACTTGAGTATTTCGCTGGGGTTGCTGGAATCTAGCACACAGCTGCAGCGCAATTTGTAACTTTCATTCTCTGCAGAAAGAATCTTTAACCTTTTGTAACATGTTCAAAGAGTACAGAAATTTTACACCATGAAATTGTTGATATGGTGGAATAATTTGCAATCTAGAAATAGAAGTTCTAGAAGTCACTCCTCAGTTTTAGTTTCCCCTGAATTCATGTTAAGGTAATAGACCTGGAAACTGTTCTCTTTGAAAATGCCTTAGAACATTAGGGCATGAATATAAAAAGTCTTCATAATACAAAGAAGCCAACTTAAATAGCTAACTGATAAAAATAAATTCTTTAAGTGCCTAACCTTTCCATAAGCCTGTGGTTACAGCAGCAACTGCTAAATGCACTAAGTGAACAGAACATGCAGTCTTCACCATTCAATTAGACACCCGCAAAAGACAAATGGCCTGCTGAGTTGGGCTTGCAGGGCTCAGGCTAAGAGGCTGTTTAATTGCAATGTACACATTTGAGCTAAGCCTGGAGCCCAGGCTTTAGGACCCTTTGAGATGGGCCTCTGAGGTTGCTTTCATAGAATCATAGATTATTAGGGTTGGAAGGGACCCTCAGGAGATCATCTAGTCCAACCCCCTGCTCAAAGCAGGACCAATCCCCAAATGGCCCCTTCAGGGATTGAACTCACAACCCTGACTTTAGCAGGCCAATGCTCAAACCACTGAGCTATCCCTCCCTCCCAAAAAAGTAGTTTTTCACCACAGATGGGACTTGAACCCACAATCTTTGACTTAGAAAGCCATTGCCTTATCCATTAGGCCACTGGGGAAGCCAATTAACCAGTTTTAAGCCATACAGTCCTGGTTTTCTGAAGTACTGCCCCCTATCCAGTAGCAATTTAGAACTGGATATGGTTGTCTGGTATTTTCACATGCAGTTGGGGCGTGCATGGAGGACCCCATTTTTTCAGAGCGTGCCACCCCCAGCCAGTGTGACCCACCTCACACATCACTCCGGCAGGGCGCAATCATGCCATTCCCAGAAGTACTGGAATGTCTGGTATTCTGGGGATGCCACAGTGCCCATCCTATTATGGAGGAAACAGAAAGGTAGTGGGGAAGGAAGGAGAAATTCCAGGGAAGCCTGAGGAAATGAATTAACTACATTTTGTAGTATTCCCGAGATAGATGTGTTTGATGCTTAAAGTGTCAGATATCTGGCTTCATTGTGATACGGTGAGTTCTGAACATCTTTACTAATTGTAACAGTTACACATACCAGGTTTAAATTACAAATAGGCCTTACCCAGAAAAAAGGGTATCTGCATCCAGGATTTGTACTTTAAATAAGATCAGTTTTACTAAGGAACATTTTACACGTCTCTTGTTTGAAAAGAAGAGGTTTTGCCACAGAGTTTATATCTTTAATCAAACATGTGTCTGTACTGTCAAAAACACCACCGATCATACACTCTAACTTGCAAATAGACTTTTTTTAAAAATATAATTACCTTGTTTATCAGGTTGATCTGAAGTTGCGATGTAAATATAATAGATTTACATGAAAACTAGTCTAAAAATGGGGTATAATCAATTGTAAATTACCAGAGTTACTAGTTAATAAATAAACAAAGCACAAATAGGAATTATCTCCATTTTACACCTGGAAATCTGAAGCAAAGAGGTCATATATCAAGTTTGTGAGAGCAAAAAAAGAATCCAGATGTACCAAGTCCTAGTCCTGAGCTTTAACTATGATACCCATTCCTCTTTTTCCACTTTCCATTTTGTTTGTATTGGAGTCCATAACAAAGAAAGTCACAGCAACCATTTTCTAGGTGTTGAGCCCTGAATGCTGCTGGTCATTTTAGCAAAAATATATCAAGATCCAAAATTTACCAATGACAACATGGCCTCATGTTCAAAAAAGATAGAATTAGGATGGCTTACTTAGCTCAAAATAAAGTAAAGTAGTCTATATGAAACAGGCTCATGTCTTTTTACAGCAAGTGACTTCATATCTCTAGGACAGTGTTTCCCAAACTTGGGACGCTGCTTGTGTAGGGAAAACCCCTGGTGGGCCTGGCAGGTTTGTTTACCTGCCCATCCGCAGGTTTGGCCGATCGCGGCTCCCACTGGCCGCGGTTCACTGCTCCAGACCAATGGGAGCTGCTGGAAGTGGCGGCCAGTACGTCCCTCAGCCCGTGCCACTTCCAGCAGCTCCCATTGGCCTGGAGCGGCGAACCACGGCCAGTGGGAGCCGCTATCGGCTGAACCTGCGTACGGGGCAGGTAAACAAACTGTCTCGGCCTGCCAGAGGATTTCTCTAAACAAGTGGCATCCCAAATTTGGGAAACACTGCTCTAGGATAAATTTAAATTGTTCTCCTGAGAACAAATATATTTAGAAACAATTTTGGTGCATGGGTTATTCAGAATAAGATTCTATAAAATTAATCTGGCATAAATACAAAAAAAAATCCTACTTCATGTCAGTGATTGAGAAAATAAATCTAAACTCTGGTGGATTTTCCAGTTTTTAAAAATACTTACTAAGATGGCTGGTTCTTGCATTTGCATTTTGGTAGAAGGGCAAGTTTATCATTAAAAATTATCAAAGTAAAGCCTAAAATGGATTCATCCAAAAGAATGGTAACAAACACCACCTTTCTACAGTAGAGTAGGATGACTTCTTGCTATCAGATATGATCAGGAATTCTACTGCCTATATTAAGGGCAATAATGGACAAAGAATTAGGATGGGCTGGTAGGGAAGTTACTGGAATGAAGTCAAAAGGTCTGGATTCTAGTCACAGCTCTTCCACAAACTTGTGAAATTGGGCAACTCACGTAACTTATTATTTGCACTTTAATTTCTCCTGCTGTAAGAGGGACATAATACTTCCCACTTCACAGGGGTACTGCAAGGATAAATTCATTTTGTAAGATGCTTAGATACTAGAGTGATGAGCACCAAGAAATACCCGTAAATCAGATAAATGAACTCCCCCTCCCCCCATTTCTCATCTCTGAGATAGTTTATAATATTTCTCTACATCTTAATTTTGGCTCGAATATAGCAAGCTGCACCATGCAAGGGGACCCCCATGCCACACAAAGCAGCTTGCAGATGGGGGCCTTAATTACTTTTCAGTATATGTAACACCTCACAATCAGTTTCTCTCTCTCTCTCATAAACAGCACTTGATTAATTCACAGCAAACAATAGGCATTTGAACAGCAGCATTATCTTTCCGCAGCATAATTTAAGCTTCATTTTTAGTCTTCATAGAGAAGAAGCCATGCAGAGAAGAAACTATGTTAATAATAAATTGGAAAAAGGATTTCATTTAGAGCCTGTATAACGCTGATTTAAAATGCACATTCACAACCTCACTATTTGGGTCCTTTACCATGTGCTGTGGAATTAGAATCGTGAATTTCCAACTTAAGTTGTTTTCATAAGGTTAAAGGGCTTTCCCCAGCCTTCCTCCCTCTTCTCCCTTTAAATTATATGAATTAAGGCAGAATAAAAAAAAATATTTCAGACACACAATAAATTATGCATTTATTCCTAAATCACAGAAAGGCTGCTGCACTACGAAACCAGATGTAGATAAAGGCAGATCAAAAAAGGGTACATTTTTGCCAAAATGAGATTGCAAGGAGAAACCTGTTCTTCACACACGAGTTTGAGATGTTAGTTTGCACCCATCTAAAATAGGTGTAAATCTCTCCCATTATATTGTGCCGCTATATCACACAGTATGTACCAAATGAACCACTAGCATAAACAGACACAATTCCAACACACATCAGTGAATCTGGATTTACTCCTTTACCTATAGATGCAGTTGAAATAGTACTAAAGGGGAGAGCAAGACATTCCATCCAACCCGATACTTGTTCTCACAGTTTTCCAGTAGTTTGTGTTACTGCATTATGGGGGGAAAGTCAGTATTTATTTTAGGTTAAAATGCCCTTATTGACATGGAATGTATTTGCAGTCCCATTCAGCACACAGTCACAAACCAATTCATTTTACTTCCACAAAACACAGTCAAAGTCAGTCCGAGCTAAACCTTTAAAATGCTGCTTTCCAACTGCTCTTAAGACAAGCCATGCTCTCTCAGACCACATTCTGAAGTCCTTAGGTAATAATAATTGGAGATGTACCAATCTCCTAGAACTGGAAGGGACCTTGAAAGGTTATTAAGTCCAGCCCCCTGCCTTCACTAGCAGGACCAATTTTTGCCCCAGATCCTTAAGTGGCCTCCTCAAGGATTGAACTCACAACCACCCTGGGTTTAGCAGGCCAATGCTCAAACCACTGAGCTATCCCTCCCCCTAACCAAAAGTCCTGTAAGGACACTAGACACATTATTCCAGGCCACAATTAACATGTTGGTTTTCTTTTCCAACACATTCAATGCTTTCCGTCTTCAATGGTGACCTTCCAGGACCAGCAAGATGAGAGGCCCCTTGTAAGCATCCAACTAAAGCACTGCCAAGTTGAATGAAAGATGGACTCATGATTTTTCCAACAATCCTTTACTCAAGTTTTACTGGGTTTGAGGACAAAAGCCAAGGATAACCTGGCTGCTTTCCTGAATCATTGGGTTGTAAAAACTAAAAGATCGGGTTCCAATTCATCTCCCATGTTTGTTTTTGTATGTGTAAAATTAATAACTTGGAGACACTATCAAAACCTAGCTTTACAGAAGGACAAGGGGAAGAGAAGTTACTGTCTGTAATACCCTCCCCTAGAGGCCTGAAACTAACACTCTAATACACGTGCTTCTCTAATAAGCCATCTTTATTCTCCCCTTGCACTTGAAGTGGCAACAGAATTACATCACTTTTAATATTCCATTTTTTATAAAAACACAAAAGAACTCTGCTGCAGAACCACTAGAGAAGCATCAAATATTGTTTCTAAAGTCCCATTTAAAGAAAACTAGAAATTTAAAGATTATATTATACTATTCACAACAACATGGAAATGAATTTATTAATAAGATATTCTCAGCCAGATCATCATAATAGCAACAGACGACACACAATGCCCTCTCAAAAGGTCAATGGAAAATGGTTATATTCAGATGAACTACAGATGGGGCAAAGTCTCTATTTAATGTGAGGTTTTATTAGAAAAGCATTCATATAAGCACGAGAGATAGGCAAACACTGAGAAAAATTAAACATGTTTTAGGGAAGCACAAATGATAAAGGGAGCTGCTGATTATCAACTCTGCATATGGAAGAGAACTGCAGCATCAGGACCGTAGTATGTGACCCCCTTCATTGTAACCCCATTTTGGCATCTTGGGTCAAGGTATCACTTACAGATTTATGGGAAACTAGATGGCTCAGGGGATTAGGAATGGGATACAGAGCATTCTAGGTCACAAATTCAAATCCAAGCCAGGTCAGCAGGGGTCATCATGAAATGAGATGGCAGTCTTGGTCCACATAAACAGTATCCTTCTTGGCACTCTCAGCAAAACCAAGGCCTGAATGGGAATGGAGAGCTAAATTAGCTGCTTACTGCTCCAGGTGGTCCCTCCGGATCAGGGTAGGCATACGTTGGAAGGAAAACATATGGAAGCTTGCACTCCCACTGCCTGTGCTGTACAATACCTGCTCTGTTGGCAGTGGAGCTGAGCCAACACAATTCACAAGTACATATAAAACTTCCATATTCAAAAAAATAAAAAATAAAAAAGTAAAGGCCCATATATTTCTGCACGAGATTCATTGCTTGTTATCCACACTCACTGATTTCCTCTGCAACGCTATCCTGAAGATATAGCCAAGTCAAAGTAACTGAGACACAGATATTTCCACAAACTCTAAGTGTTTAACATCCAGACTACCATAACAGTAATAATCCCATTACTGTTAACATGCAACTACAGATAGTAAATGTTATTACTAGAAACAATATTGGAACATTTAGGGGTTTTTTTCCATCCTACATGAGAAAAACTGTAGATTCTTAGAAGTCAAAACCAAGTAGTGTTCCAAGGTAGCAGAAAGAGCATGACAACAGAGCCTGTGATTTAATAGTGGAATGAGTATGTTACTAGGGCCTAGGAACGCCTAAATTCTAGTCCCTGCTGCATCACTGACTGACTCACTGTGAGGCCATAAGCAAGTCACTTGAACATACTACGTCATCTGGCACACAAAGTAATTTCCAATCTTAGAGAAGGGTTGAAAGGCTCAATTATATAATGTTTTTACAACACTCTGAGCATTTATATTATGTTCTAAATGTTAAGTATTACCAGCCTACCTCAGCGGCTTCACATGTAACACAATTTAAAAGACATTTAAAAAAAAAAAAAGAATTAATGTTGGCAAATTACAGCACAACCAGTTGCATACCTCCTTCCGTCTCTCCATAATGCTATTCTTTGGGGAATTACATGCGAAAACATGTTGACATAAAAGATAGCAAGCACTCTGACGGTAGCTTCAGCCTTGTCTACACTGGAATTTTAGCCACCAGCACAGCTGCACAAGCACACACTTCTAGCATGCAGCTTACCTGGTTTCAGTCTATTTACATATGGTGTAAATTGTTTATGTAGGGGCTTACACCAATGCAACTACACCAGGGGCTAAAATCCCATTGTCCAAAAGACTTTCCAAATCCCAAGCGTCATCAAAGCAGGCACTGCCCTGTCTCTGTAAGTAATGCAGAGACTGGCTGCTCGTGGCAGAATCCTCTTTCGAGATGGAGTGAAGACTGCAACTAGACAGAGATCCTATTACACTTAAACATGTGTAAACATTTTGATTATTTATTGCATGCAAGACATTTCTCTTTGTAGTGGTACTTCTGAAGATTCCCCTTCATTGACTGTGCAGCAGTCTGATTTCTGCTTTGTGTACAATATTATTAAAGCATGGTATAAGCTTGATTAATGTAACTTGTACCTAGAAGCTCACTGTATAAGAGCAAGAGATAAATAAGAAATACACAGGATCTATTTGTTAAAGCTTTATTTTCCATCTCTCTGGTGTAATGTTCTCTCTTCACAATCGCTAAATTCTTGTCACTGTGCAACACTTCGATTTCATTTCTCATTTCCTTAGGGTGACCAGACAGCAAGAATGAAAAATCAGGTCAGCGGGTAGGGAGGTAATAGATGCTATACAAGACAAAGACCTAAATGTCAGGACTGTCCCTATAAAAATCAGGACATCTGGTCACCCTACATTTCCTTCAATTCTGTTCTCAGCTAGACTGTTGTGTGCTTCACTCTCCTCCTAACATTTCACACTCCATCCAGGACCATCTTTTTTAAACAAATCAATGTTCTAATCCAAGGAAGGGAACAGCAGCCCAACCGAGAGGCACAGAGTGGTCACTAACTGAGTTAGTCACTGGAAACTTTGATTCTAACAAGACGATACTGATAAGTGGGGGTCCTGCCCTGTAAAAGGCAGTCAAGACCCTTTATTCATGATCTTGAAATCCATAAGCTTCTGCTGTTCAGTCTGAAGAAATATTTTCCCTGATGAATCTTCTCTCACTAATTTGAGAAAGAAAACAGATCACCTTGATTTTAAGGGTGAGTCATCAGCATTGCCAACATTCATGATTTTAAACACAAGTCTCACAATATTTGGTGTTGTCTTTAAAGCTCCAACATCTGGAATCAGGTGATTACATTAGAATCTCAGATTCTATATATAAGGTTTCTAGCCCTTGTGGTTCCAGGAAAAAAAGCTTGAAAATCTGAATCCTAAGAGTTCAAAAACTAGATGGCAAATAAAAAGATCCCAACATTTATTATTTTTAAATCTCATACTTTAGGGAGGGGTGGACTAAGTTCCCGCTAAGGTGCCACCAAGGGCCGCACACCTAACTCCTCCAACCCCGGAGCTGCTGTTGTGGGGAGAAAGGCGCCTCTTCCTCAGCTCCAGCCCTGGACTGCTGTTACGGGGAGAGGTGCTCTCCTCCGGCTCAGGTGCTGCTTGGGGGCGGGGCCGTCCTTTCTCCCTAGCCCCACTCCAGAGCCCATTCCCCAAACCCCTCATTCCCAGCCCCACTCCGGAGCCTGCACCCCCAGCCAGAGCCCTCACCCCAACCCTCTTCCCCAGCCCTGAGCCCCCTCCCACATTTCGAACCCCTCAGCCCCACCACACATTACGTCCATATTGGTGCACATAGCAAAATTCATTCCGCACATTGATGGGAAAAATTAAAGGGAACATTGGGGATGGACCCTGATATAATGGTTGAGTCCTTAGAATGACTCAGTATAACCAACCTTATTTCAAGGAAAATAGGGTCAGTCTTCATTTGAAAGTATCAACCTAGAGGTGGGCAGAAACAAAGTTCATGCTTGCAAGAATTTTGAAGTACCTTCTTCTCCTAATTTTGGAGCACATGCCATGAAGACAACTAGCATGCCTGAAATAGAACATTTTTTCCAGTTTTCTGAAACAGGGGGATAGATTATAAAATGTTATATGAAGAACCTGCCCCACCACCACCCAAAAAGCCAAACATACACACACTAGCATTAATGCAACATTAAAGTTGAGAAATCAGGAACTCAAAAGCCAAGAAATCCAGAGTTGTGTGACTTTATCCAAAATGTGATTGCACTGACTCTGCCTGGCTTAGCGAGACCAGCAGTTGGTACAGAGGTGCCTATGCCAACCCACCTATCAACATATTTATCTGGGCAGGAAGGGATATATTCTCCTGTGCCTTGTACAATTGGACCCTAATTTCAGCTGGAGCCACTATGCACTACTGTAACCCAAACAATTATTACATAAACAATATGAATAATTGAAAAACAACATGACTTCACTGCCAGATTGATAAATATTTATGGCATGGAGCCAATTAGAAATAAAATATACAGTCTAATATTTTCCTATATTGATTGGAATTTTATTTAAAATGTTGGGGAGTTGTTTTCTTTTAGAAGTTTCTTTCTTCGACTTGCGCTTTTTAAATAAAGTAGGAAATGGATCTTTTGGCCTACAATTCCTGTGAATCGGTTACCCCCTCAAAATGCAATAAGGCTTACATAGACAATATGTTCATATTTAGGTTCTCTTCTCTTGCTGTGTAGCAATAAGGCTGACATGAAGTTACCGGATATATCTCGCCCCTTTTTTCCTGCTAAAACTGGTCACACTGAGTAGAATTTCCTGACTTATCCTTCAAACAGTATATAGTCTTGCCATTACAGCCTTTTCCTCTGCAGCTTCTTATTATACAAAATTAATTAATAGCACCTGGAGTCTTAGGGGCACAAAGGTAGTGGGATTCGGTTAGACAATGTGAACACAGCCTCTGGAACACTAGTTTCAGACTCAGATGAAGGAACATAGGCTTAATTTCTCACCTTCCCTGAAAAAAGCAGTGGAAAAAAGGACCATGTCCACATCACACAACAAGAGCAACCTCCTTATAATACCAGTCATCAAAACAAGGACTATTAACATAGGATCATGGGTAATCCAGGCCTTCTTGCATGTCTCCACCTAACAGAAGGAATCTGCCAGATAGAGGAAGAGGAAAGGGTGACACACAATTAACAGTAAACAACTTGGGACAAATGTGCAAGAAGTGGTTAGTCAGCCAGGTTTTCTAGCCAAAGATGTCAGATTCTCAGATGGGGAAATGCTGGTATCCCAAATCTTAGTAACAGGGAGAAAAAAATACCTAAATACGTACTCCCTTAAAAAACCCACGAAAGGATAGGTCAACTAGCTGTAATACGTAGCTCCTTAGGGAAGTAGAAGCAACCAAACCAAGAACACAGCATACATAGGATATTCACTGAAGATCTGGATTTCACAATACGTCTACTCAGAACAGCTAGACCGCCCAGAGTGCAGGTGGTCATTATGTCAGGTCTCTCACATGTTAACCTTCTTCCCAGAGCACAAAGGACCAGGATTGTCACATAATTTAGCATCTGTGCTCTACTAGCATCAAGCTCATCAATCCTGTTTGTACCATCAAGGCATTCTACATAAATCCTTCTCCAAATCATTCTGTCCGGCAGGCATTCCCTGGAAAAAGCAGTCACTAAGATCTTTGCACTGAAGAGCCACAAGTAGCTGCTCTTTTTATTAAGATACAAGCCATCTGACACAGCTTTTTTTTTTATTTCCAGTATTTCCTATCCTAATTGCCAGAATGCAACATCCTATCTTCACTGTCCAGTAGGTAAAATATGCACTATTGACTTACACATTGAAAGGGCCAAAACTGGACAGCATGTTTATTTTTTTTTAAAAACCTAATCATTTGGCAGATTAATTTATTATTAGAAGCATTAGGATGGTTGTGGCCTCCACATATCATCATCAGAACCACAATTATATAGCTAAAGATAGTCCCTGTCCAGAGGAGTTTACAATATAAATCAACAAGGTTGAGAGAAAAGGGATTGAGACACAGAGATTAAGTGACTTGCTCAAGGTCACACAAGCCTGTGGCAGAGCCAGGAATTAAACCCAGATCTCCGGAGTCTCTGTCCAATGTCTTAATCATAAAACCATTCAACTGCAGAACTATTGTTAAAGCTAAACAGGTTATGAGGTGCCTCAAGCCAGAACAGCAGGTAGAGAACACACCAAAGGACATAAAAATTCTGCATTTCAGCCAAGGTCCAATGTAAATGCCTCATGCAGCCATTAAAAGAGTAACAGGGAGATGGGTTAAAAAGCAGAAATACCATTCTGTGTGGTGCGACATTCACCAATTCTGCTGATACAATAAAGTTAGCAGGCAAATAAGTGGTTCAGGCTGCAGTTAAAAAACATCCACTTCAATAAGCCTTCCCAAAAGTCTAGCACACAGTACTCCTCCTGGGGAAATTCTGCTCCACTGCAGACACACAGAATTCATGTTGCCCGCAGATTATTTTTTTCTCCTCAGAAAACAGATTCTGCCAGAGATCTGCTGCTATTACCCCTTTTGCCCACCAGAGGCTGCTGTGGCACCAGAACAGAGGCCAGCTGGCTCACAGGCCAGAGCAGCCAGCTGCAGAGATGGAGGAGGAGAGCTGAATTCCTCACAGCACCCTGCCCGTGGAGACAGATGAGGAGACACGGAGTATGAGGGGACAGACAAAGCGAGGCACACTGGGCTGCTGGGGGGGCACCTCACACAGACTGGAGTTCAGAAGGGGTAGTGGGCGAACAGGCTGAAGCAGGGCACAAAAGCTAGTGAGGTGACAGCATTAAGCCAGGGTCTGAATGGTAGGAGGGGTGCAGGGACACATGAGGACAAGGACAAATGTTCCTGATTGAATGGGAGAGGCTAGGGGTCAGGCAGAGTCTGCATGGGGAAGGTTCCCCAACTCCCTTATAATCCCTCCCCCGAAAAAAACCTGTTCCATACTTCCCTCCCTTCACCTCCCCCCCCCACCCCGACACACACACCCAACACCCTCCAGGCTCACTCCCAGGCTCCTTCCCAGCAATTATTTCCCTCTCCCTCAGCTTCTCTGCTACCCTTACCTCCCCCAAGCCTTTGCACTGCCCACTGCTTCTGAGGGGTGTGGGAAATACATTTCTGTATTGTAGTTTAAATGAATTACTCCAAGTTCTGTATTAATATGCCTAGTAAAGAATCTATTCGTCAAAAAACATTTCCTGAATCTTTTTTGTTGTCTATATTATTAGAGACATACTTGCTGACAGGTATTTCAAAATAAATTCCCAAAATAATTGAAACTGGCGTGATTATTTTGTGCTATTTTGACAAAATAAAATATGGAGAAATTTGCAGAGTTTAAATTATTGTGTGCAGAATTTTTTAATTTTTGGCATAGAATTCCCCCGGGGATTAACAGCAAGTCATCAGGAACACCACACAGCACAAGGGGAAAGCTCCCCTGTCAGGAAGCACATTCTGGCAGAGTGATTAACAGATGAGAGGTCTATTGAACACAGCATTTGTTACTGCAGCAAACAAGTTAGCCATTTCTGAATGTGCAGCACTGTCAGTTTTTACACCAAATTTAAAATGTTTTTGATTAAAGGACAGGGACAGTGCAGACTCACATGCATGTTCCACCACTGTGACAAATGCAGAAAGTCACAGAGCTATTTGGGCAATGTACTGCCTGCCTCAGCAAGATGGTAATAAATCTGATTTTAGATTAACTGGGTATCAATCAGTGTTATCACTTACAGGACAGACCTAGAACAACCCACTCTTAACAAGATTATACCATAAGAGAAAAAGTAATGAAAGGCAGTGAAGCATTCTAGTCTAATGCTTAGAGCAGAGAATTGGCAGTCAGTTCATTCCACTCCTAAGTCCCATTCCCAGTTCTGATGTCAGTTTGCAGAGTATCCTGAGGAAAGTCACTCTCTATGCCCTCTTTTCCCTGTCTGTTAATAGAGGATACCTCTTCACATGGGAGAGGAGAGGCTTAATTAACATTTAAAAGGTGCTTTAGGCTCCATGAGAGTAGTAGGCTGAAAAGGTAAGAACCATTTTTATTCCAAACAATTTAAAAAAAAAAATACACACACTCCACACAGTTACAGTTGCTATGTGACAACATTTAGAAGACCTAAGCAGCACTTAAGACGACATAAATCCTGCACTGTCCACATAAACGCAAATCTTCATCAAGTATAAAGAAATGCATATTTCAGCACAACCACCTTAACTCTGACTTGTAGACTGTTGTTGGGAGTCATTATGCACTACCAAAGGGATAAACAATTAAGTTTGAATGCGATGAAAAGGGGTAGCCAGGGGATTGCTTCAACGAAGGAGTAATAAAGTTAGATCAACAGGCCGGATCATTTTAGCAGTTGCATTTTCTAACCAACTGAAAGGTTATGAAGTCAGTATTGAGAACACTGGAGAGGAGATGCCTGCTGTAGTCAAGAGCATGGCAAGCGTTTATGCTGCATGGTTAGAAACAAACAAGTTAGATCTTAGAAGTGCTTTGGAAGCAATAGCAGGAAGATCTGAGCTACAGGGGGTGAAGGAGAACAGAAAGTTCACCAAATTATTTAATTAAAAAGGAGCACATGCACTGGCCAAACCTAAACAATGAATCCTTCAGAGCCCTGTCTTATTCGATGAGTACCTGACAAGATATGCACACTCACTATGCACTGTAGCTAAATTAATCCCAAATCCACATTCAGAAAAGTCCACCTTTGCTCTAAGCGTTGTAAAACTTGCAAGAGAGATCATAAATATATTAAGTGCTAGACCAAAGATTGGCTTTTTGATTCCAGACAACACTTAACTCAGTAGGTTCTGGGCCCTCCCAGAAAAGTCACTCTATGCTTTATGTACTCTCCTGGTACTTGGTATTGCATGTTCCTGAGGCAACACGTGGGGGAGAGGGGGACGCAGAGTCACATGCACGCCCCTGATTTCTGCCACGGATCACACCAGAATGTGGCCAGCAGTAGCTTTTTGGCACTGTGTGGGAGGGAAGGGAGCCACGGGGGGGGATGACCTGGCCCATGTCTTTGCAGAACTCATCTCTTCCCCCCTTTTTTCTGGGTCGCTAGCCCGCCAGACGCAGTGGGGCAAGAAAGGAGCCTGCCGGCCAGGCTGTTGGTGAGCTGAGCACTGCAACCAGGGGCTGGTTCTCCTCACAGTGCTGGGAGTGGGACACGCCCTGCTCGGGGGGCCAAAGGGGCAAAGCAGGGAGAGAACAGCAAGAGGGGGAGCACGTAAAGGGCCAATGGGTGGGCAGCAGAAGGGACAAGTAACCGGCCGCCACCTGGTGCCTGCCTGCACTCAGCAGCCACGGCAGTTCACAGCACATAGCCAGTGCCGGCTGGAAAGGGGATGGAGGGCAGGACCCTGCTAGCGAAGAGCCAGCACACAGCAGGATCAGCCAGCCTGCGCACTGCAGCTTTGCCCCACCACCAGCCTGGCACACCCACCCCATCGTTGGCACTGGACCCCCCCACTCACTGATCGCAAGGGGACGGCTGGCAAGCAGGTATCTGGCCAGCAGTAGGACCTGCCAGTACTGGTGGGAGGGAGAGACATAAAATATGGGACAATTTGCCCATTTTTAAGATAACATTGGGACACCTGGAGGAGGGCTTAAATATGGGACTGTCCCTTTAAAAACGGGACGTCTGGTGACCTTAAGTATACTGGTTCATACAATAGCTAGTTTCATGTACGCTGACACTTACTGTATCAATGATGATGCACTACTAAAGACTCTGGTGGTGTTGTTACTATAAAGTTAGGATATATACACAAATTTATCATTAGTCTTTAATACTGAGCTCCGCTAACTACATTATAGGGCGTTCATTTCCTGAGCTCTCTCTAAAAAATTGAATTTCATCTGTATATGCATGATAATATAAGTGTGATTTACATACCATTTGAACCTTAAGGATAACCTTCCCTTTTGTTTACAACAATATTGTTTTTTATATTCAACATTTTTTTCCTATTTGCCAACAGCAAAAATACACCTAAGTACCTTGGTTTGCAGCTGCAGTCACACCCCTAATGCTAGATGTCACTATTCTATAAAATCAAAACTAAAGAATTTACACTTATTTGTATCATAAATATACCAAACAGTCCTTTTTCCATGCATGGGATGAGAACACTTCATCCCCAACTTCAGATGCCCCAGGAACCTCTCAGACTCTCTCCACCGAGTTGCATCACTACCAACTCTAACACAGTCCTTTGCACCAATATTATATTATATACAATGCCTCTCTGCCTTTAGCCCTCTCCTCCAGGCCCTGGTTAGCCCCCTTCTCCCTTCCTGGGTCTCTTATACCCCTCAGCTGCTGGGCGAATTGGCTCATCAACTCTCCCAGCCTGATCAGCTAATTAGCTTGCATATCCTCAGCCTTCTCCAGGGGAGCTGATTGATCAGATAGCTGGCTCACCCACTAACTCTCAGCATCCTGTCACACTCTGACAAGTAAATTATACAGAATATATTTCTCACTCTTGAATAAGTAAATAAAATTTCATTTTGATAAGCAAGTAACTACAGCAAATTTCAATTTTTTCCCAAAATTTCCATGGAAAAAAAACATTTTTCCATGCCTTCAAATTTCCAGACATTTTACATCCTTAATTCAGATACTATGAGAGTGGGGATCACATAGGTTCGTAAGAGATAAACAAAGGTGAAGGTACATTTTGGTAACAAATGCAAAAGAAGTCATTTTACAAATACTGGAACCTCCATTTCCTTCTCAAAATTAGCTTGGACCAGTTCAAAGATTGATAATGATGAAAATTATTTTCTGTTGCCATCTTCTTCCCCTCCACCAGCTTCACTGACAGCAGTGTACCTAGTTTTAAAGTAATCAAAATTTTAACTGTGCAGTTGAAGATGGTCTCTGGTATGAATAGCAAAGATTACTGGTGATTCAAATTTTGCAGTGCAATAGGATTTCATTCAGCAGACAGAGGTGCACAGAGAAATACTATAGACACTTTGCATAAGATTAGACTCTTCTCTGATATTTTACATCTCTTACTAAAGAAGCACTCACACAGTTAAATCCTGTATTTCAAAAAAGTATTCTGGTTTTAAATAATCCTGAACCCCAACTAGGAGGTTTTTTTGGAATTACAAGGAGGACCACAATCAGCCTTCTAAAGTCAACGTCCACTTGAAGGATAACATGCACATTCCTCCAAAGCCAGGCCCCACGGCTGCCTCCACCACTGTGGAGTTAGATGAAGTTAGTAGATTTCCATTACAGGAAGACAGGTTTAAAGAGAAGGAAAGGGCCACAATATTTCAGACAGCTATTTCAAAGAGACTTTGATTTCTCCAGAAGACAGACCCACCAAGAAAGACATGTGCTTCTGAGCAACAGCTCTTTAAGAATTCTTAAAGGGAAGAGTTTGGGGTATTTTATGGGTTGGTTGGTTGGTTGGTTTGAAATACACAGCTTTCTCTGGAATACCTCCCTTCAAATTATCAGGTTGAGTCCCCTGCTCAGTATATTGTAAAATATTCCCATGGGGAAACCACTAATATTCCAACATGGATTTTTCTTTGGAGCTAAGGAAAGCCTTGGTTACCCCACAGTCACTCAGTAATTGCCCACCTTCCTGTCCTTCTCCCCTATGTCATTTTTCCGCTTCCATACAAGCAGTCAGCTCAAGCAGGGTTTACTGTATATTGCACACATAGGCTACTATCTCAAATGACTTGCACTCAATACCCTTTCAGTATCCTGCAGAGACATCGCTGAAAGACATGCTCTGAACTTTGCTGCTTCAGACTGCAATAGTCTGAACAGTTTCTTAATAGAAAATCTACTCTGCATCTATATTCAGCTCTACATTCACAATTTCTTCAAGCGATCAGAATGGCATGACTAACACCACTCTGGAATCAAGGTCTCATCTAGATGTGACCTTTGGGTTTTGAAAGGCTAAAGGAAGGTAAAAATGAATGAAGGAAAAGGAAGGGTCTGTAAGAAGCTGCATGGTGTAAATAGGTTGTGTTAGATCTTCACTGAGTTGTAGCGTTACAGGCTCAGCTAAGAAATTTAACAAAATGGACACAAAATATGCGTATGCATTAGGTGCTCTTAAGAAAAGTTGCAACTGAAATTTGCCTGCATTCTGTATATTCATATTTTTAACAAAAAAAAATCCAGACACCAAGAGCTAGCAAACTAAAGGAAATGATAATCAACCAAAACGTTCCAAGCCCTGGAGGCTAAATGGATGGAATTTCAATTATGCACACCCCTCGCTCCAAAAAGGAGACTTGATCATGCAATTCATCTTTTTCTTCAGTAAAAGTATTTCCCCTTCTGCACTCATCAGTAAGTTACGTTTTTGGCCATTTAGAAAGGTATTACAACCACCACTACATAACTTCACTTATGCACATCTAAGCCTTATACATTTCTAAGTCTTTTAAACAAGAAAATAGACAAAGATGAGACATCTACTTACAAATGACACTTTAAACATTGTTCACACTGAAGTGGCTCCCTCTTTCCAGCTGTAGATATCTAAATATAGTCAGCTGTTTTAGCAGGCTGATTGCAATGCAACTTACACAGCTGAGAAGGTTCATGAATGGCTAGAAACACATGAGGTACTACACAAGTCAACATGGAAGACATAGGAAATCTTTAAGTGACTCACTTTGATGGTTGCTGTTGGTAAGGACACAGGGTGACCAGTGTGGGTCTTGGGAGGGGGAGGGGGTTTAATGGTAATCAACAGTGCATTTTTACAAGATATTATGAAATTCCAATATTCCTCACACTCAAAACTGAAATATTAGGTCTTCAAAAAAATTATAGGGAAAAAATAAGCATGTTCCTATTGCAAGGTCCTCGGTCAGCAGCTCTCGTTTCCTCTTTCATTTTATCTTTTGCTACAGCCAATCACTGACAGCCTGACAGTGCTCTGTTAAGCAAGGTGTGAAGCAACTCTGCATTTTTTCCAGTATAAGAGCGTCACATCACCTTCTTAACCAAAACAGCCACTCCCCAGTTTACCTCAGAGGGAGTGGAGAACCTCATACAAAGTCTCCTCTGACCATACAAAAAAGTCCAGATGGACTGAGCAGTATTCTCTGAAAGCTTTTCTTATGATTATGACTGTAACAGTGTGAACAGGAGTCTCCTGAAGTCAGTTTGAGCACTACCATCAACTGCCTCCCGTGAGATGTACTAACACCACAATAAATCTGCCAAACTAGAAAAATATAGGCAAGTCCAGCTGCTGAACACATTGCAAGCAATTAGCATTCCTCTAACTCTTTACATCTACCATTGCTATTAACACTGAGCTTTGGTGCATGTAAACACACAACATAATATATAATGGAAAAGCCTCCTTGGAAAAATCCATTGAAGCCTCATATTTGCTGAAATAGCTACAACAGCTAAGAAACACGCTCACAAAACAACAATGAAGCTAACAGATGTTCTTAATGCAGACAATTTTGTGACTAAAGAATGTGTAAATATATTATTAAATAAGGGAAACATTTAGATTCTTTAACAAAGGTTAAGACACAAATCAGGTCAGTTCTGAATTAATTGTACATGCCTAACTACAGCATTACTAAGGCACAATATATTGAACTGAAGTATCTGATACATTTTTAACATGTCTTGTGACATCAAGTCAAGACATCTGATAAACTAAATGTCAATTGGGGGACTTATTTTCACTTCTATAGGGACATCCTCTAGAGGGCCTCAAAGTGCTTTACAAAAATTAGTTAATCTTCACTTGATAGGTGAGTCACAGGAAAGGTAAGATAGGACTTCTTGAGTTTTATTCCCAGCTCTGCCAAAGACTAAATGCACAGCTTCCTGCCTTCACATCAGTTAGATTTCCTCCTCTTTGCACCAAGAGCGGGAGGGCGGGGAGGGGAGGGGCGGGGGTGTTTAAGCCTGTCATTGGGTAGGCAGGACCCTAGCTACAGAGAAGTTTGCTTTGGGATGCTTCAGACAAACGTATCCAGACTGCCTTCATTAGAAAAGGGTTAATGGACTTGTGGTTGCTAGAAGTCAATGATAATGAGGAACCAAGATTTACTGAAGGTTAGTGTTTCAACACCTTGCACAGCTCCCATTACGAACAGGCTGCAAGATGGGAATTTAGCTCTCTGCCATAGACTCAGGCACCTTAGCACCACATCTACTCATGTTCAGCATTCACCCATATGAAAAAGCTGGAAACTAAGTGTAACCAAAATTGCGCGCCTCTGGTCCTGAGTTTTTGACTTGTCCTACAAAAAGTCAAAGGGTTCACCTTGTCCCAGGATCTGTTTCAAATACTCTTAATGCCCAGCTAAAGAGGTTGATTAGTTTTCTCCATAATGCATGGTTATTCTTTGAGATACCATACATCCCAGATATCTTCTGAAAGGACACACTCAAGGAAAACTGAAGTGATAGCATTTAACATTACTGACAAGGCAGAAGATGAGACACTAGAAATTGAAAATATGGTAGCAATTAAGAAGCTCTTGCTATTGGAAAGTTAAGTAATATGAAGGATAGACATAATAAAAAATTATGAACATACCCACACTGATTAACCATAACTCAATCTCCATCTCAGAGATTGGCATTATTAACTGCCTATATAGTGGCTTTTATCTTCAAAGTGCTTTACAGACTGAAGGGTATGCTTGTGTTCATTTTAAATAAAATGTGATTTACAAGGTCCTTATGCAGAAAGCAGCATGCTGTGGCTCACCATAGGAACATTCTAGAAAAGGACAAGGGGAGGAGGGCGAGTTCTACATGTGGAGTGGAGAAGTATACGCATGTGATGAACAAATCCTTATATGAAAAGGTTAAACATGATTGGTTAGAGGTTTGTGTTATGTAAGTGCCCATGTGCTATAAAATAACAATGGGAGGGGCTCTTTGCTGGAGGGACTCTGCCTGATTTTTGTACCAGGGACTCTCCCTTTGTGCACATTGAATAAAGCCTTGTTGAATTGAATTGAATCGAAGACCCCTTGATTCTGCTCAGCATCTGACTCATTTGCGAACCACAAAATCCCAACCAAACATTAATTAATGCAAGGTCAAGTCTGAGAGAGAGAGAGAACACACGTATCCCACTTTGTTTGTTAGATCAGTGGCTCTCAACCTTTCCAAAATACTGTACCCCTTTCAGAAGTCTGATTTGTCTTGCGTACCCCAAGTTTCAACTCGCTTAAAATCTACTTGCTTACAAAATCAGACATGAAAATAGAAGAGTGTCACAGCATACTGTTACCGAAAAATGTGCTGACTTTCTCATTTTTACCATATAATTATAAAATAAATCCATTGGAATATAAATATTGTACTTACATTTCAGGGTATAGTATATAGAGCAGTGTAAACAAAACACTGCATGAAATTTTACTTTGTAAAAACTAGGCAAAGTCAGTACAACAGTCTACATAAAAAGCACTCGCAAATATCTCAATGACGAAGTGCCCCCTGGAAGACCTCTGAGTACCCCAAGGGGTACGCATACCCGTGGTTGAGAACCATGATGTTAGATTAACTTTCAAAAAGACTCCTCAATCCCATTTCCTCTAAAATATTTCAATAAAGGTTTTCCCAATTCCTGTCTGGCTACCTCTATTGCCTAGTTTCAAGTTAACTCATGATCATATATTCAAGACAAAGGGAAGCAACCCACATTAGAAATTGGACCATAGACAGAACTATTCCCTGAAGTCAAGGAATCTAAACATCAATGCTGAGACCTTGATTTCAAGATCTTACATGTGTCCACTTCTAAAAAGGAGCCCTCACCCGTCTCTTCTCCCCTCTCCCCCTGTAAATTATAAATTTAACCCCTCCCTTACTCACAGGATGACCCTGAGAGACACTTGTCTTCTGTCTACCTTGTGAAATTCTTCACTTGGAGCACTGAATTAAAAATCCACCATCATCTCTTTTCCCAGACTATAAGACTGTCCATACGAAAATATATAATTAGACAAAAACCTATCACAGGGAAAAGTCATGCCAAATCATATGCTTCTATTTATTAAAAAATTCACCCGAATGTGTTTCTCCAAGAGAAAGAGACCATACAGCAGCTAGCAGAACATGATTGACCAGGGCACAAGAGATATGTAACTGCAACTCTTTCTACAATTTTTTTTAGAATTTTATAAATCAGGTATCATGTAAAAACCAAGAATCTGAACTTCAAAATATCAAACCTTTAGCTATAATTCCACATTGTTGACACACATACTGGTGTTTATAGGACATTGGGATTAAAAAATAAAATAAAAGTGGAACAGGGGCTTGGAAAAGACTGCATTTGAACATGAGGAGGGCTGAAAGGAACTTGTTTCAGTGAAAACAGTGAACATTATTATAAGAAACACATGCTTGAAATGAGTGTAAATGGAAGCTGGTTTTCATTTCATTTTTCCCCTTGACAAAACACCCACAGGATCACTTCATCCACCACTGAAATGCAAACATGGGTTGAAACATTATTTTTCAATTAGCAGCACAACACCTTAGGATAGGACAAAGAATGCTCTTTCCAAATGACTCTCCAGAAGCAAGCAGAACATAGTTACCCACACTGAAATCTGGCAATCCACCTATACTTTCTCAGAGTCCCATGGAATCTTTAATGGGCACCATGGTTCATGATGTTGGTTTTGCATCTGAAAGGCAAACACTTCTGCCTCAAAACTGTGTTAGAGAACCTGTCCTGTACCAGCTCACAGGGTACCAATGGCTAACTCAGCAACAGCTCTTCCTGCAGCACCTAAGGCTACATATTCAGGAAACCTCCCACCATTGAGCTTTTGTGGTGGTGCAATCACTGTTACTGAAGTCCAGCCACCAGCATATGTACCGTCACATCATCTAGCCTTGCTAGATTTAAGATATTACCAATAATCAGTCTACACCAGAACTCCCAGTGCTGCTGCACACAAGAGAAATTTCACAGAAACAGACAAGACCAATATGTTCCTTGTCTACATTGGCAATTTAACAGCACTGCAACTTTCTCGCTCAGGGGTGTGAAAAAACACCCCTCTGAGTGCAGCAAGTTGCAGCGCTGTAAAGCACCAGTGTAAACAGTGCCCCAGCACTGGGAGCTATGCCCCTCATTGAGGTGGTTTTTTTAAGAGTGCTGGGAGAGCTCTCTCTCTCCCAGCGCTGCGCCACCACCACACAAGGCACGTTAAAGCACTGCCGCGTTGCCAGTGTAGACTAGTCCTTAAAAGTGTCCTAAGAATGTACTAACCCAGCCCAGCTTGTGAAATCTGTCAGGATCAGAGATGAGGTGGTTTGAAGGAAAGCAAATTTAAATTTGAGAATACAGAAATGTCTGCAGGAAGCCCTTATCTGTACAAATATACATTTGCTGTTAAATCTCTCATTGCCCTAAATTACAATCGAGAATGCAATATATTAGATTTTTAAATTCATTAGGCGGTTGGCTGTTTTTCAAAGAGGGAAGCTGCAAAAATTAATTTCTTAATAAAGAAGGCAGCTGCAGATCCAGCCCTCATGTACTAGACAATTAACTTCTCTGTTAGAACCAGAAACTCTACTACACTAATTATTCCACTGCAGTAAGAACTCCACCTCCTAAACAGCTTCCCCTTCAATTAATTATTAAGCATAACAGTACCTAGAGCAATCTACTCTTTTTAGCAGTTCCAACAATTACTCCCTGGATGGCTACAACTACAGTCCTTAAGTTAGTGAAACATGTTTGTTCTGCAGCAGATAGGGAAGCCTTATAAACTGAAAGAAAATGTGGTACTTATGCAAGATGTGTCCCATTCACCTTGAGCTAATTCATGGGTTGGAGTAGGAGGGAAATCACCACAGAAATAAAGTGACAGATTTGCCAGCACTCTGCTGTTCCATCTCTAGAAATAATCAGGCATGGAAACAACACAGCCCAACATTACAGGAAAGTTAGCACAGCATGACACATCTTATACATAAAGTAGAGAGATGAAAGGCATCAGGTGAACCACATGCTTTGCAATTTATCAACTTATGTCATACTGAAGGAAAACCTGATGGTGTGGGAGGATTAGTCATGTTTTCTAAAAGAGAATAACCCACCACACATTTGTATCATTTCATGGTGCCTTTGGAGATCATAGCTTCAAAGATATGATATGTTTATCTCTGCAAGCTGCTTGTACTTCATTACAGGTATCTCAGATGAGCTCTTTTATGGAAACAATCCTTAAACTTCATGGAAATAAAGAAGTTAGGAGGGGGCAGGGAAATGGACTATAGGTGCACAGTTATAACACATTAAAGGTTTCCAGCTTAATTTTTCCCACTAGAAAAATTGTAACAAAATATATCACACACCTAATGAATGACTGTACATCAAGTATGTATTGTGTGTGTTGTATAAAAGGAAAGAAAAAAATCCCAACACATGGGAAATATATTTTCTCAAAAAAAAAATTAACACGTTTAACTGAACAAATTGACAGGTTAGATTTTGCTAATTTAAAATAAAATCAACTTCACTAGCAATACAGACATTCCCACCCCACATCAAGCTATGAGAGTATAATTTCTGGTATTTCTAGGGTGTCTCACATCAAGATATGATAGTCTACCTTTGTACATTGAGAGGTGGACATATTGATGTGGATTTCATTAAAAGAGCAACGTGCCATGCAGCATCAGAGAGAACTACCAAATCATGGAAATGACTTTCAAGAACCAGTGAGGATTTTTATGCCACATTGTCACTGCTCTACCATCCATTTGTTTTAGGACTTTTTTCTAAATAAGCTAATTAGGCATGAATGATCCAGATAAATAGTCTGTTAAGATCTTTAAACAGAAAGAATTTATGGACCTAATTCTCTTCTTACTAGTGCAACTTTCATTAACTTCACTATCATTCCTGCATAAGAGAAAGAGAATAGTCTGACCTGATACTTTAAGGAGAAAATATATTGTCAGTAGTACACAGTCATAATTCTCAGTAGTAAACACATTAGAAAACTAGGTAAAAATAGACATTGTTTCCCTAGAGGAATGGGCTATCATTATTTGCATCTGACAAGTACTGTATGTGTTATGCTGTGAAACACCATTTGACCTTTTGCTCCCTATATTCCTACATGTTCTGTAATGTCTGATTAACAAAAGAAAAAATTATTCAATGTCTCTTCACAAAAATGTAGTCACTAAACACAATAAGGAATCTTTAGAGCAGTTCAAGGCTGAAACAATAGATAGTAGGACTTCCCTCTGGGGGAACACACTATGCTAGTACAAGGACCCTTAGGCTTGTTCCATTTTTCCTTACTGGTTTTTCTCTCTCACACTCACACACACTTTGAGGTCCCATATCATAGCCATCATCCTTCTAGTCAAGCACAACTGGCAAGGACTTGCTTCAAAGCCCACCAGTGCCACACTGGAATGAATCCTGTTGAGCAACAACTAAAAACAAATATTCCTCTCCCTCCCTAACCCTACGTTGCCTGCACAATAACAGATGTGCAAAACTCAGCAGATTCAATATGCAGAGGTACATGCCAATATTTTGCACTAGTTCAGACTTAAGTTTCATCTCAAAAAAGGAATGTGAAACCAGAATCAAAGTTAATTTCTGTCTCCTTCCTGGAAATAGAAAGCACTGACATTACGACAGCGAGAAATTAGTTCAGGAAATCCAGATTGCTAAATATCACAACTAAGTCTAAATACATCAGTTTCTGCCTTTCACTAACAGCAAGCTTCAAAATGAGTGGGCACTACAGATCCATCTGAAGAACAAAGAAAGAACTTGTTCCTGCATTTCCTCAGTTCAGTTCAATTCCTTACTCTTTTTTTTTTTTTTAATTTTTCGGGGGAAAATATATTGTGGGCCCAAAAACTTAGCTGGGAAAAAAGTCTTTTTACATCACAGGCAGCTTATTTCCTCGCAGAGCCTCCCTGTGTATCCCTCCCAGTCCCCGATCCTGCGAACACTTAGGGCTTGGCTACACTTGCAGATGTGCAGCGCTGGGAGTTACAGCTGTGTTCGTACAGCTGTGTAGGGACAGCGCTGGTGCGTGGCCACACTGACAGCTAACAGCGCTGCAGTGTGGCCACATTTGCAGCGCTGTATTGAGAGGTGCATTATGGGCAGCTATCCCACAGAGCACCTCGTCCCATTTTGGCGCTGTGGGTTGTGGGAAGGGGACGGAAGGGTGCGGGTCATTCCGCTTCCTGTCCCAACGCCCCGTGGTGCATCACTTCACATCCCAGCAGTCACAGTTTTTCCGGCCACATTTGGCGCCATTGTGAGTCTCTTGCTGTGTTTTACTCTCTCTGTGAAGCGCGATTTCTGCGGGAAATGGAGCCCGAGCTGCTGAGGACTGTGCTGATGAGTGTCGCCAGCACATCATGTTTGGCAGTTGAGCTATTCCTTCAGCTCCAAAGTGACAGTGAGGAGTCCGACGATGATATCGAGTCGCCTGACGCGTGTGACACTAAATTGCTTGTGGCATTCATGGATATGCTCAGCACCGTGGAACGCCACTTTTGGGCTCAGGAAACAAGCACTGAGTGGTGGAATCACATCGTCATGGAAGTCTGGGATGAGGAGCAGTGGCTGCAGAACTTTCGGATGAGAAAAGCCACTTTCATGGGACTGTGTGCTGAGCTCACCCCCACCCTGCGGCGCAAGGACACAAGATTGAGAGCTGCCCTGACGGTGGAAAAGAGGGTGGCTATTGCAATCTGGAAGCTGGCAACTCCAGACAGCTACCGGTCGGTCGGGAACCAGTTTGGAGTGGGAAAGTCGACCGTTGGAATCGTGTTGATGCAAGTTTGCAGGGCCATTAATCGCATCCTGCTAAGAAGAACCATGACTCTGGGGTACGTGCAGGACATTGTGGATGGCTTTGCACAAATAGGTTTCCCTAACTGTGGAGGGGCGATAGATGGGACGCATATTCCTATTCTGGCACCCCCCCCCCCACCTAGCATCCGAGTACGTTAATCGGAAGAGGTATTTCTCTATGGTTCTCCAGGCGCTTGTGGATCACCGTGGGCATTTCATTGACATTAACACATGCTGCCCTGGAAAGGTGCATGATGCACGCATCTTTCAGAACAGTGGCCTGTTCAGGAAGATGCAGGCAGGGACTTTTTTCCCAGACAGGAAGATCACAGTAGGGGACATCGAAATGCCCATTGTGATCCTTGGAGACCACGCTTACCTGTTACTGCCTTGGCTCATGAAACCCTATACAGGGAAGCTTGACAGGAGCAAGGACCGGTTCAACTACAGGCTGAGCCGGTGCCGAATGACTGTGGAGTGTGCTTTTGGCCATTTAAAAGGTCGCTGGAGATCTCTGTATGGGAAGCTAGACTTGGGGGAAAGCAGCATCCCCGCGGTTATATCCGCATGCTGCACCCTCCATAATATTTGTGAAGGGAAGGGTGAAACATTCAGTCAGGCATGGACCACCGAGGTTCAAGTCCTGGAGGCTGAATTTGCACAGCCAGAGAGCAGGGCTACTAGAGAGGCCCAGCACAGGGCTACAAGGATTAGGGATGCCTTGAGGGAGGAATTTGAGGCTGAAAGCCAACAGTAATGTTTGCTTCCTTGCACGGGAGTGAAGTGCAGTGGTTACACTGTTAGTAGGATTCTGTTTTCCCTAAAATGATTTGCAGTGCCTGTTTCTTTACTGGGCTACGGTATCTTTCACTTTCTGCAATAATAAAGACTGTTTTCAAAGCCAAGAATTCTTTTATTGAAAAGAAAATAACTTTCTTGACAGACACATAACATTTTGGGAACCTAAAAGGGCAGCGTGGTGGGTTGGTGAACTGTACAGTCACAGGTTTGAATATGTCCTGTCTGGAGTGCTGTGCAATGACTGCTGCACTTCAGGGTGCATATACTGCATGGTGATGGGGGTTGAGTGCAGAGGGTAAGGGTCGTAGTTCTCAGGGCTGGTTGGTGAACGTACAGGTGTTGGAGGCAGCTGGTGGAGGTAAGAACCTGGATGCTGGGGAAGGGGGTTTGGAGCTGACCTTGGGGCACAAGGGAAAAAGCTTTGGGCTGGGGGGGGGGGGGCGGCACGGTTTTGCTCTGCCTGCATGGCTACCAGTGACTGGATAGAGTCCGCTTGGCGCGCCAGGATGCTTAGCAGCTGCTTTGTGCTTCTCCTCCTGGCCACTGCGTTTCTCTGGCGGATCCTGCTTTCCCTTTCTCTCCAGTCCTGCAGGTTTTTACTCTCTCTGGCAGAGTGATCCATAACTGCTTTCAGCATGTCTTCCTTGGTTTTTCGCAGCTTCTTCCTGAGGTTTTGTAGTCTCTGTGCAGTCAAGGAGACGGGCAGTCCAGCAGTCAAGGTTGCTTTTGGAAAGGCAAAAATGGCAACAGTTAACAGGGGTAGCATTGTTCATAATCTCATCCAGACAGTAATTCCCACACACTGAGGAGTTTACAGTCTTCACTTTAGCATACTTTTCCCATACCAAACAGAGCGCACATAACCCAACAGGAGCCACGAAATGGTGAGTAAGGGAGACTGATTGCTTCAGGGCTGTGCAGGGGTTTCTGTGCGTTGGGGACAGCAAACAGCTACAGGGGCCATCTGCACTGAACAGTCTCCCAACATTTTCCACAGGAGTTAATCCTGGAAGATATCTCGCTGCTGTGGGTCACCAGGGAAGAGCGGGAAGGTCTTCTACAGCAATGCGGATTCCGCCCTGGCCCCTATGCAGCTTGCCTGTGTGCAGCAATGGTCCCCCCACCCCTCGCGGCACAGTGGCGCGGACGTGTTAGCCTGACTGGGACAAGGACCACAATGGCTCTCCCTATAAACTTGCGCAGGCGCATTGCCCACGCTCTGGCTGAAACTTTTGAGGAGATTACCGAGGGTGATTACCACGACGTGATATACCACATCAATGGGCTATTCCACATCTAGGCATGCATGCATGCAGCCTTAACCCCCACTCCTCTCCCGAAACATTTCCATCCTGAAAATAAAAGCTGCTTACCGGTAACCCGCTCCTCTGCTTGCCCTTCACCAAGTACTGGCTGCTGTGATTGGCTACCTTCCTCCTCGCTTGAGAAGAGCTCCTGGCTGCATGCCTCCTGGGACTCCGGGGTGTCTCCCCCCACCCCAGTACCCTCACTCTTGGTTTCCTCCCCCACCCTCCTCCTTTTCCTCCTGTCCCCCACCCCGCTCAGAAGTGTCCATCGTGGTCATCGGATTGGCAGTGGAGTCAGCCCCAAGTATCGCATCCAGCTCCCTGTAAAAACAGCAGGTCGTGGGGGCAGCGCCAGAGCGGCGGTTTCCCTCGCGGGCTTTGTAAAAGGCACTCCGCAGCTTCTTTACTTTAACCCTGCACTGCAGCGCGTCCCGGTCATGGCCCCTTTCCAGCATGGCCTTTGATACCTGTCCAAAGGTATCATAATTCCTACGGCTGGAGCGCAGCTGGGACTGCACAGCTTCCTCCCCCCAAACACTGATGAGGTCCAACAACTCGCCATTGCTCCATGCTGGGGCTCGTTTGGCGCGTGGAGGCATGGTCACCTGGAAAGATTCACTGATTGCTCAGCCAGGTGTGGATTGCAAACAGGAAGGGGATTTTTAAAATTCCCGGGGCATTTAAAGGGCGGGTGCAAACTGATGAGCAGAGTGGCTGAACAGGAATTCTGGGATATCTCCTAATACCCTGGAGGCCAATAACAGCGCTGGTGTGTGGCCACACCTGTCGAGCAGCGCTGCATCACCAGCGCTGCACTCGTTAAACCCAAGCAGACTAGGTGTACAGCCAGCGCTGCAGCCAGGGAGTTGCAGTGCTGGATGTGCCTTGCAGGTGTGGACAGTTACTAAGTTGCAGCGCTGGAAAGCCTCCACCAGCGCTGCAACTCTCAAGTGTAGCCAAGCCCTTAGGCATGTGAGTACAGTAGTTGCAGCTGTTAAGTGTTTTCAGGTCCCCAAGCCAGCAAGATACTTCACTGGCTGAGCTCAGCACACCATTTAACATTCACAGAATGCAAGAAAAAAAAATGCCAAGGAAAATACATTTGCAGATACATCAGGCAAAACCAAATAGCTAACTTGAGGATACAGAGGAACAAAGACAACAAACTACGCAGCAGTCTACTGAAAAATCTGTTGTGAAGCTCGATAAGGAATCCAGTAGCTTAGTTAAAAGTGAACTGCAAAAGAAAGCAATTTATTTATTGCTTTTGCCTCTTAGTGCCCTACTATGATCAAGGTCAGTTGGCCATCATGGCAAAAAAAAGGGTTAAGTCACAGTAAAAACGCAGGAGTCATAATCTGAATTTAAAAATAAGTCATGGCACACCAAAATTTTCATTATATTATTGGCCATGGAAAATTGAGAAAAGTTAATTAGTCTCCAATTTGCAAAGCCATTTAGTTATATTAGTTTATCCATACTAAATGGCACACTTGTACAGCCAAATCTGAGAAGATTCATGGAGGAGGCTGGTTCAGGTGACAAAGACCATGGATATAATCCCACTCCTATTAAAGTCAAGGGGAATTTTGCCATTTACTTCAATGGGGCCAGGATTTGATTGTTTTAGATAAGCAAATCCTGAAAGTCAGAGAGTCATGGGTATGATAAATGTACAGCTTTATTCATGATATATAGAAATAGACTCAAAGATGTCCCAAAAGAAATTGGGGAGGAGGAGTCATTTGCCTTTAAAAAAGAAACAGCAGTAATTACAAGTCTTCCCTTCCTGTAGGTGCTGGAGAACCTTCTGAAGCCCATAAAACTATAACAGGAAAGAACAACAGGAGGTGCATGATGTTGACTATTTCACAAAGAAAGTATTTTCCCCCAGCTGTTTGTCAGGAGCTTGAGTTAAGAAAAAGAAAATCTCTCTTTAAGGGTTCAGAAGAGTTGGATTAGACATCTTCTCTCCTTTCAGTTATTCAAGTTTCAGTCTTGTCTTTTGTGATGACTGAAAATAGTGGAATTTTGTCTTCTCATAGAAAAATCAGTCGTGATATTGCTGAAGAAAAAGATGCTGGAGTAACAAAAAACCCACTTTATGGCCTTTATTCAGAAGCAACAAAGGACCATTTGAAATTGTGGTTGATTTGTTTAATTTAGCTTTGCAGTTCCATCTTAATAACTTCATGAATGTTAAAGAAAAAGAGTGCTCTTCTAAAATGAAGACCATGCTGGGAATATTTTCTAGCAGAAACGTGATTTTTCTGTGGGTAAGTATTACTAGTTATTGGACCTGAGCATAATGAATGAAGCACTAAATAATGAAGATCAATAATGCATTCTATTATTAATAGTATATTGCAGTAGTACCCATAGGTTCCAGTTAAGGTCAAGGCCTCAAGTGTGAAAATATTCGTATGTATGTTTATAATTCAAAAACTGTAAAGAGATACAGAAAACATCAGCCCCCTTAAGCCAGTATAAACTAGCTGATTTCTCACAGGTATCATGGCAGCGAACCCAACTCAGGAGATACAGTTTTTTCTCTGTTTTTTCTCTCTTTAATGTGACAGACTTACAAGCAAGGGCTGGTCTACACTACGGGGGGGCGGGGGGGGGGAAATCGATCTAAATTACGCAACTTCAGCTATGAATAACTTACATACTTAGGTCACTGTGTTGTGTCGACAGGAGATGAGCTTCTCGTTGAGGCGGAGTACTGGATTCGATGCTAGAGCAATCTCTGGTTGATTTATCGCGTCTATACTAGACACTATAAATCGACTCCTGCTGGATCGATAGCTGCCTGTCGATCCGGTCTGTGGTGTAGACAAGCCCTAAATCTCATTGGATGTCACTAGGTCTTCTTCCCAGACCCTGCCTATATCATGAGAAAGAGAAACGAAGAAGCTCTTCTGGTTGAGACAAGCTTTCCAGGATGATAACTAAAGGTGTGAAGATTTATCCTGCCAAACCACAAAAGTTATACACAAGGGTCAAAATACACTTTTACATGTCATAAATTAGAGACTATGACCTCCAATGCATAAAAACTAGAAAATATCTGTTTTTCCTTTTTGTCTTTGGAGAGAGCAGCTAATGCTTTATAGTGATGTTTGAGCACTTTCTTCAGCGGAATCATTTTAAACTGAACTCAATGTTTTCCAAAGAACTACATTAAAAGCAGAGACATGCTATAACCAGAATTACAATTTGCACATGGTTTCACTTAATTAATATACTTTGTGTGGTTTTTAAGCTCACTAACATTTGCATGGAAAAGATCTCTCTTTCATACGGTTTCATCTCTTCCTGCTAGTTATTTCTCCTTCATTCTAAACATTCATGGCCTGAAGTCACAATCCTCTGTTTCTGACATCAGATTAATTGCTGTGGAGATTATTATGATTACAACTCAAGGTGAGGAATGAGAGTTTATCTGCTCAGAAAGCAAATATCCTGTTTTGATGCAATGCCCTGAGTAATTAAAAAGAGAAGAGAAATAGACTTTTCTATAACATTTATCTCAAAACATTTCAGTCTTTCATGAGTCATTTAGCAGCTCTCTAATGAAAAAGTGCTCGTCCTTCCAATAAATTCTGACAATAGCTGTAAGCAATTGAAATAAGAACCTTGTTGTTAACCAACTAGCCATTTATGTGGTTTATTATTTATTTATTGATCTCAAGCACTTATTTAAGTATTTGGTTATAAAAACAAATCTTATAACGAGTAACATAAATATGGCTGTGATCACTGCAGGTCAAAATACAAAACAAAGCATCAAGGGAAAACATAATCCAGCAAGTCAGACAATTAACCACATACTAGCTCAAGCAGAAATGACCTATATCATGCACTGAAGATCACCAAAGCCTCATGTTGGCAGATCGCCAAAGGGAGCCCATCCCAAAGATAAGGGCCCTCAATTGGAAAACTTCAGCTCCAAGAACTCCCAGCAAGCACACCCCAGACTATCTTAACTGCAATGATAAGCAGTCTATAGGAGAGTTGAGTCCCAGATAGGGTGACCAGATGTCTTGTTTTTAAAGGGACAGTCCCATATTTAAGCCCTCCTGCAGGTGTCCTGACTTTCTTAAAAACGGGCAAATTGTCCTGTATTTTCTGTCTCCTCCCCAAATCTGTACTGATGGTTCCTGCTGCTGACCAGATCCCTGCTTGCCAACCACCCACCCACCAGCAGTGAGGGGGCGAGGGGGCAATGACCAACAGTGGGAGTGGGTGTGCAAGGTTGGTGGGAGGACAAAGCTGCAGCATGCAGGACTAGCCACTCCTCCTGCAGGTCCATCAGCACAGCCCCCTGCCCTCCCACGCAGTGCTGAAAGGCTGCTGCTGGCCACTTTCTGGTGTGAACCCAGGCAGAAATCGGGGTGGGGGGGCATGTGATCCTGCATGCCACCCCCATGTGCTGCCTCAGGAAGATGCATCACCAGGTACCAGGAGAGGCAGGTTCATCCTGGGGGCCCAGCCAAGCACAGAGGGCAGAGAGCACTAGGAAAGGAGAGTCAGGTTGGTGGGTCACTGCCTCTGTGTGAGAGAGGTATATGGGAGTGTGTGTGTCACCTCTCCCCCTGTGAACCCTAAAGCCTTAAGTAAATAAAAAAAATCCAACTGTGCAGTATTTCTTTTTAACAGGAGTTCAGTCAACTTGATGTTAATTTGAACATTTGTACTGCATAGTTCGGATTGATTTTCGTTGAACTTGCTTGAATACGAGTAATTTTACTAGGCATCCCGTATTCAGCATACAAAAATATGGTCACCCTAGTCCCAGACCATACAGGGACCCAAATAACCACATAGACTGCTTTTTTAGTGATCATGTTAAATATGATCCAGTCAATGATTCCAGAGCCCTTTGCTGTTATGAAGGTTACTTCCCGGAGTGATATGCTGGTGGAACAAGAATATTGGCCTGTCCAGAAATCTGATGTCACTAGGACCTGGAGTAGTGAACTGATGCTTAAATACATATTTTAGACTTTGTGGTAGAAAGAAACACCATGTGCAGCTCTACTTATATAAGGATGAACATTTCAACCATATCACTAACTTGCCCAGGGAATGAGATTTTATTACACTGTGCTCCCAGACAATTAGAATCAACTATTTGTTCTACTGGAATCTGTAACCATTTATCAAGGTGCCTCTATAAAGAATGCATAATAAAATGTAATGATTGATTTACATACAAACTACACTCAGCAACTACACACTGCAAAACTATACTTATATTCCTGCTTCGAACAAACAGATTAGGATTTAATCTCTGCCTTCTGCTTCTCTCTTTGACCTCACATGGCTCTAATGCAAACACAACGCAAAACAGGTGGGAGAGAGCTACCATTGAAGCTAGCACATTCAGGGAGCACCGATCTTGTGTTCCACAAAACAGGGCGCGCACGAAGTAACCACGGGCCGGGTGCCCGGGGGGCTCAGAAACCCGTAAGAACTCCAAGCCCTGCGCCTCGTGTAAAGCAAGAGAGGCGGAAAGGCTCCTCGATCCATTCAAGCGAAGAAACTTTCCCGGGAAAGAAGGCGGCCTCCAGCGGCTGCCGCAACGAGCTCTCTCTAGCTGTGTGCCAGCAAAGGGGCTGAAGGGAACCCAGCAATGAGCAGCGCGCACGCAGCCCGTACACCTCTCTCCTTCCACCTGCACCGACCGCAGCCTGGCAGGTTTCTACACAGCGCCGCTGGTGAGAGGCAGAGAGCAGAGCAAGCCAAGCCGGGGGGGAGAAAGGACTCACACTGAGCTCTGCAATTCTCCCCTGAAATTGTTGTCACCTGCCAATCATTTGAGGTACCCCAGGAGCGAGGGAGCGCGCGAGCATGCCCAGTGCGCAGAATGACATCAGGGCTGGGGGCTGCAGCCCAGGTGGGAATGGAGGCCGGCTCCCTTCAGTCCCGTCCCACCCCCCCACCCCCCGCAGGTACAAACGGGGGGGGGCGCGGCGCAGGGGCTGCCCTCTGCCGCCCGGCCTGGAGCCGCGGAGGCGGTAACTGGTCCCCGGGGGAAAAGCCGCGGGGTGCAGAGCGGGCTAGTGCCCCCAGACCCGTCTCATCCCAACAGGGGCCGCGTGCCCGCGGGGGGGGAGGGGGCAATAAACCCCGAGGCAAAGGGGTCTGGGGAACTGAGACCCCCCCCGGGGGCGTCCCCAGCCCTGCCCCCGGCTGGAGGAAGCGGGGTCCCCTGCAATTCTGCGGCAGGAGCCTGCACAGACCCCCGCCCGCTACCCCAGCGCCTGGCTGGGATCACCCCCGCCCGCCCCGGAGCAGGAACAATGGGCCGCGGCAGGGAGGGAGCCGGGGGCCAGGCCAGGGCGCGGGTGCGGCGCGTGGGGGGATGGTGCTTTTTGCCAGGGCTGCAGAACCGCGGCCCCGGGATGCTCAGCCCCACGGAGGCTGGGAGCGGGACAGCGGGAACCTCCCGACGGGACTTACCCCGATCACCACCGTCTCCTCGCCTTTGAACTTGGGGATGAATTTGTCCCCGCGCAGGATCTCCGCCTCGTTGAGGGGCCGGAACCGGCACATCACTTTGATGCTGCATTCGGCGGGGTCCGCCATCTCGGAGCGGTGGGAGGGACGCTGCAGGGCGAGCTGCAACCCGCGTGCCTAATGCATCCAGCCTCCAGCGCGGCAGGGACCGCGACCGCCCGGCCCCCCTTCAGCAGGTGGTCACGGGGCGGGGGCTGCGAGAAACGGCGACCCTGCGTCGTCCCGCTTCTCCTGCAAAAACCAACCGGCCCCGGCCGCGGCAGAGCCGCTGGTGCAGAGCGCCGGGGTGGGGCTCGCACCCCGCGCCGGGACTGCGGGGCTCCCTGCGGGCAGCAACCAGACAAAGCGGCCGCTCCGCTGCCCCTGCCGCTCCGGCAGCCTCTTGCGAGCCCCGCCACCCTTCGCCGCCCCCAGAGGCTTTGTGACTTCACCGCATTACATCAACCCCTCGCACAGCTCGGGCTCCAGGGGAGAGGAGCCAGCAACGCACGCTGGGAGCTGTAGTCCTCCGAGCGGCACGCAGGTGGGGGGCTGGACGGTAAAGGGGGGAGGAAAGGGCCGCGTACCCCACTTTCTTTGGGTGTCTGACTACTGAGGGGTGAGGATTGACGGGTGATGGGCGCTATTTTGAAAGCCGCTGACAGCTCCCCAGCTGAGAGGAAATCTGTTCCTCCTTAGAGCAGGGTGAAGTGTTGCAAAGTTTCACAAATCACACACAACTCAAAAGTGTTTAACAATGACAAACATATTTTTCCCGGTTTTGGGCAGCTCTGTTTCCAATCAGGGGCTTGAATTTCCAATCTTGGTCGTTTTAGTTAATTACATTAACATTACACCGGCTCAGCAGGGAATGAGCTCTCAGACTGTTATTTTTCATAACTCCTCCTCCCTTCCCACCCCCTGAATATTTTCAACGCTCCAAAACATGTCAGTTTGGGTGTTTGTTTAGATTTTTTATTATTATTTTTCTTACTTTTGTTTCCAATATGGGGTTTTATCAGTTTAACCCCAAATCCAGAAACCCCAGTTGTACTTAATTAAAAATGAGAGCTAGAGAGAAAAGGGGAATAGACCCTATAGTATATGTGGCTTGTTAATGTCCTGACATGTTCTGTGAAGTGCACTTTTAAATGCAGATGATTACTTTCCTGCTGCACATGAGCCATACACACACTCTGTGCTTTCTTTCGCAGACTTTACCTTTGTTCCTTCTTGCTTTATTGGACTCAATATGAAATAAAGGTCATTCTGACTGGAAGTATGTGTTTTCTTTTTGCATATGGAAAATATAATAGAATCAGTATCCCATAGTATTCAACCATGCTGAAGAGCTTCTGTACACCTGATTGGGAGCTATGTCACAGGATTTTTTACTTTATAGTCCGTATCCCATGCTTTTCTGAAAACGTGAAATGAAGCAAACATGTTCTGTAGTAGTCTCTGGTTGAAATTCTGCCCTGTTGAAGTCAATGGGAGATTTGTCATTGATTTCAAGGGGATCAGGACTTCATCCCTGTGTTTGTCCATGTGACAATAGATTGGATTATTGTCACATTATTGGTGGGTTGGCTCTTTTAGCACCTAATGAATGGGTGTAAGTAGAGCACTGGTTCTCAACCATTTCCATACCATTTGTGACAGATATGACAATATCCTGCAATACTGTGTGCAAACCTTATGGAATGAAGTAAAGCCGTATTGAATTACACTTAGTAACTTCAGGGTCCATTGTATTGAAAATTGAAATGTTTGTGTACTACTGTTAGGGTGACTTAACAGCAAATGTGAAAAATTGGGACGGGGTGGGGGTAATAGGAGCCGATATAAGAAAAAGACCCAAAAAAAGCCTGGGAGGCAGGAGAAGTGAAACAGTTCACCCCCTGCTCCGCCTCCTCCCTGAGCATGCTGTCGCTGCTTCACTTCTCCCGCCTCCCAGGCTTGCAGCGCCAATCAGCTTAGGCGCCGCAAGCCTGGGAGGCGGGAGAAGTGAAGCAGCCACGGCGTGCTTGGGGAGGAGGCGGGGCAGGGGTGAGCTGGGGCTGGGAGTTCCCCTTCATGCTGCCCCCACCCTTACTTGCTGCAGGCAGCCCTCCCCGTGCTCCCCTGCCCCAGCTCCCTGCGCCTAAATGCTGGCGGCGACCAGGGCAACCGAAGATCCGGCCGCCACGGTCGCTACCGAAGAAAATGCCACCCCCCAAATCCTAGCACCCTAGGCGACTGCCTAGGTCACCTAAATGGTTGCACTGGCCCTGCTGGTCACCTTAACTACTGTGGGATTTATGGAATTTCTTTAGGATGAAGAAGGATTAATGTAATCTCTAGGAGATAATGTGAATTTCAAAAGACTATGATAAATAATATAGCAGACATGACTGATCTTTTTGGACAATATGTGTGAAGTGGAATTCTTAGGAGGTACTGGGGATGGGGAGGTTGCAACCCCCACCTACTGGCTCAGCCTTTGAAGCTTTTCCCTGATGGGGAACCTTTTGTCTGCTGATCACCTGTGACATGAGGACAGTTCAGAGACAGCCTGCATTCTCCAGGGAGTAACTGACAAAGAAAAAATGTTTGAATGAATAGCCTGAGTTTAAGATGACTCAAGGCTTCTTCGTATTCCAGCAAATGAAAAGGACCTCTGGTCCATGGAGGGCCTCAATCCCTAGGGAAGGGTTGGATAACATGGCCTACGGCGGCCCCATAAGACTAGGTGCTAGTTCTGAGCTGAGGCTGTTATAAATTTGTGACCACAAACAAGACCTCTTTTGGGAGCTCACCTGCCAGAGTGCATGGTGCAGATGCTGGGGGGAAATCTCTTGCAAGCTTATTTTTAGCATGCTTGTAGATTCTTTTCATGTGTTTTCGCTAATACTTTTACCATAATAAATAAGCCTGCATAGGAAGAGTTATGTGGTAACTTATAAGTGTGGGAAATGACACTGTGTGCTGTCTCTGAGGGGAGAAGCAAGCAAGTGTGTTTAGGTGAACTGTCTTTTGCTGGGAATAATACGGTGAAGGCAGGGAACATTTCAGTCTGGACACGAGGGAGAGAGATGTAAGTCTCCACCCAAGAAAGGCAATGGCTAGGAGGCCAGAAGGCTGAGTGCAGATGCCTTTGCTGGATCACTGAGGGGAAACACAGGGGCAGTTGGCCTGAACTGTGATTCCATGTTACAATAAAAAAATGGTTTGGGGATCTCTGTTTTAGCCATATAGCTAGCCCATGGGTTGCAACCTTCTCCAGCTTGAGAGGCCATGAAGCAGGCTATAATTGCAGCCTATTCCAAATGCTAACAGGAAACTCCTCATTATGCTGTTGTATTACAATAAAAGTTTTTAAATGGGCTGTTATCAATTCCTGGGAAGCTTAGAAAAAAATTCTACTTAGAAACAATAAATTCATAGGCAGGGGCAGTAGGAAGGGAGTTGTCATTAGATATATTTGCATGAAAAGATAAGTAGTTTTGTTTCTTAGCATTTTATCTTGATTGAGGCTCCTCTGACGTGATGAAGGAGGGGCAAAGTGGTACGTGGAAAATAAAACTTCTACTGAATTGTTGTCTATCTGTCAGCTAACCTATTTCAATTTGGTTGGTTGATTAGGGTCAGCCCTCATTTGCTGACACCTAGCATGGGCAGGGCTCTCCGTGCTTAACAAAGTGCTCAAAAACCATTTTTACCTTTTTTTTCCTTTTTGAGATTGTAATGAATTGCAGAGTAAAACAACTACATCTGAAATGATCTGGCTGTGAAATTCACAAGAGGTGGGAGAAGCCATAAAGGTTTGAAAGCTGTAGCCCCCTGTCAATAGCATGTTATAATAAAGATGCTATTTTCTGTATGTGGAAACTATTGTGTGTTTAGACACAGATCACTGTTTGTTTTATTGTGGTCCAATTGATAACTTAACATGAAAGATACAATACCCTGCTTATTGTGCAGGATTAATCATGGATCTAACAAGCATATGACTACACCTGTCATGCTCCAAAAGGGCAGTAATGTGCTAAGTTGTTAGGACTGTCCTGACTGGATTGTTTTTAGGGTGTCATAACTCAGGCAGTTCTTGAGCCAATCACTTGACACTTGGAACAATTCTACCTTAGGCTCAGATCTAACCTACCGGTTTTGAGACTGTTGTGTGTGTGTCTCTCTCTCTTTAAAAAAAAAATAAAAAAGAAGAGAGATGCAAAAATTAGACTTATAACATAACCTCTGTTGCAACCTTATCTTTAACTATGGAAACTGTCATTATTCCATAATGATGGAAAGCCATCATCACCACTACAGACTTTTTCAGTGCACTGCAGGATGCAAGCTTCACCAAGTGTCAAACATGGGTATCTCTCGTTAAATATAACCTGTACAGAGTATCAGTTTGTCTCACAATCATTATTGCAAGTGGCCTTCACGGAAGTTGCTATCCATTAGTTTTCATTGCTACAATCCATATCTTCTTAGGGCATGGCCGAGTCAAAGGTGCTTTAGCTTCATTATATTTTATGTATTGGTTTGTTTTCTGGTAGATGCCCTTCCTTGCTACCTATTCATAAACAATCTACTACTAAACCAAAACTACAGGCCAGTAAGTATGATGTAGCAATTATTATAGCACTTATCTTTCTCTAAAGCACTATATAAACATTAATGAGATCTCTCACACACACACACACACCCCGCCCAGGGAGATAAACAGGCAGTTTTACAGTAGTTATTTGTTGAGTACCATAAATATGCCAACTACTGTACAAACATAGAAGTCTCGGTTTTGAGCCTAACGATCTTACAAGTTAATCAGAGATAACATTCAAGTGCAAAATGCACATAGGTTTAGAGTCCCATATGTGAGAAGTCCTTTATACATGAAATTCTGCTACAAAATCTTCATGTTAAGTGTAAAGGATAGCATAGAAGAGGACAAAGATATGAGTTGGGAAACATTCAAAGAGGTTGGGTAGGAAGGAATTCTCTCTGTGCCACTCCAATAGTTTGCCACTGTATATCCTATACAGGACTAAGCCATACAATATTTAATATTTAGCTGTGGTTGCCCACAATAAATGTATTAGAACTACTCTGTCAGTAAAATGGCATATTAACACTGACCAAAAGCAAAATATATGCACGTGTGTTCCAAAAAAAATTCAGCAGAGATTCAATACCAGAATATGTTTACCATGCTGATTTCTTGAGAGAGAGTGTGTGTGAGTGAGTGTGTGTGTGAGAGAGAGATATGAAGAATGTAAACCATAATAAACTAGAAAACACCAAACACTCTCTTCATCACATAGCGTTCATTAACACCTAGGCTTGCCTAGGTATCCATCACCAGTATATGAAATTTGTCACATAAAATAACAAGGTGAAGTAGTGACCAAAAGAGGCCAAAAACCCTAGAAGTCAATTCCTCCCTCACATAAGTGCACACAGTTCTCCTGGATTTCAGTAAGAACTGCACATGCTTTTACGAGAGCAAAATTAGGCTCCAAGGAAGAGGAAGGCGGTGGGAGGCTTAAATTAAGTATCTGTGCTAATGTTGGATGCCTGTACGTAACTGAGAGAATATTGATAAGCCTGGTCATTTGCGGTTTAAACAATACTGACAGGGAAGCACCCTTAGGCAATCAGAAGAGGTAAATGAAGCTCAACTTGACAGGGAATGTGTATGGTTACAAAGGCTGACATTTCAGGCCCTGCCACCTTCAATCTTAGAAAAGCAAACAAGCTTTACAATAATCACAAGCTAAGCAAATTTCTCATACTCAACCCCTCCCCCCCCACAAAAGCTGCTCATCATGGCTGCTGAATGCTGTGAGCAAGAATCATTCTTGTCAGCTGGTAAGTAGGCGCTGTTACCTAAACCTGTGCATGGACTCTCAACCTCTGCGGTCAGTTTCCTTCAAACAGAATTCCTACCAGATTGCATTAGTGTGAGGCTGAGTCACACTCACGCAAACAGGGAGATGGGGGGAGGGGTCGAGGGGACAGTTCTTTTACGTTTCCTAGGAGATTTGTCTTCATTGCTCTCTTTAGATGGTGGTAACCTCATTATGGTGGGCTGACATCAACTCAGCAGGAAATTTAGTGTAGGCTCCCGTACACTTCTGAAAAAAAGCAACTACATCAAAGGTAGTTTGCAATGTTCAGTGTGTGGTAGACTATTACTGTATAGTGTGATTTGTTCCTACAGATTATCAACTAATTAACATGCCTCCCCATATACTTCAAGCTTTTCACTAGCCTCAGACAGCATATTTACAATTCATGACGAGTGGGTGATGTCTTATGAAAACTGTTCTAATTTATATTTCCAGTTTCTTCATTACTAAGGAACTATTTTTGAGCAAACTAGAACAGTTTTTAGTTTCTCATTAGGATGGTTGTAGTTCCCACCCCAGTAAGGGGGTAAGACACGCACTCTTCTGAAAACTTTTGTACTATAAAGCTTCCCCACCCCTTCCCTTCCCTTTGTATAGTATTGTCACAGAACAGCCAGATCCCTGGCTAAATCTTACTTCAACATAGTCTCAACAATTTTATTTTCTCCCATGTTCCTACTAGGAAAAAAAAATTAGGTAAATGGAGGCAGGCCAAACATTTACCCCTGCAGAACCAATATAGTGCTCTACATGGCTCTAGAACACAAAGCCTGCTATAGTCTCTGTTGCACTGCAAAAAACCCTTAGGAGCATTAGATAGAGCCCCATCTTACAGCATGGGTGTGACCTGTTCTTTCTCTTTTTGTGGGGTATATAAGGGGTTGCTGATAGTTATGTTCAATAAGGAGACTAAAGGACTAATCTTGGTATTAGAGAGTGAGCTGTCCCATCTCACTGTTCCATAAGAAGGGAGCAGCCCAGTCCCTGTTCTGTCACTTCTCACTAAGGCTCAGATCCTGCAGTGAGCTCCACATTGGTAGCCCCCATACAGCTCCATTCAGTTTGGCTCTGTATGGGGGCAGGGATTTACCCAAATAGATCATCTCACACTGACATGCTTGTCATCTGTCCTACTGGCTTCAGTGGGACTGTCAGGGCACATGCCCAATTGTTTGCAGAATCAATTGGCCTAAGCCATCAGCAGGAAGGCAGAGCAGCCCGGTTCTCTGCAGGCAAATCAGCGCAGCCATCTTGATAAAGAAGTTCAGTGGGGTGGCCTGCTGAGGCCACATGCTTGGACCAGCTTACAGAGTCAGGGCAAAATATTGTTCTGCAAGCTGGGGCATGGTTGGTAATAGGTCAGTTTCAATTTGTTTTAAACTTTTTTTTATTGTCCGTGGCTACTGTGGGCATCTTTCTCCTCCTTGAAGAGCTTTAGGCTGATGCTGATGTGATGCTTGCCAGCAGAGAGCCTTGGCTGCTCCAGGTGCAGCGAGCGCGGGCCCAAGCTCTCCCTGCTGCAGGCCCTGCCCTAGCAAAGCACATAGTCCCACGCTGACATCAATGAGATTGCACCTCTGAGTGAAATTAAGGATATAGTAAAACCTCAGCATTACAAACACCAGCGTTACAAACTGACATGGGCAGTGCATCGCATAGGCCGGGGCAGTCTGTGCCTTCCCAAAGAGCCCAGCATGGCCCTGGCCACTCTCCTGCCTGCCCTTGGCCCCAGCCCAGGCAGGCTGCTCCTCTTCAGGGAAGCGGGCTGGGGCTGGGGCTAGGGTAGCCTTGTGAGGTATCATTAGAAAACTCATAATTTGCTGAGTATTGCCCTGGCAACATTGTAGGTAAGGTTATAAAATTCTACTGTAGGAGATTGCTGAAACATACACCAAATTTAGAAAAGCAGGCACAAATCCGTTCCTCAGAGACAAAAGGCAAACTAGCACTTCAGCCACGCGTCAACAAAATCAAATGGACTATCACCGGGTTAAGTGGCCATTCTTTGGCAGGGAAAAGGGTTTGAGTGAGAAATGTATATCCTGGCAAAGAAAACAGCTGCAAGTTCCCATCCCACAGACTGTCACCTACAGCCCAGCTGGAGCTGAGTCTCAAAGAAGAGAATTGCTATAAGAAATGGGGCAAACTCCTTAGATTACCTCCCCCTTCATTTTTACTTACAGCATCAACAAGAGCTGAAGGACAAAGGAAGCCTCACTGCACTGGGGAGGGATCCTGGCTGAAAGAATCAGCCAGTAAGACTGCTGGAACATGTGGTGAGAGAGACCCTTTTGCTTTAAAAGTTCACTTAGCTTGTTAAGTTAGGTATTAGTTTGTGTTTTAGCTTTTATTCCTCATTACTTGTAATCACATAAAATCTATCTTTCTGTAGTTAATAAACTTTGAAGTTTGGGATAACAAGATTTGTGCATATCATTTTCTATTCATGAAATAATGGCCTTTATAGGAGCTTGTGTTGTCCAGGGCGGGGGCTGGGCAGTACAAGAGACATTTCCGGGGGAAAGTCTGGGACTGGGAGTTTGCTGGTGTTGCCCACAGTGTAATTCATGAGTGGCTAGACATAGCACTCAGCTGGGATGATTTACATGCTGGAGGCTGTGTGGGAGTGGTTGCTGTCACAGCAAAGCAGTGTAAAAGGCACCCCCAGGTTGGAGAATTGAAGGGCCACAGCTGTTCATCAGTCTGGATTGTACCCTATGTAATGTCACAACTATATATCTGGCTCTGGTACATGCTTCCAGAGATTCATTTTGGGGCCAAGCACGGAGCATTTCAAGCCCAAAGTACTTTATCTGAGAATGTAGCAAGCATTTGAAAGGGGGGAGAAGAATTGGAATTCAGCTTTTCCTTGAAATATGCACCACTCGTTCCCATTTCACCAGAGCATGCCTGACAATTCCCCAGTCCAGGAGCTTGTGTACATTGAGCAGATGAGTGGTGCTTTAAAGCATGTTGGTAATTAATAGGTGTTTTTTTTTAATAACACTGTGCACCTAGGGCAGAGACAGACATTTGGCCAAGATTAGTTGGATCATTTCAGGTATTTCTACATTCAATAAAATAATAAATCTGTGCCATTTTTATACTTCGTAAATTCATTTATTTACTTTTTATTTTTGCGTTTAAACAGTTACTAACCCTAAAATGGATTTATGCTGAAACGGGTAATTGTTTGTGTTGGGCTCTCTTCCCCAAGTGCCAATGATTTACTACAGTTTATCTCAGCAAAGGTTAGTCGTGTAGTGGCATTTATCTATCTATTGAGAATACTTCTACGTAGTTAACTGGCACTAGAAAAAATATTTGCATGGATATTCACGCCAATGCAATATATGATTTCAGGTGTGTAGTTTGTACTTTATTGTTCTAATACTATTTTTCAATGCAAATGTAATCAGAGAATAAAATATTAACAAATACAAATTTCATGTGCCTGTTTACCAAAATTATACATTTCTGATTAATTTAGTGAAGTGTTTCTCATCTCACTGTAGCCAGCAGGAGTTTGGTGAATTAAGAACCACTTAATTTTTAAAAATCTCCCATATTTCACTTAGAAACCAGACGACATGCTAACATAAGCCCTAATTCTGTAAACTTACGTTAGCTTTCCTACTGTGAGTAGTACCACTGACTTCAATTGTAGCAAAGTTAAGTGTGTCTCTGTGTGTTTGCAGGATCAGAGCCATGATTAGCACAGAATCATGTTTAGTTATTCTTCCAAGGCCCAATCCTGTGAGGTGAGCCACACCCTCAACTTCCGCTTATTTCACTGGGACTGGAGGATGCTCAGCTTTTCTCAGGATGATGTTTGAAAGCAGAACAATGGCTAGTTTCAAAAGAGAAATATGCAATAAACCCAATTATTAGAGGGGGGTGAAGTCTGCTGGGTCAACAGTTTTTGTGTTAGTTTAAATTATTAATGAACATTAATAAACATTCTCTTAGGACATCTTTGTGGGCTAGATGTTGGATAAAGAACATGCATTTTGAAAACTCCTATCCATTTTGTATGCTTCCTTAAGTGTTAAGGCAGAAGCTCTGTCCCTAACTCACTCCATTGTTCCTGCTCAATATAGTTGATCACTAACAGAGCTCCCAAGAAATGGGAGAGCTGCCATATCGATGATCTGCAATAGTTGTGCACAGTAGAGTGAGTTAATGACACAATTTTAGCCATTACTCCTAATTTCCTGGATTATATCAGTTTAAACTAGGGAGTAGTTATGTTAATGTAATGCCAGTCCTGGGAGCAATACTGCTTTTTAGTGATAAACCACTTACTCCCCAGCCTCCCTTCCAGACTCCTGCCTTTCCATGGAGGAGGGCTGCATGCTGCTCTTTCTGAAGCCTGAGAACATTGTTGGATGTGTTTATCATTTACAGAACACCATAAGCATATGTGGCATTTAACAAAGAAAAAAGACCTTGCCCTGAGGCACCTACAGTCTAACATTAGCATTACACACACAATGAACACAATGTGCTCCATCCCCCAGGGCAGAGCACATCCAATTCCAGGTCCTCCAAGTTAACAACAAAAAACCAACCTGGGTCTTGAACTCGAAACTTACCATACTGGATCAAAACAGTGGCCCTTCTAATCCAGTATCTTGCCTCTGTCTATGGCAAGTGCTTTCAGAGTAATGTGAGAGTTAACACAGCAGTAAGTAGTTGCGAAATAACCTGCTCACAGGAAAAATTTCTGCCTAACCACATAAGGTGTTGCTGTGTTGTTTACTTTTTTGTTTCTGAAAGAAGCGTGATAGGTTAGAATTTATCTCTATATCCGAATCACAGGGCGTTTTGATTTGGCTAATACAAAATACTTTAGTTATGTTTAAAACTGTAATCCCATGGACGGCATAGAGCTGTGCAAGAACCATAACTTGCTTGGCAGGACATCCCAATGATTTTTATACTTGTTTTTGCTCCAAATTGGAGTACAACCAAAAAAATTTCCTGAAAAACAAAATTTGCACACAAAAAATAAAATAAAAAGTTCAAACAACAGTTTGGGTCCACTGAAACATCCCACTTCAATAAAATTGAAGTATTTAATTCAAATTTTGACTTTTATATTATATTAAAAATGGAAAAAGTAGTTTCAAAATAAAAAAAATAAAAAATTCTGTTCCAAAATGCTTCACGTCAATTTTTTTTTAAAAGAACAAAATGTCATTGAAATCTGTAAAAAGTCAAAGTTTAGATTTCAACAAAATGGAATTTTCCAATAGAAAAATGTTCAGTGAGAAAAATTGACCAGTTCTACTAAGAAGCAAGTTAAGAAAAGCTACTTTTGTCCCTGATTCAGAAAAAAAACATGCAAGCATGTGATTAACTTCAAGTTTGAATAAACCCATAAGCAAAGCACTTAACTATATGCATAAGCCATATTGAATTCAATGGGATTAGCCATGTCTTTAAAATTAAGCATGGCCATATGAGTTTTGCTGAAGTGAGGTTTAGTTATTTATGTTGCATCTGCAAATGTGATCGTGCTTATTAAACACAACTGAGTTAGTTTAATTTTACTACTACTACTAATCATTTTAGAATAAAACCCATTTAAAAAGTACAAATTTAAGTAATTTCATAAGCACCCCAATACAATTTTCTTTTAGAGAAGATCTAGAACAGTGGCTCTCAACATTTCCAGACTACTATACCTCTTTCAGGAGTCTGATATATAATTATAAAATAAATCAACTAGAATATAAATATTGTACTTATATTTCAGTGTATATTATATAGAGCAGTATAAACGTCATTGTATGAAATTATAGTGTGTGCTGATGTTACTAGTGCTTTTTATGTAGCCTATTGTAAAACTAGGCAAATGTCTAGATAAGTTGATGTAACCCCTGGAAGACATCTGCATTATCCCAGGCTACATGTACCCCTGGTTGAGAACCACTGACCTCGGAGGTACGTAAGCAGGCTGCCTCCTTTAATTTTCTTTCTAAATTATTCCAAACATTTTCAATGATTATGCAAAATCCCCTGAGTTTTACTGTGTGGCAAAGTAACACTCTTGTTGCTTTTAAAAAGCAAAGCAAAATCCTTTTGGAGTAATGTCTACAAAGAGTGAAATACCATTGCGGGTTTATGGTGCCATCTTCTGGTGTCATTTACAAAGCTGCCTCACTTAGTCACATATTCATCATGCAAGTGCGTGGGATGATGGGTGTTTAAAGGCACTTTACGCGGAAAGCAACTTTCAGTGAAAAAAATGTGAATTCAGGAATATTCATTCTATTATGGATAATGATAGTGAGAATCAAGCACTAGTGCTTGTGACTTTTCAAGTATTTATCCACAGTGAAACTGTTATTGGGGAAAGAAGAGGGGGAGAGAGAGACACACTGTAGTCCAGTGGCTAGGAAACCCACATGGAAGACCCTGAGGCCAGTCTCCCTGCTCTAACCACTCTCCTGTTACTTATCCTGCCTGGTTATATGGTTTTAACCATAGTTTTAGTATACACATGCAACTTTTTAATTAACATCTTACACCCAAATTAACCTTCATCCCATACAAAGCTAATATTTGCATGTACACCATCATTGGTTCATGTGAGAAATGTTGTGTCATTAAGTGCATTTACTGGGTGCATTATAAATACCTAGATAATTTGATGTGCTAAAGAAACAAAGGCCATCTCCTATTATTTTGTATGGTATCCCTGCTTGTGTCTCTTTGTCCTACATTTTAAAGACCAGTTGGGTCGTAACAGCTTGTCAGCTATATTGCCAGATCTGCTGCATGTGTTTCCTTTCCCACTTAGAGACAAATTTGCTTTACTATTAATTGCTATCTAGGAAAGACAACAAAGGAAGGAGCAGGCTTGCTTTTGCTCACGAGGGCTTCTGAAATAGGAAGAGATGTATTTTCCTTCATAACTCAGAGTGGAGCTAAGAATATCTCCAAACAGTCTTGGGCCTATGAATGGAAGAAGCAGGAGTCTACATTTTGAAGACATGCCTCCCCTCCAAGGCTGAACCTAGAGAGCTGGAGATATGGCTGCTCTGGATAAATAGTCTTCTGTAGTTATTGGAATGTTTCCTTGGTCAAAGATCCTCCTTCCACCATGGGGCTGAGCACGTCCTTCTGAATAATACTGGAATCTAGAAGGAGGTCAGATGGTTTTGAATGGGAGGCCACTGCTGAGCCCACTTTGGAGTAGGCAAGTCACAACTCTTGGAAGGAAGCATCTAGTTGGCAGATATTTCTAGCAAACAGAGCCATGTCAGGAATTCATGTTAGAGCATGAGATAGGAGACACCCCTGATGTTCTCTAGTAACCATATCACAGATGGCAGGGGAAGGGACAACCAGAGTAGAAGGCTCAGAGTCAGAGTCCTCTTCTCCTTCCAACGTGTCCACAGGTAAGGGCAAAGCGGGAGGAAGGCTGCAAGGAAGATGGTCTTCTGTCCTGCAAAGGAAGGAAGGAAGGAACAAACCAAAACAAATAAAGGATTGAGGAAGAGGACTCATTAAGTGGAAGGAATAGAGCACTGGTTAAATTGTTTTTTGGGTCGGCAGGAAGAGAAAATGCCTACACTAGGAGAAAGAAATAAGGTTGCATAGCCTTGTCCAACTGAGGTGGGGGAGGGGGCCAAAGAAAGAATGGAAATCTTTCAACTGTTTCAGCTTCGAATCAGTAGAGGGGAATCTCTTGTCTGGCTCCACTGATCCAGGGTCAGTTCCTGGCCTTTCTGCACAGCAGGGAAGGGATATGCAGTGTGATCACCTTTCAACCCATAGTACTTCCACCGCCAGCTGCCCCTTGAGGGCACTCAGTGTAAACAGGCCTCACAACAGGTAGCTGAAGTGGGTTGGAGCAGGAGAGGAAGAGCCTCTTCCTGGTTTCTTCTGCTGCTGCTCCATAAAAAGTTAATCACCACCTGAAGCAAAGGAAAAAGGTCTCAGGGAAGCAGGAAAATCTGGGTAACAAAGTCTGGGAAGAGTTATGAGGAAGGTTTGGCACCCAGACTTCCTTGATCTGCATACCTACTTTTCCAAGAAAAAAGAGAAACTTCCACTGTTTGCTCTGGCTTCCCTACCTTGGAATATCTAAGTCAAATACCCACTTAGCTAGTAAATTTCTAGCTTAGTTTATATTATTAAACAGTTGGGATTTTGAAATTTATGTTCTAAAATCAGCAATTGTCCTCATGATCCATTATGAAACTGATTATACTGGGATTCTGATTTGTTAGGTTTTGTTCATGAATCAGCATTTGGTTTGTGGTAGCTATAATGTTTCTCACAATGGGATACTTATCCACTGTGAAACTAAAGATCAGGAGAAAAGTCATGACCAGTGCACTTCATATTATGCATGTGAGAGAGGTTCACAATACATCTCAACCTTATGTGAACATCCGACAGAACAGGTCAGGATCCCGTGTTTGTTTTTACTGTTATCTGTGTCGGTTTTGATCTGCTTTTATTTAATTCTCAGGTATAAAGTGGAGGATGCAACACAGAATATTTGCACACCACAAAATTAGTGAGAATGGGTGGAAGATTGCCCTCAGTTGAACAGATGGAGCTCCAGTGAAACTAGCATGTAACTGAGGGTGGAATTTAGCCCATTATGTTTAGGCAGTATTCCTCAAACTCCCAGACACTACATTTGACATTTTTTGCTGATATGCTCCTTTACCACCTCTCCCTCTCATCAGAATGAACACAGAACTGATTTAGTACAAGTCCTTATTTATAATCTAATTGCTTGCTCCACTATTAAGACTCAATTATTTGACAAATCTCATAACACAGTTTGTGGGGTCAATTTCTGATCATCTTGAACCCAATTTTCAAAAATGATTATTTGGCAATTTTAGGGAATGTAATTTTATCGTGGAGCACAGGTAGTAATTTGAAATAAATTAACATTAAAACGTATCAAACTAATACATCAGTCAGTCCTACAGTACTTAACATATATGGATGGATCTTTAGATTGTGTTCAAAACCCAAAGGAAAAACCTGAAGTTGAATTACATTTGAACTATTTTTTGTTGCCAGACATCTTCCTTAATAATTAATAACCATTAAAGCACAAAACAATTATGCTGATGATATATCTTTATGTTCACAATAGAAGTCAGAGGTAAGACAGATACTGTATCATTAACACACACTAAATTGCCATCACAGAAATATAACCCACTCGTTGGTAATCCCTGCTCCATTTAGGCATAAAGAGAAATTAAGAATAGTTTCTGACTAGAGTTCTGATTTAATTTTTTTGTAGATGCATGCTGGAATTCAGTATTATTCGTCACTTCTTTTCTTTTTCCAATACTATTTAAAAGACAACGGAAGTGATGAAAATTAACCGGAGACCCCCCCCCATGATTCATCAACATGGTTTTAAACAATTAATATGCATACTACATATTATGAATGGAGCAATCAATTTCATAATTCTTGGACAGTTTGTTGGCTGCATGTGCCATATTGGAAAATATTATAGTATTTAGACATATATTTAAAAAGTAATATGCCGAGCTGCTGTACAGTTATCTACACGATCAGTTAGTTGAGTACTAAAATGACATCCAGAGGACAGTAGAATTTTTCTGGTTACTTTACAATGGACAAAATGGCTATTAACCTCATTAGTTCCACTGCATGCTTTTAAAAAGTTACATTGTTCCTGCAAAATCTAGAAGCATGTCAAAATACGACTTTATAACCTTGTCTACATGATGTCAACTACAGTAGTAGATATTTGGCCTCTGGGTCAAGTTAAACATCTGTGATTCCATGGAAATGGTTCTCTCAAATGTCTGAACAAAGGCATAAGGATGAGGACTTTCAGTAAAATTGACAGCAGTTTCAGATGGTACTGGAAGATACTGAATTCTGTTTGGCATTTAATGCCACAGCAATTTATGAGCAGTCAGTGAACAGGCTTTTTTTGGTAGTCTTCTCTTTCACTGTTGGGTGCTAAACCAAAGGTAAATGTTTTTGTGGGTCCTCTAAGAAGTATATGGTTGACCTCACAGCAAACTGAAATAAAAATTAATTTTTAACACAGCTCAGGCTATAGCTCTAATAAGCCCTAATAGACTGTATAGCAAGAGTGGCATCTGAGTCAGTTCTATTTTACAGTAAAAATACATTACTGCTAATCCTTTACATGGAACATACTCCAAAGTGTATAGTATTGCTTATCAAATAGCCTTTGGAGAATATAAAGATGCCTTCTTCACCACCGCACCAAACACATTTGGCCATAATGCATTCTAGGTAAAGCTCCAGTCAGAGGTTTTTCAAGTAACTAAAGACCAATTCTTCTCTAGAAAGCCACAAAAGGTGACTGCTAGGTAACCAACACATTCTCAGTCTAATTTACCATGAAAATGGTTTAAATTAGTCATTTAAAATAGTTTGAACTAAATATCTAGTTGTAATCTACTAAATACAATACTTTCAATCTTCAGCAGGATGGCTTTCGTGTGCTCACAATGCCCTGACATTTTTATGAACAAAAGAAGGCCTCTTGGGCTATCTAGACTAAACATAGAGGTAGAAATGACAGAATTCTCTGTTAGCTATGTACAAAACAGAAGACAAATGGTTCTGCAATATGCTAATAATCTAACCAATAACTCAAGTGAGAAATTTAGCATCTGTACTTCAAACCACATAAGCTGTCTAGCTATTTACAAAAGTAACTAGTTCTACACAAAATCCAAAATAATTGTCAAAGGGTATGTATATGTAAAGAACAATTTATCAATCATGCAGGGCACTATGGCAGATCTGGGCTGAATGCTAAGGGTGAACACCCTCTGCATTGCCTACCCAAATCCCACATTCATCCTTTACCCATTACCATATCTAGTGGTACAGGGCTTCCAGGGGCTGTGGAGAAATATGCAGGAAATGCTCCTTGAAACCCCCCCCCCACCTCACCTTTCTCTTCTTATGGCCCTTATAACTTTTTTAAAGAGAATAATGGTACTAGTTATCAGTAACAACAGGAAATACTTCTGGATCGCCTACAGCATCTCAGGCTGCTGCGAAGCTCTCTGATAGACAAGAGCTGGAAAATACTTCAAAACAATATCTACTGAATTACCTGTAACAGAATAAAACAGCTAACGGGAGGGAAAAGTGTCTTTGAAGAAGACAAACAATATATCTTTATGAAACAACTAAAAAAGAGGCATAAATTGATATCATGGCACACAGGAAGAAGGACACGTACACTTTGTTGAAGGAGAAAGCACTATTTACTCTTTATGTGTTTCTGTGCAAAACCTGCAATATGAACGGAAGAACTAATTAAAACCAACCCTGAGAGCAAGGCAGAAGTGTAAGTTTTCATTTTACCTGCTGCTCTACATGCTGGCACTTCAATACACTTCAGCTTCAGTGAGATAGTTATAAAACATCCAAGAACTTAGAATAAACTAGATTTAATTGCAGGGCTTAACTGTGGATGTCACCCAATCACTCACCTGATGTAGTAGTACATTTCCAGTAAAATGGTTCTACACAAGTAGGTATGAAGCAACTCTTGCAACACATTAGATGGGAATTATTTCTGTGATTTCTAGTATACTCAAGTCTATCTAAGGTATGTACAGCAGAACCCCAGAGTTACAAACACCTCGGGAATGGAGGTTGTTCGTAACTCTGCAATGTTTGTAACTCTGAACAAAATGTTATGGTTCTTTCAAAAATTTATAACTGAACATTGACTTAATATAACTTTGAAACTTTACTATGCAGCAGAAAAATGCGGCTTTTAACCATCTTAATTTAAATGAAACAAGCACAGAACTTACCTTGTCAAATCTTTTTCTTAAGCTTTTTTTTTTTTTTAAAAGTAATTTATGTTTAACACAGTACTGTTCAGCATTTGCTCTTTTTTGGTCTCTGCTGCCTGACTGTGTACTTCTGGTTCCAAATGAGGTATGTGGTTGACTGGTCAGTTTGTAATTCTGAGGCTCTACTGTATATGGTTCCCATTACTCCAGCATTGGAGCACTTCACAATTTTTAATTTAATTCTCCTACTATTACCACCCCTGTGAGATAGTGAAGTGCTATTATCCCCATTTTACAGATGGGGAACTGAGAGACAGAAAGAATAAGTGACTTGCACAAGGTCACACAGGAAGTTCTCTGGTGGAAACACAACAGATTGAACCTGGGTCTCTTGAGTTCCACCACTGGCCTATTGTTTCTCTCCTGTTATACTACAAATACATTAAAGGCAGGAAACAATCTCTTTCTCATAAAAGTGGCAGTTTTAGTGAATATACTTGGATTAAAAACATCTCAGAAGACTACCAGTACTACCTTAACATCCAAATTGTTTTCACATTGTGAAATAAACACATATGCAACATGTCCATGTTTTGATATGTATTTTTATTTCCCTGCAGTTTTCACTTATCAAGAACAAGTAACAGGGAAAGTTGTCTGAACTAGTGCATAAACAAACATTCTGAAACACCACTACACGTATCTAATTTACAAGAACCATATAAAAAAAGTCACTAAAACACTACACTACGAAGGTGTCCAACGCTTACAGTCAGACTTTTTCCAACCCGTTACTTGCCTTGTAGCCACAGGAAAATTCTCCAAAATTGAAAAGACAATCTTGCCACAACCCTCCCCCCTCCCACCACCTGGGATGGCTCGATATCTAGACATCCAATAATTATTGCAATGATATATAATGCAATACATACCTGGTAAAATATCCTTTACGTGGTGTGTTACAGTTTTAAAGCCGGTTAAAATATGCAGTCGTCAGATAAAATGTAATCAGTTGAAAATTTTTCATATCTGCACAGTTTAATGTGTGCTAGATGCATAATTTTTCCTAGTCAGTTTTTTCTGTGTAATTATCTTTTATAAACTGGTATTATAAATAGAAATATACATTCAAAATATATGGAAAAGTGAGTTACTACATTAAATTTGCATGTATCGATCCATCCCTTTCCCCTGCACAGTAATAGAAAATACTATTTTGCCTTGAACTTCATATTTGACAGTGAAATGCCACTAAAGTATTTACCAAAAAGTCCATCTAGTCAAATTGTGAAACAAAATGAACCAAGTGAAAACTTTACATTTCCTTTAGAAAAAAATTACAAGAATTTCATTTCCTAGCTATGAATCTTTTAACTTTTTTTTTAGACACAAAGTTGGATTTATTTGTACAAGATACAAAATGTAAACATGGCAAAATAAATAGTTAAAACAAGTGATGCAGGATCTCATTTCATGCTCATGATCCCATTAAAGAATTATTTTTTAAATCCATTCAGTTGCAAATTCAAGTGCAAAAGCATGATGATGAATATCTACTATTCAAGTAACAGAAATAATATTGATGATACAAATAAACTATTTTACAAGGTAGTGATTTTCCCAATTTTACAAAATGTACATTATATATCGACTTAATATACGATATAATGATAGTCCATTTAGGTCCGTTTCAGTTCCCTGTGATCCACAGAGTGTTGTATTTTGCATTCAGTTGGAATATAAATGACTACACCATCAGCACAGGTAAAGCCACTGGTTTGAGGTTATGTCACTTCCATGGCTACTGTTGTCTCTGCTATGCCATTTAAACCCAGTCGTTCTGGTTCGTGGTTCTCTCTGTAATAAAATGGAATAGTTACAAGTAGGACATTAATACTTCTATGTAAGATTTCATAGTATTTTTGTTGATATAAGTATTTCTGCACAGATCTCTTATTCATGGTATGGAAAGACCATTAAATATATCAAACAAATAGGCAGGAACAGGGCAAGTTCTCTCTGAACTTGATCAGACTTCTGCTTGAAAACCAAATACTGTCTTTAGTCCATCAATACCATGATCCTATTCATGCGCTGCCGCATGAATAAAGTACTAACAGCTAACTTTGCTGAAGTTGAAAACCTGTTGATGATTTCCTATAAGACAGAACTAAAGCAGTGGTGGGCAACCTGCGGCCTATGAGCTGCATGCAGCCCATCCGGGTAAGCTGACTGCGGGCTGTAAGACATTTTGTGGATGTTGACTGTCTGCGGGCACGGCCCCCTGCAGCGTCCAGTGGCCGCTGTTTGCCGTTCCTGGCCAACGGGAGCTGTGGGAAGCACAACTGTTCCATGCATGCTGGTGCACAAATTACTGTTCTAACATAGCCCATCTTTTTATCAGTTTAGTTAAATACTTCTCAGCACTAGCATAAAGAATTTTAAATTTTGTATCAGTCTTTATATACTGCTCTTTGGGATTTTGCACCTGTTAGAATCCTAAGGCTTCTCTAGAGTAGGAATAAAGGTGCTAACATAATTTGAAACAGCCCTTTGCATCTAGTGTAGACAGAGCTGAGCACCCTAAACGTTCAAAGGGGTGTTTCTAGGATGTTGGGGTTTTTTGTTGTTCTTTTTGGTTAAAGTACCTTTTCTCTAGTCTAGACATACTTTGACCTATATCCAGTTTTATTTAGTAAAAAACAAAACCAAAAAAACTTCACACCAAAAAAATGTAGTTGTGAATGACATTGCAAAGTGAGCCATAACCTGTTAGTGCCCATTCTGTATTCCCGTACTTTATAAACAATAGATATAATTTTGTAATTCATAGATTACACAGTCCATCAGACTAATTTAATGTAAGGAAAATTTAAGTTTTTTGGTTTTGGTGTTTTTTTGTTTTTTTGTTTTTTTTTAAAGAGAAATTTTTGGATACTTTTCCAAGATCACCCTTCCTCCATACATAGTAATCTGTATTTAAATATACTAAAACTGCAATACAACAACTGGTACAGGGAACCAAATTATGCTGAGGGAGTTTCGTGATGGAAGTGAGGTCAGCGTGCCAGACTGTGCCTCTAAAATGCACCCACGGAGTTTGGGGAAGGGCATAAGCATAATTTCTTTTGGGGAAAGCAGAGTCTGGGCAGCCTGGAAGTGGCTAGAGCTGCATTAGATTAATCAAATCAAAATGATAACCTGAACAACTCATTTTACACAGTTATGTAAAAATAATAGTATACTTAGATATAGATTTATAATTGAACACATATGTCATCATTTTAGACCTCAATCCTGCAAAAGGATTATCTAGACATGAACTTGTATGACTGCTAGAAGCCTACTGAAGTAAAGGTGTGCAGGTGGGGATCCCTTTGTAGGACCAAAGTCATAGATTTTGAGATCTTTGAGCAAGGGACTATATTTTACTTAACGCTCTACTGAGCCAGGTACATTTATGGAACTATTCATATAATAATACCGGAATTTAAGAAATTCTGCCCCAATATACTATATACACACCTTGCTATACTGCTGATGGCACTGCTGGGAGTAACCTTTGGCACCCTGTCCATACTGGCAGCAACTGTGGCAAGTTTTAAGGCTGTTGGCGATGGCGCTGAAGTCCTTGCATTGATATGTACATTGACTGGAGAAACAACACTGACATTGTTTAGATGCACTGCATTAGTCAGGCAAGAATTGTTCATGGGAAGTGTTTGAGGGCTGCTTGTGCACAAAGCTGGAATTAAGTGGTTTGTGGTGCTGTGGCCAACTGTCCTTACAAGTTGTACAGCTGAAATCCCTGGGCTGGATGATAAAGCCATGTTGGTGGAGTACAGAGTTTTAGAGGTTCCTGTTAGAAACAAAACATTTCAGTAAAAATTACACAATAAAAATGCATGTAATTGTTTAGTCGCAAAACAGAAGTTTAAACATAAGCTTAAGTATAAGGCTGTAATTATCAATGGCAATAATTACCCCATAATCCCACTGCCAAAGTTACATCTTGGGAACAAAATTATTACAGTTTATTTGCAGTCACAACTTTTACAGTCTTTTCTGTTCAATGAAGAGGAAAAAAAGTTTGCCTCCAAGTCCCAGTTAGTGTAGACTGCTCAGAGCACTACCCTTTCTCTTGTATAACGTGCTAAGGAAGGACCTGATTTACCACAACTGGCCTGAGCCACATTTCTCTCCTGGATCAGTTCCAGCATATTGATTTACTATATATTAACTCTCTTCCTCCCCACCAGTGCACAGGTTCTATAAACGCTATTAGCTGTTAAACAAAAAACACCATAAAACCCCTCTGATTTATTATCTAAATCAAATCCTAATGTACTTTTGTCTGCACCAGTAAAGCAACAATCCAACCTGTATGATTTTGTCATGATTGGTTTCTGATAAGTGGAGTCTCTCAGAAAAATTGCAATTTCAGATACATTAGGGCTTTGCAGCTAGGTTCATGGTCTCTGGAAAAACGGCTCTAGTCTGTGCCAGTATGTACATTTAGTACCTATTCAGAAAAGAATTTAAGCACATACTTAACTTTGGGTATATACTTACATCAATGATGTCAATGGGATAAAGATAAATATATATATTCTATCCTGATTTGGGGCTACAGTACTAACTAAAGAATGAAATTTTGTAAGACTGTAGAACCAACTATGGATTTGAAAGTTTTAAATACCAACTCCCTCCCCATAAAACCATCCAGAAGATCACGAGACACTGAATAATGGCTGTGACAAAGTTCCTCCTCTATCTTGGTGGGTCCTGCGCTTATGTTTGCCTCAGAGATTCACCATGTGGGTCTGGGAACAGCCCAGAGACCTTCCCCTCTGGTAGAACCCACAGTCCAGGTCACTTCCTCCTGTGTCTGATCAGGAGTTGGGAGGTCTGGGGGGAACCCAGGCCCACCCTCTACTTCGGGGTCCAGCCCAGGGCCCTGTGGACTGCAGCTATCTACAGTGCCTCCTGGAACAGCTGCGCGACAGCTACAACTCCCTGGGCTACTTCCCCATGGCCTCCTCCCAACACCTTCTTTATCCTCACCACAGGACCTTTCTCCTGGTGTCTGATAATGCTTGTACTCTTCAATCCTCCAGCAATACACCTTCCCACTCTCAGCTCCTAGTGCCTCTTGCTCCCAGCTCCTCGAATGCACGCTACAAACTGAAGTGAGGTCCTTTTTAAACTCAGGTGCCCTGATTATCCAGCTTGTCCTAATTAATTCTAGCAGTTTCCTTCTTAATTGGCTCCAAGTGTCCTAATTAGCCTGCCTGCCTCAATTGGTTCCAGCAAGTTCCTGCTTGTTCTGGAACTGCCCCTGTTACCTTACCCAGGGAAAAGGGATCTACTTAATCTGGGACTAATATATCTGCCTTCTAACACTCTCCTGTATCCATCTGGTCTGACCCTGTCACATGGCATTTTAAAAAAATTGTGTGAATAGAGTCATAGACTGCACCAATCATAACCAATCTGTACTTTACAAAGAGTTTTTATTACTTTGAAAAGAAAATGGAAAAGTTACTGAATTAGTGTTCATGGTTTAAAGATAGGATATTTTTGTTCTGTAGACGCTGTTAGATCTTCAACATTATCAAAATATAGTTTGTACTTTACTAACATATTAGCATTAGAATAAGGCCAGGCCATTGTACAGAAATGTATAATTAAAAGAGTAATAATTAAAATCAGCACCGTTAGTTATTTATTCAACTCAAATATAGTTTTAGAAATTAGAAGTCCTTTGTTTAAAGATTCTGAACTCTCCATTAGACAGCTAACATTAAGAAATCATCACCTGAAGGCTGGACAACACCATTTATATTGTTGTGGCTGGTGTTCTGTTCCTTTGTTACCTCACTGCGACTGGGAGCAGGTGCACTGACCACTGCAGATGCAGCAAAGTGGGCGCTGGCTGAGTCAAGTGTTTTGGACATGCAGTCAGAGGTGCTTGAGCCCTATGGAATTAACCAAATAGTGTTTAGAATTCTGCCAGTACTAGCTGACAAAACACATTAAGACAACAACAGTACGTAGCTACTAGTGAATTAAGGGGAAGCATCTTTTAAACCAACATTATAACATGAAATATTTAAAGGTCATGAATTTAGTTTTATGCATCCCTCCCAACAATGGTCGACCTAGACAATTACAAAGAAAGTTGACAGGCTGCATGGGGAGCTTCTTCAATCTTCAACCGCAAAAGGTCTCATTAAACTGATACACATCAAATACATAGTGTGTTTGTCAAGTCTTTTGTATCACAGACTTTGGAAGGCTTTTGAAATCCTGAAGGTTTTATTTATTTATTTTACGTATATACACTAGCGTCTAGGCAAGGTCCAAAACAATATTCTGTTAGGGATTAATTTGCCTCATAGGGACCTTGCCTACTGAGTTTTGGCAGAATGTTTCTTCTACTAATCCAGCCACCTTGGAGACATGATAAGTACTAATATTCATTTTTTCAGCACTTGCTATCTACCCTTTGATAAACAGACGTTTTGCAGCATGAACTTTCGTGGGTGAATACCCACTTCTTCGGATGCAAGTGACTTGCATCCGAAGAAGTGGGTATTCACCCACGAAAGCTCATGCTGCAAAACGTCTGTTAGTCTATAAGGTGCCACAGGATTCTTTGCTGCTTCTACAGAACCAGACTAACACGGCTACCCCTCTGATACTTGATACCCTTTGATACAGTACCCTATTGTTTGTATATGGCAGGGGTTCTCAATCTTTTTCTTTCTGAGGCCTCCCCCACAAACACATACCATGCTATAAAAACTCCACGGCCCACCTCTGCCACAATCGTTTTTCTGCATATAAAAGCCAGGACTGGCATTACGGGGTACCAAGCAGGGTAATTGCCAAGAGCCCCATGCCACAGGGGGCCCCACAAAGCTAAGTGGCTCAGGATTCGGCTTCAGCCCCAGGTGGCAGGCTTCGGGGCCCTGGGCTTCAGCTTTCTGCCCTGGGCCCCAGCAAGTCTAATGCTGGCCCTGCTTGGTGAACCCCCTAAAACCTGCTTGCAGCCCCTAGGGGGCCCCAGACCACTAGTTGAGAACCACTGGTATATGATTGCATATTTAATACACTAACTTTTCCAATATCTAAATCATCAAATATCATTTTCTCCTCCTAATTAGAATCACCATTCCATATTTTATGGAAATAGACCAAAAAAACCACTTTGCAACCAATAATATATACAGGAAGATTATGATGAATAAATACAGAAATTGGTTGGGGGGAGAAAGGAACACTGGTGTTCATGTATACACTGCTCACAATATAAGGAAAAGAGTTTTCTAGTAATGTTTAATAAAATTTTTGATTTAATAAATATATTTTTCTTATTAATTAGCAAAATACTAACTATGTAAACCTGACAGTAAGTGCATCCTTTGCCCACAGTGGATATTACATTGGAAAACTTAAATTCTCACAAAAGAATTCAGAACATAACACATTTAAAAGCTGTTTTTAACTCAATAACTACCAAAGAGCTAAGTTGTGCCACTCCTACTCAGACTACCCTACTTCAAAATTAGTTACACTGATTTCAAATAGACTATTCACACAGTAAGGTACGACTCAATGACAGTACAAGTGGCAAATTCTAACCCTAAACAAAGTGTATTTAATTTCTAAGAAATTTAAATATGAAAAAGAAAACATATAATTGTGCAGGCAGTAAGACATCAAACATTTTCATATTCTCTTACAGGAATGCTTGTTAAGCAAACTTGCTTTAAAATCCAGTTTTGTTGTGTTTGGGGGTTTTTTTGCTTTCAAAAGGAAACAAGACAATAGCCAAGACCAACAGAAATGCTTTTTAGAGACAGTGTAATAATATTTTTCTCCAATAAAAAAAATCCTCACAATGTTTGCAATCCAAATAGTGCAGCATTGTGCATGAAACCCTGAGTGAAATTGGCAAACTGACAAAACAAAGTGAAACTGGCTATTCTGTTTCTGTTGCCTAAGTGTTAAAAGTAAAACAAACATAAAAATAGTAACAAAGAGTCCTGTGGCACCTTATAGACTAACAGACATATTGGAGCATAAGCTTTCATGGGTGAATACCCACTTCGTCAGACACATGTGAGTATTCACCCACGAAAGCTCATGTTCCAATACGTCGGTTAGTCTATAAGGTGCCACAGGACTCTTCGTTGCTTTTTACAGATCCAGACTAACACGGCTACCCCTCTGATAAAAATAGTGAAACCATTTTAAAACCATTTGCAAGAACATTCATACTTTCAAAATACGCACTCATTTAGCAGTGTCCCTTCAAAGTTTATAAGAAAAACCTCATTCTGAATTACAAGAAAAAATAAAAGCAAAAAAATTATGGTAGGCAGAGAGTTGCTGAGTTTTCCAAAGCCACACAGAGAAATTTAAAAGAATTTTGGTCAAAATAATTTAAATGCATTTCACACAATCAGTACATTAACAAAAGGTTATCTTAACTTGTGACAAAGACTTAACAAAAAGTGAGCAAGCAGGAGGGGGAACCTACTGTGGAAGACGATCTTGGCACATCAAAAAGATTTTAAAGGAATATTACCTGTGCTTTTGGATGCGTCTGTTGTGAGGAATGCTGAGACTGCTGTTTCTGCTGAAGCTGAGCAAGTTGCTGTCTTTGCATTTGAACTAATTGCTGTTGATGTGTCTGAAACTGCTCCTCTGTGATACCCCCTGTTACTGTGGAAGAGAAAAACAAAGCCAGAGTTTCACGTACTTGAAGAAAACAAACTTTTCTAGAACAAAAGTGAAGTACAAAGCAAACTGACATGGGACAATGCAATGCGAAAACAAGAAGCATGAAAGGAGGGTACTGAACACTTGCAGAGACCTCAATATATCTATGTCTGTAAAGGTGAACCCACCAGTGTAAATGTGTATCACTGGCCCATTCCCTTTGAGTATAAAGTCACCTACGATAAGGGTCTGATAGTTCAGAAACAACAGCTTCTTACTAGCACTGAAAAGTGCCTTCAATGTGTTTCTTCTCAGTAGCTATGGCTATTGTACTGGGTAGGCTATTTTTTGGTAGGCAAGTTAAACTGAAACTACATCATAGCCACACTCACTAAATGACATCCTTTATGAAGCTACACCATTTCCCAACCAATGGAACCATAAAGAAATTTTTCTCCTGGCTTCTGGGAAATGAGGAGGGTCTCCCATATCATGGCTGGGTCAGGGGAATGGCTAATTCACTTTTCTTTCACTATAACCACTCTCAGCTACTACCCTCTATAGTAGCCTCCTTCTACCTTTCTTCCCTCTGAGATGTGGGGACGTGTTCAGAAGGAGAGCACCTGGTAGTTCCAGCACCATCTAGTATTTGTGCTATGTGATCAGATCTCCATGCTACCAATATGTACTAGGCAATGTGAGTGGAGCACCATTCAGTGCACTTAAGCAGCAGGTTCAGAGGTGCACCAAAATCTTGAAGACCAAGGAACTGGAATATGATGAGAAAAACTGGCTCCCCAGGTCTAAAATCTAGCATATGGCCCCAATAATTTCATGAAGGACCACAGTCAGTGTTTAAGGTTAATAAGCAATTTCTATCCTGTGATTTTTGAACTGCTCCTGTTATTTCATCCCCTCTTGTTATTTTTTAAAAAGAGTGTTGAAGGAGGACTTGAGCAGCATTTTCTGCAACTATTACATCAAGGCCTCATTAATTGGGGGGGGGGGGGGGAGAGAGATTTCAAGCGAGATTAAAGAGTTTGCTGACTAGTAAGAAACACATTGAGGCAAACCTGAAGGGTATCACCTTCTCAAAGGGCATTAGGAAGGTAAGTGCTGTGTGCCCCAATTTCCATATCTACAAATTGGGGATGGTGGTGGCTATCTTTTTATAAAGTGCTTTGAGATGAGTGGGTGAAAACTGCTAGAAAAATAACTACAACTCCCCACATGCTGTTGAATAAAGGCAAGGTGCAGGCCGTCACTATTCCTGAGGTTTTGCTGCAGCCATAGGAATAATAATTAACCCAGTGATCAGTTTCACCCAGAGAGAGAAAACAATTATAAAGGCCATCATCACCCCACTGATTTACTTTCCCCACTGGCTGCTATGAGAGCTGCTACCTGTGTACTCATTCAGCCACAAAAGCAAACATTCCTTATGCTGATCCCATAGTGGGAAAGGATATGTCCATCAAGACAGACAGCACCAGCACTGGCCCAGCCTCAGCACAATACAACAAAATGTCATTAATTCCCAATTTAATGAACTCCAAACCTGAAAGTAAAATTTTAGCACAGGATTACATTTAGTGAAGTGCAAGACTGAAGAGGTGCTACTGTACTACAAGGCCCACTGACACGACATAATCGTTAGAAAATCTTAGTGATTCGGAAAGGTCGTCAGTTTTCTTGTAGGTTACCATAACGAAAATATCAGTAGCCCTAAATTATAAAAAATGAATTGAAATGACCATAATGAATAGCAAGTTTTTACATCATACTAGCTTTTCACAAGGAGAAAAAGCCTCCAATGAGTCTGTTGGGGGAACATATCTTACATTTGTAAAGGAATGGACTTGAATTCTCTCCCATATCCAATTACTGTATATGATCCTATGGCAACAACTATTGTCTACTATATTTTCTGAAGACTCATGTAAAACAGCTGCAATATACAAGCACTTTATCAACTGGAAAGCTCTATTAACCGGCATTTCTGATATCTCCCAATACAAATCTTCAATCTAGTAACCGGGACTAGTATACTGCCCAGGAGATTATGCAATTGCACATTCTGCACTCTACTTTTATGCAAAAGAAGCAGAAGACAAGTAAGCAAGTGGATATCAGGGATTTATTCAAAAAATCAGCTTCCAGAGTGTGTCATCAGGTCATTACAGATTCAGCCCAATCTCCTACACCTTCTACAGCTACAATGATAATTGATAATGATGACCGTGAAGCACTGCACTATCCTGAAGTGCCTTCTGAATCAAAGATTAACTTATGTTCAGTATACTTTTAGTGTTAAGTGTATTTTTAATGATCTGGGTGTACACCATGCAGTGCCCATAGTGATATGTAGTGTCATAAGATAACCTACCGTATAGAAAACTTTACCTGTATACACTTAAGTGCTTCAAGAAACCAACCACTCTGTAGTGTAGTACTACTATTGGATTTGTGAGTACCTGTATACTATTATATACTTCATTCATTTGATTGATTCTAATTCTTTGAAAATTGGTATTCCGTTGGTAAGCATAACTCTTAGTTAACCAGAATTTTTGATTAAACAGCACCCCCTAATCTCCAAACATGCCAGATAACAAAGCTTTTACTGTGAATCTGCTTTGAACTGAAAGTTTTGTTAAGCATTTCATCTGAAATAGTGTTTCAATGCCAAGGTATTTTTCTTCAAACCATAATAAGCAGAATTCAACACTCTGAAGGAAATAAAGCATACCGAAAGCTAAAAAAAAAAAAAAATGTAGGAAACATTGGTGTTTAAAGCAAAATTGAAAGGTCAATACAGAATTATAGATATGGGTGGGAAAGGGAGAGAAATAGGGCAAAATGAACTCTCCCCTATTTCTCCTTCCTATGCAAAACACACATATAAACTGAAGATCATTCAAAAGAAGTCAGAGGCCAGAATCAAAACTATGATTGCAGTAATAACCACATCAGAATTAACACTGCGTGAGGTGCATGTAGACTACTAGCTATTCCTACGATAAAGAAAAACGATGCAAGATTATATTTATTCTTGGTTATTTACTGGTTCATAGCTATGACAAATATACCAACCACCAACTGTGTTACCCTTATCTGTTGTTTTCCATAACTAATTTAGACAGAATCCTTATTTCCTCAACCAAATTAATTTAAAATATTGTTAACTACTTAATGCTACCTGGATTTTATTCAGTCATAGAATTAAGTTCTTTTAGGTGCTGACAAAGAGCGGATTCGATATCCAAAGTTCCTGTTCAGTAAACCTTGCAGCATCTCATTCTCAACTATAATTACATATACTCAATGGTATTGTAACCCCAAATTATATCTAGAATCTACAGGAATAGTATCTGCTGAATGAAAAAACACCATGCTAACAATTAAAATATTAACCATTCTACACTTTCAGTGTTGGCTCTAGTTCATCTGCTACTTACATTTTAGGTAAGCAATGGAAGGAGGACTCTAGTTACAGTCAAGTCAGACCATATTCAGAAATCAACATGCAAATATTTTCTCATAGCACTCTCTAATTAAGTGGGCTTCCAACATCCCAGGAAAACTGACTTTTCGAGTTAGGTACTAGTGCAATAGTAATTCTTTATGTATTGTTTAGAGGGATGCTGCAGGAAACAGCTGAAACAGGACTAGACACAAGAGCAGAATAGTTCATTCTGACTGGTCTTTCTTACTACTCACTTTCAAAACACAGATGTTGGATCATCAGACAGTAGGTTTTTTTTTTAAACCAAGATTTTCTTTACATTTACTCCTAATGTAAAGTAATCTGAGTAAGCAAGCGCTTACTGAGTAAGCAAGCAAAATAAATCTTTAGCCAGCTTATTTATTTTTCCCTAGAATGAAATAAGACACCTGTAGTTAAAATATGAGTACTGATGGTCACAATTAAATCTTGTTAAATTTGCTACACAAAATATTACCCATTTCACAGCAAAATCCTTTTCAAACTACGTGTCGTGTGTGTGTGTCTGTGGTTTAAAAAAAAAAAAGCTTCTGATTAATCTATAGGCATACACTTTATTGAGCTATGCCATCTTCTATAAAGATTGCTAAATCTGACTCAGGTATTCCAGTATACCACTTCCTTATGTTTATTTTTTTTATTTGTAAAAGTGTCTCTATTAGTTTACATCCACACGTACACTCTTAAAACACATTAATAAAGCAAATTAATTCAGTTATACATCTATAGACATTGCAGTTAGCTTTTTGGTTTACCAGCCTTTCCAACATGGTTTAAAAAAAAAAAAAAACCTCTACAGTGGTAGTTTATGTGTTTATTTCTGCATGGTTTCTTTTCTCTTTGATTTCCTAAATTCCATACCTTGACTGAATTACCGTTGAAAAAGTATGCACAACAGGTTCAGTCAGTGAACAAAACTTTGTGTGAGAATCAATCACCTCACAACAGTCTTCTAAAATTAGCATAAACAAGGACAGTAAGGCCCAGTAAGGAACTGGGAAGATAAACCTATTGTTTTGTTCTTAAAATTTGGTAGAGTATGATTGTTATTGCCTGATTTAAAAAAAAAACAAAAACCTAAATATGATGCACAGTCATTTATAATACCTACTTAATTATAATTTATTTTTATTATATGTATTGCAGTAACTCAGGCTCCAATCAAGAAACAGAGCTACATCTTGCTAGACACTGTACATACGTGTTGTAAAAGTCCCTGCCCCAGAGAGCTCACAAATTAATTAAGTGTTGACCCATATATCAGTTGCACAAATATTTCTAGACAGATTTTTAAATTATGTTTGACACATTGTTACAAATATGAAATATGTCAATTTATGTAGGAGACTACGGAACCTAGGATTTTAGTAACAACCACCATTCTTAATTATGTCACTGGTATGAGTCCTGGCAACATCCGTAGCTATCACCTAATGACTTTTTAGTGGTCAATCTGAAATTAGCTGGTGGTCTTAATCTGATGGTCACATCAAAAGTCACCATCATCTTTAGTATCCTTGTCAATCTTAGAGCCCAAGAACTGAATGATCTTGCATTGTCACTCTCCGCATCATGGTTAAAGCAAATTAAGGGGAAATGTGGAAGTTTGCAAAGTTTTAAAGATTCCATTGTCTGAGGATTTTAATCTGTAGTGTTGCTATCTATTTTAGGATTTTCTAGCACTGCCATCATGGTAGCATTTGAATGCACATATAAATTAAATGTGCAGAGAAAGGTCCACAGTGAAATTAATGGACTCTTCTGCTCTTCTCCCTTCCTCAGTAATAATAATCTCTGCATTAGAGAATGTTATATATCATTCCTGCTATGGTGAGAAAGCTTATCATTATCTAATAAGAGGATTTTTCAGATTGCCCTAAAGATGGGTAGACTTTTCATTAGTCTAACTGCTTCATTCCACAGCCAAGTCACTCATATGAGTGTGCTTATCTATGATTCTTACATCCTTCATTAGAATCAACTAGTGGGAGGGTGGAGGGGGGGGGTAAGAGATGGATTGCAGTGTAGTTACTGATGTTCACTGAGCCCTGATGCGCTTGTAATTTTAAAGATCAGGAACTTGAACTAGCAATAAAAGTGGACTGGGAGCCAAGAGCAATCTGCTCTGTCCTGTTCAAGAGGTGGACTGCTATAATATGCATAAATTAAAGCCTTTGCATGGCTTCCACCTTCAGCCCCACAAATAAGAACTTGTAGTTCACCATACATTTATCATCCCTAGACTGGATAGTTACCTCATAGTATCTAGCTACACATACCTATTTCTGTTACCCTCATTCAAACATTTCTTCCAGTTGTCTGTTATACCAACACTGTTGTATCTTGCCTGAAAGTAGACTAAGTTCTTCAGGGCAAAGGTTGTCTTTCAACATAGGCCTGCACAGCACTGAGCACAACCAGACCTCTGGATGCTACAGTGATCATAAACGACAATGGAAACTGCAGGAAGTGGTCACATTTCCTAGCAAACTTGAGGTAGAAGATATTTGTCACCAGCAATGTAACCTAATTATCTAGGCTTAGCGATGGGTCCAGAAGGGCCATGAAAGTTTGCACCACTTTGATCTGAAGGGGCAGACTGCTTCAGTGGAAAACATCTATGCTAATTCTTCAAACCACTTCCCCCTTTCCAACTGACATAACACGAGAAAGAAAGAAAAAATTAGTTTGAACCAACTGTTCTTTATTCATATGCTGATCTGGCACCTTTTACGAGCACTAGATTCACATATTTATTCTCTTAAAATCAAGCGCTTAGGAACAGACACCCCTCTTCACATATTTGTAAAGTAGCTAGAACATTTTGGGCACCATTGTAATACAAATAAAGCAATGTTATTAATAAAGCAATAATATTAATAAATAAAATTGTAAATACAAGGCAGGAGTTGTTTTACAGATTTCTTATGCACTGAAGATCACAGCAGGTAACCTTAAGACTTATTTTCAGTTACGACAATAACCTTTCCAAAAATGGATCTTTACTGGTACTTCATTGTCAGCTCTTTAAAGGTAGATTTGTGGTGCAAGTTAAACTCATGCCGTCACACCAACTTGGCTGACAATTATCTTCTGAATAGAACCACGAACCATGTGGTCCCTGTACACAATACTGATTGTAAATATGTGGTTTTATTTTTAAAATTCATATATTAGTAATTCTTGTCATTTTATAGATCTAAAATAAATCAATCAAGTGCCTACTTCTGCGCGCTATACATTGCACAATTAAAAATACCATCAGAAACATATTAGGTCAAATGTTTTTTAAAAAATTAAACTCCAGATTTGCTACACTGCAAATTCAGCAAATGTTATTTGGCAAGTGACAACTGAGAGGTTAAAAAAAATTCTACATATCACAAGCTGATGTTTCATTTTTAACGACAAGCGCAAGTAGTCTTCGTCCTTGTCTACACTTGGGTTTTTCACACCAGCATAAATGTACGGGTGCAAACCCCTTGTGTAGATACAATGCTCTGGTGTAACAAGTAACTTGTAATAGCTGTTTCTTTTTCTTTTACACTGTGCTGTCTCCTCCTCATTAGCAGTAAATCATTCTTCTGTTCTCTATCAAATTAAAGGTCTAATCCTACACATCCTTGCTAGTGAGGAAGCACTTAATACCTTGAGTTGTCCCATGGGCACTGTGTACTACACTTAGTAGTAAGGGATTGCAGAACTGGGTTCTTACGTTTTAAAAATTATTCAGACCAGGACTATCTGGTTTAAAAAAGTCTCACGTGCCAGGAAAGCCTGTGACACTTTCAATACATACAAAAAGTTGTATTAGTACAATGTTAAAGTTGCAATGTTAAATTTATGAAGTCTGAAAATGTAAAAGTTAAGGTTCTTACAGCAACTTGAACTGGGTTGCACTGTACATATGTATGGTCTTTTCAGAGAGAGAAAGCAAAATGCTTTGTGGTTTATCCTAAGCTTCCATTATTAAAGGTTATTTCATATCTGCATAAGGAAAAGAACATTTTACAAAAATATAGCCAATCTTTGTACACTTTAAGTGATAAATAAAATGGAATTTAGATCTAAAAACTCTGTCACAGGTAATGCTGTGTATACAATCTTATATTACAACTATAAAACATTAAATATGAAATTTAGAACATTTAATAAATATATTAACAATAAATCTTAAAATTGCAAGTACATAAGAATTCTCATCACTTTCATCTTTAGCGAAAATAATTTGTTTCATAAGTATTTGGCAAATAGTAAACTTTTAAAATAAAGAAATCCTTCAGCTGTAGTTATTATATGCACAAACTGGAGATTAAGTCCTGAATTTTGAAGTTTCTATAATTTACATACAAGACAACAGACAGATACTAGGGAAATACAAGGAAACAATGAGCCAATGCTGTTCAGCATGACAGGCAGTGGTTTCAGAACACCAGCAGCCTACATCAAGATTTGTGTAAACATCATGGCAAAGGAAGTTTTAAATAGGGATTTGAAGGAGGATAATGAAATAGCTTTACAAATGTTTATCTATAGGCATACACTTTATTGGGCTATGCCTATAGATCAGGCCTGCACAACATGTGGCCCACATGGGCTCACTGTGTGGCCCGCGGGGGGTGAGTAGGCAAGCAGCGGGGTGGGGCAAGCCAACGGCCGGCCGGCCGGCAAGGTGCTGAAGAGGCCAGGGCAGGCTGGGGAGTGATGGTCAGCCAGCGGCAGGGAGCGGGGGCAGCAGCAGAAGGTAAGAGGCCAGCGGCGGGCAGGCAGGCGAGCTGGCGGCGGGGGGAGCAGGTGAGCTGGATGCAGACAGGCAGGTGAGCCGGCGGCAGCCGGGAGTGGGGGAGACGCGCTGAGGAGGCAAGCCGAGGGGATGGGGGGGATGACAAGCCGAGTGGGCGGGCAGTGGCAGGTGAACTGGTGGCAGGGGAGGGGGGGGCTGAGGAGCCGGGCAGGCAGTGGTGGGGGAGCAGGTGAGCTGGCGGCGCTGGGGGTGGGGAATGGGGGGATGACAATCCGAGTGGACGGGCAGTGGCAGGGGGGCTGAGGAGGCGAGTGGGTGGCAGGGGGTGAGGAAGCGAGCCGGGGTGGGGTGGGGTGGGAGGATGATGAGCCGAGCAGGCGGGTAGTGGCGGGGGGGCTTTATACTGGGGGGGGGGGGGTGGAGGTGGCGAGCGTCGAGTCGGTGGCTGACCGGTTCTACTGATCTTCTCTCTCATAAAAATTGGTCCTTTAATGCTGCTTTTCTCTGGGCTGGGGGTTGTCTGCAAAGAGGGTGTTCCCAAAGGAAGGTGCTTGCTTCTAACCCCCTAGGCCGTCAGTATGTCTGCTCTTCTCTAGTCAGCTCACTTGACAAGTCTGATTGTCCTTGGTCTGGCTCCCATCCCCTCTCCAAAGGGTTGCAGCTGTCTGGAGGTGCCGGCCTTTCATGCCTTCCTCAGTCACACCTTTTATTCATTCAACAGGGCAATTGATTACAAAGTGGGGGAAAGATCTTATTCTAGTTCCAGCAAAGACATTTTTCTTTTACCTTAACTATACTACCTTAGGGACCTGTTATAACATATTACCAAGGTTCAATACCGCTGTTTCGGCGGGGCAGCGCTGGGGAAAGAGGGTTTGTTTCCACAGGGTGGGCGGCGCTGGGGCGGGGGGGTGTTTTGGGAGGTCTGGGTGGCACTGGGGAGGGGGTGTTTCAGTGGGGGGTGGGAGGTTTCGGCCCTCAGCTGTTTTCTTTGGAGTAATATGGTCCTCGCCACTTTATGAGTTGTGCAGGCCTGCTATAAAATGGAGAACTCCTCCCAAGCATGAGGGGCAACATGGGAGAAAGCATGAAAGTGCTTGTTTGAAAATTTAACAAATAGAGACTGACATAATTGGCAGACTGGAGGAGAGAGTCTCAACATTTTGATACTGAATGGAAGGTAGGGTGAGGTTAGGCTGTGAAAGAAGACAAGCAGCTTTTCTTTGAGCAAATAAAAGAGAGGTGGGGTAGTTGAGGAATTTAAAATAGATGACATGGTTAAAGCAATGGGCTCAGGGAACAATCTTTGCAGCAGCATTCTGAATGGACATGAGCAAGCAGGACTGCATTTGTCAAGGTCAGAGAAAAGGATGTTGCAATAATTGAGATGAGAGCCTAAACAGGAATTCTGACTGTGTAGATGGAGAGGAATGGTCATATCTTAGAGAGTTATGCAGAAAGAATCTGCAAGACTTAAGACTATGTCTACATGACCACATGTGTCGGCAAAACGTACGTCATTCAGGGGTGTGAAAAAACACCACCCCCCCAAGTGATATAAGTTTTGCCGACTTAAGTAGTAGTGTGCACACCGCTGTGTTGGCTGGAGAGCTTCTTCTGTGTACATAGCTAGCACTGCTCATTGAGGTGGTTGTATTATGTTGATGGGAGAACTCTCTCCAGTCAGCATAGAGAGGTTATACAAGCTGTGCCACAGTAAGATCACTAATACAGACATGGTCTTAGTCTGGATGTGATGACCTAGAGAGAAGTCAGAGCTGAAGATGACATTCAGGCCCAATGGTGGTGGTGTTGCCCAGAATGATCAAAAGAGGAAGGGGGGGGGGAGAAGGTCAAGTGCTGTGTTTTAGCCACACTGTACACGAGCTGACGACTAGACAACCTGGAAAAAATGTCAGAGTGGGGCCAAGATTTTAGTTTAGATAGAAGGAAACTGATTTAGAGAAAAGAGGTAGATCGATGAATCAGTGTAGAAATAGTTGTTGAATTTATGCTTGTGGATGAGATTACTCGGAGATACAGAAGAGAAGGGGACCAAGGACTAAGCCCTTTGGAACTCCCTCAGAAAGTTGAAAGGGGGCATGCTGAAGAAGTGATTACAGAGGAAGGAGCAGAACTAGGAAAGGACAGTCATGGATAAGGTTGGACAAGATTGAGCATAGTTGGTGTCGAAGGCTGTTGACAGGTCAAGGAGAATGCAGATGGAGTACTGTTTCTAAGGTTGGCTAGGAAGACTTTGGTAAGAGCGGTTTCAGTGGCGTGCAAGTGATAGACGCCAGACTAGAAAGGGTGTAGGATGGACTTGGAGGAGAGGAACTCCAGAAAGCAATTACAGACAGTGCATTCAATGAGCTTAGAGATGGAGTATTCGCTGGAGAAGCAAGTAAAGTCACAGGTGGGATTTTTTGTTTGTTTTGCTTGTTTTTTTTAAAGATGGAACAAACTAACACATACTTGTATTGTGAGGGGAAAGGGCCAGATGAGAGTGGAGAATAGTAAGTGAAAGGATGAGAATGGGTGCAAGGGAGATCAGGAGGTGGCATGGAGTCACTGGGGCAAGTGGAGGGGTTAGAGGAGAACAGCAGATGAGAAACTTCTGCATCTGTGACAGTGGAGAAGGAGAAGAGTTTGGGGGGGGGAAGGCGAGGGGAGAGGGAAGAGCATTTGGTCAATCTTCTCTTGGAAGAAATTGGTGAAGTGGATGATGGGGATGAGGCAGGGCTGATCTTGTAATGAGAGTTAAAAGTGGAGGACAGTGATGCAAGGAGAGCAGCGTAGTAAATGGTCCTTTAACAAGTGGGACAACTGGCAAGAGGTGTAGGTCAAATGAAGAGTTGAGGCCAAGGAAATATGCAGCTAAGGTGTCAGATGGGTCATGAATGTGGAAGCTGAATATGAGGAGATGTGGGAGACTGTGAAGAGAGTAAGAGAGAGAGACAAAAGTCAAAATGAGAGGGAAAGACTGATGAGGAAGAGTTAGGTGAATGGTAGTTGTCAGCAACTTGGAAGGGGAAGAGAGACGACGGTCAGATGCAGAGCTATTCGAACAAGGAGAAAGAATGGGAAGAGGAAAATGTTGGAAGCAGCCCAACACCCTCACCCCAGTCTGATCTAATATGGAGCGCATGAGACGAGAGGCCTCCATAAGAAAGGGCAGCTGCAGAGGCAGCTTCAGCCAAAGGAATCCAGATCTCTGGAAGAGCCATGAGCTGGAGTAGTGAGCTGGAGTAGACTGTGATCTTAATAAAGATGAAGTGGTTGTTCCAAAGAAAGCAAGAAAAAGGGATAGGGGGAGAAAAGAGATGGGTGTGAAGTTAGGAATGGTGACATAAAAGGGGCAGAGGTGATGACAGCAATGTGTGTAGGATGTGGAGAGAGTGGGCATGGAGGGAGGACCAAAATTAAGGTAAATGTCACCAGAGGTGAGGAGGATGTGGGACCTGGATTTGAGCTGGTAGGAAGTGGGGGGAGATTGGGATGGAGAGAGGAAGAAAAGGTAGCAGGCAGAGCTAGTTGAATTAGAGATGAGTGGCAGATGGACAAGATTACAAAAGTTTTCTCCTGGCCCTGGGGCCAAGTCCTTGCCATCTGGGAAGGGTCCTCTGCTTTGTGCAAAGCTTCCCAATGCAGAGTCGCAGCTGATGGTTAGGGGGCCACTCTAGGCTGTTTAACTACCATCAGCGGGTTGCTCTATGTTGTTACTTTACAGATCTCCGATATTGATACATTTCTGAAAAAGACAGAAGATGCTGCCAGTGTCTTGGTGGAGTATGCCGTAATGTTTGGAGATAGCAGGTGGAAATACAGTGTATGATTCAATTAGGTGAGATGGCTTGGCTTTTCAACAAGCCTGATACAGCCACAAAGAGGCAGGGAGACTGTCTGAAAGGTAATAAAGCAAGGCTCTGGAAACATCCAAAGTAAGTAGCTTCTTCCCTCCCATCGAGGGTAGTATCAGGAAGAAGACTGGCAGGTTGATTGAAGTGAAAAAACAAGATTACCTTAGGGATGAGTTTAGGGTGCAGTCTCAGAACCACTCTGTCCCTATGAAATGAGATACAAGGAGATCCAGACACAAGAGTTTAGCGCTTGCTGACCCTCCACACTGAGGTAATAGCTCCCAGAAAGCACATCTTAAGATCAAGGAGATGATGCAGCTATCTGATAACAGCTTGAATGGAAGTTCCATGAGTTTCAGGAGGGTGGTGTTAAGATCCCATGCAGGAGTCAGGTCTCTAACACGTGGGTATGTATGCAGGAGGTCCTTGAAGAATCTGGATACTGTTGGATGACTGAAGACCAAGTATGACTGCATCAGAGTGTGACATGTTGATATTGCTGCAAGGTGGACTTTGCGAGAACTAAAAGTCAATCCAGCCTGTTTCAAGTGTGGCATGTAGTCAACGATTTCTGGTATTAACTGGAATTAATTTATGCTGGGTTCCCCATAGGAGAACCATTTCCATTTGGAGGGGTGGATTTTCTGGTAGACGATTTCTGGCTTTGTATGGGGTTTTCTTGAACCTGTCAAAAACAGTCTCTGTCAATAGAGCTCAACCAGCCTATATCCAAGCTGCCACATGCAACAACTATAGGGCTGGGTGCAATATTTGATAGTGGTTCTGAGATATCTGGCACATGAGTCCAGTAGTGAGGATTTTTAATACCTCAATCTACTTGATGGTAGTACCATGTGCCTGAAGGATAGCTAATGTCATACCTATACTTAAGAAAGGGAAAAAAAGAGATCCAGGCAATTACAGATTGGTTAATCTGATCTCAGTAAACTTAAAACAAATTCTGATAGAAAGAATAATTAAATTCATGGAAGTAAATAGAAAAGATGATGTAATGCAACATGGATTTACCAAAGATAGATCATTCTTTAAGAAAATAACTTTTTCTAGATAAGGGAAGTGTAGTAGTGCTAATATACTTGGACTTCAGTAAAGCATTTCACCTGGTAGTTTATGGGAAATTATTAGTTGGGGGCGGAGGGGAAGAGGATCAGTACAAGAATTATTAGGGGGATAAGGAACTGGCTAAAGGGGAGAAGGCAATGAGATGCGATGAAAGGTGATCTATCAGACTGGAAGGAGGTTACTAGTAGAATTGCTCTTGGGATCAATCGTATTTAATATTTTTATTAATGACCTTGGCACAGAAAGTAGGAGCATGCTAATTAAGTTGACTGATACAAAACTGGGAGGCAGCATCAATACAGAAGAGGACTGGAACATTATACAAGAAGATCTAGTTTACCCTGAAGGCTGGAGTGACAGAAATGGGATGAAATTCAATAGTACAAAGTACAAGGTCATGCACTCAGGGTCTAATAAGAATTTCTGCTAGAAGCTGCATCGTCATAAGTAAGACACAACGGAGGAGGAGAGAGACTTGGGTATGTGAGTCAATCACAGGATGATTCAGAGCCATCCGTGTGATGCAGCTGTGAAAAAGGCAAATGTGATGTTAGGATGCAACAGGTCCGGCATTTCTAGTGGAGACAGAGAAGTGTTAATGCCATTCTATAAGGCACTGATAAAACCTCATTTGGAATACTGTGCACAATTCCGGTTCTCCAGGTTCAAGAAAGATTAATTCAGCCTGGAACCAATGCAGAGAAGAGCTACTAGGATGATTAAGGGAATGGAGGACACTGGAGAAGCTTAGCTTGTTTAGTCTAGCAAAAAGAAGAGAGGGGATATGACTCCTCTCTATAAATACATTAAGGGGGTAATACCAGGGATGGTGAAGAGCGATTGAAGCAAAAGGACAACGTTGGTACAACAAATGGATATAAACTGGCCATGAACATATTCAGACTGGAAACTAGAAGGTGATTTCTAACCATCAGTGAGGTGAAGTTCTGGAACAGCCTCCCAGTAGGAGTTGTGATGGCAAACAAACTTAATAAGTTTTAAGAGCAAGCTAGACAAACGTATGAGTGTGTCCATATGACTGGGTACCTTGTGATGGTAGAGGGTGGACTCAGCTGCCCTGGCACTCACTTCTAGTTTAAATGTAAAGTGTAAATCCAGAGGGGTTATCCAGTGACAGCAGGTCCACAGCCTGATGACCTCCTGGTAGAAGGGTTATGACCGAGCACTCCTATCTTGTTTATATAATGCACTGTTGATGCACTGCCTGTCAAAATCTGTGCTATGCAAGTTGAGAGCCACAAACCAAATCTTGATCTCGAAGACATGGAAAGATGAGAGGCAAGCGTTACCACCTTGAACCTAAGATGGCGTAAGTACTTGCTGAGTCTTCTCAGGTCTAAGATAGGACAAAGAGCCCCCTTTTCTTCTTCAGGATTAAGAAACTCCAGGAATACAAGCCTCTTCCCCTGAATTCTAGTGGCACCTCCTCCATGGCTCCTACGCAAATCAACAAGGCCACCTCTACTTTTTACAGGCTCTTGTGCAAAAGGTCTCTGATAGGGGAAGGAGGGTGGATCCAGGTAAAAAGTAGAATTGGATGGGTAGCCATGGGCAATGATCTCTAACATCCATCTGTCCAACGTTATGGCAGGCCAAACCCATGGGGTGAGGTGGCTGCTGAAGTTCATGCTCTCTGGACTAGATGTGATGTAGCTCCCAAACATCCTGTCAAATTTTCTGAAATGCTGTAGAAGCACGATGCATTGCCAAGGCATGGTACTCAAGTTGCCAGGAATGACAGGCTGGCACCTGTTGTCTTGATGGGGGTTGAGGGTGATACAGCTTATGGTACAGGGTTGGGATGTAAAACCCAGGGAGTGCAGGATGGCCTCTGAGTCTCTGAACGAGTGCAAAGCACTGTCCATTCACTCACTAAGTAGTTCCATGCCCTCAAAAGTTAAGTCCTTGATTGTGACCTGAATCTCCCTAGGGATGCCCAATGCTTTGAGCCAAGATTCTCTGCTCATCATCATTGCTGTGACCATAGATCTAACTGTGGTGTTGACAACATCCACAGAAGCCTATATGGCCATCTTGGTCAGCAACTGGCCTTCCCTGATTATTTCTGAGACTCTCTCAGTTGTCACGTGGGAGTTTTGAGAGAAAGGGTGTTGCTCTATCCCTGGTCAAAAAGTCATATCTGGACAGTACGGACTGGCAATTTGCCACTCACATTTGTAATGAGGCAGATTCTTTTCCATGATGCCATGTCCTTGCTTGGCTTCGTCTTCTCCACTCTTGTCTTTGATGTCACCTATCTGCTAGACAGTGTGTCGGATGAAGCTAACTTGTCATCTCCTCTGGGTTTGAAGAGACCCCTATATGTTGCTACAGAAGATGAAGTTTCAATCAGGTGTCTCATAACTTACATATTCTTGCAGAAAATGGTAGGCACACCAACATATGGGATTCTCCTTAACAGAAGATGTACCTATGGGTGTCTTATCTTTCAATGGAAAACAGTCCATCATAAGACAGGCAGGGCTTGAAGACCACTGTTTTCAAATCTGCCATGTTGAGGAGCCCAGTACAAGAGAGTGTGTGCAGGGAGGATCTGTTCATCAATAGTCAGCACAGATGGGTAAGTATTATTCATGGTGGTCATATGTAAGTGAATCAAAAGAGTACTGAAGATTTTTTGAAGAATTTAAGATAATTTAGCCCAAGTTAAAAACTAGTAGGTCAGACGGCTCACCATGTTCTGTCTTGCTGTCACAGGCAACAAGACAGAACTGAGGGAGGGTCAGAGTTGCCCCACCCTTTATGCTGCCCTTGTAAGGTAGCACAAGGAGGCACAGGACACTTGCGCAGCTCTGACAGATTCTGTTATTTAAATTACTCCAAGTACATGTGCTTGAGGTGCATTGGCACCTACACAGAAGGATCTGGATGACAACTCAAAAAACTAAGTTACATCTAGGTAGTGGATGCCATTTATACATGTTAAAGTTTGGGGAGGAGGGGGAGAATTTAAAATAGAACAAAGAATTCCTAAATAGTCAATAATTGCACACAAAACGTCCCATCAAAGACTACTTCACCAAAGTTAATTATACAAAATGATGACCTTCCACAAAAGCCATAAACAAACTGTCACTGCATGGGATGAAAATAATGCATCTGTTACTCATGACTATCATCAAGATACCACTGACAACTCTTCTCCTGTAGCTAATGAGTGACAGTCACACTGTGGTACATGTAGATATATTGTACTTCAAGAACTGGTATTCCCTCAAACAGAATCTTCCCACTACACATATACATTAATGGAGTCAATACACACATAAAAATAGTTATTGCACTGCTATTACAACACCAGTGCTTTATATCAACATATTCTTGCTGCTTTCTCTCTGCTTCAGCAGGATATGAAAGCCAAATGAATAAGCCCTTTAAATTAAATGCTGTTTTGCACTTACAAGGAGTATTTTTCCTTCCTTACACAGTGGTTCAGCTAACAAGATACCTTAAAACTCTCAATCTCAGCAACTGGAGGCGTAGCACAGCAGCACTGAAACACAGGTAATTCCTGATTTTTTGATTCATGAATACCCAAATCTGCATTATCTAACACATTATCTGGCCTTTATCTACCCAAATTTTTTTTTCAGAAACTTGAAGTTGGTTTTTGTGAAAATTTTGTGCATCTCAAACCTTCAAAATAACTAGTTTTTACCTGTACTTGTTTGGTCACATATCCCCACTGATGACGTTGTCAGCCCAATCCCAGGGATAACACAGGAGATGTAAATGTCAAGTTCCACAACAATTCAAATCCTTGCCTACCTGATATGCCATTCTTGCTGGTGTTCAATAAAGCTACAGATGCTGCAGAAACTCTTTTATTATTCACAGTCTGCCCTGGTTTCCTTGAGGTACATTCTTCACTATCACTGTCCTGTAAATTTAGTAGCCTTGGCTGGAAACACTGCAGTCGACATGATCTGATATTGCTTAGTATTTCAGAAAGGGACAGTCTGTTTTCACAATGTTTATTGGAAGCATTGGTCCGTGAGAAATTAGAAGAAAAGTCTACAGTTTGGGAAGAGCTTGAAAAACTATTTAGCATTTCGGGGTCTATCTGTTTCAGGACAGGATCGTGTTCTGTAGATATTCGGTCCATTATAACCCTGATTTAAAAAGAAAAGAACAAAAAACAATTTAATAGACATTAGTTATGTGATCTCTTTTTAAAGGATGGGAAGGTTAAAAGGGCCAAAATAATCAAAGCAATACCACTCTACCTTCCTCCCCTGCCAATTCGCCTTCTTGCAAATCCTATGCATCTTCTTGGGACCGTAAGGGTTGTGAGGCAATGCCTGTACCTCAGCTTGTCCAATTCTGCCAGTTCCGAATTCTCACATGAATAATTAGTTTGGTCCAAACGAGGCTGTGGAGGAGAAGAAAATTCAATTTCGCACAAATTTATGGCATATGTTTGGGTCAAGAAAACTATGACTGTATAATACCATTTCTTAAAAGTATTTTACAACACTACCTATGACTGAAACAGGGAGGAATGCTCTCAGTATAACTGGGTTCAAAAAAGAACTAGGTAAGTTCATGGAGAACAGGTTCATCAATCACTATTAGCCAAGATGGTCAGGGATGCAATTCCATGCTCGGGGTGACCTTAAACCTCTGACTACCAGAAGCTGGGAATGGAAGACAGGGCTGGATCATTTCATAATTGCCTTGGTCAGTACATTCCTCCTGAAACTCTAGTACAGGCCACTGTCAGAGACAGGATACTGGGTAAGATGAACCATGGTCTGACCCACTTTGTCAACTCTTGTTTTCAAACAAGAGTTCACATCACAAAACTAAGAGGTCAGACAACTCTGCGACAAGGAGGTGGGAATTTTGGGAGGAGGTGTGTGCCACAATACATACCCTTTCTTGATTGCACCAGAAAAAAAAGTGCAATAAAAAATCATTCATTTTGCTGTTGGAAGAGCGGAGGAGGAGGAAGCTGCAGCTAAATCTCTAGGGCTGAGTGGATCTAATGACTAAATTAGTGGCCAAGCAAGGATGGCACTTGCTGCCAGCACTCAGAAAATTCAGCAAAATTGAAGAACAAACTAGGGAACCGGAGCTGGATGCAAATATACAAGCCAACAGCCTGATCAATTTTAAGTATCTGCAAAGTAGAAGAGCATTAGAGTAACAACATCTGATAACCTGTAGGAACCTGGAAATCACTAAGATACACCTGAGGCTACAGAACCATAAGATGCACTTAAGAAAACCCATGGGAGAATAAGAGGAACAAATACAGAAAGCTTCATGACCTACAGTGTCCAAAGAAGGAACCAAGTCACTTGGGAGGCTGCTGGGATACTTGCAGACAAGACAGCACATCTGATCTATTTAGTTGAGACCAAAGATCCTCCAGTAGACTTTTACGGAGTACATATTTCTACATTCTGGATATTGTATAAAAACTTTTTTGTCCTCTGCACCAATCAACCTAGTTCATTACAGGGAAGTTAATGTAATTAAAAATGATGTTTTTTTAATTAAATAGGATGTCTTTTAAATACTTGTATTTTAAGATTAAGCTTACAAAAAGGATTGTGTGTCACTACCCAGCCTCTTATGTCTCAGGGCGGCAAGCAAAGAGAATGGATCACTCTGAAGGTATGGTGGCGGCTTGCCTGTGGGTTCCTCTGCAGTAGACACTTCACCAACCTCACCGCTTGGTGAGTTATCTCAATGACACTGGATCTAAGACGATATGACACTACAGGGTTAGTCTCAATCCTGTTCCACTATATGCATTCATGGCTGATTTTGACAGTGTTAAGCATCTACAGCTACCACTGATTTCAAAAAGGAGTTTTAGGTGATCAACACTTATGACCAATGAAGCTATCAGTATCAAGTAAACTGAGAGCACTAAAGATCTCCCCCACTGCCACAGTTTCAAAACCAAGACATCTGTCTCAAGATCCAAGGACTGAGTCAGCCAGTTTCCAAATCACACTGGCCTCACATTTTCCCTCTGTGATGCAGCAGCGTGTGCACAGAGCAGGAAGAAAAGTGCAAAAAATTTCAGAGTAAAGCTTACTTCCTAAGATTTACAAAAGCATACAGAGCTTATGTAAAATAAATACTTTCATATGTTAAGGCTCAGGTTTTTCTTTTCTTGATATTTCAAACCAATAAAAGAATAACAGAATTGTATTATCTTACTAAAATCCAGACTATCTAGAAAATCACAGAAGTATGCTTTGATAAAATATATGCTATACAAAACAAGTGAATTTCTGAAGGCAAAAAAGAATTTCAGGACCTGAAAAAAATATATATTTTAGCAGAAGCTTCTTTAGTTTGTGCTGATTAGTATTTTAAATTCTAATTATGTCACTTATTTCTTCTTCTCCCATCCCTACACTATTGAGGAGGTATTGCAACACTTATGGTTGACATTTTGCTAAACTGCTTCAAGTTTGAAGGCTGAAGCACCACCTGTGTCTGCGAGGTTATACTACACCTTCAAAGAATTTTGTACTCTTCTTTAAGAATCTGGATGATCTCAAAGGATAGTCACTTACAGCAAAACGTATTAATACTTAGTGAAACAAGAACGTACAAAAGGCATTTTTATAAACATATAAAAATGAATAAGTGTCTTTCTTTGGATGATAATTTTTCTGATGAATTTCACTTAATATTTTTTTAAATAGTCCTCTTACAGCTCATTTGATGTGGGCCCCCCGAGGATGGGAAGAGAAAGACTGTCATTTAAGCTTGCCCAGTTACTGGATCATTCTGGGTGATCAAGAATTTGAGGCATAGTAATCTTCCTAAGTAAATTATCTGGTGCTTGAACTGAGCCAATTTTCACACTGTTTATTCTAAACAGTTAAGAGATCTTTTACATGAAGTTTTTTATATTTCCATTTAGAATGTACACCAAAGACCTTTCAAAGGTAGTCTAGTTGCTGTCTGTATTTTAAAATTAAAGTATTTCAAGCAAAAAAAAAAAAGAGCATAATTGATGAAACTGCACATACAGATTTTAGATTAGCGTTCAAGACAGACATCTGGTATAAGGGCAAAGTACTCAAATTTAAGTACTCACTACTCTATTTAAGCAGCATCTTGTTATAAAAAATAAATCTCTATTAACCCTAAGTTCTTTGACTCAAGAAGTATATTTATACAGCAGTTACAACAAATATCAACATTCTTTTTAGTAACTTCTGCATTTTACACTTAGATGACTCTACATGGTTTCAGTTTAAATCTCTTTAGTTGTCCTAAATATTAGTAGATCTAGCCCACCGTTTCTTGGGGCTTGTCTACACAAACATTTACTTGGCATTTGAAATAGGTCTAGGCCAAAGCACATTAACTATCAGTGCACATCAGCAGGGTCCACATGGACAGTTAGAACACAGGAGGCGACTACAAGATAGATTCACATCCCACCTTGTTTGTGCAGACAAGCACTGAATTAAATGTGCTATCATATTGCATATCCAGGTTTCTGTGCCACCTCAGAACCCTTGTTATTTGTGCCAGAACATGAAGGCTGAGGGGAAAAAGGAGCTGGGAGAACTAGAAAAGCAGTACTCCCTGTTTCCTAGCAGTGATGGTTGATTTGACTAGCTGGAAGTGCTACAGATTATCTTGAAGCACTCACTGAATCTACAGTAAGAAAAGAGGAAGAAAGATGTAGAAGAAAAATAAGCCCAAAATGAAAGGTGGTTGTGAAGATTTTCTTTGGATTGAACAAACAGCCTAATTCCTTGTCTCAGATAGAGACACTCCTCTTAATATTAGCTTGCTGCCAGGACGCTATTAAAAACAGCAACAAAAATTCTTACAGCATAATACTGGCATCCCGCTCTTCTTCTGAAAGCGCAAGGTCCATCGGGATCATTTTCTTCTTCAGGTTCCGATACTGGTGAGGGTACCTAAAGCACAAGCAAATTCACTCTCTATAATCATACTATCCACAATTTAGAGATACTTCACAGCCTCTTTAAAGCCACTAATAATTAAATATAGGTCATAAGCAATTAACTCTTTTTGACTGTATACTGAGTAATGCTACTCTGCATTTATGTAGTGCTTTGTATTCAGAGATTTTCAAATAGCTTACAAAGATGGATAAATTTTTTTAACTTTTGGGGGGGGGGGGGGAAATGAAGCACAGAAAGGTAAAGTAACATCCCCAAGGTCATACAATAAATCAGTGGAGAATCAGCAATAAAACCAGATCTCTTGACTCCCAGTCTTGTGCTTAATCCACTGAACCACAGCTGTCGAAACTGCCATCCCAAGTTATCTATTTAACACTTAAAATTGAGAAAATCATATCAGAAATATCAGGAGAAAAATCTAGGACTGATGAGAAAGCATTTCCAATATAGTTTATAATATGCTATTTTGGTAGCAGCATTTGTCAGAAAAACAGATGGTGGAAGATGGTCCTCTAAAATGCAGGTGTACAAACACCTGCATCGATTTCACTAAAATGCAATGTATTTGAGATAAAAACTTGATGGCCACATAAAGCATTCACATACTTGGCATTTATACAGCTTTTCTTCAATGGATCTCAGAGCTCTTTAGAAAGTTGGGTAAGTATTATTAACCCATTTTACGAACAGTGTCAGGAATATAACCTCTACCTACCTCCCAGCCCCCTCCTCTAATTGCTACGCCCTTCTATCTTTGTCAAAATAACAGAACCAACCTCAATTATTTTACATGACTATGCTATATAAGCGTTTGTCTCAACCCAACTATTCAACATCTCTTATCAGGAGAACCATATACTCACTTTTGAGGTTAGATCACCTAAACTCAAGTCAATTTTTATTTTTTTCCCCAGTTATAAGTAACTACTTGTATTTTATTTTAGTTAAAAATTACCTGTGGGAATTCATCTTCATCTGAACTGTGGAAGTCATACTGTTTAATGTCACTCTTACTGATAACAGGCAATGGCTCAGTAGTGGGCTGCTGAGGAGTTATTACACTCTCTATTTTAGGCTTCTTTGGATACTTCTTCTTTTGACGGACAACGTCTGACATGTCTTCCTTTAGAGATGGGTGGTGAGGATGCTGTTTGTAAAGAAGGTTTTTTTGGACAAGAGAAAGAAAACGTAATATTCCTTAATTCATTAAAACTTCTCTCCTCTTTTCCTGAAACATACATTTGGGAAGCCATTATTGTTTGCAATCTCAGAGCTAAACAAAAGGACCACTGAAATATCTTTTATACTGAACAAATCTCTTTTTTAGACTACACAGGGTGTTGTGGTTTTTTGGACCAATCAATTCAATAGCCTGTAGCTGAAAATCCCATTCTGGTTATTTTCAAAACTCAGTTTCCTAAGTCACAAGACATGCAATTCTCTTAAATGTTTTAAATTTGCTTGGGATATGGAATAAAGAACGATGATTTGGGTTTATTCCATTTATTTCTCATTTCATCACTTTTCATTTTGTTTAGAATCCCGTGCTAATGGTTATTACTATTTCATCCTAGTAGCTTACTTCAGCAAGATTAATCTACAGTATGAAGCTGATCAGAATTAAATAAAAAACTTTATTCAAGAACAAATGCTTATCAGCAACAGTTAAACTTCAGAACTCTCACGATACTTTAAAACTTTAACCAATACTTATCCTCACTCTCTACCTTTCTGTTACAAGTAAGACACAGTTTGGTTGCTGAGGAAACTACAAGTTTTTCTAAGAATGTAACTTGTCAGCATCAATGTTGGATTGTAGCTAATGCAAACAATGGAAGTAATTTTAATAATCGATAAACACAGTACAATGGATAGGTATTTAGAAATTTGGTCACCCCTTCTAGAACGCTCAGGAGGGCTCTCTAGCTAGAAAAACAGAATTGTTAGCCAGGATCTTTGAATAATTAACCTGATCCTACGCAAGTAAAAGATGTACTATTTTTATGTTTTACTGTAACTTTGCCTTCATTAAAAAAACAAACAAAACACACACACAGTACAAGGTAAGTTCGTTCTTGTAACAGAATAAAGGTAACTGCCTGCAACTAACCAGTAGATGTCACTAGTGTTAAATAAAAACTGTAATTCATAGTCATAATGCTATAAAATCATATTTTGGAATCAATCTAGGAAGCAAAAGGGCAAACAATTTAGGAATATCATATAATATGTTCCTGCAATATGCTTTTGTCAATTCAATTTTTAAATGCTGTTTCATTACTATAAAACTGAAGTGTGCCCATGACCTATATACTTTTACAAAAGCAAGGTCTCTCTGACAGACATATTTCTTTCTTAACAGAAAAAAACAGTTAAATGGTGGCAGCAATCTACCCCCCTTAGTCTCCTCCCCACATTTAAAAAAACCTGAAAACAGATGTTGTATTCTACTGTATTTTAAATGTGTGGATTCTGATGCCTGCCACTGCTTAATTTTTCTCTTTCTTGATGTGTCATTTCCTCTCAGAGCTCAGCAAAAGGAGAACCATCTGTCCAAATAACATTCAGTGCACAGTTCTGATTCTGCTTTGTCCCAAGTGGAAACAATAAAGCAAAAAGGAATTCCCTCTGCTTCCTTCCTCCCTCTGCTTTCACCTCTTTTCTTTCCCTGGCTTTGACTGAGGCTCCTCATAGAGGCCAACCACAGATTCAGGAATTCAGAGCTGCTCCTGTTACAATGATTGTTTTGTTGTTTTTTTAAATCAGGCACATAGGCAACAGAAATCCTCACGGTCTTACCTGCTTTTTTATACTGATTTTTATACTTTACTGTATTTAATTCTGGGCTTCACAATCATTAACAGTGATCTGGGACCAGAAGGACTTCTGGATTAAGAGGAAATATTAACAGCCTCAGCCTCATCCTCTCCTGCATTACAATGGTTTGCTTCATGCTTCATGTCCCCAAGAGAACTGAGAATTGTATAGCTTGCTTAAGTGGGAAGAGGTAAAGACACAACCATATACAGTTGCATCCGAAGAAGTGAGCTGGAGCCCAAGAAAGCTTATGCTGAAATAAATTTGTTAGTCTCTAAGATGCCACAAGTACTCCTGTTCTTTTTGTGGATACAGACTAACACGGCTGCTACTCTGAAACCTATTTGAAGAGTGTGAGCATCCAGAAGGGACAAATTATTTAGGAATTGTTCTACCTCTTGATGAGATCCATTAGATTCTGGAACAGACTCCCAATGGTGGAAGTCCCATCACATGGTAAGTTTAAAACTAAACTAGACAAACCATTCAAAACCTACAGTACATACTGTTGAGCATACTGACCTAATAGCCATTTCAATTTAAGTTAGTTATAGAGGCTCAGCACCAATCAGCATTTGACACAGGACAAGAAAAAAAAACAACCTTAATTTTTTTCTCATCAGGAAATAAGGATAGCGCTCTTTTCTTGTAGTAATAAGACAACATTGTGCAGAAATACCTGAATCTCTCATTCTATTCATGGAGTAGCCCTGAGGAATTGTGTTTACTTTAGGTCCTTCTGTACTAAATATTTTACTTCTATTGTGCACAAAAGGTCAAAACTACCCTCTAATGGAATATTCAGATAATTATTCTACAATCTTTTGGGGTTTTTTGAATACCTAATATTTATTCATCTATTTTGAGCAGTCCAATACAAAGGAGAGAGAGATCTCTACAGGATTTTTTTCCCTTGTTTTTTGAGCTTTGAGAATGTATTTTTCAGGAAGCACTAAGGAAAAGGGAAGGATAAAGGTAAGCACTAGGTAAAAAACTGATCAGTGTAGGATGGATGTTTGGATCTAACTCCACTATCTCTTAGGCAATTCCGATTTGATGATCTGGCTAGATTACACCTGAACTCTTGATATGTTTCTTCTCTTCTGAGGTATCTAGACCAGGAGTTTTAAAATGTTTATTTGTTAGAGAGTATTTATTTGGTGGAGCTTCTCCCACTAATGATTTAAATAGAGAGATCTCAAAAAGATTAATTATTTTATCTATTGCCTGAGTTTACAAAAAACTGTGCAGTGTGACCAGTTTGAAGGTGTCCAAAATTTCTAGCTATGCATGTTTCTAGCTATGTAACATCTACTTTTCCGATGTTACAAACACTCCCAAGTTCAGTAGGTATAAAAATAAAACTAGACTAACTGTGGTTCAGCACAGACAGAAGGAAGTTAAGGAACAACACTCTTCTGCAAATAAAGGATAACATTTCACAAAATTTGGCAGCCCACAGCTCTCCCGATCTCAGCCTGTCAAAATAATTAACATGCGCATGACAAATAGAGTAAGTCTTCCAGATCTCTCCCTCCTGGTAGCTTCTGGTGCCTACGTAGAATTAAAAGGCTCACACCTTGTCTGTATTGTTTTCCACTAACAACACACAGTTTCTGATACTATCACACTGTCGACAGAGAGAGGAAATCAGAATCACTGCTAGTTGACACTGACAGTGCACAGCTCTCAATAATGTCAGACTACTGACAGACAACCCAAGGAGTTTCCTGAAAATTTTGGTCGCTCAGTTTTCACTAAGCATTGACATGATACAAAATAAACAGTAAAGCTTGTATTCTTGAGCTAGCTAGCTAGCTACCTGGAATTGTTAACAGGCCGTGATCTCTGATGCATAATCCCTAGTTTATGCCAACCCCTAGAATACTGTAGCTTTTTCCTTGCCTTTTACTGACACCCCACATATCCCTAATATTCTCATCTGTGTGTTGTGGAATGATTCTGTCCAAAGCTATCAGTATTCCTGGACTGTGCTGCTGAAAAAAGTTCAAAGCTCTACTCCCCAAAAGGAAGGCAAGAGAAGTAGTTCACTATATGTCTCAGTATATGGTATAGGCCCTTAAATTCACATTTAAGTGTTTACGTATGTATCTCCTTACAACTAAAAGAGAGTATAGTGAGAAAGATAGGAACGAAGAATACTATATTATTCTTTTTTAAGGAAAAAACTGATGTCAGGTGTCACTGATACCAAGACATCTGAACCACGTTAGATTATAAGCTTTTCAGGCTAGGGAGGGTCTTTTACTCTCTTTCCCAATCCAAGCACCTGCTCTGCACATTAGATTGACTAGCCAACCCAACTACAAGAGCTGTTCAAAGCAACAAGATGTCTCATTGTGGACAAAAACCAGTTTACCTTAACTTTACATTCTTGAACTTTGTGGTGGTTTCCATTATGAAGAGTTGCTGGAGTGGTGCTCATCTCTTTGTCAGGTCTATTAAGCTTGACTTCATTAAGGATTTCACCTCCATAATCACCCAAGTGGTACCTGAAAGTTATAGAAGGGGAACTTTATACATTTTAATGGCAACACCATATTATCAAAAAAAAATAAGCTGTACAACAAACACAATTTTCAGTTTTATGAAGTTTACAGTGAGATTTAAGCCTTCAACTAAGCAAAAAAGTTCCAAAGTCATGTATACATACAGAAGCAGTAGCTTAATTTACAAAATATGTTACTATGCATCTGAGATAGAAGGAAACCCCTTTATTTAATGCAGTATTTTATACATATTTAAAGTGGGGCTCTCATAGTTAATGTTGGATGGCAACATTTACCTTTTTTCCACAACTTCTAATGTTAAATGCAACAACTCCCGTTTTGTTTTCTCTCTTCTCTTAATCATCTCCAAAATTGTTATGGCTCTGCTAAACTCTCTTCTTAATTTCAACATCTTCTCATAAGAGGCTTCATCATTCTTTCGATTCTATTGAAAATAGATGGAATGTTAGTTAGAGCATAGATCAAAAGCAAAATCTGGAAGATGTAAATTACGTCAGTTTAGCAAAATATTATACATTGTGGTCAGAAAGCAGAATCTGACCATAGCATAAACCTTTCACAAGAATAAACTATTCAGTGCACCAAACCGTAAGTATGATTACAAGAAGAGCTATCAAATCCTAAGCTAATTTTTTTCTTCAAAAAAAGCTCCAATCAAGTCAATGGAAGTTTATTTTTACAAAGAGCTGAGGATTTGGCCCCAAAATATTTTGCTTACCTAGATTCTGCAAGTGATGAGTTTTGCTATACTTAAGGTTTAAGGTTGATATCAAATTATGGAAAATTTAAGACTTTACAGTTCCAGCTATAACCAACTTAAGCTAGTGATTAGCAACTCAAACAGCTGATCTGTATTGTGTTGTTCCTCTGTCTCCCACAAACAGGTTCAAGTAAATTGTGATAGAAATCAGATATAAAGTCATTACTAGGTTGGTTTGACACAATTTGTTCTTGACAAATCCATGCTGACAGCTACTTATCACCTTATTATCTGCTAGGTGTTTGCAAATTGATTGCATAATTATTTGCTCCATTTTCTTTCCAGGTACTGAAGTTAAGCTGACTGGTCTGTAATTCCCTGGGTTGTTCTTATTTCCCTTTCAGTACTACATTTGCCCTGTCCAGTCCTCTCGAATCTCTCCTGTCTTCCACGACTTTTCAAATATAATCGCTAATGGCTCAAATATTTCCTCAAACAGCTCCTTGAGTATTCGATGATGTATTTCAACAGACCCTGGTGACCTGAAGACATTTAACTTGTCTAGTGGTACGTCTACACAGCTGACTTTAAAGCGCTGCTGCAGCAGCACTTTAACATGGCTGGGTAGTCGCAGCTCCAGTGCTGGGAGAGAGCTCTCCTGGCACTGTAATAAAACCACCTGCGTGAGGAGAATAGCTACCAGCGCTATCTACGCTGCCACTTTACAGCGCTGAAACTTGCATCGCTCAGAGGTCTGTTTTTTCACACCCCTGAGCGAAGAAAGTTTCAGTGTTGTAAGTAGCAGTGTAAACAAGGCCCAAGTAATTTTTAACTTGTTTTTTTCCCTATTTTAGCCTCTGATCCTGCCTCATTTTCATTGGCATTCACTGGCATGTTAGATGTCCAATCACTACCAACTTTTTTCATAAAAACCGAAATAAAATCATCCTGCTTTCTGAGGCATTTTAAGGTATAATTCTGTGGCAGCTTTGAGTAACTTTTTTTTTTAAATGGAAGTGCTTTTTTTAAGTTAAACAAGAAAATAAATGCTACAATCTGTGCAGTATTCTACTCTAATATTAAATTAAATTTATTTTACGCTGCCCCTTAAATTTTCAATGCATGATAAATTTTTGTACTGAAAATGCCTAGCTACATTGCTGAAGTTGTCTGGAGGAAGATGGATGTTTAGGAACAGTTGGAGCCTTCGGCATCCAAGAATGAATAGGATATTGTTTGAGCTGTTTGGCATCCTGTGATGGGGAGCTGCCCCTCACTGGCAGAAAAGGGGTTAAAAGCAGCCCTAGGGAGGCTGCACTGGAGACAGCCAGTTAGAGAGGGGCTGCAAGGAGCAGCCAATCATGGCCTAGCAGGCCCACAGAAGAAGGCCTGCAGGGCAGAGCAGAGTTGAGTAGCTGACTGGAACTAGAGAGGAGAAGAGCAGGCTCCTAGCAGGGGGAAAAAGCTCCAGCACCTAGGACAATTCAGTGCTGCAAGCAGGGGCTGGAGAGCTAGAGAGAGCTCCTGGCTGGCCACTAGGGCCTGCAGGCTGAGGCCCGGAGGTAAGAGCAGAAGACGGTGCTGGAGCTGCATGGGAAGCGGCCCTGGAACAATGGACTGCAGTTGCCACTGAGGGAAGTGGCTGGGCAGAGATTGCAGGTCCCCCAGAAGGGGAGAACACCGAGTATGACACAGCTGGAGGGCAGTGTCAGGAAGAGGATGCCGCAGTCCTGGGAGTGACGGGTCCAGAAGTAGAGGTGACGTTGGGCAAGATACCAGCAGAAGAGGGCACAGAGCTAATTCCCAATATAGCCAGTAAGAAGTACTGCAGCGGTGAGTCGCACCCCATCACACATCCAAGAAGCAGTTGAGAGGATGCATCACACCTTTCCCTCCCACTTGTGGCCAGGTCAAGGAGGAGACTTAATACTCTTTTCTTCAACTCAATTACCAGTTCCATCATAACCCTCTACCGCTGCATCCAACAACAATGGATAAGCATGCTAAATACATTTCTACTAAAATGATCAGGTACTGCACAGGAAACTGATTATAAAACCACAGCAGCAGGAGTATGACCTTTAGCTACTTTTATTATTAGAAAACAGGCTAGATTACAATTTATTGTGTCAGTTTAACAAGGTTTAAATTTACTTAGGACATTAGACAGACACTATAATGATGAACATAATACAAAAAGACTAGTTGATAGATAACAAATTTAGGCATATTATGGGGTTATCCTACAAAGTGCTGAGCATCCTGGTCTTTGCTGGATTGGGACCAAAGTGCTTAGCATGCTGCAGGATCCAGTCCTATATTCACAAATTACCTTTCGAGTCTGCATTTTCTCAGTTCTCCTCCGAAAGGCAACGTAAGGGTCATTGTTGGTGGAGCCGTCCCTTTTTTCTTGTTTGATTTGAGGGATAAGGGATGGCCCCCTGCAGTTCTTACGTTTTCTCACCCAGTAGTCATAGACAGCTTTAATAAGGTAATCATCCTCATTTAGCAGCAATTTAGCTTCCTGAAGTGTTACAAGCTGAAAGAAAACACAAAGATGTAGTTCAGTAAGAATAGCAATGAGAAAGTCATTTACAGTCTTCATTCATCCTTCTTTCTAAAGCTTCTAGATAAACCTAACAATTCTCTTGCATTGAAAGGCTTGATTTGCACTATAACATGTGGGTCATGTACTCAGCCTCAAAAGGAGTTCTGTGGCAGTGGCATATGAGGTAGTATTAAGCCTACCATCCACATTAAAGTAAAAGAACATGATAAACATCAGCAGTGGAATTTTTTTTTAGACGTTATAAAATATGTCATATCTCCACAATAACCACTGCCACTTAGCACTAACACAATAATTTTGTCTATTCTGACTGGAATGAGTACTAGCTATACAATCTAGAGTAGTGCAAGGAGAGCAATGGCAAAAAAAAAAAAAAAAAGGGGGGGGGGGGGAAGTCAGCAATTCTGTCCTAACACTACTATTATCCCCACAACACCCATATAGTAGTTTTGTGTCCATTCTGCCTGGAAGGAATACTAGCCTTAGTGGCCACACGCACCTGCTCACATGCCCATACAGTATCTACAGAGAAAGGTATATGTACTTCATTTATATATATATATATATATATAACACTTTAAAAAGCCAGTCTGTCTATTACTATGAACAGCATTTTAGAAATTCTAAAATATTCAGTTTTCCTTCCTTTGGTTTTATGAATTAATATTTTTAAAGTATCAATTCTGCACTGGGAACAGGATTCATTATTTAATTTTGTTCTCTCTGTAAAGGAAAGTGGACTTTTGGCCAACCCTATCTGCTAATTATATTCCCACAAGGGGCTCCATTAATATGGACACCGAGGGGCGAGAGGGGTTGTCCTTTTGCTTACTCAGGTAGCTCCTCAAACTGACTGACAGGATCATTTGGCATCTTTCTTCTCTTCAGCTAGCAACTGACCCTCACTGAACAGCTTTTAACTTCATCAGTAGGACTCACATTCCAAATAAAACTAAAATACAAACTATGTACAAAGTAAGATTTTTAGGTGGATTCCAGGGTTTTGGAAGCCCTTACAGAAAAGCAATTTACAGGTGGGATCAAACTTGTTTCTGCTTGTGGGGATCCAACAATCTAGAAATTGTTTTTTGCCTAGTGGTTCCTAACACTCAAATTCAGTATTCTGAATCCTATAACCCGAAGTATCAGCAGAAGCTCGAGCATCCACAAAATGGTCCATGAAATTATGTAGAGAACACCAAAAAGCTGCCTGACATCTTCTCTAAACAGACAGTCCCCACAAAGCAGTCACATTATAATCAGCAATTCCTAATGCCTCCATAGGACACACAAAACCCTCTGATATATATGCTTCCTTAACACAGACTCAAATCCATTCAGCAAGGACCAACAGAAAATGAATTGTTCTTGGCAAGAACACAAGAAAAACAAGGAGTCTGAAGCACTGACTTCTTTGACTTTATGTAGGTAAGATTTCAGGACCTCAGTGGCATCTAGGAAATGCCAAGCCCCTTCATTATCAAAAGACAGCAGGGGCCTAAAGGGAAGGAGAGTAATTTTTATATTCCTGTGCAACTCAGCATTCATCTTCAATGTAAAGCTGAGAACCAAGAGATGTGTTACTTTAACACTGAAAAACCGGAAAGAGGAATCACCACGAGGGGACTGCAAGTTCATCCTAATTATGGTTACCAGAAAGGTCATTTTAATTGAGAGCCAAAATAAGAGTAACCAATGTCAGTGTTTTACAAGAGATAAATACTCAATGTTTGAAACACTACAGTAGCCAAGGAGAAACAATTATTTGTTTAGCCAAAACCTGTTCCAACTGCTCTGAAAAAATCTGGCTACTAAGGGATGCAAACCCACCCAGTGTCTTTCCACAGCTCTCTCACTACTGAACCCGACTTCTCAACATACTGAGAGACAGACCTTTATCTAGTTAAAGAAACTACAAGAACATAGAGAACAGAGCACCACTTTGATCTTTTAACTCCTAGCATTGGTGCAAACCAAAAGAGCATTCCAACTGGAACTGTGGACCATGGAGACAGACAACTTTCTTAATCTCAGCTAAATATTTGCCTCACTTTGAGAGTCAGCCCCAGATGTTTCAAGGTTTGCTTCTCACACACCAATTCTTTCAATGTAGTTTTCCTTCTGCAGTAAAATGAAATGGCTCTGGAGACATCAAATCCAAAAAGAGAGGGCCCTTGTTGATTAGATTAGATCAGTTAACTAGCTTGAATTGTAAGGCCAGGCAAGAGACACTAGAATCAATATTCCTTCATCTCCCTTTACTTTTTAACACAATCCTTGGGGGATCCACTTCATTTCCCTCCAAATCAAACTCATCAAGACTGATAGCTTTACAAATCAGTTAATCGCTTGCAAATTGAGGACTCCTACCAGGACTGCTATTCTTAAGGCTCTGAGATTCTTCCCCATTTATTTTAAGAGAACATTCTTCTCTGACTCAGGTTCTATTCCTGGTGAGCATCTGGCACATAATAAACAAGACCACCTTAATTTTGTTTATTGAAGGACTGACTAGCTTGGAGACTATCTCCTAGAACAACATTAATGCTAGTCTCACTGCTCTGAGCTCAAGGACTGACATATGCATCCCTTTCTTGCCTGGGCCATGTCTCCTGGGCTTTTTCCCAATTCCAAAAACTGGTGTTGCTGGTGATGACTGTCCTGTGGGGCTCCTGCACTGGAAGGGCTTTCAGTAAAATTCTCTGGGAATTCCCACAGGCAGAGATTTGTCTGATCATGTTGCCAAGAACAGACGCATGCAGCTCTCCTAACTGAGCCCCCTGAGAGTCAGGAAAGCACTTAGGAGATGACAAGAGTGCTTCCAGGCCCATTGCACCAGTTCTATGAACAAAATCATAACTCAATACTTGTTCAACTTATGGAAACTTTCTCCCTGGACTTCCTTACTTTTTCACTCTCCTGCAAAGAGTACTAATGGCAGTACTAAAGAGAGCCCCCAGATGTATAATTTACTGAGGTGGCATGAACTGTACTCAGATCCAGCTGTGAAAGGTACAGGGGCTCCTCAGCCCTTTCCCTACCATGTTTCTCACTATGGGTTGGCTTTAGCTTCCCAGCAAGATCCAGCACCAGCTGGAGATCCTATCCACTGTCTACTCAAGGGTGGAAAAAGGAGATGTGACCACTGTAGGCCATTCTGCTCCCTGGAAAGGGTACACACAGTCGACACCACACAAGGAGCACCTCGTGAGTGTCCTCTTCTGAGGCTCCATCTTTAACCAGCTAAGAGATTCATTGAAGCATCTTATCCATGGCAAACATAGAAAACAGGCTGGTTAATGAAGACATGTTGCTAACTGAAGAGAAAAAGGAGCCAAAATCTTCCTTCGGTCCTTTGGTGGAGCTACCCAATTAAGCAAAAAAGGAACACCAACCCAACTTCCCATTTGCTGGAACCTCCTGTGACAAGGTGTAAAAGCACTCTGGCATGAGAGAGGTGATGATCTAACCAGAGTTATAAAAGAAAAACAGAAGCTGGTGCAAAAGAGGGAATTATAGAGGAAGTGCATGTTCTTTCTCCAACCAACTGGCTGAAGTGCAAAAGGTCACATGTGTTTATTACCAAGTAGTTTAAGTTGATTTGTTCTTGTTTTGAGTTTTATTTTTTTAAATGAAGCATGCCTGAAAAAAGGAATATGAAGTGACCAGTCACTGGGATTTTTATTTTTCCTTTCCTGATTTGTGAATCTTCACATCGTCTTACACTCCCTACAAACAGAAAAGTAATCTGTATCTACAACCTGCAAGATGAGGGTTTAAAAAAAAATTAAAAAGGAAAAAGATGTATCTCAGTAACCGATTAGTTTATTCACCTGACACTCCATCAGATTATATATAGTTTATTATTGTTAAGGTCAACAATGTCCGCAGAATTACCTTTCCTAGTTGTAGTGTAATATAGAGAAACTGTTTAAGAAATTTCTAATACACGTTTTGCATATTTAGGGTAAAACATTAAAAGAGTAAATCATTAAGGGATTTTTATAAAAGACACAGCTCAAATTAGAATCCAAACTCAGAGCTGGAGGGATGTGCACCACCAAGTTACTGAGCACTCAACTCCAACTGAAGTTCTATGATTTCCACTGAAGTCAACAGAAACAGAGTGCTCCCCAATTCTCAGGATCAGGAATTAAGTTTGGAAAGTAAACTAAAGCGACTAAAGATTAGCTTGTAACAACAGAAAAATCCTGGGTTTAGCTTGTTTTGGGCTTTTTGGTTTTTTTTTTTTTTAAATTAGAATACAAATTTAAAATGTCAGGTTTTTTTTTCCTCCAAAGTAACGGAATTTAAGGCCAAAAGGGACCACTAGAGCATCTAGTCTGACCTCCTGGATATCACTGGCCACCCCCCCTCCCCCGCACACTAAACCCAATATTAGACCAAAGAAAAGGAACGCTAAGGAAAATCAGGATGTGCATGCAAAAAACTGTCAGCCTACTAAAGTTGATATCTCTAACACTGATATTGACAAAATAGGATGATAGACATCCCCTTTATTGCACTAAATTTTGGTGTTCAATGAGGACATTAAAAAAAAATTATTTCACTTACCATTTTCATTCTAGGTAATTAAACATTTAGTGACTCTACCTGCCTAATAAGATAAAGAAGAGTATTGTGGTTTTATGAACACACACTATGGATCTGGGGTTGTGTTTTTCAAACAACTAGTGGGATGCACAGTAGTGATACTCAAAGGTTAAGAAAAATAAATGAGAGATTAAATAGAAGTGAAACAAAATCAAAACATTAATGAGAATGATTATCCGTAAAAGAAGAGAGGATTATTTCTTAAGAGTGCAATACCTGATTAGAACTGGCTTTTTCAAGCCTGTCAATCATAATTTCAAACTGTAGCGGCTTGATTTCCATCTTCCGATTGAGTCTGTTTAATAACGTCTCATCTTCAGAGTCCATATCGTAATCTGGTTGTTCATTGTCCAGATTAAAGGCTGAAACAGAAACATGTATAAAAGCAGCTTTTAGTTACAGAAGTCACTTATTTATGTTAAGGATTCCAAATTAAGATATTACAGTAACGTATCACCATTTTTAGCTGCAAATTAACACCCTTCAAACTAGCTGACCTCTGTTATGTCTTTTAAGTGTGTAAGTTTCTCATTATCTGTTAATTTTAATGTTTTCCAATATTCTTATATATTTAATTTAAATTAAAACCTACTTTTCTTTAGTATGTATTCAGCAAAGGAGAAAAGGTTAGAGCCAAGTTATATTAATATCAGGTGCTGAATTATTAAGAGATTGAGTCACTTTATACATCAGTCACCATAAGATTTACTTTAAAAAAAAATCTAATTTAAAATTTGCATTAAAAATCAGGGTTATTTAACATTTTACCCAGGCCAGCTTAACTTGTCTCCCTCCAACCCACAAAAGCAAAAAAATGTCAAGTGGCAACTAAAATTCTGTCGATAAACTCATGTGCAAATTTTTCTGAAAGATTAAATTATTATAATTTTCAGATGTAACCCTTACTCAGACAAAAGGCACATGAAAAACAGAGCTCCAATGTAATTTTAAATTGACTATTTTTCCTATTTGAGATGATATATAATATAATGTGGGGTTTTTTTTTTAATTTTTGTATCATGTTTATAAAAGGGCTCGATCAATACCAATGGAAATTAAAGGCACTACTAATGCCAAAAACAGGTACAGCATAGGAAGAATGAAAAAGCAACCAAATCTCTTTTCTTCTTCCCTCCCCAACGATACTGCCCTGATAACATGCCCCAGCCTTGACCTGGAAACATTGTTTCTCTAGAACTTAGAGCATAACTTCAGCTTCCATGCATATTAAATCTTTGTCTCTGTCAGTTAAGATGTAATCCAGACAGGACAAGTATCAGGTAGATAATGCAGCAAAGCCAATTCATTTCAGATAGATTATTTAAATCCTAACGACGGCAAGAACTTTCAATCAGTGCTAACGTTCAATTAGTGAATGTTTCAAACTAGGAACCTAAAAGGTTGAAAATGGGATAAGGAGTCTTTCAGTTCCCCAAATCATTTAATTTTTATGATTACTGCAGTAGAACCATTGAAGGCTTATGTTAAAAGAAATTTATTTACCTTAGGGTAAGAAATCCATTCTAAAAAACTTTAGTATTTAATTCAGAACTGAATATAGGCGCTGTGCTATAAATACATAAATGATAATGAATAATACTGTTTATTAAGTACTGAATCACTGAAATTGTATTTAAAAATAGTTCCATGATGTGTGTCAAAAGTTTACACAAGATTTCATTCAGATGGAAATCTGATAATCAGTAGAATTTATTACTTAGAAAAAGACTTGTGAGGATGTTACAGTTCACAACACTAGGTCCTAGTTGCTCAATGAAAGTCTATAGGAATTCATCAAAGTCCATAGATTGAAAAGATGAAAACAGAACCATGAATTGGTAAAATATTATGGAAAATGGTACTTATAAAATCCTGCAAACTTGCACCTTCGTTCATCCACACTAAAATAAAAACAGTTTAAGTAAAAAGCCAGCAGTCTTTCCCGTTTAGAGTTTTAGAATTTCAGTGGTGAGACTTCATGTTACCAAGATTTCATTATTTTAAATACGTATTACAGTTTTTGAAGAAATCGTAAAAGATGTGTAGGAAATTCCTACTGCGAATTAGCTGGGTCTAGAGTTGTTGGAGGGGGAAAAAAAGCCATGTTTTCAGTGTTGCCAACTCCAGAAATTTTATCACGAGTGCTGTGGTATTTTATCTTTTGCCTTAAATACCTAGCCCCTGGAGATGTATGTTTACATGAGACTCTCAACTCTCATTAAAGAAGTGTGCAGCCCTCATGGATGCAGAAAAAAACCCTGAAAACACAAACCCTAATGGTTCAGACATCAGAAAGCAAATAAAAAGAACAATTTTATAATCTTATGATTTTTAAGATGCAATTTCGGGGGGGGGGGGGGCCGGGCCTGATGTATACATTCTGAACGGTTGCGGCAGATTATGCTCAGGTCTAAATTAGAGCTGTCGATTAATTGCAGTCAACTCACGTGATTAATTAAAAAAAATTAATTGAGATAAAAAATTGTGATTAATCGCATTGTTAAACAATACAATATCAACTGAAATTTATTAAATATTTTTGGGTGTTTTTCTACATTTTCAAATATATTGATTTCTGTTACAACACATCATACAAAGTGTACAGTGCTCACTTTATATTATTATTACTACAAATATTTTCACTGTAAAAATGATAGTGTTTTTCAATTCACCTCATACAAGTACTGAAGTGCAATCTCTATCGTAAAAGTGCAACTTGCAAATGTAGATTTATTTTATTACATAACGGCACTCAAAAAACAATGTAAAACATTAGAGTCTACAAGTCCATTCAGTCCTATTTCTAGTGCAGCCAATCGCTAAGACAAACAAGTTTGTTTACATTTATGGGACATAATGCTGCCTGCTTCTTATTTACAATGTCACCTGACAGTGAGAACAGGCATTTGCATGGCACTTTTGTAGCCGGCATTAATAGGTATAAACATTCATATGCCTATTCATGCTTCGGCCACCATTCCAGAGGACATGCTTCCATGCTGACGATGCTTGTTTAAAAAAAAAAATGCGTTCATTACATTTATGACTGAAGTCCTTGGGGGAGAATTGTATGTCTCCTGCTCTGTTTTACCCACATTCTACCATATATTTCATGCTATAGCAATCTTGGATGCTGCCACAGCACGTTGTTTGTTTTAAGAACACTTTCACTTCAGATTTGACAAAACGCAAAGAAGATATCAATGTGAGATTTCTAAAGATAGCTACAGCACTCAACCCAATGTTTAAGATTCTGAAGTGCCTTCCAAAATCTGAGTGGGGTGAGGTGTGGAGCATGCTTTCAGAAGTCTTAAAAGAGCAACACTCCGATGCGGAAACTAGAGAACTGAACCACTAAAAAAGAAAATCAACCTTCTGCTGATGGCATCTGACTCAGATAATGAAAATGAATTTGAATCGGTCTGCACTGCTTTGGATCATAATCGAGCAGAACCCATCATCGGCATGTCCTCTGGAAGGGTGGTTGAAGCATGAAGGGACATACGAATCTTTAGCGCATCTGGCACGTAAATATCTTGCAACGAGGGCTGCAACAGTGCCATGCAAACACCTGTTATCACTTTCAGGTCACATTGTAAACAAGAAGCAGGTAGCATTATCTCCTGCAAATGTAAACAAACTTGTTTGTCTTAGTGATTGGCTGCACAAGAAGTAGGACTGAATGGACTTGTAGGCTCTAAAGATTTACATTGTTTTATTTTTGAATACAGTTATGTTTTTGTACATAATTCTACATTTGTAAGTTCAACTTTCATGATAAAGAGATTGTTCTACAGTACTTGTATTAGATTAATTGAAAAATACTATCTTTTGTTTTTTACTGTGCAAATATTTGTAATAAAAATAATCATATAAAGTGAGCACTGTACACTTTGTATTCTGTGTGGTAATTGAAATCAATATATTTTAAAATGTAGAAAACATCCAAAAATGTTTAAATAAATGCTATTCTGTTATTCTTTAATAGTGCAATTAATTTTTTTAATCGCTTGACAGCCCTAGTCTAAATGTTTCATTTATTTTTAATTTGGGGAAGGAGTACTGTACTTGCAAGAAAAAAAGAAAATACTGATTTGTTCACTACACTTAATGAGGGGGATCTAAAAATATGCCTTAATATGGTCTTAATCACATTAATAGGTTTTTTTGGTAATAGATTAATTGCAATGGATTTAAAATTTTGTGGGTTCAGTTAGAATCTAATTTTGAAATGCCTTTATTTTATTTTAAAAACAAACTGGGGTTGCTGGGGAAGAAATGCTATTGTACCAGAATACCTTTTCTCATACCAACGAATCAGAAATTAACAAAAGAGATCTTACTTCTATTGTGCTAAAAGTAATGGATTATACTTAACACAGTGAGCCTCGGGGCTGAAATTTAGTAAAAACCCTTGCCTTTTAATTTTAACAGATTAATGTTTTACACAATATACAAATTAGATTATCCACTTTTAGAATACTGATTCCAGACCAAAGAATTCTATTAAGACTATATTCCTTTCTACATCTTTACTGTTCAAAACATTAATATCTAAACAAAGACATAATAGTGGTGTAAGAGTGCCACTACAATTAAGATTACATCTTAGTATCTTTCTAAATCATCGAACATCAACATGCTTAGTCAGATTTCTTTGAAATCCGGTATGCCTTAGAAGGGTGCAGGGTAGGCTTAGTGAAACAATCATTGGTGCTAGGGGTTCTGGAGAGATGAACCCCACCATCACCTGCCATTTTTAAAACACTTTCTAGGTGCCACCTCCTTTCCTCCCTGCCCAAGGAGAGATCAGTCTGTGTGATGTGGGTCAAAATGGTGTCAATCTATTGAGATTTATTCAAGGTTGTTCATAGAATCAGAGAAATATAGGACTGGAAGGAAATTCATTTAGTCATCTAGTCCAGTCTCCAGCACCAAGGCCGAGCTAAGTATTATCTAGACCTTCACTGACAGGTGTTTGTCTAAATTGTTCTTAAAAACCTCCAATGACAAAGATTCCACAACCTCCCTAGGTAATTTGTTCCAGTGCTTAACTACCCTTACAGTTAGGTTAGACATTAGGAAAGACTTCCTAACTCTCCCTTGCTGCAACTTAAGCCCATTACTTTTTGTCCTGACCTCAGTGGTTAAGGAGAACAATTTATCACCCTCCTCTTTATAACAACCTTTTATATATTTGAAGACTGTTATGCCCCCTCAGTCTTATCTTCTCCAGACTAAACAAACCCAGTTTTTTCAGTCTTTACTTGCAGGTCATGTTTTCTAGACCTTCAATCATTTTTGTTGCTCTTCTCTAGTCCAATTTGTCCACATCTTTCCCAAAGTGTGGTGCCCAGAATTGGGCACAATACTCCAGTTGAGGCCTTATCAGTGCAAAGTAGAGCGGAAAAATTACTTCTTGTGCGTTGTTTACAATACGCTTGTTAATACATGCAGGATGATGTTCACCTTTTTTGCAACAGTATTAGTCTGTTGATTCATTTAGTTTGTGATCCACTATAACCCCCAGATCCTTTTCTGCAGTTTTCTTCCTAGGAAGTCATTTCCCAGCGTGTATTTGTGCAACTGATTATTCCTTCCCAAGTGTAGTACTTTGCCTTTGTCCTTACTGAACTTCATCCTATTTTATTTAGACCTTTTCTCCAGTTTGTCAAGATCATTTTGAATTCTAATCCTACCCTCCAATGTGCCTGCTACCCCTTCCACATTGGATTTGTCCACAAACTTTATAAGTGTACACTCTATACCATTATCCAAGTCATTGATGAAGATACAGACCCAGGACAGATCCATGCATGACCCCAACTTGATATGCTTTTCCTGCTCAATTGTGAACTATTGATAACTACTCTGACTACTCTTTTCCAGCCAGTTGTGCACCTACCTTACAGTAGGTTCATCTAGGCTATATTTCTCTAGGTTTTTTTTTTTTTTTTTTTATAAACAGGTCAGGTTAGACAGTGTCAAAAGCCTCACTAAAGTAATCCACTGCTTCCCCCCCATCCACAATGCTCGTTACCCTGTCAAAGAAGGATATTAGCTTGGTTTGACATGATTTGTTCTTGACAAATCCATGCTGACTGTTAATTACCTTATTTTCTTGTAAATGCTTACAAATTACTGTATGTACTCGATCAAGCCGGTTCGTTTACAAGCCGATCTCCACCAAGATGGATAAGAAAAAATGGAAAATTTTTATAACCCGTTCATAAGCTGACCCTATAATTCAGAGGTCAGCAAACTTTGGCTCCTGGGCCATCAGGATAAGCTGCTGGTGGGCTGAGATGGTTTGTTTACCTCGAGCATCCGCAGGCACGGAGGTAAACCTAAGTAAACAAAGTGTCCTGGCGTGCCAGCTGCTTACCCTGTGGGCCAGGACAGCAACTGGTGGGGAAACTTTGGGGGCGAGGGAGAGAAGCTAGGAGTCAGGGGAGTAACCCCTGTGACCACCCCCCACATGACCCCACCCCTAGCCCGGGACCCCCACACTCTCCCCGTCCCATCCCTTCCCACTTTATCTGGGGAGGATGTCTCTGGGTATGTCCAGGCTACCAGCCGTATTGGCGGGGTGGGGGGGTGGAAGCGATCGATTTATCAGGGTTCGATATATCGCGTCTCATTGAGACATGATATATTGATCCCCGAACGCGCTCCCCGTTGACTCCAGAACTCCACCAGAGTGAGCAGCGGTAGCGGAGTCGACGGGCGAGCCGCGGCCGTCGATCCCGCGCCACGAGGACGGGAGGTAAGTCAGAATAAGATACGTCGACTAGCTGAAGTTGCGTATCTTACATTGACACCCCCCACCCCCAGGGTAGACCAGGCCTCTGGCTTGGCTGGAGCTGCTCCAGTAGGCTGAGCAGTGTGGCCGCAGCCTGCTCTGTCAGGCCAGACCGGGCAGCACAGCTGCAGCATGTTCCAGCAGGCTGGGCCAGGTGGCACGGCCACAGCATGCTCTGGCGGGCTGGGCGGTGCAGCCACAGCCTGCTCTGGGGGGCAGGGCCAAGCAGCACGGCTGCAGCCTGCCAGCCCCAGAGCTGCAGCTGCTTTGGAGGCTGGGGGAAGAGCAGCGTGGCAAGAAGCGGAGAGACTCTGGCCCCACCTCTTCCCTTCTGTGTCTGCTGGCTGTGCTGCCTCTCCTTGCTCCCTCTGTTGGGGGGAAGGGGCTGTGTCTCACGTCTCCCTCTCTATACCCATTCATAAGCCGACCCCCTTCTCTGGTGCATCCCTTTTTTACAAAATCAGCTTATGAATGAGTATATACAGTAATTGTTTGATTCATTATCTTTCCAGGTACCAAGGTTAAGCTGACTGGTCTATAATTACCTAGGGTATCCTTACTCCCCTTTTTACAGATAAGTACTATATTTGCCTTTTTCCAATCCTTTGGGGTCTCTCCTCAAATAATTTCTAATGGTTCGAAGATCTCTTAAGCCAGTTCTTTAAGTAACCTAGGATGTATTTCATCATGGTATGCTGACCTGAAGGCATCTAACTTATTCTTTCCGTATTTCAGCCTCAGATCCTATCCTATTAACAATGATGTTCCCTATGTAGTCATACAATCACTGCTACCTTTTTTGGTGACACCTTAGCCATTATGGCATTTTCTGTTACTGTCTTTCCCTCTTAATCCAGTAATGGGCCTAACCTCTCCTTGGTCTTCCTCTTGCTTCTCACGTATTTGTAAAATGCGTTCTTGTTACCTTTTATATTCCTAGCTAGTTTAATCTCGTTTTGTGCCTTGGCCTTTTTAATTTTGACCTTACATGCTTGTGTTGTTTTTTTATATTCATCCTTCATAATCTGACCTAGTTTCTACTTTTTGTATGACTCTTTTTTGAGGTTCAGGTCATTGAAGATTTCCTGATTGAGCCAAGGTGGTCTCATCATTTTTCCTATCTTTCCTACACACTGGGATAGTTTGCTCTTGTGCCCCAAATAATGTCTCTAAAAAACTACCAGCTCTCCTAAACTCTTTTTTCGCTTAAATTTACTTCCCATGAGATCTTACCTACCAGTTCTCCAAGTTTGCTCAAGTCTGCCTTCTTGAAGTCCATTTTCTTTATTCTGCTGTTTTCTCTCCTATCATTCCTTAGAGTCATGAACACTATCATTACATGATCACTTTCATCCAAGCGCCTTCTACCTTCAGATTCTCAACTAGTTCCTCTCTGTCAGAATCAAATCCAGAATAGCCTCTCCCTAGTCACCTTCTGTAATAAAAAGATGTCTCCAATATGTTCCAAGAACTTCTTGGATAATCTGTGCCCTGCTGTATTATTTTCGCAATAGATGTCAGGGTAGCTGAAGTAGGTAATCCACTTCCTAGACAGAAACAGTAGCTAGGTTGATGGAATAATTCTTTTATCAACCTAGCACTGTCTACACTGGGGGTTAGGTCAACTTAACTATGTCACTCAGGGATGTGGATTTTTCAACAGGGTGGTTAATGGAGATGGATGGTAGGGAAGGGAAGCGGTTGGTGCTCAGGTGAGGGAGGCATGGCACCCTCAGCCTTGCCTATGCACCGAACCCCGCTGCACCCCACAGTTCTGCCAGTGCACCCCAACACTGCATGAAAGCTAATAGTAAGTATTGGAAGAACATTAATTGGGAAATTGGAGAGTTCGTGGCTGACTGGAAACGATGTACTGTATGGCAGTGAAACATTACTAGCTCTGAAACCTCAGTGTTTCTCAGAGATGGGATACATTTATTGGACAGGGGTCTAACTGCCAGTCCTTTGGAATGGAAACTCACGCCAACCCTGCCACAAACAGCCCCTCCAACCATTGTGAAACAAAACCAGGAACACTATTTCTCTGTAATACAGCTGTCTTTCACTCCAGGTACTACATGCAAGTCGATTATAGGAGGGGAGGTATAAGAGAATAATGGCAACAGAAACACTGTATACCAGAGAGTGAAGATTTCAAAGAAATTTGTCACTTGCTTGGTGGGGTGAGGTGTGAGTACAATAGTGGGGATGAGGCCAGCTTGGAGGAAGGACAAGGTGAATGGGTCAAAGGCATGTCTGGGGAGGTCTGAAAGCAAAGCGAGTGGAGTGCTTGTGTGCAAGGGGAGAGAGGAGTGGCATTGGCAGAGTTTGCTAATTGCAAGATATTATATGGACACCTGCCTAAATGATTACTAACTCCAAACAACAACATATCTAGTCCTGTTCAAAAAACTCATAAATTCAATGGCAAAAAAGTATGTTAATGCACAGTTAAGATTGCTTGGTGCTATATCTTCCCACTGCAGAACGCTGAGTTTGCACAAAACTCAAACTTCTGAAAAATCAGGAAATGCAGACTTACGGTTGCCGTAACTCTGTCCTCTTTCAGCAATGTCCCAATATGTTTCATTAACGCATACCCTTTACTCTGCCAACCCCTAAGCTGCTGAAATGTACCATCTCTTCACCTTCTACAACCTATTTACTCTCACCCACAAGGTTCCATCTAACACTATTAAAGGACAAAAGGAAAAAGAAAGGTTTCCCAGCCACCTTCTTTTTATCCTCTTTGAGCAATGCTTCAATATGCACATACTCACACTATCCCTTCTCACTACAAGATTCGGATCCTGGCATACACTCACATACTTAACCAAATCCACAGAAAATTTTTATACATATGGTATTCTAAGAGTCACTTTGCAACCTTTTACAACTCCTTTACCCTGAGGATACATCTACGTTTGAGCTGGGAGGTCTGACTCCCAGCTAACATAGATGTACCGATGCTAGCTCTGCTCGAGCTAGCACACTAAAAAACAGCAGCGTAGCCAGAGCAGCGAAGGCAGTGATTTGAGCTATCCTCCCGAGTATATGCCCAGTGGAGTCCAGGAGGTTTGTACTCTGGCAACTAGCAAAAGCCCCCACTCATGCTACTCCAGTGCTATACTGATATTTTTAGCATACTAGCTCAAGCAAAGCTTGTGTGCGTGTGTGTGTGTGTGTGTATATATATATGTCTATGCATTTGGGAATAACGCCTCTTAGCTCAAAGGTAGATATCTCAACCTATGTGTTCACTTAACCATCATTAAAGCATCAGAATTATTTCATTTCACCTCACTACTGACAATATCCTTTGTAATAAAAGCCCCACCACTGGCAATCTCCACAATGCTGTATAGAAATTATGAATACTACATCCTAAAAGACACCTATTTCCTTTCCTCATACATGAGAGGGTGCAAAACATAGAACTCCTCATATCACAACCATAGCTCTGTCACACTCCTCAAAGTAATCCACAGATCTCACAAACACACCTCTACCAAGCAGAGCTAACTACTGTCAGCACCATTTAGTTCAGCAACACCTGATACTGACCACATTTGTTTTAGCTGGAGTGCATGCAGATAATAAATGCTCAGGCTGCTCTCATACCCCAGCTCACTATGGACAAAATCCTTTGTAATAAAATCTCTGTGCCCTAATTATATAAATGTGCATAACTCTGCACTGAAATGATGCATGCTGGATCCCGAAGGTACACATGCAGCTGTTCCCTTTGCTCACATACAAAAGGAAACCTAGATCCACACATGTCCTCATCTCACAAACACACCTTTAGCAAACAGGTCCAATTACTACCTCTCCCATTTAGTGCTGGTAACCCTAACACACTGACTACACCTGTAGTGTATGCACATAATTCCCACTGGCTATTGAAAACTCCAAAGGAAAAGTGGCATGGGCAATCTCTTTTTCCCCCTCCTCCTCCTCCTGTTTGTTCTTTAATAGTGTTATGTGGAATCCTGCGGGTGAGAGAAAATACTTTGTAAAAGGAGGTGGCACATTTCAGCAGCCAGGGCATTGGCAGAATAAAACTGTGTGTATTAACAGGGCATGTTGGTGCACTGCCTAGCTTTCAAAAGTTTGAGTTTTGCTCAACTCAGCATTCTGCAAGGAGACAACATACCACCAAACAACCTTAACTCTACATTAACATAGTTTTTTACCACTGATTCTCTTTTACATTTAGACCCAGTATACACTTAAAACTTGAATCAACAGACATAACTACAGCGCTCATGGGCGTGAAAATCCACATCTCTGAATCACATAGCTATGTCGACCTAACCTCCAGTATAGATGCAGATAAGTCAACAGAAGAATGCTTCTGTCAATAAGCTGCTGTTGCTCAGGGAGGTAGAGTTCCCACAGCAACAAAAAAACCACACACTTTCATGCTGTATTCTGCATCTACACTACAGGATTACAGAGATGTAGCTACAGTGCCCGTAGACTAGACATGACCTTAGTCTGTTCATCCTATCCAAACTAAGTCACAGCCCAAGATTTATTAAACCATAATTCACTATCATAAGAGCAATTGTAATATGAATGGATTTCTACTTAAAATAAAAATATTAATTGGTTAATGTTGATACATTTAAAGAATCATAGAAAAATTAACTTTGATTCTCTTTTGTGAACTGCTTGCTGACAGTGTAAACCATATGGATCTGAGTAGCAGCCCCTTGCAATAAGGATAGTCTATGAACAGTTTTTCTACCAATATAACTATTTTGGTAAGGCATGTGATTTGATTTTATTTTATTTTATTTAAAAAAAATAATTTTATTGATACTATTTCCTTTGGTTGCTTCCTCACACTACTAACATCATCTCTGTCTTATCCAAAAGGGAGCTTCAGCCAACTCACTGTCATACAACTCCCAATTTTGGAAAAATACTAAGAAAGACAAGAAAATACACCACCCAGACATTCAAATAAGTCTGTCTCCATCTATATCCATAGACAGCTCAATGACACCTTGTAAACAACAGATTCATGGAGGCTGAAACATCTTCAAAGAATAAACACAAAGAATCAATAGAGCATCTATATCTGGCACAGGATGCAGATCAACAAAATCAACATAGCATGTATCATAAACAAGCCTAACAAATGGAGTCAAAGAGATCAGAGGACTCCTGTATTATCCAAGATACTTCAACGTAACTTTGCCAATAAATCCTTCCAATTTTTTTTTATTATTTTTTTAAATAAAAAGAGGGTCAGGGTGATAACCAGCAAGGAGGTCAGTGGCGAGAAAGGATTTCTTGAGTATGGACTTAATCAACCATTTGAAAAGTGCTTGGTTTCTTGCCTTCCCAGAAAGGCATTGATAATTTCCACCAATAAGTAGAGCCAGTGTCTTACCACAAGATTTTATTATTATTTTGATTTATTTGTAGTGTGGTAGTGACAAGGAGCCCCAGTCACAGACTAGCACCCCACTGTACTAACTGTTGTACAAACACAAAACCTAAAAATGGTCTATGCCCAAAGAGTTTACAATAATACGACAAGTGGGATGAATCCAGTTTACAAGCTGGCAACCTAAATACCTCAGAGAACATGACTATTCAAAAACAAAGCAAACAGTGACCTTATGTTTGTTTCCCCCTAAAATGCATCTATTACCACACAGGCAGTCAATCCCATCCAAATCAGGGCAGTCTCAGGTATGACAAATTGAAAATTCTTTGCAGTAATAAATATGCGATTCTACATTTTTGCAAAACCTACACATATTCACCAAAATTACCTATAGCCCAGAATACTTCTGCAAGTTAGAACTTCACATACACTACAGTGAAGAGCCCATTTTTTACCTCCAACACAATCTCAGCATAAAGTTTTAAAAACTTTTCATGCTACAATCAGGTGACCAGATACAGTGATTTCCACTACAGATATTCTCCTATTTAATCTATCTTCTTGCTAAGGTGATCTGCGAATAGAGATAAAGGGCACTCAGGAACCACAGCATCAAAAACCGATGACAAAAAACAATCATCACAGACAACTTTTAGTATGGCTCCTTCAGTTATTCCATCTCAGAGTTAGGAAATCAAATGGATTCTATGATGGTGTGATCAACACAACAGATAACTAGTAGGATTTGGCCTCTGGTTACTGTCTATCTTAAACACATACAAAAGGTCAATATGGGAATCCACAAGTCAGCCCTACAAATAATACTTTCCTCTCTCCCTAAATCCCCAAATCCTCCTGGCTACTTCAAAGAAGAAACAAGGACTTAGCTACTTTAACTATTACCAGGTTTTTTTGGGGGGTCCTTCCACCTATCCTATGAATACTTTTATAATTTTGCCTCTGCAATCATTAAGAATTTTCCCAAGTTAACTTAAAGGAAGACAGAACAACATATCCATGAACTTACGTTGAATGTGAATGAACTGCTTTGGCTGTTTAAACTCTCCTTTGTACAGGCGATTGTAATAGTTGACATTGCTCTCTGCCTCAGGAACTGGGATAACCATGCTCTCTTTCTTTTCTCTAAAGACTTGCTGTGCCGAAATAGCTCGTTGTAAATGGTGTTCCTGAAAGAAGAAAAGTTTAGAATTTATTTATATGGCAGTATTTATTTTTTTAAAATAGAAAAATTTGATAAAGTTAGTCCATTTTCCTAGCAATAGTGTTCTAAAGTGTCATGGAAAAGACCCTAGTAAAAATTTTTTTGGGTTTTTTTTTTTTTGGCGCTTCCGGGCCAGCAGGGACAGTAATGGGAGAGAAAGAGTCCTCTACATTTAACACTAAGTCATAGGCAAATTCAGCTGTTGACAGGTTCCACATAAGGAAAAAAAAATCTCAAGCCTCCATTAATGATATGGGGGACTCTAGATGGAGGAAAAAAAAATCTAAGCATACCCACAAACCTTTTTTTTAAATACAAAAAACAGACATTAGGTGTTCCAAGTTAAACAAAATAATCTAAAAGGTGAGTATAGAAAGTATCATGGCTCAAAATCAACAACGTATGCACATTAATTCTTTATAGTATGGGAAGCCCATGGTTCAAATCAAGATCATGAATGAACTTAATCCACTGCCAAATGCAAAATAATACCATGTTTTTATTTAAGATTGATGCACCAGCCAGTTTTCAGAATGGAGAGAGAGGGCAACAAAAAATGATTAAGGGTATGGAACAGCTTCCATATAAGGAAAGATTAAAAAGACTGGGACCATTAAGCTTGGAAAGAGACTAAGGGGAGATATGACAGAGGTCTATAAAATCATGAATGGTGTGGAGAAAGTGAATAAGGAAGTGTTATTTATCCTTTCACATAACACAAGAACCAGGGGTCACCTAATGAAATTAATAGGCAGCAGGTTTAAAACAAACAAAAGGAAGTACTTCTTCACACAACACACAGTTAACCTGTGGAATTTGTTGCCAGGAGAGTTTGTGAAGGCCAAAACTCTATAAGTGCGTTCTAAAAAGAATTAGGTAAGTTCATGGAGTAAAGGTCCATCAATGGCTATTAGCCAAGATGGTCAGGGATGCAATCCCATGCGCTGGCTGTCCCTAAGACTCTGACTGCTAGATGTTAGGACTAGACGACAGGGGTTGGATCATTTGATAATTGCCATGCTCTGTTCATTCCCTCTGGGGCACCTGGCATTGGCCACTGTTGGAAGACAGGTTACTGGGCTAGATGGACCATTGGTCTGACCCAGTATGGCCATTATGTTGTTCATGTGTTACCTGCTTCTGTTTTTAGGGTGTTTTTTTTTTAAAATACTATAATAGGCAAAAGTAACAGGCACATATTTCCCCACAGAAGAACACACAGAATATTTGTGGAACTCCAGTTCTTCAAATATGCAACAGTATTCATTATACTTTGTATTCTTACCCTACTGGAGACAGAATAACCACACAAGTCACAGGAAGTATGAATTACATTATCCCTTCATTAGGTTATCAGAATTCTTTAGCATCCATATATCTTTCTAGTTATTTTGGTGCAAATCCAACCACACATGTGGATTAGCATAGGATAATTGTGATTTTTCTCCTTCAATGGATTTTGTAAAACGTTCACACTATAATCCATGAGACAAAGAAAGAAAGCTGCTAGAAAACATAATATACAATTATATTTGCAGTGTAACTTTGCTTCAATAATTTTTTATGCAACCAAGGCTGGAAAAATGTATGAAACCTACTAATCAGAGATTAAACCTCCTAGCAATAAAAGGTACATGGTGAACCCCACTAGCAAGACCCAGAGAAAATACCAGATGAACAGTTCCCACACACCAGATTTGCAGCTGCTGGGAATGGAGAGGATCACATACTACGGTCCTGCCATGGAACCTTCTTGGGGGCTTCATCTTTCATATCAGGCTAATAGGATTATGATAAACTTGAAGCCAAATTCTCTCTTGCTGCCATAAGGAAATTTTTCATCTCTCTGCCTCCACCACTGCTTTGCTATAAGGGGTTCAGATTCGCTATTCTATCTATTCCCTCACACTCCTGGCTATTGGAAGAAGGGGTAAATGGAAAAAATCCCCTATTACTCTCGTCCCTTCCCAGCATCTGAGGTTTGGGTGGTCTTCCCTCCCACGAATAACTCCAATGTGTCTCTTGTGCTCATAATTTCAGCAAGAAGCGACACTGTGAAAATGACAATTATACATCTATGAAGAAGCATTTTATTCTTTTAAATTTCATTTGATGCAGGTTGGCAGACGCAAGAAAAGTATGCCGCATTGGTTTATATTTGGTAAACTCTCTAAACAACCAAAAGGAATAGAGGTTTCTCTTTTTAATTCTGCAAAAATCAGTTTTCATTCATCTGCCTTTACTTGTTGAAACAATGGATATTTCAAAACATGCATATTTATTTAATAAATATTTTATTTTTAATTCAAGTTATTTCAGCAATGGGAAGGAAGTATCCACTACTAAAACAAACTGCAATGGCAAAACTACAGACTTCACAAACTCTAGAAAAGGAGCACTAGGCATCTCCAACAGAAATAAAGTCAAAATGAATCGATTAATCAGGCTCCCAAGACTTAAGTGCAATGCTGTAACTCAGCCCAAAGAGTGTACATTCAAATATCTGGTGTGTTTTTCTGAAATTATTACATCTTGTGAATGTCTAACACTTCATCATGTAAGTCTCTTTTTAAAAATAAAGACGAACAAGGCTATTTTGAGCAATTTAACTAAGAAAATTAAGTTATTCAGTTCGTTTCTAGATTTCTTGCTACCTGTCAAACAGCCCCAGAGTGGTCCCTAATTGATACCAATACAACACATCAAGTGGACCAGAAGACTGATCTACAACTGAGGTGGGAAAATACCAAGTTTTTTTCTGCCATTCCTTGTCCTCAGATAGGCCACTGAAACTACGATTCCTGCAGGACATGCCCTTATTTTACTTCTTCAAAATCTTCTTTGTCCAGACCACTATTTTAATTGTCAGCACACCTTGAAGAATGTATCTCTCTCCTTACCTGGCTGTTATAACTCCTGTTTCCCTAAACATACTTAGAGAGGACTTTTTGTTTTAATTTATATGGATTGCAACATGCATCAATATCAAATCTGGACCAAGTGAGAAGATCAATACAGGAGACCATCACTGTCAAACTACATTAAAAATTTCACTGAAGTTTGGGAAGTAGAAGATTGGATAGTAAAGAAACTGTCTAGCTCTCCTCCTAGATGGGCATCCTATGCCTCACTTAGGTATCTGGGGCAAAAATTGGTCCTGTTAGTGAAGGCAGGGGGCTGGACTCGATGATCTTTCAAGGTCCCTTCCAGTTCTAGGAGGTTGGTTGGTAACCTGGTGCCTAATCCCAAATGCTTGATGAAGTAGCAAAGGTATTAAATTGCTCTTTATGGAGAATCTGTGACCTTGGGAGTTTCTTATTGCACACACAGCTTTGAAGTAGGCCTGGGATGATAGGATGACCACACACAGTCAGATTCAGGGTTTAAATTATAGTAACAGGCACCTTGAGAAACCCTAGTTTTCAAGGATTCCATGCGCTGATCTTATTCCGATTGAGTCCACTTCATCTGTAATCCAAGATTACAACTTTCTTGATGTACTAACACCACCGATGCAGCCATTACTATCTTTCCTGCACTGTGAAGTAACAAGGATCTTACTGCAAGGTGGTAATGGCACCATCCCATTTTATGGCCTAGCACAGCTTCCAGAAACCACTTGTTTGATTGACATGTGAATTTCTATTCAGACCTTAATTGGATTTCTAGTCATTCCCAAGGCACTTGCTTTTCCCTCCTGCACTTAACTTCCTATGCTAACATTTCATACTTTATTAGATTAATTAGATTTGGCAACTTTTCCTCTGAGATTTTGTTCTAATACATTTAGTTAAATTCTCTTGCACCTTTTTTCAGTAAACAAACTCCACGGTGTCAAAGACTGGCTCAATCTGTGCAATACGAATGTGCAAGGGCATCCGTGGTCAAACTTTATCATGCAAAGAAATTCCTGTTGCTTTTTCAATTTGACATTTTATCTAAAGTAACAATAAATTTCTATTAAAAGGACTATAAAATAGATGCTGAATAAAGTGCTCTGAAATCCTTATAGGCAACAAGCCTCAAGCTATCTTAGAAGTGCCATACCAGGGATTAAATCACTTACATTTTAAAAACAAACTTTTTGAAAATAAGATAAGTAACCTAATTTGTATAGAAAGTAAGGAATAAAAATGTACTGATTGATGAAGAGATAGAGAAATTTGATCTGTTTGAAAGGGAAGGCATATAACAATTGAAATTCAGGAAACCTTTTGCTCTAGAAATATTTCTATATTTTATTTAATAATGGAAATTAAAAACACATTTTCTTCACAATCTTAAGAAATACTACAAATAAGAAATAAAGTATACAAAGAGAGTTTATAAAAACTGAGAGGTAATTAAGGATTTCGGGCATTACTCTAGTCTGAATGAAAATAAACAAACATGAATTCTCAACTATAACCAAAAAACCAGTACTGAAACATACTATGATTTTCTGAAACAACTGTTCTTTATTTCAAGGGTCACAGACTAAGCAACAGGCTATCAAAATCTTCTAAAGATTCAAAACTTAATGAAAAAAAATCTATACAAGCTAAATGTTAATTCCTACAACTGAAATTCTGTTTGCTATATTAAAGACTTTCATATTAGACTTGATCTACTAAAAGGGATACAGCAAACTTGAAATATGATCAGTTTTCAAAAGGGAGTTAAAAGTAGTCTTGGACATACCAAGACTAAGTAGTCTTCAGTATATTGCATAAGATATCCATTTTTTGTGGTTTTACAAATCAGAATATCATATTTTTACAAAGTATTTATCTCCCCTGTTGGTGTATGAAAGGTCCATACAAACAACTAACTGAATTACTATTAAGACAAAACAGTGAAACTGAAAATGCAAGTGCTGCCAAATGAATAAAGGAAGAAACTAAAAGGTAGAGACTTTTTCCCCATTTCTAATGTCTCAAAAAATTCAGACAAATGTGATTTATACTGATATATCACTTTAACGCTAAAAACAAAAACTGAATGTTCAAATCAAAAATAGCTGAGTTTAATACAAATTATTCTTGCAGTTTAAGCATATTTTGTAATATTCAAATGAATCACAATTTTCCTATGTGAGAGTTAAATATATATGTAAATATTTAATTAAGCAATTAGTGTAGATTTAATTCATAGCATTAAAATACAGTCACAACACTGACGGAAGATTACAAATACAGCTCAGGGTCATTCACTTCAGTTACTAAAATAGAAATATTGATGGTACACACGCAGATCAGACTTTTCTAAAAAATAAATTGCAATGGAAGAGTAAGAGATCTAATTTGATATAATCTTCACATTGAGAGGAAAGGTAGGTAAGAACAACTATTACCACAATTATCATCAAAAAGTGAAAACAGGTTAAATAAGGATATTCTGTTATCTATTCATCCTATAAATAATTAATTGGCACATAAAAACTGTTCAACAGGAGTTAATTACATACAAGTAATTTAAAGGTAAAAAATATTATAGGAATGTTGAAATTATCCCAAAAGGGTATTTTACAGACCCAAGAAATTTTAGCAGGTAAGAAATTAGCTTCTCTGTGGTATGTCTTCACTAGCAATGTGAAAGTGCTGCCGCGGCAGCACTTTAACATGGCTGTGTAGTTGTGGCACTGGCGCTGGGAAAGCTCTCCCAGCACTGTAAAAAAACCACCCCCACGAGGGGAGTAGCTACCAGCGCTGAAAGGCCTTGTCTAAACTGCTACTTTACAGTGCTGAAACTTGTAGCACTCAGGGGGGTGTTTTTTCACATCCCTAAGGGAGAAAGTTGCAGCGCTGTAAAGTGGCAGTGTAGACAAGGCCTCACAGGTCACCATAGTACTTCCCCAAAACTCTACAGAGAATTCCAAGGCAGATTTATCTAATCAGATGAAATCTCTTCCAGGCCCACTCAGAGGTAAACAGTAGTCTGCTCTATTTCCAAACCAAAACAAAAGTAAGAGAAGGAAAAAGAGGGAATCCATAAAAAAGGTTACTACACTAAAGCCTGGATGTCCTTCTGTGTGAACACTATATCTACTGAATTTAGGACATTAAAGTTATAGGTTGAGATTTTCAAACCTGATTTGGGGACTTAGATTCACAACTCCAATTCAACTTTAATGGGTGTTGTGTCAAATTCCCTTGTCAACTCTAAAAATCTCAACCACAGATTTTAAAGAAAGTGTGTAGAACACTGCAGTAACACCTCTGCACAACATTAACAAGATCCCTAATAGTTATGGAATGCAATGACAACCTTGGTCAAGTGGTCTTCAATCTTTTCAGGGCTAGGCCAATTTGCTTTTTTACAGATTTTCAAGATGCAAACACGAATCTATTTGACAATTATTGAAAAGTCAATTTTAGTAAATCGCATTTCTGGTCTTCAAAAAAAACAGAAAAGGAACACCTTTTGTTTTCTCCTGTGGTTAGTCCATCCATTCTGTAATTGCACTGAATAAGTGCCTTGTGACTACATTCATCTGCTCAGCCAGTCTTGCTATTTGGTTGATCTTTTTTTTTTTTTTACAATATGGAAGGCTACAGTGGAGACTGGATTCCTCTCTGTCCAGCAGGATATGACAGTTTCTCTTAGGAAGGCCTTGATTTGTGCTCCCCTAATTTATGCAGACAAATTCTCTCTTTTGGAAAGAACATACTTCCCGTGCCTGCATTATTTTCCCACCCTAAAAGTATCTATCACTTCATGTTTTATAGAAGACCTGTCGGAATTCTCTGTGTGGAAAGAGCATAACTATAGTATTTCCATCAGCACCATACAGACCCTCTGCACTGGCCCAAGTGAACTACTAGCTAGGATTCTCCACCCCAAGAGATTTGGTCTCCCTTAGAATTCCAATAGAGAGAACTGACTGAAATAAGAAAGTCGGATATAGGACAGGAAGCATGCTTGAAAGTTCTCTCTTAATAGCTAAAAAGCTTTGGGTTGGGGGGGGTGGGGAGATAATCTTAAAGTTTAATGACTTGGTTTGTTTTCTGAAAGGCAAGTGTTTTCGTGCATTAAAGTATCATAAATATAACTAATGTTTTTCAAGGGACCTAGGAAAAAAATTTCCCCTAGGATTTTAAGGGATTGAGGTCCCTTCTTGATATTTGGTCCTTTAAAAGGTAATACACCTCTACTCTATAAGGCTGTCCTCAGGAGACAAAAAAATCTTACTGCATTATAGGTGAAATCGCATTACATCAAACTTGCTTTGATCCGCCCGAGTGTGCAGCCCTGCCCCCCCCAGAAGCACTGCTTTACTGCATTATATGCAAATTCATGTTATATCAGGCCGCGTTATATCAGGGTAGAGGTGTATTAGATATACAGGTACATGGAGGATAGTCCAAACAACAAGAAATGGATTTAAAAGATTTCAACTCAATTTGGATAGAGAGTTGCCAGCATCCAAGATCCTCCTTCATGAAAGGATTAGATTGGTTTAAAAAAACTCTGATCTAGATGTCTCTTACTGGTAGAAGCCAGAGAAAGACTGGTGGCAATGACCATGGCTCCTGCCTCAAGGGTGAGAAAGGACTGGTGGAAATAGTCCTTAGTTTCACTTCTGGACTCACCATATTGTTCAAGTATAATTAGCCCATTTCAGAAGGCCTTAGGAGGGAAAACTCAACCATTTCTACTGCTACTGACTGTTCATGTGGACCATCACTATCTAGAGCAGTGGTTCTCAAAGCCGGTCTGCTGCTTGTCTGGGAAAGCCCCTGGCAGGCCGGACCGGGTTTGTTTACCTGCCGCATCCGCAGGTTCGGCCAATCACAGCTCCCATTGGCCGCGGTTCGCCGCTCCAGGCAAATGGGGGCTGCGGGAAAGACAGCCAACACATCCCTCAGCCCGGGCTGCTTCCACTGGCCTGAAGCGGTGAACCACAGCCAATGGGAGCCGCGATTGGCCAAACCTGCAGACGCGGCAGGTAAACAAACCGGCCCAGCCCGCCAGGGGCTTTCCCTGAATAAGCAGCGGACCAGCTTTTGAGATCCACTGATCTAGAGGGTACCGGAAAAAGTGGCCTTGGCTACACAGAAGAACCACCACCTCAGGAGAATCAAAAGAGCTAGGCATTTGGGGCAACCTTTTTTTTCTTTCAGTCCTATTTTTACTGCTAGAGAATGGCTAAAGGGAAGAAATATTTTGTCAATGGCAACATGAGCTATGCCATTCTGTTGCATAACTCAGCAGAACATCAACAGTAAGGTGGCAGAGGAGTGTTAGAATAAGCTATGCCACTCCAATCCACTCCCTGTGTATGTAACAAAGCTACTGGCTGTTCAGTCATTCACTGCAGGTGCAGGCAAGGAGCTGAATGCTACTAATAGAGAATAAAGATTTAGAAAAACCTTCGGCACTAAGGGTATATGCCCAATGTATTACACTTCATTTAAAATTGCAAGATTCCTTGGGAAAATGCATCAGCCAACCACAATAATCTACTCTCTTGTGCAGGGGTGAAAGTAACTTATAGGACTTATCGGTACTGCCCGAGTCCTGAGGGGGCGTGGCCTCATCCGGAAGAGACGTGGCCTCTCAAGATTTAAAGGCCCTGGGGAATCAGCTGTGGCTGGGAGACCCAGAGCCTTTAAATCAACCAGGGGCTCCCAGCTGCAGAGGTGGCTGGGAGCCCCCCGGGGCTTAGGGGCAAATTAAAGGGCCCGGGGCTCTGGCCGCCAGGGGGAACCCTGAGCTTTGCGGGGCTGGGGCAGGGATTTAAAGGGCCCAGAGCGCCTGCTGCTGAGGGAAGCACGGAGCCCTTTAAATCCTGGCCCCAGTCCGGCTGCCAGAGCCGTGGCCGGGATTCAAAGGGCTCTGGGCTGCCCGCAGCTGCAGGGAGCTTTGAGCCCGTTAAATCCCTGCCCCACCCCAGCCGCCGGAGCCGCGGCCGGGATTTAAAGGGCTCTGGGCTACCCACAGCAGCGGGGAGCTCTGAGCCCTTTAAATCTCAGCTGTGGCCGGGATTTGAAGGGCTCAGGGCTGCCTGCAGCTGTGGGCAGCCCAAACCCCTTTCAATCTCCACCAAGAAAGTCGATGTAGTCCAGCACGGTGTACTGGCACTTGCTTTCACCTCTGGCTTACTTTCACCTCTGACTGTATGTATGTGTATGAATGTGTCACAAACAATGCAGCTGCAGCCTGCCACCGACCAGCAGCGACCCCAGCAACCGGCCCCTGTGGGCTGCTGCCTGCAGAGAGCCAGCAGGTGCCGCTGGGCTGGGTCTGCCAAGGAGTAAGTAACCAAGGCAAAAACCACAGCCAGCCAGCCGGGGGAGAGAGGAAGAAGTCAGGGGTGAATGAAGGACAACTGGAATAACCTTCATGAAATATACAAGATATTTAGAGAAAAATTTGTCAATTTCAGCCTCTGCACTCTGCAGGCAGGACAAAACAAAGAGATCTGAGATTGCACCCGATGTCCTAAGGACATTTCAGGTGTCTAAATCAATATATAAAGAGGGTGGATTGGAATGAAAACTACTATTTCTTTCAAAGGAGGCACAATAATTTCCCTGAATATTCAGTTTTCCCTTCCAATCCCTTTGTGGTTTTGTATATGGGGGCTATTTGCTTCCCCTGTGAATCTTTAGTTGCTTTAGCAAAATTGCTTTGCCCAAAATAAACCCTAATCATCATGACACATCTTTCCACCATGTTCTCCATGTTTTTTGTGTTTTTTTTTAAACAGTAACATTTCAAAGAGGATCTGCAAGCAGTTTGGACATCACAACCATGATCCTCTGCTGGGGAGGGAATGGGATAGATTAGAACTTGGAAACGGTTCCTGATTTTGATTGTGTTTAGGAGATCCTCTCATTCCGGGGGGCAGAAAAGAACTGCCCCTGCCATGGTCACACACACCCAACAACAACTAGGAATGAAATTAACAAGGATGCCAGAAACGGCTCCTAACTCTGGGCACTGAACTGCACAGGGAACAGCTGAGTTTAAACTGTTCTTTTGCAGGCAGCAGCAGCAGGCATCTCAGCCAGTGTCCCTACTGCAAGCTAGAGCCTAGAGGAGAACCCCTGCTTGGCGGGGGGGGGGGAAATGCAGAGCCTTGTCTGGAGCCTGGCTGGAGGAGGGGGAGGGAGGAGCCGAGAAGCCAATGTGATAGTGAGTTTTCCCCTTCCACCTGCTTTTATTAGCTCTGGATTTAAGCTGTGCAGTCAAATGCTTGTATTTGTTGTGTATATTAGTATTGGAGAGATCCCCTCATCCCCAAGGCAGAAAAGAATTACCCCTGCCATGGTCAAACACACCCTCCCCTCGACCCCCTCCCTCCAGCTACTGTGAGTGAAATTAACAAGGATGCCAGAAACCTAACCCTGGGGGCTGAACCATCAGGGAACAGCTGAGTTTAAACTATTCTTATGCAGGGAGCAGGCTTCTCTCTCCCTCCCTCAGTCAGTCCCATACCTCTGCTCTTGTGTCTGCTTTTTTTGGGGGGGGGGGGGGGGGGGGCCAAGGGGAGAAAGAGAGACAAGATGGGGACAGAAGAGAAGAAACATACTCTTTGCCAATGGGAGAGAGCTCTCTCAATGCCATAATTAAACCACAGGAGGCAGTAGCTATATAGGTGGAATAGCACTCCCGCCGATAAGGCTGTCCACACCGGTGTTTCTGTCAGTATAATTTTTGTCACTAAGAGGTGTTTTTTCCCACACCCCTGAGCGACATAAGTTATACCGACAAAAGTGCTAGTGTAAACATGCCCTTAGGGCCATTAGCTTCAACATAGCTGTGACTATTTACACCAGCTGAGGATTTGCCACTAGGGAATAACCATCCAAAACACAGAAATCCAGCAGAATGAAGAAAAAGCTGTATTTTCAGGAGTAAATGTGAAGAAGCAATTGGAGTGATAATTAGGGCCCTACTAAAGTCATGGTCCATTTTGGACAATTTCACGGTCATAGGATTTTTAAAATAGTAAATTTCATGATTTCAGTTATTTAAATCTGAAATTTCACAGTGTTGTAATTGTAGGGGTCCTGACCCAAAAAGGAGTTGTGAGGGGGTTGCAAGGTTATTGTAGGGGGAGGTTGCGGCACTGCTATCCTTACTTCTGCGCTACTGCTGGCAGCAGTGCTACTTTCAGAGCTGGGCGCCCAGCCAACAGCCACCTCTCTCCAGCCACCCGCCTCTGAAGGCAGCACAGAAGTAAGGGTAGCAATACTGCAACCCCCTAAAATAACCTTGTGACCCCCCCCCCCGCAACTGTCTCTTGGATCAGGACCCCCAATTAGAGAAATGCTAGTCTCCCTCATGAAATCTATATAGTATAGGGTAAAAGCACACACAAGTCCAGATTTCACCAGGAGGAGGGGAGGGGCACCAGATTTCATGGTCCATGATGTGTTTTTTGTGGCCATGAATTTGGTAGGGCTCTAGCAATAATGGACACCAAATTAAAAACATGAGTGTGCAAAACAATGTGACAGCAAATTCATCATACAGAGGCATTTACAAAGCAGAGAGACAGTAGTCCCTCTCTTTGTGGCTTTGGTACAACCACATCTGGAGTAGTGTGCTGAATTTCAGGAATCAAACAGCCAGAAAGATAAATTGGAAGGACTTCAAAGAAAAGTAGTAAAACTGATAAGAAGCTGAAGGAATTGAATTATAAGGAAAAATGAAGAGAGTAGGACATACATGCTCACGGCATGACTGGAGCAGGAGGGAGCAAGAGAACATAATTAATATTTGACCAACATAAACATGAACATTTAGATGGGCATAATGAGATAAAGTTAAGGGAGGAAAAATTTGCTGTTCATCATGAAAAACTTTCAAGAACTATATTTAGCAAACTGGAAAATAGCCTCTCAAGGTAGAAATCCTAATGATTGTCAACAGTGATAGAACACTAGAAAACACACTGCTGGGGAAAATTCTATAGTAGTAGAAAGATGGGCTGGACGTTGTATAAAGTATGCCAAATTTGAGCCAAAAGAACAGTTAGTTCCTTAATCACAAGCAGCACAATTCTGCCCTCACAGAGATGCAACTTTTGTTAACTGAGGAAGATAGTCCTCTTTCCTCTTCAATTTTTGGTTTTCTTTAAGAGCAGATGACTCTATCAGATGACCTATTATATCCACCTTTATTATACTTTAGACAGGCAGTTTTAAACAGAGAGCTATTTATGCTCCAGAAGCCTAAAGCTCTTTCACTCTCTGCCAGCTCTCTTGTCAGCTTACTTCTGGCAAAAGCAGATATAGGAAAAGGGCAGATATAATGAAGTTGTCTCTCTTTTTATTTTACATGGTTAGGCATCCTGTCAGTGTATATGCATTCATTACATATTCCCACAGATTTCAATGGGACTTGCACCTGTGTAAGTGAGGGAAGAATTTAACTCAAGATTTTTACCCTGGAATTGCTGACTTTGTACTCAACTTTATACCAACGCTGCTGAATATGAGTACCGTATTTTTGGTTACAGCCCTCAGTAACAATATAATATGGTTTTTACAAATTAAATAATTAAAATATCTGCTCTGAATACCATTTTAAATTTTGTGAAGCAACAGGAGCACAAGATTTGGCACTGTACGATCCCCTCTTCTCCCCCTTAAAAGTCAACTTGTCTGAGGAATCTCTTTCCATGGTTTCATTAAGATTAAAGACAAGGAAGCTTTAGTACATATGTTTGGGAAGCCCCAGTGTACTGAGGTAAGGATTTAAACTGGGCACAGAGAATCAGATTTTCAAATAGTTTCTTAAACTTTCACCATAGAATTAACCCTCAGCTTGAGTTAATCCTGTGTTCTCGTTCAACAGCACTTTCCTGACAATACCAGCAGTTAGATAGAATCACACAAACCTATCTATTTAAACCTACATTGCCAGTACCAACCGGAAATCATAATGCACAAGTGAACTGAAGGGTCATTTCTTCTGCTGTGAAGATGCTTTGCAAGTGGAAGACTGAAACCACTGGAAGACAAGAGAATGGTTGTTGATAACAGGATTGAGGTCTGGGAAAAGGGGATAAATGCTATGTGCTTGGGAGGAGAACAAGATGCAATGAAATAAAACCTCCCTCCTTGTGAGAGTTTGGAGGGGGGGGGGGAAGGAGTGGAGAAAGCTCTTACAAATAGACAAAACTGGAATTCAAAATCCTGTGAAGGATTGTCATTACCACATAAATTTTAAAAGTCAATGTACAAAGCAGTGTTACGCTGGCTAGTGTTTGCCAAGCTTCAGCAACATATGCAATTTCAGAACACTGTATATACAAACTAAATGGGAAAAAAAATTGTTAATACAAAGTTAAGGTTGCACAGCGAGATCACATGTCCTTCCAAAACAGAAAGTAGTGCAAAACTCAAAACTTCTGAAAACCAGAAAATATGGTATTAATATAAATGCTCACACATTTTCTGCCCCCTCCCCCTGCAGCTGGGAACAGCCACTGGGAATTATCTGCATGCACTCCAGCTGCATTCACTGTGTTAGGTGTAGCTGTACTGAATGGTGGAGGAATACATAAGAGCAGCTTAGAAGAGTTGTGATTAGGATACAGATGCTCCCCGACTTACACAAGCCTTCTGTTCCAGAACACCTTGCATAAGTCAAATTTTGCATAAGTCAGGGACGTATACCCGACAATTACGTGGGAAAAAAACGCTTACAGAACTTTTTCCGTAAGTGCGGGCTTGCATAACCCGGGGAACATCTGTATAAGGTGATCTGGGTCTGAGTCCCCACCATGCCTGTTACCAAAGGAAGATAATCCAGCAGAAGATATTACCTCACCTGCCTTGTCTCATAAAAGAAAGAGGTGCAGCAGTACCTGGAGGTTCCAGTCTGCATCATTTCAATACAAAATTGTGTAAATCATGTTAGTAGGAGGGCATTGGGGTCCTTTTGCCATGGGTATTGTCAGTAGAGTGGAGGGATATGAGAACAATCTGTAAATTTAATAATGGGTAGGGGAAAGTATAGGTTTAGACAGTATTCTGTGTGCAAGTGTGCAGGGGTTGTACAAGGGTATGAAGTGGTTGTTAAATTTTACAACTATGGTATTTGGTTAGGGGAGCAGCTTCAGTGTTTGAGAGTAGGGCAAGTGCAGGTAGCACCTGTCCATTACATTGAAAAGGGAGAGTGTAAGTGTGTGTGTGATGGGCACCGTGGAGCATCGCTCAAAGAGGGTAGAATTAAGACTTCATGGATGTTTATATTAACTCTGTATTTCCTGGTTTTCAGAAGTACAAACTATCACAGTGCAATCTTAACTCTACTTTAACTATTTTTTTTTGGCATTTAATTTCCTAGCTTTCTAAAACAGAAATGTTTGTGGGTAGGAGTTAATGGTCATTCAGGCAGTTGTAGTTCTCACCTAGGTTTGCAGCAATAATCAAGAGAGCTAGCTTCTTTTTTTTTTTTTTTTTTTTTTTTAATATCAGTACATTTCAAATGGATTTTACATCACTGTCCCCATTTTAGAGATGAAAAACTGAGGCACTGAGAAGTGAAATGACTTGCCTAGGGTCAACTCTAAGAAGAGTCCCAGACAAGTGGTCTTTCCTGGCATCTATGTGATTCCTCAGTGCTCCTATCCCTCCAATACATTTTGTTATAGCAGTATGCGGATGATAGTCATGCTTTGAAATGGGTAGCTGCTAACATTGCCAGTGAGAGAAATCTCACCCATGGTCTATGTCCCAAAATGATGATAGTTTTATTAGATGGATGTTACAGTAACTTTAATCGTATGAGAGAAGATTGCTGTGTCACTTTCCTTCTCTACCCCCCTACAACATAAAGCCCCTCCTGACAACATTTCCAGCTCTCCCTCCCCTTTCATTAAGCCATTAGTTGGCACCATAGAGAAGCACTAAAGGTAAGAAGTTAGTCCTTGCTGTCTCCTACTCTATGCTGCTGTGTTCACATACCACAGGCAGCAGCTTACTAGGCTGCACGATACCTTGGTTATGTAGCCCTAGCTGTTCACTGAGCTAGCCCCTCACTCCCACCTCCAGCTGGGAATGCTGCTGCTACTTCAGCCAGGTTTACCCAGTCTATCCACTCCCCTACCCACTCTGGCCCACCCCCACATCCCACACAGGGGATAACGTGTATAACCATTTATTTTACAGATTTACATGCCCGGAAACCTTTGGAACTCCAGCAGCTGCTGTGTTCTCTATGCCTTTGTTAGCCTCATAAATAAGATGTCACCACTGCCTGTGGAAAATTGTGTCTGTATTCAGTGCCACTGCCCTGTACTCATGGCTTCATGCAACTAAGCAATTCCCTCCTCATTTCCCTCACCCCTGGTGGGCCATACTCACCTGGCTGGAGCTATGAATGGCACCGTGCCTCCAAAGCAGGAGAGTCAATAAACCTGTCTTGTTTAAAACTTTAGGGGATAGCTCAGTGGTTTGAGCATTGGCCTGCTAAACCCAGGGTTGTGAATTCAATCCTTGAGGGGGCCATTTAGGGATCTGGGGCAAAAATCTGTCTGGGGATTGGTCCTGCTTTGAGCAGGGGGTTGGATTAGGTGACCTCCTGGAGGTCCCTTCCAACCCTGATATTCTATGAACTTCTAAGCAAAGGGAGTTCTGAATCTTTATTTTTGCTTTCCATTGTGACTATACTGACTTTGTAACCTCTGTTTTATCTGTAGCTACTGCGATTGCTGCCTTGAGGGGTTCCCCCTCCACACTCACAGAACACCTGAGCCGGATGAGGAGGTGGAAGAAAAGAACTCCGGATGATATATTCAGTGAGGTCCTGCAAGACAGTGCTGAATCAGAGGGCTTGGAGGATGAATACTGCAGACTGTATGGAGAAGGAAAAAGCAGACAAAGAGGGAGATGCACCAGGATATAATGGGGCTTCTCCAGCAGCAAACACATATGCTGCAGACTCTTGTGGACCTACAAGTTCAACAATCCTCAGTTCGCCTATCTTGCAGTTCATGGAGAACTCCAGTATAGTACCTCCCTACATGAGCCCCTCAACATTCCACACAGCATCAGGGGCCACATCCCTACCGCTACCACTCCACCTCAGGGAACATTAAGGAAAACCACAGCTTCACATACATCAACACAGGTCACTGTATGTGCAGCTAAAATGGAAATGAATGCTCTTTAAGCTCCATTCCATAAATATGTTAAGGCTTTCATGTATTTGCTTTTAATTTGCACAGAATTTTTTGAAGTGTTTTTGTTACTCAAACTGTTGTTTGGAAGATAATTAATCTTTATTAGTTCCCAACATATACTGCAGAATGCCTGCTGATACGCACCCACTTACTTGTTAGTGTACACTTTGACACAACTCAGGATCATTGACTAACAGTGTAATAATCGAAGATTTACAGCAAGGACTATAAAATTAATAGATGCACTGTCAGTGTTATATTCATAGATGTGCACACAATTCCTAACAGCCCCCAAACTGTAGGGCCAGGGTACAGTATGCCACAACGCATTACTGTGGCTCGCTGTTAAAGTGCTCTTTCAAAGCCTCCCTGAACCATATAGCATCGCACTGAGCTCCTCTGATAGCCCTTATATGTGGCTGTTCAAACTGAAAAGACAGCTGCTACACCTCTGCCCTCAATCACGGCAGCAATTTTCCCTCCTTTGCTTCACAGATCTTATGCAGGACACAGCAAGCACTAAAACCATTCGGGATATTTTTCTCACTGAGATCCAGTCTGGTGAGTATACAACGCCAGTGCCCCTCCAATCTACCAAAAGCACATTCAACTGTCATTCTGCACCTGCTGAGCCAGTAGCTGAATCTTCCCTTGGTGCTGCCAAGGTGACCTGTGTTCAGCTTCACGAGCCAGGGAAATAAGGGGCAGGCTGGGTCCCCCACAATCGCTATTGGCATTTCAACATTACCAATGGTAATCTGTTGGTCAGGAAAGGAAGTCCCTATTAGTATCTTTCTGAATAGTCCTGTGCTCTTAAAGATGCAAGTGTCATGCATCTTCCCTGACAGATGATGGTGAAATGTCCCCAGTAATCCACTAGTGCTTGCATAACCATAGAAAAATAGCCCTTTCTGTTGATGTACTCTCTGACAGAGTGGTTTAGTGCCAAAACACGTACATGCTTGCCATCTCTTCCTCCATCGCAGTTCAGGAACTCCACTGATGCAAATATATCCATTGTGTCTTGAACACTGCCAAGAGTCACAGTCCTAAATAAGAGGAGACAATTAATGGTCCTACATGCTTCCATGACAACTCCAAAATGATTTCCCACTGATCAGCAGCAATCTGGTATTAGAAGCTTCTGTAGTGCGATCACCACTCGCTTCTCCACTACAAGTGCGACTCTCAGTTTGGTGTCCCTGTGCTGGAAGGCTGAGGCAAGCATGGAACACAGATACAGGAATGAGGCCTTGAACATCTGAAAGTTCTGCAGACACTGCTCATCCTTCCATGCCTGCATTAAAATGCGATCCAACCAGTCAGTGCTTGTTTCTCAGGCCCAGAAGTGGTGCTCCACATCTGCATCTGCTTCATGAATGCCAACAACAACAACCACCATCTTGAATTGGTTCTCACTCTGACTCACAGCAATTTGACCTCCAAGAAATAGTCACACAACCATAGAATCGTAGGACTGGATGTCAAGAGATCATCTAATCCAGTCTCCTGTACTCATGGCAGCACTAAATATGATCTAGACCATCCCTGACAGGTGTTTGTCTAACATGCTCTTAAAAATAGCCAGTGATGGAGATTCCACAATGTCCCTAGGCAATTTTATTTCAGTGCTTAATCACCCTGACAGTTAGGGCTTTTCCTAATGTCCAACCTAAACTGCTCTTAGTTCAATTTAAGCTCATTGCTTCTTGTCCTATCCTCAGAGGTTAAGAACAGCAGCTTTTCTCCCTTCTCCTTGTAACCACCTTTCATATACTTAAACTGTTATGATGTCCGCTCTCAGTCTTCTTCAAGCTAAAGAAACCCAATTTTTTCAATCTTCCCTCATGGGTCATACGTTCTAGATCTTTAATCCTTTTGTTGCTCTTCTCTGGACTTTCTCCAATTTCCCAACATCTTTCCTGAAATATGGCACCCAGAACTGGACACAATACTCCAGTTGAGGCTTAATCAGCGCAGAACAGAGCGGAAAAATTATTTCTCATGTCTTGCTTACAGCACTCCTGCTAATACATCCCAGAAGGATTTTGTTGGTTTTTTTGCAACAGTGTTACACCATTGACTCATATTTAGTTTGTGATCCACTATGACCCCCGGATCCCTTTCTGCAGTACTCTTTCCTAGGCAGTCATTTCAGTATGTAACTGATTGTTCCTTCCTAAGTGGAGTACTTTGCATTTGTCCTTATTGAATTTCATCCTATTTACTTCAGACCATTTCTCCAGTTTGTCTAGACCATTTTGAATTATAATCCTATCCTCCAAAGCACTTGCAATCCCTCCCAGCTTGGTATCGTTCACAAACTTTGTAAATGTTCTCTCTATGCCATTATCTAAATCACTGATGAAGATATTGAATAGAACTGAACCCAGAACTGATCCCTGCGGGACCCCACGAGATATGCCCTTCTAGCATGACTGTGAACCATGGATAACTACTCTCTGTGAATGATTTTCCAAACAGTTATGCACCCATCTCATAATAGCTGTATCTAGATTGTATTTTCCTAGTTTGTTTAAGAGACGGTCACGTAAGACAGTATCAAAAGCCTTACTAAAGTCAAGCTATACCACAACTAACGCTTCCCCCCTATACACAAGGCTTATTACCATAGCAAAGAAAGCTATCATGTTCCCTGAGGCTCTGTAAAAACCAGTGAATTGTTCATCCCGTGCAATGCTCATGACAATAGTGCAGAGCTGTGCAGGCTCCATGCTTCTGCCAGAGATGGCAAACAGCAACAAGTTCCACTCAGGTTTGTGGGAATTTCAAAATAGGTGCAAAAATTTTGGGACAGAGGTGGTATTATGTGGTGCAGAAAGCTGCACAATGGGAACTTGACCCTGCAGTCCCAGTCACCTCTGCATGACTTGTTTCTGCCTCACCACATTTGCCAAAACTTCCCAAATGACAGTGCACTGGATGGGCAGTTGTATGCTGTGCATCGCAACCAGTGCTCCTAGTGAGTACGCACAGCACTGAAGTAAGGAGTCAAGTATGCATACACACAAGCGATATTCTACCTGTGACAGCTTTATGCTGACAAAATTTGTAGGATAAACATGCTCCCAGACAATCCCAGGGTTAGGATGTGGGACTCACATAGGCAAACTGCCTCCAGGCTCACATATGGCTCTCTTGAGGCTCTCCTGAGGGGAGCAAGGAAGGGGGGCCATACCCTTGTAGACTGGCTGTGGCTCCCCGGATCATTGCACACACATGGGATGGGAATGTGAGGCTGACAAGCACCCCTGCAGCATTGTTCCACAACCCATCGCCACTAACCCTCACGTCTCCCTTCCCGCATCCCTCCCACCCCCTCCTACCCCCCTAATCCTCCAACCACGCTTCCTCTACTCCCATGGTTCCAACTAGTCTTCTACCCCAATACCCTCCCCTCCTTGTATTTGTTTACGTAACTTATTTTCTTCTCAAAAAATAGTTGCAGCAGCATCCGAATATTTACCTCAGATTTCTGCCCTACACTGAATTTAAATTCACGGTGCCTGGGCTAGTGCGCAGATTCTCAAACCGTTACATGCCCTCAGAGCCACATCAGTCCTGTGATGCAGCAGTAGTTCTCCAGAGAGTTAGCCTCTCTCGCTGCATATACACCTCTACCCCGATATAATGCAACCCAATATAACACGAATTTGGATATAATGCAGTAAAGCAGCGGCTCCGGGGGGGGGGGGGGAACGGACGACGACTGCACGCTCCAGCGGATCAAAGCAAGTTCGATATAACACAATAAGATTTTTTGGCTCCCGAGGACGGCATTATATCGAGGTAGAGGTGTACTCAGAATAATCTATTAGGCATGCAAATAGGCATATGAGCTTAGCGCATCTCACTGAAGCAGATTTTTTTTAAATAACGTTTTAATCTGATTTCCCCCCCAAGGACTTGAGGGTACTGTGCACTCAGTTGGGGTAACGTCAAGCATTTGAGACTCTGGTGCAATGATATGAGCCTTGGTTTGCTCTCCAGCTCTGAGCAGGTGCCCTATCTTGGGAACCACGTGGTCAAATGATCCAAAATTTGGATCACTAACAGAACTCTGCAGCCTCATCTGGAACACCAAATTTCAAGTCAATCCAAGCAACCATACAGATTTTTAGAGCTTTAAAACAGAAAGCTGGTCTTATCCCTAACTATATCAGAGGTGTTCCTCTGCTATAACTCATATATAAATAATAAACATCTAGAAAGCAGACTGCCAAAAGCAAACTATGTAGAGATGCTTTATTCAGCTTCTACCACATTTCTCCCCTAAGGAAAGAAATCCTGTCTTGATTGTTCCTATGCTTAGACAGATTAGGTTTTGCTGGTAAAAGTTGGTAAACCATACACACAAAAGACAAACAAAATTTTCCATCAATAATCATCAAAATTTACAGATAGGCAACATAAGAAAAATGTTGCTTTAGATGGTTGTCAAACTTTTGTACTGGTGACCCCTTTCACATAGCAAGCCTCTGAGTGAGACACTCCCCTTATAAATTAGAAACACTTTTTTACACATTTAACACCATTATAAATGCTGGAGGCAAAGCAGGGTCTGGGGTTTAGGCTGACAGTTTGCGACCCCCCATGTAATAAACTCACGACCCCCTCAGGGGTTTGTTTTAAGGATATTTATGTTGTATATTTTGACATGATGTTTACAACTTGTGTTTTAAAGGTTATAAAAGCTTTAACTTTTTGAATCTCAATGCTTATTGGTCCACTGTCATTAAAGAATTATTGTCTGACCATGCCCATATATTTCCTGCAACTATGAAAATTTAAATAAAAAAATAAATGCTTAAAAATCTATACTACACCTCTACCCCAATATAACGCTGTCCCCGGGAGCCAAAAAATCTTATAACACGGTTTCACCTATAACGCAGTATCGAATTTGCTTTGATCCACCGGAGCGCGCAGCCCCGCCTCACTGGAGCACTGCTTTACCGAGTTATATCCGAATTCATGTTATATTGGGTCGCGTTATATCGGGGTAGAGGTGTATCCATCAAAATAAAAAATAAAAATAGAATTCTGCCAAGCCTATCTATACCTTTGCACAAACTCCACTCTCTTGAGATACCAGACCTAAAATCACTCGTTCCCAAGTTCTGACCTACAGAATTTTGCATATAGCCCCTGGTTTGACCATTTGTACTCTTGCTTCTTTTGGGTCTACTCTTCTTAAGTCCCTCCCATGGAAATGACTTTGGTGGATTCAGCTGCATTTCATCAGTGCATTCCCAACACATGAAACTTTCAACTTAAAACAATCTCTCTGGAACAGTAGGCCCTTACAGGGGGAAAAAATTATCTTATTTATACAGGCCTAAAGCTGTAAGGGCACAGACTGATTTGATTACTCTCTGCCCCCAATATTCCCAAATTGCACCACACACTTACCAAAAAAAAAAAAAAAAAATTACCATGACAATCTCTTTGCATATATATTTTCAACAAATCCTCATCATACAAGGAGCAGTAGACTAAAACTTGTTCACAGTAATTACACCTTTTATATTAATTAGTATCCAATACTATGAAGAATATGAGTTAGATTTGTAGAGTATCTCATCTAACACTTAATTCCCATATACTGTAAAATAAAAATAAATAAAAAGTCGAGGCAGTTTATTTTTCACATAATTCAAGCTCTGCAGAAAAAACACAATTAGGTAGGAGATATCAATATCTACATCAAGCCAATAATGTATACTTTTTAAAAGAAATTTTGTTTTACTTATTCCTGATATTACATGCACTTGGTAAAACTAATCTCTCTCTCTCTCACACACACACACACACACACACACACGCTTTACTGGGGGAGAGGCATATTTGTAGAAAGGACAACAGGCTCTTAAATAATATAAAAGCCACCAATGGTGCGCCGCACCTGGCACATATCCTAGTTAGCTGAGGAATGACTAAAAGAAGCTGCTTATCACCTTACTTATTGAAAAAAGTTCATCAAGTTGTAAGTGTAATATTAAGCATTCCTTATTAAAATCCAGAAGACTGAACACTACATACGATATAAGCCAAACAACTATGAAATGTTTCCTTCAGTTCAGTATTGAAAGGGCAAGAGACGGGGAGGGGAAGGAGGAGATCCTATATATGGTTAGGAAATCATAATTTCATATAGACAAAAAAGTACATACACATTATGTTCAAGTACGAGTACCAACTCTTGTATACAAGAAGCAACTCTTGATCAGATATAGTTCTGTTGTTATAAAGACACTAAATAATTTATATACTTACATAGCAACTTTCATACAAAAATATCAAAGTGTTTTCCAAATATTAATTTAGCCTCACAACACAGCTGTTAAGTATCAGCATCCTCATTTTACAAATGCAGAAATGGAGGAAGAGAGGCATTAAGTGACTTGCCCCAAATCATACAAGTCAACACAGTCCCAAACAAACATGGAACTTGGTGTCATAAGCAAAGAGATGACTAAGGGGGGATATGATAGAGGTCTATAAAATCATGATTGGTGTGAAGAAAATAAATAAGGAAATGTTATTTAGTCCTTCTAATAACACAAAAACTAGGGGTCATCAAATGAAATTAATAGGCAGTAGGTTTAAAACAACCAACCAAAGGAAGTATTTTTTCCCACACAATGCACAGTCAACCTGTAGAACTTGTCAGAGGATGTTGTGAAGGCCAAGACTATAACAGAGTTCAAAAAAGAACTAAATAAGTTCATGGAGGATAGATCCATCAATAGCTATTAGCCAAGATGGGCAGGGATGCTGTCCCTAGCCTCTGTTTGCCAGAAGCTGGGAATGGGCGACAGGGGATGGATCACTGGATGATTACTTGTTCTGTTCATTCCCTCTTGGGCACCTGGCATTGCTCACTGTTGGAAGACAGGATACTGGGCTAGATGGACCTTTGGGCTGACCCAGTATGGTCGTTCTTATGAAGTGATCATACAGTTGTAACCTAGTTTTATTCACACATGATGCTCATATGTTTTGAAGGCATTTACCAAAATATAATATAGCACTCACCTAGTTTTTCCACAGTGTAAAGATGGAATCTCAGCCTTGAAGGCCTCATGTTGTGGTCATTACCCTTGCATCACATAAAGCAGTGTTTCCCTAAATGTGGAACATGCACTCCTGCACACCTGGGGGAGCTGTACCTCCAGAGTCTCAGCTTTATTGTAAAAAGGGGGAGGAAAGGCCCTATATCTGTTATGGGTACAAGAAACCTAAACAAACTTTAAAATGAGAAGTGAACATACTAGATGCAGAAATATTTGCTGAATTTGCAGAGAGCCTGAAAATTAGCTCTGAGGTGCCAGTGAGGATACTTTAAGTATCAGTAGTGTTGACTATTTAAGCACATAAAATAATAATCTCCATAATAGGATACTACTTTAACAATACTATTTCCCAAAGTGGGGTGAAGGGTTGTGAAGAACAAGCAGATATCGTGTATAAATTAACCTGACGACAAGGACTTTAACAACATATGCAGGTGTTAAAGAGAGAAGGGCATGACTGTTTTCATTTTCCTGATGAGGGATTCAGTTTTCAAAAGTTTGGGAAACATTCCCAAAAGGAACAGGTACAACTATCTTTAGAACCTGTCAATGCCATTCATTAAAGCACTGCTGTCAAACGGAAATCTGGTCAATTTCAAAACATGAGTTAAAAAGTAGTTTCATGCTGCCTTTGACTCTACCACCAATGCTGGTGGTTATGTGTTTTCACTACCACCGTATGAAAAACCCACACAAACAAAAGAGGAAAAATTACTATTGGCTCTGATCCTGCAACTGAATCTACAGAGAACACCACTCACTTCAATGAAACTCTACCTCAGGTGGACCCTTACGCCTGAGCAATGTGTGTCTAGGATTGGGACCTAATTATGTAAATAAATAAAAAGATGGAGACAAGTGGAAATGTCTATACAGGGATTACTGTCAAATACCAAAGACAAACAAGAGGGAAAATATTTTTCTACATCTTTTTTGGTTACAGATGTCTTCACTGTTGCTTGTAATAACAAAAAAGTTCAGAATTAAGAAAGGAGTGTAATTTGTGCAAAATGAAAGCACTCTAGACCAGCCTTTTTCAAAGTTCAGGTCGTGACCCAGTACTGAGTCATGGCATGTAAGGCACTAGGTCACTGTGGTCAGCACCACCGACCGGGACGTTAGTGCCTACTTGTTCCGACACCGTGCTGCGCCCCGGAAGCGGCCAGCAGCAGGTCCGGCTTCTAGGCAGAGGGCCACGGAGCACCATGCACTGCCCCCCCAAGCACCAGCTCTGCACTCCCATTGGCCAGGAATTGTCCAATGGGAGCTGGAGGGAGGGGGCAGTGCTTGGAGGCAAGACCTGTGCAGAGCCGTTTGTGTGCCTCTGCCTAGGAGCCGGACCTGCTGCTGGCCCCTTCAGGTGCAGCATGGTCTGCAGTGCCAGGACAGGTGGGAAGCCTGCCTCCGCACCGCAGCTGCGTCGCTGATCGGGAGCCACTGGAGGTAAGTCCACACTCCAACCCTGCACCCCGAACCTCTGCCCCAGCCCTGAGCCCCCCCCCCAAACCCAGATCCCTCCTGCACCCAAACCGCTCATCCCCAGCCCCACCCCAGAGACTGCACCCCCCACCATGACCCCCTCCCACACCTCAATCACCTCCTTCCCCAAACCCAGAGCCCCTCATTCCCGGCCCAACCCTGCAGTGCTCACCCCCCGCACCTCAACCCTGTGCCCCAGCTCTGAGCCCCTCCCACACCCCAAACCCATCATCCCCAGCTGCAATCTTCTTCAACTGGGTCCCCAGAAAAAAAGTTTGCAAACCACTGCTCTAGACCAATTCCCTCAGCTGGGGAACTAGTGTGCTGCTTTGGAAGTACGACCAGCTCCAGGCAGCTACGAAGTAAGATAAACTGAAATCAGGTTTCCAACATTGCAATGGAAGTAGAGAATGGAGAAAGAAAAACATAATACAGAGACCAAGGGAATTCAATTTACTCTGCCAACGCTCAAAATTACATGATGGTTTAAATGAGTACTGAAAGGAGTACCCTCAAATGACCGAGTCAAAGACTTAAAAATGAAATGTACCCATTTCAATTTTAAGATTTTCCCCCATGCGTACATTAAAATATAGTGCATTTTAGCATCATTGACAATAGCCTTACCTTGCTACTGTTGGGTTTCTATTCTGTATCACCTTTGACTTTAAATATGAAGTCATGCCTAGTTATAAATGAATGAATGCTCAAATCTAAATGTCTGAGTTAAATCTCCAATAGCACTTCAACTGCCCAGTCACAACTATCAATTACTGTGATGTATGTGTGTCTGTAACTACACAAAGGAATTCAAATCCACCTCTTAAAGCCTTCAATTACTCTTGATTTTGGCTCGTTATTAAAATTAATTTTTACCTAAAAGGTGTAACACAATAGCCTCCAATGTACATCTCTACCTCAATATAACACTGTCCTTTGGAGCCAAAAAATCTTACTGTGTTATAGGTGAAACCACGTTATATCAAACTTGGTTTGATTCGCCGGAATGCGCAGTCCCCCCTCTCCCCCCCCCGAGCGCTGCTTTACCGCGTTATAGCCAAATTCGTGTTATATCGGGTCATGTTATATCGGGGTAGAGGTGTATTTTAATTCAGATTTGGTAGTTAAGTGCTAGGAAATACATCATGTACTAGTGTACTATACTGTTTTCTGAATTAAGATTATTAAGTAGATTTTCAATATAGCATCTGAGGAATTTGACAATGCTCCCCTTCTCCGCACCTTCTAATACTAAACACACACAAAAAAGAGAGAAGTTCTGTTGTCACTTATGACATAATAAATTCAGATTCGTTCCATTTAAATCAGAATAATTTCTCCAGATTTATGTAATTTTAACTGAGAGCAGGATGTGGCCCAATAGCTCAATTCAGTTAAAATTGTGGACATCAGTAGATTCAGATCTTGAAGTACAATCCTACACTCCCTGCACACAGAGAACTCCCATGAAAATTACAGATACACGGAAACACAACACTGGGCTCCCAGTTTGTATAATGTCGTATCAGCAAGGGTACAAGCCTATTAGTAAAATACTGAAAATGGCAAGATATTTCCAGAATTTATTTGAAGATTCACTGGTAAAATGGCAATATTAAAGGTCAGATTGTGATACCCGTACTCACACTGAGCAGTACCTTACTACACAATCTTTTCCCACTGAATTCAATAAGATTGCTTTTGGTGTAAGTATTTTTCAACGTAAACGGCATAACAATCTGGACAAGTGTAGTAGTATGACATTATAATATAAAGTAGGAGAGTAGAAATGCATGGTAAAAGTTTAATAATAATTTAAACCTCCCATTCTAATCACAATATATTTATGTGAGAAGTATCTAATACTTCAAAATTATCAGAATAAAACACACACACAGAATTTATGTAGAAAAATACTCACAAACCTTTATTCATTACAGGTTAACAGTTTAATTTGAACCTCAGCTTTTATGATGATGATAATAGTATAAAAAAATTGAGATGCTATGAAACCATATTTTTTGGTGCAAATTAAGGTTCAGAGAAGTTCAGTGGCTTCTTATGAGCCAAAACCACACAACTTATTGAACACAAGAGGACCCCTGCACGCACATGGGTCCCACTAACTTCACCGAGGCTTCATACAAGGGATGGGGTTCACATGCAGGAATGGGACCAGAGAAACATCTCAGTTTGCTTGCTTGTACAGTGAATTTAACTATCAAGCTGTCTTACTCCAGCTCTTTTCAGTGTATTTCTTTGTAGGGGTAGCTTAGTACCTTTCCCAAACCTGAAGAACTCTGTGTAGCTTGAAAACTTGTCTTTCTCACCAACAAAAATTGGTCCAATAAAAAGATATTGGATATCACCCACCCGGTCTCTCTATAATCTCTAAGTAATTAAACACAGAGTGACTAACACACTTAACTGTCAAGTAAAAAAAAAAAGTGCATAAAGTTGATCTCTCTCTCTAGTAAAAACTGTTGCAAATGTAGTGACAACAATAATCGTAATTTAACATTAGATCCTGGAATTCAACCAGAAATGATGTTTGAAGTGGCTAGCATTTATGCTTATATATTAAGCCATAACAATCTCAGTATGGAATGACCTTAGAATTGAAAAGTATATTGCTGTCTGTTTAAAATTACACACACACATTCCAGGGCTCTAAGATCAAAATACAGTAGAGCATCGTAAGTGTTGAGCACCATACATTATAATTTGTAATACAAGTGAAATACAATGAGGTCAGAACCATGAGTAACCAATGGAAGACACAAAAGATTTCTTTCAATATTAACAGTTAAATGAGAAAGCCAATCAGAGAGAGTTGGAGCCTTCTTTTGACAGCCAGAACCTCTGAAAAGCCAATCCACATAGTGGGCTGGCTACAAGGCGGAGACAGAGATTCATTGAAGAAATTCTTATGGGTGCATTTACTCTCAACTCTGCATACAAGTACAGCCACACAAGGGGACATCCTGTGTGCCTGCAGTGAGCAGGATGCAAATCTAACAGTGCAAGTGTCAAGTCTTTAAGAAGGACAATGACAAGTTCAGACAAGCAGCACTGCAATCATGGATAGCAAGTATTCACAGTGCTGTCCTAATGCTCACAAGACTCATCTTAAAATTACCTTCTAGTAAAGATACAGACAATAATGTATCCCTACCTACAGCACTGCAGAAATGGACAGCAAGCATTCGACAGGCAATACATGTTTCCTAACACTGACTAGCTTACTTAAAATCATCTTAACACTAAACAGCATGGTGTACATTGTAAAATCTAGGTCTAGTTATAGATCCAGCTACAGCTATGCAATAACTGCAGGTATTTTACATGCACAACTGAACAACACTAACTCCTAGTTACTGTGTTTCTTAAACATTCAAGTACAAAGCATTCTTATAGCAGTTATATTTCCAACTATACGATCTGCAACAGCAGACAGCTGGTATTCTACTTGCAACATTTACAAAGCCCTTCCTCAAGAGTGCAATAACGCAGCCTGCACCAGACTGTGTATATATTTTGCAGGCTGCAATATCACTCCAGTTTCAGCAATGAACAGATAAAGCAGCTCCCAGCATATTATTTAAAAATCCTGAACTACAATGCACAAAAGCTTTCCAGTATGATGCACACAGCAGTGTATCTTCAGTTACAGCACCGCAGCAATGGACAGCTGAGATACTACATGGCATGCATGCTCCCTACATCGGATGCAACAGTTAAACTCAGAACATAAGCGCAGTCTGTCTTTATATTTCCAGCTCTTAATGTGGGAATGGGGGTCTCCCCCCATCCTATTTCACTCTCGTTTAGTGTCAGTCCCATTACACACACACACGGTAGGACAATATAAAAGCAGGACGTTCCTATTTTACAATGCAAAGCCTTCCTGGTTGCACGAAAGAGCACAGCGCACACAGCCCCCTCCACTCCCCTGCTGCCTTGGAATCCCACATACACAACAGTGAAGAGTGCAGCAGCACAGGCACGCTACGCCAAGAGCGGCCGGCGCGCACACTCTCCCATTCAAGGATGCCTCTTGCGCCTACTTCTCTCTTACGCTAGCGTAAGAGCCTCCCCCGGCTAATCAAAACACTCGCGAGTCGGGACGCAAAGAAGATGGCGGAGCAGGGCCCGCTTACGGCGTCGGAGGAGAGTTTACGCTGCGCTACTTGCGCAGGACCCATAAGGAACATGCACGGCTGCGGCGTGGAGCGTGCGTAGCGCGCTTGGTGAATACCAATGGCCTATTTCCCGGGAGGGGAGGGGGTGTCTGATAAACAATGGTGCCCCCCCTGCGCGGCTTCCTTACCGATTCCTCCTCCTTCTCCATGCCCGTGGGCATCTGCGGCACGGCCCGGTTGATAGAGACGCAGTCGTTGAGATCGGGCATGTCCTTGCCGCGGTAGATGGGCAGCGGTTTGGCGGCGTCTAGCGCCCGGGCTCGGAAGGAGAGTTTGCTCATTGTCTCCCCCTCACAATAACACCCCGGGGCCGGGCGGGCGGGGGGCCCCTCACTGCGGCCGCGCCGCCGCCTCCCAGCCGCTCCCGCACCCGGCCCGCAACACCATGGAGGGCCCCGCCGCCCCGGCACAGCTCCCCGCAGAGCCGCCCGCAGCTCGCCGCGCACGCCCCGCAGCCCTAGTTCCGCGCCGGGCTCGCTCGATCCGCTCCCTGCGCCATGGCAAACATGGCGGACATTAACCAAAGCGGCCAGCGATCCCGGCAGCCAACGCGAGAGCGGGGGGGGGGGGAGAATGGAGAGCGAGTGAGAGGGGGCGCCGGGCTGCGCGCGCAGCCCGCCCGTGGGGACAGCGAGCGCGAGCGCGGCCGGCAGCGCGACCCGGGCTGCGGGGTGTGAGGGCCGGGCGGGCGGCGGGGGACTCTGGCCCGCGGCGCAGCGACTCGGCCACATCGACTCTAGCGGAGCCTAAGCACCTGAATTGGGCATGAGCTGGGGTGTGTGCGCACACACCTGCGCTCACGTGCGCAAATAGCCCTTGGCACATGGACCGCTGCACTGCTGCGCCCAGCGCACCCACCGCTGTAAACACCTGCAGCTTGCAGCGCTTAGTGTAGATGACGTGGGGGATGTACAGCCCGATGCACAAAGGCCTTTTCCCCACTGTGCACACTACAACACACCACCCACCACAGACAAGGAACTAGCTCTCCACCCGCGTGAAATATATTTTATATCTGTAGAGCTGCACAGTTCCCAGCACCACATACAGCTATAGAGCGACACCCGTTCAGGTGCAGATAATATACAAATCAAATATACAGATCTACATCCACAAAATATATAAGATGGCAGTTTATAGCAATGAAGCCCCCCTGTCATTTAATGCATTAACAACATATTGAAAATGAAGAAACACTTTCCAAAGTGGAGGTTGATGTAATTGAAGCAAATGGGAGTTTTGGCTGTCAGCTTCAAAGAGACAAGGATTTCAAACATGGTTCCCAAAACTCAGAGTTTGTCTATAGTTCTCATCAACTTCTGTAGGTCCTATACATGTGTCTGTCAAATACCTGAGTTCAGGATTCCATGTTTCTCCTACAGTGGTTGATAATATAACTCGGGGGACTAGCTAGCCATCTGAAATTTGGATACAAATTAACTAATGTGATGCACACTGTTATCCTACCCACGGATGGGAGATCATCTAAACTCCCAAACCAGAATATGTTTACTAACACAGAAAGTGCAGTTACATTTAGATATCAAGCAATGTAATAATAGAAGACATGATGAAGAATAAAAACAATACCAGTCAGTCACCTCTAATAAAAGGAAAGATGTTCTTCTAGTTAAGGCACTGGAGACCAGGACTCAGGAGATCAATTCTGCACTAGAAAATTAAGTCAGCTTAATTATGTAGCTCAGGGGTGTGAATGATCCCGACCCCTGAGCAGTGTATTTAAGCTGACCTAACCCCCAGTACAGACAACGCTAGGTTAACAGAAGGGTTAGGGTTACCACCTCTCAAAGAGGTGCATTACCTTATGCTGAAGGAAGAATCCCTCCTGTCAGTGTAGGTAGTGTCTACACTGACGTGTTACAGCACTTGCCTGTATTAGGGCAAGTCTACACTCCAGTGTTATATCGGTGCAGCTGCACCACTGTATGCTGACGGAAGAGCACTCTCCCGCCGATACAGCGCCTGTGTGGACAGCACAAAACTTACATCGCTCGGGGAGGGGACCTTTTTCACACCCCTGAACAACATACGTTATATCGACTTAGGCTGTAGTGTACATCTGCCCTATATTAAGACCTCCTCAAAAATAGGGTAACAGCAGATTATTATACTAGCTTTTCACCTCTGGTGATCTAGGTCCAAATGGGTTTTAGGAGAACCAGAAAGAAGGTCTCACCTGATATTTTAGGGAAGAGAGGCGGACAGGGACTGAATGGTTTCAGTGTGATACCCAGGAGAAGATGGATGTTGTTGATTATAGTGTCACTTTAGATTAAATTAAAGGTTATGGAGGCTTCCCAGGATGATAAGGCATGAGTTGATAGAAAATAAATGCTTGGTCATGACCTTTAAGGTATATAGGTGGACTTAGTCTCCTCAACCTCCATTGTGAACATTTAAATCATACACAGTTCCAAACAGAATTTAGAACCAATACCATTCAATCTGCATAGAGATAGACACTTTTCACATACTTACTGCATCACAAGGGGGAAAACCAGAAAAGAAACAAGTGTCAACCTTTTCTCAGGAGAGATACAGGATTGGAAGAGCAAAAACATGGATATTAACTAGTAAAAATGGTAGTGTCACCATTGCCAAGTGTGGAAACTTACACTGTGTGCGCATTAATTTATTATTAAAACTAGTTATCACATCCTCATTTTGTGAGTAAATCCACCTTTTAAAAACAAATAGATTTAAAAATAGGATGCACAATACAACTGCCAACAGGTACACATACACAAAATAGGTTTAATAAGTGTCAGAGTCGATACATTTCAGTAGGCACTAGTAGCAACCCCTGTAGTTAAAATTCAGTACTTTTTCCATTATAACTTCCTGTTTTCATATGCACAGAACATTTTGAAGTTTGCCTTTTCAGCTGAAATTTTCTGTTTTCAGTACCTTCTCCAGTTAGTTGTTTAGGAAAGTGAGCTTTTTTTTATTTTATTATTATTATAGCAGAGTGAAAAGTAAATTTTATCCACGGTAAAACCCCACATTTGTGTTTTCTTAGAGGCCACAGGAAAAATCCCATAAACCATAGCTGCTATAAGAAGTTTTATTTCTGTGCTGCAACAGAGATGTAAACTGCTTTCATTTATCAGAGTGGTATGCTAACACTGTTGATGACCATATAAATATTAATCTTGTTAACTATTTGACTGTTGATCATCCTTATTAGAAAAATCCACCATGGCTGGATATCATACAAGTTCAAAATTCGGGAAAAAATATCTATTAAATCACATCTATTCCAGCCCCTGAAGCTAGTGGAGGACTGTTCCTCACAGTATATTCTCCAATGCTTGGTTCCATATATTACATACACACGCTATTGCTGAGGTTTAAATTCTGTGATCTTACTCATGCAAGATTCCTACAAACTTCAAAAAGTTTTGACTGAGTAGGGATTGCATGATTAGGCCCAAAGGTTGGTATGTTTCTTTCAATTTTGTATTTTAGAATTGTAAGTAAAGCACCTCCTTACTATGACAACAGTCACTGTAAAATTAAATGCATATTTAGGGACTTTTTAAATGGGGATTGTATTATCTGATAGACCACTCCATGAAAACCATTGCATTCTTGTGTGTGTGACACACACACACACACACACACACTTACTTACATAAGGAGAATTTTTTGCATGTGCCCACACACAGAAATATTCTCACACATATACATTAATGGCATTAAAGGTCCAATAGAAGAATCTATCAGGTAAATAATAGGCATTTTAAAATTCTTTACAATTGTGATTGCACATTTCTTGCACTTATTGCCATAGGAACAAGGTGTTTTATTTACAAAATCATTTAAAACCAATTACTACTTGCATGGGGCCAACCTTGTGTGAAGTATTTATTACATATGCCCACACATGGTGTGTATTAATATATACAAAACACCCCCCTTACACACACACAGAGGTATGTATGTATAATACACACACATAACATAATGTTTCCCTTGGAGCATCTATTATATGAAAATATCCTTTCATTTTATTTATGTTACCAATTTTTACAGTGCCTATTATGATAGAGGATTCAATTGAATTTTTTAATTTATTTTTTTAAATTATACTGCTATAGTGACTGTCACCAATCTACATTTAATAAATAGCATATTAAACATTCAGAATAGCCAAAAATTAACAACCAAAACAAAACATTTAAACATAACACAGAATAAGCTCACAACAAAACTAAATCAAAACAAGGAGAAATTCAATGTTGATAAGTGCAAAGTAATGCACGCTGGAAAACATAATCCCAACTATACATACAAAATGATGGGGTCTAAATTAGCTGTTGCCACTCAAAAAGAAACAGATCTTGGCATCATCATGGATAGTTCTTTGAAAACATCTGCTCAATATGCAGCAGGAGTCAAAAAAACTAACAATGTTAGGAATCAATAAGGAATAGATAATAAGACAGAAAACATCATAATGCCACTATTTAAAACCATGGCATGCCCATACCTTGAATACTACATGCAGGTCTGGTCGCCCCCATTTCAGAAAAGATATATTAGAATTGGAAATAATAACAGGGCAATGAAAATTATTAGGGGTATGGAAAAGCTTCCATACAAGGAGAGATTAAGATAGTTCATCTTAGAAAAGATATGACTAAGGGAGAATATGACAGAGGTCTACAAAATCATGAATGATGTGGAGAAAGTGATTAAGGAAATATTACTTACCCCTTCACATAGCACAAGAACCTGAAATTAATAGGCAGCAGATTTCAAACAAACAAAAGAAAGTACTTCACGCAATGCACAGTCAAGCTGTGGAACTCATTGCCAGGGGATGTTGTGAAGGGCAAAACTATACATGGCTTCAAAAAAGAATTAGATAAGATCATGGAGGATAGCTCCATCAATGGCTATTAACCAAGATGGTCAGGGATACAACCCCAGGCTCTGGGTGTCCTTAAATCTCTGACTGCCAGTAGCTGGGCCTAGACAACAGGAGATGGATCACTTAATAATTGCCCTGTTTTGTTCATTCCCTCTGAAGCACCTGGCACTGGCCACTGTCGCAAGACAGGATACTGGACTAGATGGACCATTGGTCTGACCCAGTAGGGCCATTCTTATATTCTTAATCACCAAAACAAATAAACAAAAGGCCATTCAGGCTTTAAAAGATAATCAACATCTGGAATTGCATTCAACGGCCAGTTCAATGATCTAAGCACTGATTTTGTGTGCTCATAACATTGAACCCTATGTAGAAGATGGGTCGCTGCATTCTACACCAGCTGAAACCCCTGGGTGTTTTTCAGGGACACTCCTGAGTGAATTACAGATCTGCTGTGAAAGACTTCCCTGTGTACAGGACCCTACAAGCTAGCGGAGGGGTGTACTGCTAATGTCACTCCTGGCTATTCCCTCAAAGGATCATAGGAACAGGTTACTTACATAAATATTTTATTTATATCAGTCTTTTTAAAGACATCCTCACTAATCTCATTATCTGTATCTCACACAAATATAAAATTAGAGCCCTGCACAGAACTATTTTTTTAATCCAGCTCTCACCCCACAATATCCACTTCCAACTGCTCCCTCATTTTTTCTTGCATTTGTATCTCATTCTCACGCACAAAAACTTTAGATCCCACATATCCTGCAAGAGACAGAGATTCCCCCATGCTACCAAAAAAACAGTTTGTTAATATATTGTATATAAATGGAATTCTGACAATTTTTACTACTAAAAGACTAAAACAAATCTTGCGTAAACCATGTAAAATACTTCAAAACTTTTAATACTTAAATTTAAGCGAGGTTGAGAAAGAGATTTGATGCCTATTATAACAGGAGTTAAAGTGTTTTCCCACAAATTACCGCAGTTTGTTTTTTTGCCCACCCAATCCCGCCCACAACAAAGTACGTTTTACCCGGTCCCACTATTTTCGCTACCTCTGCTCCAGCTGTCACTATGGGTCCCCCTGAACCAGTGCAGAAAACTATTTAATGGTTAGTGTAGATGAGATAAAGCCATTTTCAGCACCATTACAAAATGCATTCTAGAAACTAATGCTTCTGAAAATGGAATTATCTTCTCTATGCTATACAGTAAAATATTTTCAGTTCCAGTACAAGGGAAATCATTGCTGACAACCTTTGTCAACAATGGGTCAAATTCCTAATGTAGACAGGACTTGAGGACCTGATTTTGGTTAGTGTAATGCCAATAACTAGTGGAGTTGCTCCTGATTTACATCAGAACCCTGATCTGGGACTGGGATTCTGCAGGTCCCACAGGACCCATTCCCCCTATTATAGCACCTGATAGGTGTTTGTCTAACTTGTTCTTAAATACCTTTAGTGATATAGATTTCACAATCTCTCAAGGTAATTTGTTCCAGTGCTTAATTGCCCTTACAATTAGGAAGTCTTTCCCAATGTCTAACCTAAATCTTCCTGGCTGCAATTTAAGCCCATTACTTCTTGTAATGTCCTCAGTGGATAAGGAGAATAACAACCTTTTATGTACTTGAAGATAGTTATCGTGTATCCCCTCAGTCTTCTCTAGATTAAACAAACCCATTTTCTTTCAATCTTTCCTCATAGTTGATGTTTTCTAGACCTTTAATAATTTTTTGTTGCACTCCTCTGGGCTTTCTCCAAGTTGTACACATGTTTCACAAAGTGTGGTGTCCAGAACTGGAAACAATGCTCCAGTTGAGGCCTTATCAGTGCTGAGCAGAGTGAAAGAATTACCTCTCATGTCTTGCTTACAACACTCCTGCTAATACATTCTCAGAATGATGTTCACTTTTTTTGCAACAGTATTACATTATTGACTCATATTTAGTTTGTGATCCTTTTCTGCAGTCCTCCTTCTAGGCAGTCATTCCCAGCTTGTATTTGTGCAACTGATTTTTCCTTCTTAAATGTAGTATTATGCATTTGTCCTTATTAAATTTCATCCTATTTATATCAGACCATTTCTCCATTTTGTCAAGATCATTTTGAATTCTAACCCTGTCCTCCAAAGCATTTGCAACCCCTCCCAGCTGTGGTATTGTCTGCAGATTTTATAAGTGTACTTTCTATGCCATTATCCAAATCATTTATGAAGATACTGAATAGAACCAGCCCCAGGACGGATCCCTGAGGGATTCCACTCGATATGACCTTCCAGCTTGACTGTGAATCTTTGATAACTATTCTGAATACACTTTTCCAACCAGTTGTGGGCTATATTTCCCTAGCGTGATAATGAAAAAATAATGTGAAACAGTATAAAAAGCCTTACTGAAGTCGAAATATATCACATCTATTGCTTTCTCCCATCCAAAAGGCTTGTTATCCTGTTCAAGGAGGATATTAGGTTGGTTTGACATGATTTGTTCATGACAAATCCATGATGATATTACTTATCACCTCATTATCTTCTAGGATCTAGCAAACTGATTGCTCCATTAGCTTTCTGGGGACTGAAGTTAAGATAACTTATCTATAATTCCCTGGGTTATCCTTATTCCCCATTTTATAGCTGGGTACTATATTTACCCTTTTCTAGTTCTCTGAGATCTCTCTCCTATTCAGTGAGTTCTCAAAGATAATTGCTAATGGCTCAGAGATCTCTTCAACCAGTTCCTTAAGTATTCTAGGATGTATTTTGTCAGGTCCTGCTGACTTGAAGTCATCTAAGTTGTCTAAGTAATTCTTAACTTGTTCTTTCCCTATTTTAGCCTCAGATCCTACCCTATTTACACTCATGTTCACAATGTTAGTCATCCAATCACTGCTAACCTTTTTTTGATGAAAACTGAAACAAAAAAGGCATTTAAGACTTTGTTCATTGCTGCATTTTCTGTTATTGTCTTTCCCTCCTCATTGAGTAATGGGCCTACCTTCCTCTTGCATCTAATGTATATGTAAGATGTTTCTAGTTATGTCCCTAACTAGTTAAATCTCATTTTTGCCTTGGCCTTTCTAATTTTGTCTCTACATGCTTGTGGGTTTTTATATTAATCCTTTATAATTTGACCTAGTTTCCACTTTTTGTGCGACTCTTTTTTGAGTTTCAAGTCATTGAAGCCTCCTGTGTAAGCCAGGGTGGTCTCTTTCCTTTCTTCCTATCTTTCCTATGGATTGGGATAGTTTGCTCTTGTGCTCTTAATAATGTCTCTTTAAAAAACTACCAACTCTGCTGAACTCTTTTTTCCCTTTGACTTGCTTCCCACAGGATCTTACCTATCAATTCTCTGAGTTTGCTCAAGTCTGCCTTCTTGAAGTGCATTGTCTTTATTACCCTCCTACCATTCCTTAGAATCATTAAGTCTGTCATTTCATGATCACTTTCATCCAAGCTTCCTTACATCTTCAAATTCTGAATCAGTTCCTCCCTAAATGAGAACAGCCTCTCCCCTAGTCACTTTCTCCTCCTTCTGTACTAAAAAAGTTGTCTCCAATGCATTCCAAGTACTTGTTGAATAATCTGTGCCCTGTTGTCTTATTGTCCCAACAATTGTCTTGGTAGTTGAAGTCATCACCAAAGTCCTCATCCGTTTCTTCTTCCTGGTTAGGTGGTCTATAGTAGACCTGACCATGACACCACCCTTATTTTTTGCCCCTTTAATCCTTAACCACAGAGATGTTCAGCAAGTCCGTCTCCCACTTCTATCTCAACTTCAGTGCAAGTTTATACATCTTTGATAGACAGGAAAAACACCTTTTTTCCCCGCCTGTCCTTCTTGAACAAACTATAACCTTCTATACCAATATTCTAGTTATATGAATTATCTCACCTAGTCTCTGGATGCTAATTGTGTCATAATTTTGATTATTCACTAACATTTTTAGTTCTTCCTGTTTATTCCCAATACTTCTTGCATCAGTATACAGACATCTAAGATGTTTATTAGATTTTCCCCTCTATATTCCTTCTTGTCTCTTCTTTGTCTCTGCTATGATTGCCCATGTTGCCTCCAGATTGTGACCCTTCACCCAGGTCTCCATGTTCTAGACTTACCTGTGGGCTTTTGTCTCCTGCCCCCATCGATCCTCAAAATCCACCTCTTTAGGTTAGCCAAGCTGTATTCGAAGATACTCTGTTCCTTCTTTGATAGGTGGACCACATCTCTTCTCAGAACAGCATCCCATGATCGAAGAAGCCAATGCTCTCCTGGCAACTCTATCCATGCCGCCATATGTTCACTTCCAGGATGTGTCTGTCTCCAATTGGGCCCCTACCGTTGACCAGAAGGATCAATCAGACCACCACCTGAGACCTCAGCTCCCTCACCCCACACTCCCAGATCCCTGTAGTCACTTCTGATCTGCTCAGTGTTATACCCTGCCATATCATTAGGGCCCACATGGATGAGTAGCATGGGGTAGTAGTCAGAGGGCCGGATGCTCCTTGGCAATCATCATCATATCTGAATGCTTCCCATGAGATAAAATGAGAATAGTGATTTTTCTGTCATTCCCTGCTTCCTTTCTAGCAAGAAATAGACATCTCATACATTTCCATGACATTCTTTGTGTCTTCAATTAACACAAATGAAACAATAGATGTTCATAATCTTATTCCCTTTTCAGAGTAGCAGCCATGTTAGTCTGTATCTGCAAAAAGAACAGGAGTACTTATGGCACTTTAGAGACTAACAAATTTATTTGAGCATATTAATTCAAGTTCAGCAGTCTCTCTTTGGAGTCTGTTTTTGAAGTTTTTTTGTTGAAGAATTGCCACCTTCAAGTCTGTCACTGAGTGGTTAGAGAGTTTGAAGTGTTCTCCCACTGGTTTTTGAATGTTATGATTCCTGATGTCAGATTTGTGTCCATTTATTCTTTTGCATAGAGACTGTCCAGTTTGGCCAATGTATGTGGCAGAGGAGCATTGCTGGCACATGATGGCATATATCACGTTGTGATAATGGCCTGTAGAAAGTGGAGTTAGAGAGCTGCCTAGCAGCCTCTTGTTCATATTCCAACCTATTCATGACGACAGCACCTCCTGTGTCAGCCTTTTTGATTATGATGTCAGAGTTGTTCCTGAGGCTGTTGGTGGTGTTGTGTGCAGCACAGCTGAGGTTATGAGGTTATGCAATTTTACAACAAAAAAACTTCAAAAACAGACTCCAAAGAGAGACTGCTGAACTTGAATTAATATGCAAATTAGATACAATTAACTTAGATTTGAACAGAGACTGGGAATGGTTGGGCTATTACACTAATTGAATCTATTTCCTCATGTTATTTCCTCACACCTTCTATGGGTCATCTCGATTATCACTTCAAAAGTTTTTTTTCTCCTGCTGATGATAGCTCATCTCAATTGATTGGCCTCTTACCGTTGGTATGGCTACTTCCACCTTTTCATGTTCTCTGTATGTATAAATATTTTGCTGTATGTTCCAGTCTATGCATCTGATGAAGTGGGCTATAGCCCATGAAAGCTTATGCTCAAATAAATTTGTTAGTCTCTAACGTGCCATAAGTACTCCTGTTCTTTTTGCTTATTCCCTTTGTATGTGTTTCCCCTTTTTTCACTGCTTAAACTTAGAAAAGCAAACAAAATTAGAGTAGTATATTCAGACTTCAACGTGGCTCTGGGTCCTAAACTCATCACACTGTGCCTATGTATTGCAGGCAATGCTGGTTTTTTTTTAAATCGGGGCCCTTTACAATACTGTGTTATTTTATGTAATCTGAGAGCTGCTGTGCATAGGCAGAAGGCATAGGGTGAAGAAAGTTTCAACTTTAAATTAGAACTTATTCTTGCTTTTTTAACTTGAAGCCAGATCCTTAAATTATTTTTTTATATATTCATCTCTCTTTCTGTGAAATATTACAGATTTTGATAGAACCCAGACAATGAAGTACAAACTGTTTGTACTTGACCCTCAGATAAAAGAACTGACTTCTGAAAGGCAAAATCAAAGAAATAATATAGAAATGGGGGGAGAGGCATAGCTCAGTGGTTTGAGCATTGGCCTGCTAAACCCAAGGTTATGAGTTCAATCCTTGAGGAGGCCACTTAGGGATCTGGGGCAAAAATTGGTCCTGCTAGTGAAGCCAGGGGGCTGGACTCGATGACCTTTCAAGGTCCCTTTCAGTTCTAGGAGATTGGTATATCTCCAATTATTACCTATTACCTATCTCAGGCAAAAACATTTGTTCAATAGTTGAATTGTCCTTACTTGGTTCCTTTGTAACTGATGTGATAAATATACATTACTACATATGGGGCAAATCCTAAAGTACTTACTCAGGTTTCATTCAGTCCTTATATCAATCAAGATTTGCTTGAGTAAGAATGAAGTGAACACTGAATAAGGACCTGAGGATATGGCTCAGAGTAAATATATGGATATTCATGTTTTCCTCTCAGTAGGATTTATTTTTCTAATTTCTGTTTCTGAGACCATTTTGTCCATATGACCAAAACCACCCATTTTATCATATATGCAGTTAACATTGTGGAAGATTGAGTTAATTTATAAAAGGCAGGGGAACTTAGAGGATGTAGTTATGGATACTAGGGAAAGGCATGCAGCAATGCCTAGACTGATATAGTTTGGGATGCTTATCAACTTTAACTCAGAATGTCCTTGCTTTGGTGTCTAATCCTTGATGTTATTTAAACATTATTTGAGTTAAATGACATTCTTACCAGAAACAGAAAAAAAATGAACATTACAGAAAACTCACCAAGCAAGCACACCAACAGGTTCTGATCCAACCTCTAACTAGCACTAACATCTTCCACCCCATCACCCTAACCCTAGACCTCTAAGCAAGACATTGATGCACATTTTCCAGATAGGTACATTGAGAATTATCTCAGTGTACAATATTCCTTCGTGACCCAACTGTGAACATTTAGTATTCTCTTATTTTACATTTTTATTTGCATGTTTGTGATCTTGTAAATAGACATTGGGTTGAAATATTAAAAAAAAAGAATGAACACTATAAAGAAATGCATAGGGACATCGGCTGAAAGAATCTTAAAAGTCCTCTAAACAAGGTATGCTGCAATTCATTTTTTTAGGTGTGTTTACATAATTTAATTGTATCATATTAAAATAGAGGTTAAATGGAATTTAAGGTTGCTAATAATTTAATTATGATAGATGTACACAGAAAACATTATAGAGACAAGAAGCTTGTAAGAATCAGCTTTAAACCTGGATCTCCCACATTGCAATAACATACATTTCTAACATGCTAAGCAAACGCTGCTCGAGTAGGTGAAAAAATGTGATTATGAGGGTGTGATGATGGTTGTTTGTTCATAAAACAAACAATCTCCAGATTCACAGATACCTCTGTCATATATTCAGGGAGCCTTTCTTGGTGGGGGTAGAATGCTACTCATTTTACAGTTTTTTGATCGTGCGTTTGAAGTGGCGCTTCGCTGGAAGGTAGCAGAAGAGTAGACACAAAACAAGTGCAGTATCTTCAGCACAAGGACAAGTGCTGAGCATTCTAGGGGAGAGATGAATGGACTAGGAGTCTTTATAACGGCTATGAAGTCCTTCTTTCTCCCTCTGTCTGAAAACTCTATTGAAGTGAATGGAACCTCTGTCCTATGCATTTCAATGGGGGTTTTGTCAGGGGAAAAAAGCGTGATCAAAGTAGATATTAAGCATGCTTAGTGTCTAATGTTCAGAGTTAAATATATCAGCTGTTCCAAACCATTTCTATTTCAATTATGCAAAGAGTTTAGGTAACTAACTCTCTGCACATTTTCCTCTTTTGAATTAAGCCCCTGTTTTTGAAAGTTAGCCAGAAACCATCAGAAATCTACCATGAAGTAGTTTATATGCAGTTTATCTGATTTAAACCAATAACTAAAAAAACAGAAAGCTCTCTAGGCTGAAAACTTCTAAGTTAAATGCTGAACACAAAGGCAATAGGCACAACATAAATTCATAAATCAATGAAGTAACTGTGGAAATATCCAATACCAAAATTAGAGCATGAAAGTCATATGATGAAAAACAATCAAGCAATATTCAGTAATCTTACACCAAACAATGTATTTCAAGAATGACTTTTTAAATTAAAAGGGGAAATAAGCTTTTTGAGTGTTATTCATAGGGGTTCCCAATCCCACTGAATGAAACAGGTACAACTGTTTTCCCTCTACACATGTGTATGGAGTCATCATCAAAAGGCAAACATCCTATTACTGTTATATTATACCACTCTAAAACCAAATCAACAGTAGTACAATTATAACACAGGATGAGTTTGCCTTTTCATTATAATACCATAAAAGTGTGTCTGCATGGAATAAAACTACTGCAACCTATTCCCTTCAATGACATTTTTTGCATACTGTATATAAAGTAAATAGAGAACTCAGCAACATCTATGGTTAGGGTTACAAAAGCTTTTTCATTTTGAAAGAGGCATTTTCAAAACTTGCTAGGAGACTGCAGGGATGCATCACATGGGCCAGTCTCACAATCATGTGAGTAACTTTACAGTCTCACTGAAATCAAGTGGATCAGTTACATGCATGTTTGAAGGATTGTCCAACTGAGTATAAGCAGTGGCTTTTTCTGTGTCATTAAATAGGGACACGTCGTTATATCAATACCAAGTATTATGTTTTAGATCCCTAAATTGCCCCTCTTTCTCAGTGGTTAAACCCCAGACTAGATTTTGTCTTTTGCTTTTTGAAAAAAACAACTAACCAAACCAACCAACCCACCCACAACCCTTGGTGTACTTGTTCGTTGTGCGATCACACTTCCTGGGCTACATTACTCTCTTCCCCATCAGTATGAGTCACACTGGAGCTTTTTCTACCATGAGGGATGCACAACTCAGATAAGTATCACAATTTAACATGCTTACCTCCACAAAGAAAAGAAGGGTAACTCTTACAATTAATTGACTTGCAGAGGAAAGGCTAATGACCATGATCAGAGCTAGGTGGCTACTGTTGTACTTGGGGCATCAATTCCACCCAGACTGACCAGGTGGAGTTACCTGGGAACTGAGGTTCTTGGAGGAAGGATGCAGAGTGCCCTTGGCTCCCTTGCAGGGTAAGGCTCTGATTGCAAAGTATATTTTAATTGTATGTTACCACTGATTATATTCATTGTTACAGAAAAGGGATTTTTTCATATTTAAAAAAGTTAATTAAATCTGGGCGGATTGTTTATTTGATTAGTATTCTATTTTAGAGGTAAGTAGAATAGCGTATATGGGAACTGTGGAAAAAGTGAGTTTAGATAGAACCCCTTAGTAACAATTCTCCAATTCATCTGCTTCCCTATAATTAACCATTACAGGACGGGCAGGGACCAAATGAGCATATTAGTGTTGAGTTAACTGACCTTATTAATGAACCATGTGGCAATACAGTCTAATAAAATTATATCTCCTATTGTATACTAGTTGTAAGTGCTCAGGAAGGAGTCTCCAGAACTGGATAATGTCTTAAATCCTGCTGACTTGTATGTAGGCAGAGGTCAGCACTTTTCCTTTTCTATGGATCTGCAATCCAGTGCCTCCTTGCTTGAACGCAGTCTCAACATTCCTCAAAAACTAGGATCCAAAGAAAATAATCAACCAAAACCAGAAACTCTGCTGATCAAGTAAAACCAAATTAAATTATGAGAGTTATCCTGTTTTGAGGTGAATTGTTCCGGCTGTAGAGAACTGCTAACTACCTAATTTACAAATTAAAGGACTTAAAGTATTTCACCTGGAGGACTTCCAGGGATTTCAATGATCTCTGCCCAGGATTACTTGCATGATTGATTTCTAAATAAAAAATCATCATCTTTTAAAAAGTGCATCATACCCAGGAGGCAGAGTGGTTAAAACTAGAGAGAGTAGTGGTAGTGAGAAACTCTGAGTTTTAATCCTGGCTCTAACCCTGACTCAGTGAGTTTTGAGGATGTATATTTATGTTTTTAAAGCGCTGTGAAGTTAATGTGCGAAGTAAGTGTGAACTATTAGTACTACTGAGATATAAACATAAGAAAATCCCAAGTTATGCAGCCAGGCTGTGATAAACTTTCAGAGAAACCATGAAAAATGTGGTATGGAAAAACAGTCCTGCACAAATTAAATACATAATCCTTTCAAGAACAAGTCCATAGAAAAAAAAAAAATATATAAAACCTTAGACATTGGACTATTTTTATGTCCTTCCACTTATCCCTACTTATGCCTTTGACATCACAGAGCTTTATGGATGCTGAGGGGGCATACTTGTTTGGGTAAGCCTTCTGCAATAATAAAGTTGAGTATATGCATTATTTGAAAGTAGAACTAGTGAAAGCAAGATCAAGTCACAGAAGTAATTATAGGCTTATATTCCCACTTTTAGGATTTAAGATGAAGCTATCAAAATCAAGCTATCTGAAGTACTGCTATTCATTCAGGCACTCTGAAAGCTCTTGGTAATTGACAGTAAATAATGTGAGGACAAGAATGAGGTGCTATGAATAATCTGTAAGGGGGATCTTGACGGAATCTGCCCATGGCATAAGTGCAATATTTCAAACTTTAGGCATTCAAAAGTCATGAGTCAGGCCCCAAAAATCATGAGATTGGCTTAACAATTAGGAGGTTGTGTTTTTATTTATTTTTTTATTAATAAAGTTGGGTCCATTTTATTTGTCTTCTGGTTTTTGAGTCTTGAGGATACACTTGGGTCACTTTTTCAAGCTTTTCTGCTAGAATTTTTTTTTTTAATGAAAGTTGAGATTCTCATTAAATAACATGTCCCCAGGAGCTGGGACTTTAAAAAAATATCATGAGACTCAAGATAATATCACAAGAGTTGCCAACACTGTAAGTGCCACAGGGTGTTTAAAGTGGTGTGTCTTTGTTGTATGTTCAAAGTAGTCATCACATTCAGATCCCAGAGGGTATATCTCTAATTAGAAATGGAATCTGTGAGAAATTCTGCCACCATATGAAAAGGTGTTCACTCTCCTCTCCCCAAACCTGCAGAGTTCTACTGAACTTTAAGATTAGTGTGGTTGCCAGGGTGCTTTCTACAAATGAGTTTACAGGTATATTTGTGAAAATACAAACCAGGAGACATCTGAAATTATATAGTAGGGTGTTAGTATTACTCTAGTTAAGGTGCAAATGGACTTACTGTTTAACTAAAACAACAAGGAGTCCTCATGTCACCTTAGAGACTAACAAATTTATTTGGGCATAAGCTTTCATGGGCTAGAACCCACTTCATCAGATGCATTAGTTGAAAAATACAGGAGCAAGTATAAATACATGAAAGGATGAGGGTTGCTTTACCAAGTGTGAGGTCAGTCCAATGAGATAAATCAATTAACCACAGGATACCAAGGGAGGAAAAATAACTTTTGAAGTGGTAAGAGAGTGGCCCATTACAGACAGTTGACAAGAAGGTGTGAGTAACAGTAGGGAGAAATTAGTATTGCGGAAATTAAGTTTAGGTTTTGTAATGACCCAGCCACACCCAGTCTTAATTCAGGCCTAATCTGATGGTATTCTGTTTGGAAATTAGTTCCGCAGCTTCATGTTGGAGTCTGTTTTTGAAGTTTTTTTGTTGAAGAATTGCCACTTTTAGGTCTGTTATTGAGTCACTAGGGAGACTGAAGTGTTTTCCTACTGGTTTTTGAATGTTATGATTCCTGATGTCAGATTTGTGTCCATTTATTCTTTTGCGTAGAGATGGTCCAGTCTGGCCAATGTACATGGCAGAGAGGCATTGTTTAACTGTAACTATTTGTATAAGTTATCTAAAATCCACATGCTTACTTGAATTGTCTTGTGCCTCCTCTGAGTCCTGGGTAAGGTTAATGGTCCAAATTTGGGGTCGTTTGAGCAAGGGGGTCCCCAGATACAGTCCCTTTAAAAGTCACAACATCAACAGTTTACAGTTCTATTTTTTTGCACACACCTGGAATTCAAACCTGGCTCTGATCCTTCACAGGTTGATATCACCTGCTTTTGGATTGATATTAACTACTACCCAGCAGCCTCTGCACCTTTGGGGAGGCAATATTTAAAGAGTTATTCAGAGTAAAATTTGGAACCACAACGTGGCTCATGCCAAGCTGACAAGCCAGAGAAAGTCATTGTGCATGAACAGCAGAACTGTGGTTCCATCATAAGCTGAAGTGTTTCTGGACAGACTGATGTTAGAGTAGCTGATACTCAAGGTAACACATTGTGGCCAGGAACTCTGAGCATTACTCCTGTATTGTGAGTTCAAGTCCTGCCCTTGGCATCTTTCTGCACAAGTGGTTTGTGTGCTTTAACTGCTCTCTGTCTGCATGCTGCAGGGTTTCCTTCTGGAAGTTTTGTCCTGAGAGCAAAGCTCCTGATTTTTATTTTAGAAGTATTGTTATAGAAAATAGTATTAAACAGAGGGAAGCGGGAAGACACTAATAAGCAACATTATGGCAGTGTGACCATGACACATGCTCCTCACCCATTTGCTGAACAATGAGACCAAGTGGGAGCAAAGCAAGCAAGTAGCTGTGACTTGTCAATTGTCAGCATGATCACAAGAGCCACTGGGCATCAGGAAACAGATACATATTAGAGAGCCCTAGTCTAAGGACCAGTGTAAAGTTGGTAGTGGCAGGATACTCTTCTCAGGCCAAAGAGTAACTTTATATTCATCATGAAAAAAACCACAGCAAACACGTGTCAACTGTCTATAATAATTCACCCAATCTACACAACCTTAAGTTCACATCTATCAATTTCCTCCCTAAAACTGCTGTAGTTCCTTGGAGAAAGGTGTTTGAAAGGCATGGCAGACACTATCAGAACTTTAGTTGCATGGACCTTTCTAAAACAATCATAGCAAATCTCCTAGGATATCTCCCCCAACCCCAAGCTGCTAGAGAAAACTCAAGCAGTGCACAAACAATAAACATTTTTAAATGATTCTCTAACCCAGAAGACAGAATTTTTGTAGACTTTTTAACTCCTGTTAAAATCCTGCTGCAATGAACTGTGGTGGTACTACTGACCTCTATAATATTGCTGTGTCACATTAGGGCAGAGTTGGTGGTGTAATTTGGCATCAGAGGGTTCCCTCAGATCCAATACCTCATTAAGGAGCTGAGAATAATCAAATTGCTCTGAAATGCACCTCCATAGGGATATTGTCTTGAAAACTGGTATGCCAAAACAGGTCCGTGCTGGACCTAGGGACAGGCATGCTTGCTGCCTGGCACAGCCACACTGTGCTCACACTAAGGCGGGAAGCTAGGAATAAGCATATTCGATGCATGGCCCAGTACATACCTTTGAGATTGTAGGTGTGAGTTGAGAATGGGCCAGCTTGAAGCATACACCAAGCACTCAGTGCTGAGAGCAGCGTGAGGAGCTGAGAACAGGCATGCAACGAAGAGGGTGGAAATGGTAGCTGAGTGGTGGTGATGGGAGGGGTGGGGCTTGGAGCAGCACAGGGGTGACAGAATCTGGCCCTTTGTGATTAAAAGTGTAACCAAAGATGTACTTCAAATCTTTAAAAGTGTTTGTATTTAAGCAGTGGTTAAGAGCATAAACCTTTCATAAGTTCGACCGTGAGCTAAGTATCTTCTAGACAAACTTTTAACTATTAGTCCTTAAGTCCTTAACTTGAGTAGATTTATAGGTAGATTCTGCTCTCACTTAGACCAGTGTAAACCCAAAGTCAGTCGACTGAACTTGTTCTATATTTACATCAGTGTAACCAGAAACAGAAACTAACCCATGAAAGTGAAGTCTTTTCTATTGCTATGGGCCCAGTTGTACAACTGTTACGGACACCGAGTAGTACTTAACATGAGTAGTCCCATTGAACTCAATGTGAGCTGCAGAATTGGGTCTTATTAAACCAATGGTTTTCAACCTCTGGTCTGCAGACCCGTGGGGATCCGCAGACTGTGCCTAATATTTCCAAAGTGGTCCCCCACCTCCATTCGAAATTTTTAGGGGTCCACAAATCAAAGAAGGTTGAAACCCATGGTATTAGACCAACTGGTCAAATGGTTTCCAAACTACAGTCTGTGGAACACGAATAGATGAAACATTTTGAAAACCATGCATCAACTTTTGATCTGTAGGCAGATCTTTTTCAACAAAGTGGTCTGCAAAATCCTTGATCTCATCTCTCCTATTGGAGGCTAGTGCGAAACTAATATTTCTTGGTCTCCAGACTAGACCAGAATATTGCCCCGCAATAAATAGATAACATCTACCAACACAAGTATGCATTAAAGGGGTTAATGGAGAGGAGAATATTGATATTTGAAGTTAATGTTCTATTAAGATTAACTGAGGAACTCCACACCTTTGCTAGTGCTACAGTGCATTGCTTCAGCAACAGGACAGGAGTCACTTATTTACAGGGAGCAAGGGTTGTCTGCACTGCAACATAAGCTCAAATCCCCTTTTTCCCCCCATTCATCAAAGAATTCTCTTGAAGACATAGGAACTGCATAATAGCTCTTTGGCCAGGTCTACATTACAAACTTTTGTCGACTTAGCAATGTTATTAAGTGGTACAATCTCTGACTGACACAGCTGTACCTGCAAAAGCTGCTAGTGTGGATGCAGTTACACCAGTAAAACTGCATCTGCACTTTGTCAGGAAGTATGCTGGCATATCTATATTGGCAAAGCCTCCCAAGTGTCGACCTGACTTTCTTCTGTTACCAGCAACATGGCAGATAGCTAACAGTTCAGCAAACCCATGCCAAATGATCATGGCAACCCATTATCATCAATAATAAGAAAACTCTTTAGTGAAACAGGTCAGTTTTTTCCTGAATTTTAAATAAGAATGTTTATTTCATTATCTGCTGTAGCTATTTTTGTTTTCTCATATATCTAGTTAAAAATAAACAAAACCAACATTTGTGTTCCTTGGTGGCTATTGTTCCTGCTAAGGATTCTGTGCAAACACCACTCTGGATTTACAGACATCTAGACTTTAACGGACATAATTTGAGCAGCCGTCAAAAGTTATTTTAAGGGAATTATCTCATTTAATTACATGTAATAAAATGCTTTAGAATGTCCAAGTGGGTAATGGTGAAGTCATTTATTTGAGTTTAAAGGTCACCTCCCATCTCAGAATTTCAATATGACTGCTCTGTATTAACTTCAGTTATAGATCAACAAATATTAAATCAAGACATACAGAGAAATAGAGACAGAAATTCTGAGATTCAAACTACTAGGCAACAGACAGTACAGTCTTAATATTAATCATCTGATTTAAAAAAAATTTTTTTATAGACACACAGAAGATAAAATCATTAAGGAGATTTAGAATTACACAGGAAATTGCCCAGAATATCCTATTTTAGTCAGGGCCACCCGGGGGGGGGGGGAGCAAGTGGGGCAATTTTCCCCAGACCCCGGGCCCCGCAAGGGCCTCCACGAGAGTTTTTCAGGACCCCTGGAGCGAGGTCCTTCACTCTCTCCGGGGCCCCCAGAAAACTCTCGCAGGGCCCGGGCCCCCGGAGCTTCTTCCGCTCCAGGTCTTTGGCGGCAATTTGGCAGCGGGGGATCCTTCCACCCTGGGACCCGCCACTGAAGTGCCGGGTCTTCGGCGGCAATTCGGTGGCGGGGGCCCCCTGCCACCGAAGACCCCAGGCCCCCTGAATCCTCTGGGCAGTCCTGATTTTAGTACATAGATATAACACATAGTTCATAGTACATAGATATAACACTTACATAGATATAACACATATACATATTATACATAGATATAACACAATGTTATGAAATGTTAGTTTCTTTGATAACGCTGAAAAGCAGTTACACAGCTGCCCTTGGAAGCATCCTGCACATGACAGAGCAGCAAATACAACCATAGTCTTATCTGTGTGTTAAACAACTGTCCTGCTGCAAATCATTCAGCTGAAATAGTGCAACTTGTAATACAGTGTATGACATCTACGCTAGCCACTCTGTTTCAAGTGCACTGCTTCCACACACTGCATGCTCCATTGTAGCACAGGACATTGTGCATACCTATTATCCCACAGTTCACAGCATAAAAAAAATCAGTGGTGTCAGTAATGCATAAAAATATTATCTTTTTTGAAAAAAGAGAAGCCTTAGGGTTGCATACATTGCAGCCTACGGAACAGAAAACTCAATGCAGAACATTACACAAGCTGCAGTAGCTCAAAAGTAATTAAGCATATATGAGACAAGGCACCCTTCATAGAGCAATTCCAAGAGCATTGTTGGACTGTGGGACAACAAATTGCAACAATGTAGGTACAACACTTTTTCACTTGCTGTCTACATTAGCATTGCAATGATGCATGTTAACCCGAAGCAAGATATAATGAGGATGAGGTTTGCTCAAAGCAAGTGCAGTTACAAAGGGAATGGCAACACTTTTGCACTGTTGCAAGCACTTTTGTGTGTGAACACCAGGTGTGTCCCAGGCATGACAGGGATTTGCAACACCAAAATCCTGAAGTGTAGGAAAGGCCTAAGAGATTCCATGCCACTAAATATAAGTGTGATTACAATCTCCAGGTGCTTCACACTTGAAATGATCTCTGTACATGCTCCCATGTTCAATTGCTGACAATACAGAGAGCAAAAGCCAATGGACTTCATAATGTCTTGGGACTCACTGAATGGACAGTATCCCTGCTGAGTCACCATCTGAAATTGAATTTGATAGAGAAAGGGAAACTACTTTCATGGTATGCATATGTAAATTGCTTGGAATAAAGAAATAATCAGTAAATTTACAGTAATCTCCAAATTCAAAGGATTTCTCTATGATGCTTGGCTTTTCCAGGATCTGAATTCATCTATTTTCTTCAAACTCTCCCCCAACTCACAGTGACTCTTTGTTAGTTTAAGAAATTCTTTTTCCGGCTTTCCTTTGATTTGAACAATAATAATATTTTTTGTGAGTTTTTAAAAGATTTTTGCCCTTAAGGTTATATGTAGGATAACCCATTGAAAAAAGATTTATATCTTTCTTTTACCAGACAGCAAAATTGGTCATGTGAAGCTAGTCTAGTAAACAACAACTTTCACTGAGCAATCTCCACAAATGCAACCAAAGCACATCTACAAACAACAGGGTTTTAATTGTCAAGAGAATTACAAGGTAGTTAAAACTACAATGGGCAACTTTAATCAAAAAAGTACCATGGCTTAAGATCTGTCCAAAAGCAGAAAGAGAAAGCGCAAACTGACACTTCTGAGACTAAACAAATAGGTTTCAGTAGCTGCAAGATTACAGACGTTGATGCAACAGAATCAGCCAAAGAAACTATAACCACACATAGTAGAAGAATGGAATGTGAATGGAATGAAACAAACTGCATTTCTCTCTGTAACAGAACAGAACAGGTAATCATCAACTGATCTATCCCCTGTCACCCATTCCCAACTTCTGGCAAACAGAGGCTAGGGACACCATCCCTGCCCATCCTGGCTAATAGCCACCGATGGACCTATCCTCCATGAACTTATCTAGTTCTTTTTTGAATCCTGTTGGCCTTGACAACATCCTCTGGCAAAGAGTTCCACAGGTTGACTGTGCATTGTGTGAGGAAATACTTTCTTTTGTTTGTTTTAAACCTGCTAATTAAAAAAAGTCGCTGGATCGAATGGTGGATAAATTGGTTGATCATTACCAATTTGAGCGTATCATTTTAAAGACATATAAATAAGAGCAAGATCTGAAATAGAAAATGTTCCTAATAAAAACATCCTGGCAAGCAAGTAGTTCCTACAAGGTGACTGAAATATAAAATCTCACTCCTGGAACATGAGGAATGCTAACAGGAAGAAAAAGGATAATCCTTGTTTTAAGCAACAATGAGTCCTGTGGCACCTTAAAGACTAACAGATGTATTGGAGCATAAGCTTTCATGAGTGAATACCCACTTTGTCAGACACATGACGAAGTGGGTATTCACCCATGAAAGCATATGCTCCAATACGTCTGTTAGTCTATAAGGTGCCACACGACTCATTGTTGCTTTTTACAGATCCAGACTAACATGGCTACCCCTCTGATACTTGAATCCTTGTTTTGTTTTTGAAGGATTCTAAAACCTCCAGATATTCCCTAATCCTTGCTCTTTCATTCAGATACTTGGCTTTTTGGGATTGTCAGTCATGGATTGGTAGGCCTTGATTTATTCAAATAGATATTCTTGCCAATCAGTGCCCAACAGCATATGTGTATCTTGTCTTCCTAACAAAATGTGCTCTGTTTCACTAGAAACTATTGCATTCCACTTGGCTACTATATAACCCATAACAGTATTTAGGGCTCTAGTTTGATCCCTTATCCACACATCAATCACATCTAAGAATACTCCAAACCATGAATCTTCTGGGACACCTCATATTTCCTCACAAAACATCTTGGGTCATAAAGGCATATCTACTGCACCTGTACTCAAAGATAACAAAAGTATGAAGTTTCACCTAAAGCAGGAGTCAGCCCTATGCTCTGGTTACATGCGTGCACACTGGTTACATGCAGACAAGAGTATTATGAGCACAATACATTCCATGTACTGGTGGAATAAATTACACACCCTTTTCTCAAATGAACAGCCATTAGGAGAGCAGTTAGAAAATAGAAAGAAATAATCCTATTTTACTTCAGCAAATACTGATGGGTGACATTTGAGAAGAATTTCACTTTGCAACCATGTTTGAGCGAATAGGTGCTATACAGTTATGTTCTCCAGAACACCACTAACAAAGTGGAGCAAGATAAAAAAGAACAAAGAGTTATGTTAATTTTAGTATTCTTTCAGTATAGTCAGTAAGTAGAGAGAGATTCAACTGAAGAAAGCCAGATTTGGGGAGTGGGGAAAGGGAAAAGGAAGAGAGAACATGGGCATGAACAAAACTGTCTTCCAGGAGCTTAAAAGGGCCAGGAAGAGAGACTAACCAATCAGGAACCAGCAGGCAAATTAAGGCGGCTCACCTGCATCATCTCAGGTGAAGATGGGTTGGGAGAGGAGCTCCTTGGTCCTAACCCAGAACCCTAGACTGAGTCATGACCCTGTGCCCAAGCGGTTAGATTTTGTGTTTGGCAACAAGTTCAAAGACTCACACAGTAAAATTTTGAGTTAACCTTAGTTAACTATTAAAAGACTGACACAGAACTAGGTGCACAAGTCGTGGTGCTCGGAGTTGCCACACCTTCTATCTTGCTGACCAATTGCTGACTAAAGCCAGTGAATGAAGTTACAGATTTTCCAGGAGGAACTTCACATGCTAACAGGCTGGAGTTTTCACACAAACACTGCCAACCAATCACAAAGCCATTAACTAAAGCCAAAGCCTGGTTGCCACTGGCCGTCAGGAGTTTCCATGCATGCACTTTTTCTTGGAAGAGATGTTAGGCTTTCGTGTTCCTGTGGTAGAGTGGGCACTGACAGACTTCTGTGGCCATAGGTTTTTCTTGCTCTGTAGCTGGACTGATGGGTTTTACCTTTAACTACCAATCCATAGAAGACAAACTCAAATGATGACTCCGAATTTATTGTGCAGGTGATCCCATATCATGTATGGGTAACCAGCCAGGTATTGGCCTTCCCAATGCTGCTTGCTTTTCATTAGCAGCTATTTCACAATCTGATCTGTTCTTATCATCTATTTTCCCATTCAATAGTGAGTAGCAGGAGCTAGATTTTGTGTGACAAAAATCATAGCTATTTGCAGACTGTTGTAATTCTTGTAAATTGTACTATGGACCATTTTCTGACAACTCCTCCAAGAATTCCATGTTGGGCAAAGATTCCTTTATACTTACCAATCACTGGGAAATTTGTGTTTTTCCTCAGTCTCTCCAGCTCAGAATAACAATGGTAATAGTTCACCACAAGCATATAGTTTTATTAGTCAGTGTCAAAAGATCTGATGGCACCTTTCCTGGGGTGAAATGGCATGTTTTGAGGGATCATGGGCTAAAGAGTTTAACTTGCTATGCTGAATGCAAATTGGAGCTTTTAGACTCTCCTTCATTTCTGTATTCACATTAGATCAAAATAGCAGATCTCTGGCCCTGCAGATAACCCAGGTGTCCTGAGTGAATGATGGTTGGAATGTTCTATCTCACTGACTGTGGAACCACAAGTCTTTCCCCTTTAAACAACAAATCATTTGAAAAAGCTAGTTCCTCGTGATACATCCAGAACCCTATCATTTGTGTCTGATACAAACATTTCTCTTTTGACCAACCAGCAATGATAAATTCCACAAATGTGGAAAAGGTAAGGATTTTGCCTTCTTGCAAGAGTTACTTCTGCCAATTTCTTGTCTGACATAGGCAAAATGGGCAGGTCTAAGTTTACTGGAATAACTCTGAATAAACAAAATGGTTTGAAATTAATTACAACTTGTTCCTCTTTTGAAACATACAATTCACCAGTTATGTAAAAAAATCTTTTTTCAATGCACAAATCATTATAATTTCTTCTGCCTTCCTTTAACAAGAGGTCACATGTGTGCTGAAACATTTTTTTCACAAATGAATTTATGTACATGATCTGACATCACTGTTTTCTTTTCCCTTCAAAACCTCAGGTTTACCTCCCGTTCCTCCTCCTCTGTGGCTAGATAGAGCAGTGAAATTTTAAAATCCATGTAAATAGCCATCTGCTGATTATTTTTCAGGAAAAAAATATCTGTGAAATCCACACTATTGTTCTAGGGCTAAAAACCAAACAACCTCAAAAGCCCCCAGGAAAAGGCCATTTTACATCAGCAGTAATAGAGCACAGGATGTGGTGATACTACGAACAATCACTACCACACCTACATGTGGTTAGTGGCAGGGGGCATTTTAGAGGATCTCCACACCCTGTTGTGGCCTGTCACTAGTTAATTACAAAACACTAAAAAGTAACTTATAAACTAGATCTAGCAAAACAGATTTCATCACATATGAATTCAATGGCTTTTTTTTAGTCAATTTGCACATAACTTTTACACTAAATTCAACCTTCAAATTCTAATTGTGAAATCTTCCTACTCATCCGATTGCTCCTAAACCTGCTCTTGTTTGGGACCTGGAAAAGCTTTGTGATCTTTGACATTTTTAGTGTCCAGTGCTAGGCTTTTCAGTCTCTGTGACCAGTGTTCTAGCCCTTGACCTGGTGTTGCAGTCACAACCCCAGCACAGCCTGCACAGAGTAGGGGTTTGTGGCCCTCAACTGATGTAATCACAAGCAACTGATGATCATATTCCCGCTCCTTCTTTGGCCCAGCCCAATCCCCATCACTCCCTGAGCCCAAATTTGCTGCGTTTGGGGGAATGATGTGCTTTGTGCCTGCTCCTCAGCTCTCTTTCCCTTATGCTGTTCCAGTACATTGGGAGCTTTCCACTGCCCTAATATGATGGGTGATTTCCACCCTTACTGAACAGACACTCTGTGACCTTCCTCCTGAAGAGAAGGCTCTGCAAAGAACTCTGTAGTGTTCTATCAGTTCAGCTCTGCTAGGTCAGCACACTCACTGGCTAGGTTTACGTTACAAACTAGTGCTTGTACTCCATAACAACCCCTCAATGTTTTTAATTCCTGGAAGAGCGGTGGTGACCTTCCCCCCTGGAAGCAAACAGTCAAACATAAACCATTCATAAATATAATACTATGTCCCCAAAGATACCAAATGGGGCTGCAATATCTGTCATAAGGGCTATATCCTGCCAACACCTTGCAGGACTGAGGCCCTCAACTATGTAAAGTGCACCCAGAGACCACAATCATGGGCATCTTATAAATACAACAATAATAAAATACATGCGTAATCAATAATATAATTATACACTTCCCACCAGACCCAAATGCAGAATTTCAGCAGCACAGCACAGAGCAATATTCTTGGTCTTCTATAATGATTACAAACAATGCTGTTGTATTTCATCTTACCTTGGATGAACAATGCGTGATTAAATCCAGACTGTTGTATCCAATGGCATGGCTCCCCCATCTCTCGACATTTGTATTTATCTTCTTAAGAGGAAGGTATTGTTTCCTCAAGGTCTAGGCTTACATTTTTTAAAGTGCAGGCACACTTTTGTGAGCTAAAGCGCCTGTGCAGTTTTGTGTGCAGCCAAGATACATATGCCAACTGCACACATACCAATGTGGATAGCGGCCATGGTTCAGGAGTGAATCACACCTATGATCTCTGTCACTTCTTCCAAGTGGCAGGCCTCCACCTGCACTTTTCCCAGAGTGGAGCTCCATGCTACAATCCACTTGAGATTGAATCACCGGGCTACAACATCCCCTATTCCCACTGTACTATCATGATTTCAGGGCGAGTGGCGCCTTAGACCCCCCTTACAGCGCCTCTTGCGGATACCTCCTCAAGTGACACATTTTGCTATCTTTACCTCTCTCTGGGTGTAACCCAGTAGTTCTGCTGCTCAGACTGGATCCCAGGTGGCAGCCTCCTTGCTGTTTACTGTATTAACATGACAGGTTGAACTGTATTTAGCACCTGTAAGAAATATCTCTCTGGAACCTGTGACCGGCAGTTGATAAAACTGACTAAAGTGATTCTTCAAAAGAAACATATTATTTGCCCAAAGGTACACAGCAAGCAGAGAGAAGGGTTAAAACAGCAGCAGCAGCTGGTCTCGCCTATATTTAATAAACTCCTTGCAAGTTTTGGTAGTTTCCACTTAGCCCAACTACCTCTCTGGGGGAAGAGAGACTGTTCCACTGCAGTTTTCTCTCTCTCTCTCTCTCTGACTCACAATATTTGTCCCTATGAGCAGCTGCTACCTGCTCATATCCCTTTCCTCTTTAGGCTGGGATCCTGAATGGTTTAATGCCTCTTCGATTCTAGTCTTGGGGAAAATTAATCTGGTAGCTTGGTTGGAGCTACACGCAGGTGGACATTTCCCAGTTAATAGCTCCCCGCGTTTCCTTAAGGTCCTTTGATATTCTTTCTGGTGGTACCTTATCTTCGTCATCATTTTCTGTTTGATTCCACTTAGCAGCCTCCTTTGATTTAATTCCATGCAGTCAGGTAGAATAATATCAAACTAGCAAACTAAGGTGCATAAAAAAAATAACACAGATAACGCCTTCATTCTCCAAATCCCTCCTCTTTAAAGAAGAGCTGAGTGGAAGTATTCATCAAGCATTCCAGGGTGGCTTTGCCATACCTCCTCCTCCCCTTCATCTGGATGGACCATCTATTATCATCTACTATGATGTTACATTTCTTACAACAGACATTTCCATCACCAAACAACATACAGTTTTCATAAAATACTATACAGCAGTTTCAGAACAATCACATATATTCCCCTTTAGATCACACTAGCTGGATACATACAACGGGAAAAGGGGGTTATGTGACACCATGAACCTTTGCCACCCCAAAACTTTTGGGTTTGAACCTGAGATCAGGTCCTGTTACTGCCTCCTCCAATTCATCTTCTAGGCAGTGAGGAGGGTGGTGAACCCACATGCCTCAAGTTGCCAGCTGACCCAGCTATAGCCTGGAGCGTCCTTCCCACCTAGGTGATATAGGGAGCAATCCTTTGAGCTTTTTTGGGTGGGGAGCACAGGAGGGTAATTCAGGATAGGCTTGGCCCTCTGCAAAGCTCTACTTGACCCAGCAGTAGCTCTTGGGCTCTGGTAACCCAGGGACAGGTAAGGAAGGGGTTCAAGGACCTTCCCCAGCATTGTATAAACACCCTTAGCCACAAACTAACTAAATAAACCCTTTGCTCAAAACTCCCCCGTGTTGGCTCTGACTCCCACTTTATCCCATTTGATGCTTTCCTAACCCCACAAAGCTTTCTCCTAATCCTACCATTCACCCCTTATCCAGTGAGCTAATTGGGTAGCTGGACTGCCCTGTCTAAGCTCTAGCTGTTGATTTAGAATTTCAGCACACATTTATTGGTTTGAGTGAGGATATGCATTGGCCTGTAGAACTCAATGCCTCAGGAAACTGCTGAGGAGAAAAAAAGCGAGGTATTCTAAATTTCAAAATGATCAGATATTCTTCTATTAAATCAGAATAGCATCTGCAGTTATATAAGAGAACTCCCTATCCATCCCAACTGGGACCCCTTCCCCAGAAGGAAGGGAGGTCGGCAGGGGGAAACCCATGATGGAAAAGGGGGGACACCCCTTGAGGAAGGGGAAGGGGTCCCTGAGGTCAACAACCCTAGACAACAGAGCCCGGGCCAGGAAGGACTGGAGGAACAAAGGCAGGAAGAGGTATGTGCCCCAGGACCCCTCGGGGGGCTTAACGGGCCAGTGTCCAGGAGAGAGCTGCAATTGACTTCGAACCCCTGGTGGGGGCAAAGGCAGAAAGGGAAGGGGGACACACCTGGGGGTGTGACTGGTGTGAGGACCTTTGGGTGGCAGCAGAACTATGGGGCTACCCAACATCCATGCAGTGGGGCTTCTGCAGGTGGCAGAACCCCCTCAAAGGGGACGCGGTGGGTCATGGGAAAGATAGCGGAGGGCTTCTCCAGAGGACCTCCCTCCGACCCCTGGCATGGGGAGAAGAGGATGCAGACTGGCGAACCTGGCAATTAGAGAAGTGGGGGGGAGATGTGTGACAGGGCACACAGCAGAAAGACTGCAGAATCAGCCCCCGGCCATGTCAGCCCCATTTAGGTGAATAAAGTGGAGCTGGCTGGAAAGAACCTGCCCTAATTGGGGAATGAGAGCCAGCTGCCAGCCTAATTAGCCCAGGGCTATATGAGAGGCTGGGATGAAGGATGCTAGGGTGGTAGGATGGAGGAGAGTGAGGGAGTGCCGACAGGGAGAAAGCCCTTCCCTCCTGGGTTCAGACACAAGGAACCCAGAGCTGTATAAGCTGTATGGGGAGAAGGTGGTGGGAGCACAAACTTGTAAATAAAAGCACCAGTGGTTCCTGAATCAGAGGGTCGCTGAGTGACTTCATCTGAGCCTAGCAGAGGCAGGAGCCAGGAGGGCCAGCTGTGCTGTTACAGTCTGTCATGGTACAGTCTGTTCTCATCATGGGACTGTAGATATCATTCCATAAGAACTTAATAGCTTCTGTTTGCAAAGGGTATTTATTTTAGCATCTAAAGACTAAATATGGAAGGAAATCACCATCATGGATTTGTGTGTGCAATGGCTCTAAGAATAACAGACCTGAGGGTAAAAATGTATGGCCACATTTTCAATGGTGAAGAACACTTGCAGCTCCTCTTAATTCCTATGAAAGATGGGGTTACTCAGCATTTCTGAAGATCAGGCCATTCGGACTTAACACTGAAACAAATGTTCAAGTAATGCACACTGGGTAAAATTCACTCCCCTGCACAGGGCCAGCCTAAGGCCCATGGGCCATTTAAGTCCATTAAACCCTAATGTGGGTGTACAGGCAAGTATCTATCTTGAGGGCTTAAGTGTTACATAGACCCTTGTGCTTGTCCTTTGTACAGGGGTGAATTTCACTCAGTTTACACTGGAGATTAGACTATGGATTTAAATAGCTTTTTTGTTTCATCAATTTCTATGGATCAAATATTTGGAAGCCAATGAAAAGGAAAAAAAATCTTTATAGATAACTGGAAACATTAAACACATGCAGATTATTTACAGGATTTTATGAAGGCTCATCCAAAACTTCAAACAAATTACATGCAGTTGTAGCTAAAAAGCTACAATTCCTATGGATGATGAGTGCTAAAACATATTATCTTCAATTCATTGCTGCACACATTCATTTTCTTGGCATGAGTGAGTTTTGGAATGTTTTACTATAGCAATTTCAGAGGCTTTAATAGTAACGTTGTTTCCTAATTTGTCTTTTTTTTTCTTTTTTTTTTTTTAAATTCAGAACTCTGAAACTTTTCACTGCTTCTTTGGAGTTGGAAACAGGGACCAGAATGTTAATTTCTGGTCAGTATGAGGCTGGTGGAAATTTCTGAGCTGTTTCGGCATGAAATCTCAGATAAGGCACATTGATTTATGAGGCTCCCAGGTCCCTGACTTTCCCATAAAATATTATATCCATTAAGAAAACAACTCAAGAAAAAGCTCGGCAGACATAATAAAGAAAGACCTTTAAGAGTCTAAGGTCTGAGCTCTCAAGACCAATGCTTACACCTTTATATACAATCATGACCACATGGGAATTAATTTTGTTAATGAGAGTACAAAAGATACCTCCCATTCAGATTGCTTGAATGTGCACCGCAGGTGCGAGTCATTTTTAAAAAGGATTCAAACTGTGAGCAGCTATGAAATTTAATTGTGTAATATAGGCTAAAATTCAGTCCCATCTTTCTCAGGCACACTAGATTGTAGGATAAGGCAGTGCAGAAGGCCTCTCTCCCCCTCACCCTACCAGTGTCACCTACTTAGCAAATCTGGCGAACGGTGATCTAGCAGTCTACTGACCGATAGGTGGATGGTCTGGCTAACATGCATAGCGGTGTTTCTCAGCCCAAAGAGTATTGCCAGTTAGCTATGTTGACAGGACCATGCTCACATACGTACCCCATACACAAACAGGCACTGGAGATTATACACATTGCGTTTTTCTGGGCCACAGGAAGTGCCATTGAACACAATCATAGAAATGCAGGAAGGGTCCCTCCAGAGTTCTTTTAGTGCCCCTGTACTGTGGCATGTGTCCCCCTCACCAGCCAACCTGTTATGACTCTCCTCTGAGCGCTCCTGCTTGTGGCTACAGATCCCTGCCCCCTAAACCCTCAAGTAAGAAGAGCCAGAAATTAACCCTGTACCATTATATATTTAAATACGGGCTCATCAGCACCCTACACACTGGCTTTTGTGGCAACCTCCACCAGGAACATTCCCTGAAGCTTGATTCCCTTCCCTTCAAGAGACCTCTCTGGCCACAGCTCCTTTAACCAATTTTCAGTCAGTGTGGTAATATTCCTACTCAAACCATTTTAATGTATAAGAAAGTGACTCATGGAAACACAGCATATCTTACTGCATGGTCTTAATCTGCTAACAGGTTGTTTTGATTTGAATTTCAAAATTGCCATGTTCATCAGCAATGTTTGTTTTGGTTTTGCTTAAATAAACTTGTTGTGGTTTATACTCCTGGTTCCATTATCCTTCAGGTATGCAAATTATTTTCTCTTGTTGTCTGCCCCATTGTTTTACTAAGTAGTTAAGTTGGACTCACCAGATTGTTATTGCCAGGATCACTGGAAATGGTTAACAGCAACATCACTTGAAAATTAATTTCTTGGCATGAAAAATTCACGTCTTTCAGGATTAGTGTGATACGGCTCAATTTAAGGCCCATGCTAAGGAAGCACAAGAAATCACATTAAAGATATTCAGAGATTCTTTGATGTTCAGAAAGTGCTAATTGTGCTTCATATAGCATGCTCAGCATTCACTTCCAAAGGTAAAACAGAGATAAGCGCTGAGGCTCTGATCCTGCAAAGACTTATGCACATGTTTAATTTTATACACTATGAATAGACTCATTGACTAAAGTTAGTGCATGAAGTTAGGCACATGCACAAATCTTTGCAGGAGTGGGGCCTATAAATCCAATCCAGGAAGGCCATGTGCTCCCTCAACTCCCAGTAAAACAAATGAGAATAGTGAGTGCTCAGGCTCTCACAAGATTGTGTCCTTCAGCCTGCACAAAGCAACATCAACAGGCCAAAGACTCATTCTAGTGATACACTTTTTGTTTTATGGGATTTGGCTTCTGGGACTTTTGGGGAACAAAGCAGAGGAATTCTGTTTGGGAGAGTAAAATGCTTGATAGTGCCCTGTTGTGCAGATTCCATAATTAATTTAAATTTACTTAATTAAAAATGAACTCTTTTGGAGAAGAATGAACAAAGTTGCTTTATATCAATTCCTATTAAATTCTCATCCTTGAAACACACACAGTGATGAGTGATGTATAAATACCTAGACAGGTTACATAAAATAGATAAGGTTCCCCCTTATTCAGTGAGGTATTTGCAGAATATTGGACATAAAACTTTTCTGGCTGGGTTCTCACAGACTCTGTATTATATGAAAACTGGCTTTGTCTGAATTGAACTATTTGCATACTTGGATATTTGGATTTGATTTAGTTGGGGTTGGGCCTGCTTTGAGCAGGGGGTTGGACTAGATGATCTCCTGAGGTCTCTTCCAGCCCTAATCTTCTGATTCACATTACAACCAATAAATAATTTAGTCCTCTATATACACTTGGTCATTGTTAATATGAAAGAAAGGAAATCTACCAAATTGGATTAAATTGCCATTGCCTTGTCTGGGAGAGTCAATACAGATCAGAACCAAAAAGTAATATAGTTGTAAAATGTTTTACAGTTTGGTTGTAAACGACACTAATCACTGTGTTACTTAACACTATTTAAAAGTTGTAGTGTCAAGAGGATTAACTTAACAGAGCCATGCTTTTTGGTAATGGAGAAGATACCTTTCTTTAGTAAGAATAAATAAATTCATTCTTGCTCCTGTCCAGGCAAGAGCAAAGACTATTTCAATTGCTTTATCTCCATTCAGAGAGACTAATATGGCAGTATTACTAACTTGAGCTTTGTATCTAGAGTGTAACATTTATATCCAGACTGAGTTTTCCCTGTGCAGATGTAAGAAATTCTAATGGAATGAAACTCTGAAAGCTAGCCAGCATAACAACACAGATGCCAATTTAGAGGACAATTAACTTAACACATGAAGAAATATCAATTTCTCTGAAGCTATTCAGTAAAATACTTGCATTTCTTGAACTGAGGAGCAGCAGCTAGTTTAAATCTATCTGCCTTTGTGGGATTCAATATGTGGAGGCCTAGCTTTAGTACTAAATTTATACCTGTCTCCCTTAGATCAAATTTCATTTTTCCAGTTTAATAAAAGATTCAGACGATTGGGATTTTTACTACACCTGTCTTGGAGTGGTTGCTGATCACTCTAACTACTGCCAGAAGAATCATCCCTATACTCTTGAGTATCAAATCAGCACTAAGTAAGAGAGATGGGGGAAAACTGAACTACCAAATTTCTGATGTAGAAATAAAAATAATAGATTCATAGATTCTAGGACTGGAAGGGACCTCGAGAGGTCATCGAGTCCAGTCCCCTGCCCTCATACTTACTAACTGCCACAAAGATGGAGAGAAACAACAGATTTGGGGTCAGATGGACTTGCTTAATGCCAAAACCTTCCAAACAACTATTCACTTCTAAGATCACTATTGTTTACTATTCACTGCAATTGTTATTTGCATAGAACCACACCCTCTTGAAGAGTTTTGTTTCTTGTCGCTTTTTATTATTTGAAATACAGTAACACATAACAGCCTGGGCTGTACAAACACCGAACAAATAGATGGTCCCTGCTCCAAGCCTTCCCTTCCCTTCCTCTTTTCATATACTCGATCAATAAGATTTTTCTGTGAGCGAGTGAAGTGGATTGTTTCCTGAGGGCTTAGATATTCGCTTTTGTTGTTCCCATACCTTTATAATACAGTATATGTATTTATTTCAATTTATTTAAATGTGATATCAGCCAAAGCTCTGGGTGTAAAAGTACAAAACATTAATAACTCTACAGTATACAAACTAGATCAACGGGCAAAACCTAAGAACCCTCGTACCTCTCCAAATTTTGACTCTGGGTGAAATCATGGCCTCATTGATGTCAATGGCTAACCTCCCATTGACTTCAGTGGCTAACATTTCACCCTCCAACTACACCTTGCCTATCCATTCAGGCCTCCCCATAAAACATTTAATCTGCTGTTATTTGTTACTTCATTACAACATCTCACTTAAAACAATATAGCAGCTTCCTCGAAAAACAGGCTATTCCAGGTCAGAGTTTCCATGGGGAAAAATAGAGTTTGAAGGCAGAAGCATGATTGTTCAAAGATTAAGTCTCCACACCAGATTGAAACCTGAATGACAAATAGCTTAGTAATGCTTTTTAGCATTTGAAGTAGGACCTGAATACTAAATTCTGGACACCTTCAGTAAAGTTTCTATAACTTATCTTGTATGAAGAATTTGTGGAAATTGTTCAGGATTTACGTAACTCAATTGTCTCATTAAAAGTCCTGACCTCTAAACAATTATTTTGTAAAAGACACAAGATCAGAAGAGAACATGCCTCTTTACAGAGATTTGTTCCTGCGGTTTTGTTAGTAGATACACCTTCCTAAACCGTTGGATAAGACGACTCTCAAGCCATGATGAAGATGGCCTGGAAGAGAGGAACCTTTCGAAGCATCTGTCTAAAAAAACAAACAAACCTAGGAGGGAGAGAAGTGAAAGGCAGGGTTAACATAACATTGTCTAAATCCCCCAATCCAATGTTAAACTGGTTTCTGAAGTCAGAACAACTGAGTTTTCCCAATTTGAATCCATTTTTTCCTCAGAGGCAATGGTCACTATCGAGGCATTTGGACATGTCAAGCTTCTGCTAGACATGCTGGCAACTAAACTAATCAGGAAGCTGTCACAGTAGGTATGTGCCATTGGGAGACACTTGTGGACTGTAACACTGCCTGACATTTCTGTAAAATCGCCTCTTTATTATAAAATTGGAAGTCTGAGTTTTTTGAATAATTAAAAAACAAAATACTGATGTTTGTTATGGCTTCAAACAGGTTTCCTTCCCCCACTCCCCCCAAAAAAATCACCAGGACGTTAGCTAACAGACTTCAAGACTTATATCAAGACCAGCAATTTGAATATCATCTAATCACATTAAGGATATGTCTCCAAGACAAGTCAAGATGGCCATTACAGGACACACAAGCATAGTTCTTATACCTGCTGAAGGGACAAATCAAATACTGCCTTCTGTTGTTATACAATTACCTTCCATTTGAAGCTGAGGAACTATTTCCAATTTGATGAGCTGCCTGTTTAGATATTGTGCGGCTAAAGGGTTACCTGTGTAAGTGCTCATCTTTGACTCCCTTTCCAAGTATAGGTCTGCTGTGAAAAACATGTGTGCTTATACTAGTGAGAGAGAAAAAAAAGGCTGTTTTTTATTCCTGCTGGCCCTGCACGGCCAACACATATACAGGAGTATGAACCAGATTCTATTCACTCTTGACCATTGTAGACAGAATTGTTCACCAAGGGCCAGATTATGAACTCTGTAATCACAATAGTGACCACTTACAGACACACACACAATTCTGTAACCCACACACCTTCTGGGTGTGGTGCTCTGTCCCATCTGGTGGCACTGAGATCACAGAGAGAGAGATTAATGAATCTGCTCTACAACCTTAGCTAACAGCCATATGGCTTTTAGCTCATGCAGTAGAGAGTCATGCACTAAGCTCCAGAGGTCCCAGGTGTGATCCCGCCCACTGACAAACAGATCTGTTGGTGTTGGTTCCACTGATTTTAATGGACTCTGTATCAATGTGAGAAAGAAGTTCATAATCTGACCCTAAATTACTATCAGTGACCCCTGTGCACACCTATTGAAAATAATGGAGTTGCATAGGGTATAACAGAGCTTAATTTAACCTGTAGAATTGTTGTTTCTGGTGATGATACTTATGAAGGAAAGAACCCAGTTTGACTCTCAGATCCCAGGCTGAGTTTGCATTTATAGCAGTTTGGAAAAAATCTTATTTGCAAACTGAGCAGATTTGATATGGAATTCATTGAAACAATAAACTTGGAACAGAAGCACTTTGCAGTAACATCTCAGATTAGAGCTACTTTGTAAAGACTTCCTCTTGAAATGATTACTTTTATAAATTTCCTGATTTAAAAACTTGCAACAGATTTTGATCTCATTTTAATTCCTGGGGCCTTACTGCATTTTCCAGATTCTTTATCAATTGTATTTTTACCCCTTCTCCAATTAATATAACAGATTTATTAGATTGTACAAACGCAGACAGGATTGCAATCTCCATGCTTGCCTTAGGTATTGAGCTGGTAGCAGCAAGCAGAGGGGCTATTTTGCAGTTCAATTTTTTTTCTATTGGTCACTCAAATGAATATTCACCTTTAGTCACCACTGGATGAAACCTGCATCCTCTAGATGTAGGAAGAATATCCTTCTGCCTTGAACTTGGAAGAGTTCAGTTGATGAGCTAGACACCAGAGATGGAGGTATTTTGGTTTAATAAAAGAGTGTTTTCAACATTAAGGACTTTTGAAGATTTAAGGGCTCTTATCTATGCTGCACAGACTAAATTAATCTCAACTTAATTTCTTGTGTGATCAACTCATAACCCCATGAAAATCTGAGGATTCGTGCTACCTTGGCAAAGTATGTCCACCTGATGTTTAGGCATCATGGTGGTTGGTCTCCTGGAAACAGGAACATGAACATTTAAAAACTGATCCTTGTTTGTTGTTCTGTCTCTGATTGTGACCAGTTTCTGATGCTTGAGAGGAATGTGTGAGAAATGCTGTAATGGGTAATTATTTAATAACTTGCCCATAGAAGATATTTCTTCATAAACACAAAGGCAAATAGATAGAAAGACTTTTCAGTCTGACCATTTTGCTTATCAGCAGACACATTGTCTAGAGCGCTAGACATCTTCAACTTCAAATGCCAGAATACATTTAATAGCAGCGCCGATCCATATTCCCCAGTTTAATTTTCAGTTCATTTTCTGTAGAAATACATTTTTTGGTCATCAAAAAGATGGATAATAGTCTTCAGAATATTAGAGACATATAATGAATTCAGACTTAGAACTCTAATACAAACTCTCAATTGATAGTCACATGCAACAAAGTGGACTACTAAAAGATCTCTTACAATTTTTTTTTCAAGTTTTCCTTCGATACTAGCAGTCCATTTCTCCTTATCAAAGGTAAGTCTTCCTGACTGACTCTTCCCTCAATCTGACACTTTTGAAGCATATAATGGTTCCATGTTGCCTACCTCTCCTCCCATTAAATTGTAAAACTCCAATTAACTTCAATGGGAACAGTTAGGCCTACACGGAGTGTTTTTGAAAATCCCATATCAGAACTTTTGTTATTTCTATTTTCTTTAGAAGGTACCAGGTCTTTCCTATCTTCCAAGCAGGACTGCTTCATCTCAAAGTGCCTCTGATTTTCCAGAGGTCTCTTAAACCCACAGAAATTAGAGAAAACATTGTCCTTTCCCCCAGGAATAGAAGGGGGAAAATCTTCCTCAAATTTGTGGCTCCTGAAGACCACTCTCTGCTCCTTATCTTCTGTATATTGTCTCCATGTTGAATGAGTCAGATTGCTGAGGGTTGAGACAGTAAAAAATGCTTTCACCATCCAACTTGCAAACTACCCACTACTTGAAATAACCTGTTTTGCTCTGAAGAAGGAACAGACCTATTTCTTCTGAATCTATGCAATGCTCTTTGACCTTGTTATACTCAACATACCAGGTGAAAAAAATCTTTATTTCTCAGGGCAGAGAACTTCAAAATGAGATGTTTTAAATGTGATGAATGGATCAGCATTTGACGGTTTTCATGGGATTAAGCTCATTTATAAACAAAGATGAGTAATTACCCATGACATTTGACAAGTATGGAAAACAAAACTTTTTTTTTAAAATTCAAGGCACTTTTCTAAAGCTCCTGTTTCTATTCACATAGTTGTATATATTTTCTCTTGTTCTGATTAAAGGGAAGAAGGAATATAACAATATCTTGGAACATTTTTCATTTCCTTGGCCTCCCTTCTTTTTGTTACATTTATAACATGGTAGTTTGCTTGTAACAGTGTCGATTTTCTCCCTAGCTTAGTTCTGTTCTTCAGGATACACTCACTGTTGGGCATTTAGGAAATAACATGCTCCCCAAACCTCAACTATTTCTTAGTTCTATTGATTTCATTCCAAGGTGTAGTTCTTGAAAATGTGCTCTCCTTTTAATAGTAGAAGTATCCCCCTAGCTGCTAAGGCTATGTACTTTCACCATCAGAAGTTGGTCCAATAAAAGATATTGCCTCACTCCTTGTCTCCCCCTAAGGCTTAAAAACATAATTTCATTCTTAGAATGTAAAGTTTGAGTGGATTTTCTTTTGTACATAATAACATGCAGTCATGTTTTTTAAAACTAATATCTAGCTGGTAGGTAACTACCTTAATTAAAATCAAACATTTATCATTTTAGGCACACATTTTCCCCATGTAAAAAAATGTGGCCAACAGCTTTAAATCTGAGTGCCTACGTTTAGGTTCCTAAATCCATATTTAGGCACCTGAATAAGGAAAGCTTTTTACAAGTCCTGAGCACTCAGCAGCTCCCATAGAATTAAAGTCAGGTACCTACATATGGATTTAGGAGCCTAACTTCAGGCATCCATTTCCGAAGATCTTGGGCCATACTATTTGTTACCATTTTATTTATTTGTGGATATTAAAAGATAATAAAATAAGGTTTAAAGATAGACTTATAATGGTAATTTAGTATGCACATAACAATTTTGGCTGGGCTTTTGAAAGGATGCTAGGTCAACTCCCACTGAATTTCAGTAGGAGCTGAGCACAGCTCTCAAGCTCATTTGAAAAGGCCAGCCTTTATCTTCAAAGCACTTTACAATCACTAATTCATACTTTTAGCTACAGCTGGGCAAAAAGATGTTGATGAAACATTTCAGTTGAAACCAAACTGCTTCGAGGAAACACATCAGTTTAGATGTTTGTTGGAAGGTTTCAAAGGTTGGGAGACCCACCCCAACAGAATAGCCTAGTGGTTAGGGCCCTTATCTGGGAAGTGGACCTGGGTTCAAGATCCTGTTTTGCCTGCTTCTTCTCTGGATATCCTTAGACCCATCAGAGGGCCAGAATCCCCAACGCTTCCGTGGGATGGGCCGGCAACCGCACACGTTGACTGCAGAATTTGGCAGCAAACTCAGGGACTGATCCAATGCTCACTGAAGTCAGTGGGAGCCTTTCCAGTGACATCAATGTTTATTTTTTCAGGCCCTCAGTCTCACCTCAGAATTTCTTCTCCCTACACAGCTTATTCTCACATGGAAAACTAGGGTCCCACCTGAATGGCACACAGGGAACCAGTGTCAGCTAGGATTATAAATGAGTTCCTGCCTCCATCCTATACTCAAACCATTTCTCTGACTTCTTAAATATGTTATTTCCCACTATCTTTTGTGTGTGTGTGTGAAATTCTTCAGATGGAACAAATGTGCACTTGGCTACAGCTGTCACTCACACATCAACTTTCAAGATCATAACACCTAGGTGAATCTAACACACTTTTATTGCCAATTTGTCTACATCCATTATTGAGCTACTTCTGTTTATTTCTCTGTCAATGGGGAGACCAAATGGATAATCACGACTTTTTACTATTACTGGAAAAAGACCTTTCTTTATATACAAATTCTTTATATCCTTTTCCTGACCTGTTAAGTTTTGGAATTAGATATTAGACCAGTTAATGTTTATAGAAACATTTACATTTGTAGTTGAGAATAGATTCAGTGGAAAGCAAGTAAGGAAAACATATCAGGTAAGCATAATGTCAGATGCAAGATTTTTTTTTTAAATGAGTAACTAGCATCAAAATAATAGATATTGAGCAAGGAAAGAACACAGTAAAAAAATGACAGTCAGGCACGAGATCAATAAACAATGAAAAATTGGGACTTTGATGTGAGGTCAAATGCAAAATAAATGCATCTTGTATTGTATTCCTTTGTAAAGAGGTAGAGACAAATTGCTTTATGGAGACTAAGGTTTCTGAGGCATGGATCTGTCATTTCTCATGTCTAGCACACTTTTGGGCACCAAATAAATAAATAAACACAGCATGAAAACTTGCTTTGAATTTCAGGAGCTTAATCCTCTTCTTCAGAAGTAGGCTCATCCTCCTCAGTTGATAGTGAATAATGGTAAACTTTTCAATGTTTTTTTAATTGATTTTTAGATTCCTTAGATTTCAAATGACTTATTTAACTAGAAAAAAAATCAGAGAAATGAGAACAGGAAGTTACCATGTAGAGTAATGATGGTTCTTTGAGATGTGTCCCCCTATGGGTGCTCCACTGTAGGTGTATCTGTGCCCCTGTGCCTCCAATTGGATATTTTAGTTAGCAGTGTCTGTTTGGTCCACATGTGCTCCCACTCCCATGTGGTCTGCCTTGAGGCTATCTAGCACTGTGCAGGCAAACTGCCCTCAGTTCCTTCTGTACTGCAGAGCCCCTTATAGAGAACTTGAAGTAGAGGGGAGGAGGGCAGGTTGTGAAGCACCCATAGGGATACATATCTCAAAGAACCATAGTTGCACTGCACAAGGTGAGTAGACTCATAGACTCAGACTCATAGACTTTAAGGTCAGAAGGGACCATTATGATCATCTAGTCTGACCTCCTGCACAATGCAGGCCACAGAATCTCACCCATCCACTTCTATAACAAACCCCTAACCTATGTCTGAGTTATTGAAGTCCTCAAATTGTGGTTTGAAGACCTCAAGCTGCAGAGAATCCTCCAGCAAGTGACCCGTGCCCTTTGCTGCAGAGGAAGGTGAAAAACCTCCAGGGCCTCTGCCAATCTGCCCTGGAGGAAAATTCCTTCCCGACCCCAAATATGGCGATCAGTTAATCCCTGAGCATGTGGGCAAGACTCACCAGCCAGCACCCAGGAAAGAATTCTCTATAGTAACTCAGATCCCACCCCATCTAACATCCCATCACAGACCACTGGGCATACTTACCTGCTGATAATCAAAGATCAATCGCTAAATTAATTGCCCAAATTAGGCTATCCCATCATACCATCCCCTCCATAAACTTATCAAGCTTAGTCTTAAAGCCAGATATGTCTTTTGCCCCCACTACTCCCCTTGGAAGGCTGTTCCAGAACTTCACTCCTCTAATGGTTAGAAACCTTCGTCTAATTTCAAGTGTAAACTTCCTAGTGTCCAGTTTATATCCATTTGTTCTTGTGTCCACATTGGTACTAAGCTTAAATAATTCCTCTCCCTCCCTGATATTAATCCCTCTGATATATTTATAAAGAGCAATCATATCCCCCTTCAACCTTCTTTTTGTTAGGCTAAACAAGCCAAGCTCTTTGAGTCTCCTTTCATAAGACAGGTTTTCCATTCCTTGGATCATCCTAATAGCCCGTCTCTGAACCTGTTCCAGTTTTAATTCATCCTTCTTAAACATCGGAGACCAGAACTGCACACAGTATTCCAGATGAAGTCTCACTAGTGCCTTGTACAATGATACTAACATCTCCTTATCTTTGCTGGAAATACCTCGCCTGATGCATCCTAAAACTGCATTAGCTTTTTTAACGGCCATATCACATTGGCAGCTCATAGTCATCCTGTGACCAACCAATACTCCGAGGTCCTTCTCCTCCTCTGTTACTTCCAACTGATATGTCCCCAATTTATAACTAAAATTCTTGTTATTAATCCCTAAATGCATGACCTTGCACTTTTCACTATTAAATTTCATCCTATTACTATTACTCCAGTTTACAAGGTCATCCAGATCTTCCTGTATGGTATCCTGGTTCTTCTCTGTGTTAGCAATACCTCCCAGCTTTGTGTCATCCGCAAACTTTATTAGCACATTCCCGCTTTTTGTGCCAAGGTCAGTAATAAAAAGGTTAAATAAGATTGGTCCCAAAACTGATCCCTGAGGAACTCCACTAGTAACCTCCTTCCAGCCTGACAGTTCACCTTTCAGTATGACCCGTTGTAGTCTCACCTTTAACCAGTTCCTTATCCACCTTTCAATTTTCATACTGATCCCCATCTTTTCCAATTTAACTAATAATTCCCCATGTGGAACTGTGTCAAATGCCTTACTGAAATCGAGGTAAATTAGATCCACTGCGTTTCCTTTGTCTAAAAAATCTGTTACCTTCTCAAAGAAGGAGTAACTTCCTCTTCTTCGAGTAGTGTCCCCAAGAGTGCTCCACCGTAGATAACTTCACAGCAGTATCCCTCATGTAGGGCTGGGGCTTTATAATGGAGTCTGTTATTGATGATAGTACTGTGGAACTGAAGAGTAATCATGTAGCGTTCTGTGAAAGTATTGGCAGAAGACCAGGTTGCTGCCCTGCAGATTTAGGAGATGGGGACATCTTTAACAAGGTAGAAACAGGTCTAGTGGACTGCAAGCAGATTCCTGATGGGGGCAGGAGGTTACATGCATGGTAACAGTGGTTAATGCAATTGGAGACCCATTTGGAGTCTTTGAGCTGATATTGTAGAGCTGTTGGATCTTTCTGCGAACGTAAGAAAGAGTTTAGGAAACTTCTTAAAGTCCTTAGTCTTGTCCAAATAAAATGCTAGGGGTTCTCCTAATATCCAGCATATGAAGTATTGCTTCCCTGTTATCATGATGTGGTTTTGGAAAAAAGGTGGGGTGGTTAATTAGTTGGCTCATATGGAAGGATGAAGTTACCTTGGGGAGGAACTTGGGATGTGGCATCAGAGTGGGTTTGTCTTTAAAAATAAAAACCGTGCATGGTGGATGTACCATCTACAGTGCTATTTCATCTATTTGTCCTGCTGAGATAGTAGCCACTAGAAATGCTGTCTTCATGGACAGGTGTAAGAGGGAGCAAGTGGCCATAGGTTCAAAAGGCTGGTCTAGTTCAGGTTTTCAGCACCAAATTGATATCCCACATTGGAATGGGTGGTCTGACATGCAGGAAGAGGTTTCCCATGCCCTTGAGGAACCTTTGTCATTGGATGGGTGAATACTGAGTCCACCTGATGGTGGGAGGCCTTTATAAGAACATGAGAACGGCCATACTGGGTCAGATCAAAGGTCCATCTAGCCCAGTATACTGTCTTCTGACAATGGCCAATGCCAGGTGCTTCAGAGGGAATGAACAGAATCGACATTCATCAAGTGATCCATCCCGTCACCCATTCCTAGCTTCTGGCAAACATACGCTAGGGACAGCATCCCTGCCCATCCTGGCTAATAGCCATTGATGGACTTATCCCCTCTATGAATTTATCTATTTTTTGTTATGGCCACTAGATGCACATTAAGTGAGCTAAGAGAGAAACCTGACCTGACCTCTTGAGGTCGAGAATGTAATCTGGGATCAAAGGGAGGGAGGAAGATGTGGGAGCCACTTGTATGGAATTGCACCAACTTTGGAAGCATTTACACTTTTGCAGGTATGTGCGACAAGTCGTAGATTTCCTACTGTGCAGTAGGATCTCTTTCACCTCTTCAGAGCATTCACTTTCTAATTATTTGGAACCACGAAGGAGCCAAGCCTGGAGCCAGAGGAGCTGTAAATTAGGATGAAGGATCCATCCATCATTTTGGGAGAGTAAGTGGGGAATGGCCAAAAAGGAATTGGAGGACCTACTGTCAGCTGTGCAAGGTATGGGTACCACACTTGCCTTGGCTAGGAGGGGGCAATCAGTACGACTTTCACTCTCGATATAAGAAGGAATGGAGGAAAGGCATACAGCAGTTCACTGCCCATGGAAAGATGAGCGTCCCTAAGAGACTGTTTCCCTAGTCCAATCCTGGAGCAGTAATGGAGACATTTCTTGTTCCAGTAAGTAGCAAACAGATCTATTGTTGGGGTTCCCCATATACCATGATGTGCTACTGGGTTCATTACCCATTCATGATTGTATGAGAAATTCCAGCTGAGACTGTTAGCTGTCACATTTTGTACCCCTGGTAGGCAAGTGGTTGAAATGAGCACATTGTGGCAGATGCACCAATTCCAAAGTGTCAGTGCTTCCATGCAAATGGAGGGTGATCTAGTGCCTCCTTGGTGATTTATGTAAAACATGCACATGTTGTTGTCTGTCATGACTTTCATGTGAATATCCCTAATTAGTTGGAGAAAGTGTGCACAGGCATTTCTGACAGCTCCCAGTTCCAAAAGATTGATATCGAGAAAAAACTTCATGGGAGACCACTTGTCACTTTGCTGTCATTTAGGTTGGCAACCTAGCCTATCAGAGAGGCATCTGCTGTTAGAATCAGTGTTGATGGCGGTTGCATGAACAGAATGCCTGAATGCATGTTGGCTGGTTCTTTCCACCAGACCAAGGAGTGTTTGACCCTGGAAGGCATCAACAGTGGCTTGGTTACCCTGTCCTTGTTTGGAGAGTAAACAGATCTGAGCCATATTTGTGAACATCTCATGTACAGTTGGGAATGTGGAGTCACAAATGTGCATACCGCCATGTGCCCAAGAAGTTGGAAGCAATTCCTAACTGGAGTATGTGGGCTGGCTCTATAAGACTTGTCAGAGTGCTGAATCTGTGCAGCGGGAGGAACGTTCTCTCTTGTACTCCGTCGAGTTCAGCTCCAAAAAACTCTAGATGTTGTACTGGGGTCAAGGTAGATTTCTGAATATTGAGCTGGCACCCTAGTTGCACAAATATATACATAGCCCTCTAGTGGCCACAGGGCATCTTTGAAGGAACAAGCCTCGATAAGGCAATCATCCAGGTATGGCTAGATGAGAATACCTAATGGTCGTATGATGGAGAGGACCTTGGAGAATACCTTGGGTATGGATGGGAGGCTGAATGGGTGCACTCTGTACTGATAATGGTCCTGCTGAAAGATAAATTGGAGGAATCTCTGTGAGACAGCTGGATTGAGATGTGGAAGTAGGTATTTTATAAGTCAAGGGCTGAGAACCAATCTCTTTGGTCCAGTCATGGAATAATGGCTGCTAGCATGACCATCTTGAACTTTTGTGCTCTTAGGTCTAATATGAGTCTCCAACCTCCCCTTCTCTTGGAGATCAGGAAGTATCTGGAATAAAAAACTTTGCCTCTGAGGTTAGTAGGGACTGGTTCTATGGCACCTAGGCATAACAGGTGATCTATTTCCTGGTGTAATAGTCTTGTGAGAATGGTCCCTGAGGAGGGATGGGGACAGTGGGTGAGGGAGGGATGTGAAATGGATGGAGTAACCCTTTGAAATAATCTCCAAGACCCATTTGTCAGAGGTGATGTTCTCCCGACTCCTGAGGAAGAGAGTCAGGCGACTTCCGAAGGGATGTGGAAGGTCTATGCAGTAGCTGTTGTTGTTGCAAAGAGTACTCGGGGCCTTGATCATAGTATCAAAACTGGTGTTTGGAGGACGAGGGTTGAGAGGTTGAGGATTGGGAGGCTGACAACTCTGCTTCGCATTCTAGGTATTTTTTGCTGTGGCTCATACCACCATTGTGATGGGGGGGGGGGGGGGAAATGAGGTGGCTGGGATCTGTGAGGTGATTGTGAACTGAATTTCCTCTTCTGTCCCAGTGTATAGATTGCTAGTGAGCACAGTGTGGCTGCAGAGTCCTTTAAGGTGTGGAGTGATGCACCTGTTTTGTCAGCAAAGTGTTTGGATCTGTCATCTGCACTTACTTTGGCAACCCTGAGAAGTGTAACCAGGATGCCCGTCTCATTACCACTGCCATCGAAACTAAACGGGCCAATGTATACGTCACACCCAGTGCAGTCTGTAGCTCTGTTCTCTCTACCAAGTGGCGCTGTTGGATCATGGCTTGAAATTGTTCCTTTTGTGCTTCTGGCAAGTGGTTAAATAAAGGCCCTGAGTTTTACATAGTTCATGTAGTCGTATTTGACAATTAGAGCTTGATGGTTTAAAACCCTGAATTTTAAAATTGCCAATGAATATGCCTTCCTCCCAAACAGGTTGAGCCACTTCCAGTCTCTATCAGAGGGGGATGGATTTGGTGCTGATGTTGTTAACAGCTTCCATGAGAGAGTTGGGCTGAGGGAGCATGAAAAGAAAATCTGCCTCCTTGTGGAGCACATAATACTTTGTATTTGCCATCTTGTATGCTGGTGCAATAGAGGCTGGTGTCTGCCAGATGATCTTGGCAGGGTCTAAAAGTGCCTTGTTGACTGGGAGGGCAATTCTTGAAGAGGAAGAGGTATATAGTATGTCCAACAATTTGTGGTGTTAGTCTTTCACTTCGTCAAGGAGAATATGCAGCGCCTCAGACATCCTCTTAGTAAGATCTTGGTAAACCTTGAAATCATCAGCTAACGATGGAGGAGGGGGCATCACCACCTAATCAGGTGAGGAAGAGAAGGTATTCATCGGTGGAGTAGTTTCCACCTACTCCTGGCCTCCTACTCCTAGAAAGTTTCTTTCTGGGGCTCTGGATAAAGAGGCTACAGGGGATCATCTGGTGGGCCCTCTGCAGGAGATACTAGATGCCCGATACTAGCCTACCCACAGATCCCAGTCGCCAAGGGTGACCATACCAGGAAGACTGGGGATTGGAACATCCCAGATGCTGTAACAGAGTGTTGTGATGTGAGACCAGAGGTAAGTTGTCATGTTGGTTACGATCTGAGTCCCCACTGGTGTAAGGTGGGGCTGATAGGGGCGCTGGAGGCAAATGTTCCAATGCTGATGGTGGTTCTGGGGATTGAGACATGCTTGGTACTGGACCCTCAGTACCAAGTACTCGGAAATCTGTTTCCTCCACAACTGTAGGGTCCCCAGAGAAGTGGTACCAAGGTTGTGGTAGTTGCCACCAGGGATTGTCAGTACTGAGGGCTTTTTATGGAAAATACGTTCCAATGGGGGTTGCTTTGAAGCACCTGGTGCTGAGGATCTTTTTGTCACTGCCAATTTTGTAGAGATGGTACGGTTTCTATTATCTTGTCAGGTGGTGCCATCACTCCTGAGCCTGTGCCCTATGGGATCTTACGTTATTACTGCAGAGTTCCGGATGGTGTGCTTTAGAGCCATCGGTGCCACTGGTCCTGAGGTGACCAAATGTACAGGGGATTCCCTCTGGCTGGTCAAGAGCTCAGTTTCACGGCTTGCAGACCTTTTAAGTTTTGAGAGGGGAGTCAGCCAACTTTCTCTGCAATTCGCCCTCTCTAGAAGTTGAAGGCTCTGGGGACAATCTTGGTCCTGGAGAGGGATTCAGAACTAGGATCAGATGCTGGTTTAAGAGCACTCTGCATGAGGAATAGTTTCAATTTTTGTTTCTGGTTCTTTCAGGATCTAGCCTTCAGCTGTTGGCAGAAGGTGCACTTCTGTGAAGTATGTACCTTTCCTAGGCACCAGATGCAAAACGAGTGTACTTCCATCACCGTGATTGCCTCCCTGCACAAAAAGCACCCTTTGAAGCCGAAGGAGCTGGGCATGCCCCTATAGGGAAGAACTCACAACAAAAGGCAGGAAAATGAGTTGAAAGAATTTTTTTTTTTTTTTTTTAAGAATTGAAAAAAAACCCAGCAGCTCTATAGGCACTACAAAAGCAGTGGAAATTCTAAGAAAAACTATAAACTTAAAACTATAAACTAAACATTGTCAATATGAAAAGAGGTAAGCAAACTGGACTGCTATTCTCTACGTTCCCAGGCCAAGGGTGGTTGGGAAGGAAATGAGGGTGGTTTGCCTTCACAGCAATAGATAGTCTCAGGGCAGTTCATAAGGGAGGGAAGGCACATGTGCGGGCCGAACAGACTCTGCTACCTAAAATCTCTGATTAGAGGCGCATATACACCTACAATGGAGCACCCACATGGACACTACTAGAAGAATCAAATTCTTTTCTTTATACCAATAGGAATTAATTAATGCTTCTGCTTTAGAAATACAAATTGGTTTAGAGCTTGATAGATACTGCATGCATGCAAACTTCTAGAACAGGCACGGGTAATGTAACATGCTCTCTCTAAACCCAGTTCCTTGCACAGGGTCATCACAAATCTTTCTTTTGACTAGCTTTCTATCACTCATCTCAGCTTTGGTGCAGTGAGCTTCCCTTTCTCATGCAGATTAAAACTACCTCCCAGATCCTCAGGTAAACGTGAAACAGAAACCCATTGAATAATAGGTTATCATCATTATTGTTTTGCCAAAAGTAGCTTTCCTTTCTCCCATGTTTTTATGTTCTCTCTGCTGTCGCATCACCAAGTTCTGCTGACAGTTCTGTTGCTATTTCTAATTTTGTTGACCCAACACTTTCCTCAGGACAGGAACATTGAATTCTTACCTGTCTGCACAGTAATATGGACACCCCTGGTTCTAGATAAAACAGTTTATAAATACATAATTATAATTTTATCTCCTCACTGAAATAATCTACACCACTAGGACTTACCTGCACATTTTTTCATCATCCAATAACCCTGTCTCTCATTGACAGGCCTTGGTTGGAATGGAGACCTTTGTATTTGTTACTACAAGTCTTATAAGTGCTATTCAAATTTCGACCCAGACTCTGAATTCAATTCCAACATCCTTTGGTATGGGTTTCTAGGTTGTAAAGTATCAGCTAATACAAAATGCGTGTGTGTGTGTGTGCGCGCGCTCTTCTTTATCTACTGATGATCTATTCTGATGAATGGCCATTAACCTGTCTTTCTAAGGTTTGCCTACACACAGAGTTATTCTGGAATAGATATTCTAATAACTCCATATGTGGAATAATAGTGCCTTTTTCAAAGTGGATTAAGCTAAAACGGAAAGAGGCCCTCTCCAAATAAGAATGTCCATACCTGGAGTTATTCCAGAATAATTATTCCACTTTAAATTCACATCCTACTTCACAATTACTTCAATGTGTAGGCAAGCACTGAGTTCACAGCAATTAGACCTGAAAGGAGACAAACCTCTCTGGGCTGTGCTCTCAGGGGAAGCCCCCCCCCCCCCCCAAAAAAAAAACAAACCACAAACATTTCCACTTTTTTTTTGTTCTCATTGCTCAAAATGAACTAATAAAGTAAAGCCTGGTGAAGAGAGAGAGAAGCAAAGAAGCTGGGCCTGATTCTCCATTGCCCTGCCTCTTGTATACTCATTTACGCCAGTGGAATGCAAGTACAATATCCTACCATTCTGACTGGGTAGTGGCTTACACTACCTTGAACACTAGTGTAAACGACTGCCCAAAGTGCAGGTCATTGAGAATCAGGCTCTTTGCCTTTAAACCACAAAGGCAGAATTTTCTGTTGCACTTCTAACTGGGCAAGGTTTATGAGGGCGATGCCCTCTGGGGCAGTCAAAGTTCTCATAATCTCTTTTGAATAAACCCAACCTTACAATACAGGACTGATGGATATATACCCAGTAAGTAACAAAGGAGCTAGCCTCTATAGCTGAGGGCTGTCAAAAAAATTTTTTTAGCCAGAGCTCCATTATCTTTTCCACAGACAAACCTTGCCCCTAAGGCCAGGGGGAGACATTGGTAGTACACGTCCATAGGAACTATGCTGGCAGGGACTGGGAGGGTGGGGTAACCAGATCCAGCAGTTGAGGAAGCTGCTTCTCACAGAGAGCTAGACATTTGCTAGGATTGGCAGAGGGCCCCCCATGGCACCGGTATGTGTAGGTAAACCCTGGATGATCGGTGACAAATTCCATTACAAGATTTTTGTGGAGAATTCCTCATACAAGGTCTGCTCATGTCTGTTTTTGACACATTGTGTAAATAACCCCATTGAGTTGAACTGTGTTTGCACTGAATCGGACAGTGTGTCTATTATATATGTTTTATATTTTACCAGTACACATCATCAGCTGCTAATGCCTATTGGTTAAAGGTACTTACTGAGGGAATTTTGAAATGTGAATTAAAGATTTCAGTTAGTACTGTTAAAAACACAGCAAAGGGAAATAATCAAAAACTCTGTTAAAGCAGCAGTTATGTTTTGATTTAAGACAGAATATCCTGTTTTTTGTGGGTAAAAGAATCAACAGCTGATCAGGCACCTATTTTCTAAACTTACCTGGATGATATTACATCTTTGTGGTAATCGTTGGGTACAACAGATAAACTAAGGATAAGGAATTTGATTTTCACTCTCATTTGTGAATTATCTTGGTTTTGTGTATTTTACTTAACTGTAACATCATTATCTAATATTTAATACTATGGTAGCAGCCAGTGACCCTATTCAAGATCAGGGTCCCAATGTGCTAGGAATTTTATAAACATAAAGGAAGACATGGTCCCTGCCCCGAAGAGAAGATCACAGTAATTTTTTTTGGTGATTTAATCATATCGACAACTTTATCAAAAATTACAAAACTGATATTAAATTTTTTTCTAATTCTTAGTAAGACTAGAATTGATTTTTTTTTTTAAATAGAAAAGCATTTTTATGCTAGTGCTCTGCTGGAATTCTCACATTACAATCCTACATGGCAAAATACAAACTGTAACTAAGAAAGGTAGTATTTCTAAGGTAATTCAGTCCACCACAAGCCCTCTATTTCCTCAAACTTTGGGACTCAGATGATAGTGCATTACTTCTAAACCTTCTGTAAAACTGACTTAGTAAATAACTTAACATTAAAAAAAAATTCTTTTTAAAAAGAGCAGCACTTTAAATCTTAGACTGAATATAACAGACCTGGGACATCCCAAATGTGTTGGTTGTTTGTTGGGCTATGGGGAAGCTATTTTCATAGCTGATTCCAGCAATAACTTTTTTGTCGGAAGCAGGAATACGAAGGAAGTCCATTGAAATGAATGGAAATATTTTTTCTTAAATGGTGTTTAAAAATGCACCATGATAGAAAGAGGAATAATACCTTTGATTTTTATCTCATTTGGAATGACTCAACATACTACAACCCACTTGATAAATAAAGCATAATAAATAAATAAATAAATAATAATGAGAATACTTTGTATCCTCAAAAGACAATACAAATTTTAAATAATTAAGCTACCAGTAATTAAAAACTAATTCCTCTTGTGGATTCACTTTCATCAGTTACTTAAGGTTCACAGGGTAGTGTGACTGTGCCAAATTAATGACAATTAAAATATTATTCCGCTTTCCATGATGGGGTATTTTGTCACCCTCTAAATATAGGAGTACTCTCTTAAATTAGAAACTAGGCAAAAAGTATTTTTAAAATTTTTCATTTTAAGTCTTCTATTAGAAAAAATATAGATTTGTTAAACAAAAAATAATGTAGAAAGAAGGTCTGGGCCTCCATCAAAAAAGTATATTATGCTTTAATGCAAAGAGAAAGAAATGGCTCTATGGGCAAAATTCAAGTATGAGTGACCAGTTTTTTAATTGTAAAGTAGGTGCAACATTTTTTAAAATGTTACAACACTGCATGACCTGTAATGCTCACAATATTTACATTAACTGCTTACATGAAACCATAAAAACTCTAAAAGAGAAAAAAAATCTGTATGGACTGAAACAAACTACTCCTAGCACCCACATCAATGCCATTATTAACCAATGAAATCAAGTGCACAAAAATACTTTACATAGTCTACTAATGTAAAGTATACATTGGTGAGAAAGTACAAACCTAATTAGTTAAAATGCCAAAAGAAGGGTTGGTCAATACAAACTCAGTGTTAGGACAGAAAAGCAAAAGGTAAAATAACCAAAGTAAATATAAACGAACGCGCACACGCACGCACACACGCGCACACACAGACACACACACACATGTATTTATGAATAAAAACATTGTGCAGACAAAACAGCAGAAAAGCAGGCTGATACGAAAAATGGACAACATTAACTCTTTAAACATAACAAACATCAACTTGTAACAAAAAAGTGTTAACTAAACTACACAAAAGATCACTTCACATGAGTTTGCATGTAGGACCATGGCAGTCTGTCTTGCCATTACACAAAAGACAAATGAACCTACCCAGTAGAAGGAAGGGTTCCTGCCTCCAGGCCACTGTAGCTTAGTGTAGCTAATTGCATTCCATCAGGTTGGGGTGGGGGAAAAAGAAATAAGAGCTGTCTGTATGAGACATGAAAAAGTAGGTTAGCCCAGTGGTAGTGCTATGTGCTGTGGCACAAGAAAGCTGAGTTTGGAAATGTCCTCAGATCTCTTTATCCTCTGGGCCAGTGGATCTCAGTCACGTCACACAGATAATTGAGTTTGGGTTCTGGATAAGTCAATAGGGAGAGGAATAGTTACTCACTGTACAAGTGCCAACTGGTGGTTATCAGTAGAGTGGCAATGTCATCAGCCTCAGAGGATGCCGATTACTAACAGTCTTAACTAGAGGCAGCAAATTTGCCACTCCAGGGAAAAAGGAATTCCAGGTTAAATACGTGGTGGTTTCCAGATGAAGAGGTCCATCTTAAGGACTCCATCTCGGAACAAGGCAGGGCAAAATGAGAATTTACTTTGGGAACGGGGATGTACCATCACCACAATGTGAAAAAATTGAAAAAATGATGATGTGCTACACTTATTAACCTTTTGTTATTTTTACAATGGCTCACAGCTTTAGGCTTGTATATCTGTAGTGTATTACTTCCTTTCTACATATGTTTCACATTATTCACTTAATATAACATAAATAATTTGGTTAATAGATTTAACCTGCACATTTCAGCCACATTAATATATAAGAATCTGTTAATGGTATAAATAATTCTTTTTAAATAAAATAAATCTGATATGTTACATAATACTGATAAAATTACTGTTGCTAATAGTTTTGTAAGCCACCTTTAACTTCTAGTTTAATAATACTGTAAGAGGGATACTATATTTTTTAGGACCGCTGTGGAGCATGCCCTTTTATTCCATTGCAAAATCAAATTGTAATCAACATTAACACTCATATTTTCAAAATAGGGCCATTCCCTCATATATGTAAACAGTATGTTTAATCAGGTTAAACAACCTCGGTTAACAAATACAGGGTTTGGGGGGAGTTCAAAATCAATGGTGATATAAATTGCTTAGTTTAGAAGGTGGCTATGAAACCTCAACTACAGAAATGGCTGACTAAAATATTCCATCTAAGCTTTTTTTTTTCTTTTTTAATAAAAAAATCTACAGCATTCTACTTTAAAACTTAAGTAAATAAAATGCAACCAGTGGTTGCAGCTTTTGAATTCTTAATTAGACCTGTGATCCCACATCCCTTTAGGAATCTGCAAGGTTGCACTCTCCTACAGAGACCTGAAATGGAGTACAGTACTTCCAGGCAAGGTTCATTCCAAACAGACAATATAAATGAACACTCAGTGGTGTGAAGTGTATGTCATAATTAAGGTATTACATAATCATGCCTTTTCTCTGCTGTTAAATACAAAAACAGCATCTTTTACATTATCATATAAAAGCATTTAGGCTGTATTTTTATTTATCACTTTACACTGGTAGTCTCTTGTATGTGTACTCAATAGAAACCAAAGAATTTTGTACACTATTTTTTTGTACAATAAAAGATAAAGTGTGCATTAGGTACGCTTGTACATGACAATATTGTACAATATTTACAGTTCAGATATCACCATGAAATTCTGTATTATCTATATACACAATGAAAATTTATCAGAAACATTTGGACTATTTTTATAATCACAATTTTAGTATTATAGAAAAAATTCAGTAATCATCTGACATTTTTACTGTAATCTTTCAAGGAATCTGATTGGTTTATCCAGCATTAACTATCCGACACGATCAACAAAAATATTGTACCACTATTTCGCATAGCACCCTTTGATGGTATCTATCTGTCCTTGATATAAATATTGATATAATATCTATATCAATACCTATATACTGATTTATGTGCATGTTCAATTTGATAAGTACTGGACCAGTAACAAAGACATTCAATGTTATCTAGAGATCTTCCTCCTCTTCGGTTTTGGAGGCTTCACCTGTCTGTCTCCCTGTGGGATTTGGTGTACCTAGAAAATAAGTATATGAAAAGGTTAGCATAGAAAATTTAAATAAAGCAACCTGTTAGTGATCAATCAATGACAGCATTGTTTGAAAAGTTATTATGCTTCCCTGGTGATACAGCTTTTAATTTCCACATTAAAAGCAAAATTAGAAGTAAACTCAAGAACATTAATTAACCTCTGGGCTGAAGGGGGTTGAACATAGGTGTCACAGTGTGGATACCTCAAGTCTCAGGAGAAAGATACCACTTACACATCACTATATAGAATACAAGGAACTGAAGCACAAAGCGGTAATAATGTTAAGCTCCAGGGAAAACTGTTTACAAAACTGGGATAACCGCAGAAAGAAAGAAGGATATACTGGGAAAATAGAATATGGAAACTGAGAGAGACGTATAGCACTACCAGAGACATGAATTTAAGGGATAAACTCTTTTGAGCAAACTGTTTTCATCAAACATCAATTTCAAGTTGAACAGTAGATTAATTAGCATGTGAAAATGTTTTTAATCAATTATTTTCCATTCAATGTCTATTATTAGTTCCAAGTTCAAAGCTGGGAGGAAAGATCATGATCATATAAAACTATTAAAAACATTTCTAACACAGCTATGCAAGATGGAATGCAAAACGATGTACTGCTGTTTTATATGGAATACCACCACCATCTGTTGGTAGAAGTGAGGCTATGTATTCTGGAAAAAAGCAATCAGTAAGTTACAAACAACAGTTAATCAAAAATTACAAATCCTCAGACATTTTTTCATATTGTTCTTGTCATGATCATGTATCTTAAATTCTAGTGGTCCTGAAGAATTTTATCATATATTCAACAGATGTTATTGATAGCATCAGTTATGTTCTATGTCAATTGTACTGTACATGTGTTAAATTTTACTAGTCCTGCCTAAACAGTGATAATTAAAAAAAGCTTATTTCAAAAATTGTAAGAACTACATTTGGTGTCCTATGATTTTCTGACCCTATTATTCCCAACCATCATAGTATTTGTGAAAATAAACCTCATCTTGATTAAGGATTTTGTGACAAAGCCTGTCATGCAGCTCATGAGAGATTATTTTATGATACAAAATTTGTTACATCAGGCTTGTCAACACAACAAAAACAACCTGGTCAGGGAACCTGATTACAGCACGGTTTCTCCCTGACCCAGCTTGCATCGTAGTTAAGAGTTGTAGCATGTATCTGTTGCAACTGGGCTGCATAAGTGGATGAAAGCTATATGACATGGGTACAATAGAAACTGTCCAGGCAAACATTTTTAACTGTGATGTAACAGGGTTAAAGGCCAACTGTATCATAACCAGATCACCTGGTTTGGTTATATTTGTAGGATAGATGGTCTCATAGAGACCTATGATCAGATCTTACCTCCCCTGCAGTCAGTTGTAAAACTGCCATTTATTTAGATGAAAACCCATAATTCTGTATTAGTAAAACTAATAATCAAAAGGTTCAGTTTTATCAACAATTCAAAGCAGACAGCAAGAGATACAGACAGTATCACTAATATTTCCAGATGGTACTAAAACCAAGTCTAAGGTGCCAATCCTGCAAAGATTTCTGCATATGCTTAATTTTATGCACCATAAATAGATCCATTTAAGCCTTATTGATTGTGTAAAGTTAAGCATGTGCATAAGTCTTTTCAGGGTTGAGGTTTATAATATCAGGAAAAAAATCAATTTTATTTTAAAAGCTAAACCATTAATACTTACTAAAATATTAATTAGAAATTTGAGTATTTTAATGTATTGCACTTAATTTTTAATCATCTGCATGGACTTCTGTTATAATAAGAGTAAAAAAAAATCTCCAAATATATTTTAAAAGTATTTTACATTATCAGAGATTTATTTTGTCTGTATGCCACAAAATAAAAGTGGAAACAAAAAATAAGACAACCACAGTCAGGTTCTGATATTAAGTTTGTTCATCTTAATTTACTTCCTATAATATTTTTCATTTCATGTTTTAAGATTATTCAATGGAGTGTTACAGTCAAAAGATTTTTTTTAATATCGTTTCAATATCTTGATATACAAACTTGGAAAACAATTGGGTCTAATTCTTTCACTCCTTACTCAGGCAAAACCCCAGGCATATTAGTGGGAGTTCCGGCTCTGTTCAAAATATTGGTAGGCCTCACATATGAAAGAAATGTCCAAAAGTTATTCTGGGTGGAGAGCAATAATGCAGAGTAGTTACAATATAACTGAAATTACAAATCTTTTTCAACTTTTAAGTTGTTAAATCATAATAATTACAAAAACTGTGATAGCTTGAATACTCCACAAAAATGAAAAAAAACAACAAAAACACAAAAAAACCCACACACACAATAAAAACTATACAACTAGAAAGCAAAGAGACTTACATTCCCAGACATTTTGTCCAGCTCACTCATGGCCTCATGTATAGCAGCTTCTAAATGGTTATTTAGCTTTCCGCTTCTGGAGTGAAAAAAAATTACTATCAATGATTGTTTACAATGGAAATACCCCATTTTCAAAGACTGTAGATAATCAAAATACATACATAAATAGCCCATATTCTACTAACTTCATTCAGCATATAGATCTCCCATTGACAGCCAAGGAACTATTTGTGCAAACAACAAAGAGTAAGTTATGGCCCATATATGTGTTCTCCTTTAAAATAAAGGCTTGTGTTATCACTTTGTTTTATTTATTTTATTTTTAAAGATAAGACTTTTATAAATTAAACAGGAATTATAATCTCTGCAAGAGAAAACATATCTATATACAGAATGCAAAAGCATATGATATCACTATATTGATTTTCTGTGTTTAAATGCAAAATGTAGCATTTTCTGCTATTTGACTTAGCTGTCAGCGTTAAAGTTTGTTTTTTGTTTTTGTGTTAAGCGAGCAATAGGTATTACAGAACAGGCTCTCTTTCATGAACTTGACCCTGAGCAGTCATTATACATGCCAAAGAACAGTCATTCCCTTAAGAGTCAGCTATTTTGGGCTACTTCACAGGATGACAGAGTAACTGACTAACTCGTAATGCTGGCCTGCCTTTACCTGCCTCCCACACTGCATTTATTCTGTAGCTGGAGGCTACATTAATACTTCACCAGAGGGCTGTTGAAAAATAATACAGGCTGACATCCACCTGGAGAATGACACTGTTCTGCAAGGTTTTCATTTTTCTCCAAATACTTGGAGCTCAAGTGTGACTGGGTCTCTATGTTTAGTCAGCCATGGGAGAGAAGTCCCATTGTCGCTCTGAATTGTGGCAGTCACACACACTGCCGCCCACTGTTTTTAGCCAAATCACTGTGCAGCTCAGTTCACTTCCGAATATTACATTCGCCGATTCAGTTTATGTGTATTATATTTATTAAAAGTAGTTTTCCATTTTAAACACCACACTCAGCATTCTGGGTCACATTTTTGTGGCTTTGTGACTGGCACTCCCAGAAGTGTCAAATTATCAAAAAGTATTTCAAATACATTATTAGGGTCATTCCCACCTTGCACCAAACATAATTTGTTGACAACTTTTTAAGCTCTAGGCTTATATATTCAGCTGGGCTTTATTTCTGGTATACAGTGGAATAAATTAAAATTGAAATCTAGACACTGCACTTTGCATTCCTAGCTGGAAAAAAAAATGAAGTGAATTTGAAAGATAGCAGACTGATAGCCTTGGAGATTGGCCACTTGATCTATTGTTTATCTGTCTCTGGTACTTACATGCAGAGGTGAAAGTAAGCTGGTACAGTCAGGTCCGGTGTACCGGCAAGAGCCAGTACACTGTGCCGGACTGCATTGGCTTCCGCAGCAGGAATTTAAAGGGCTCTGGGCTCCCCGCCGCAGCAGGCAGCCCAGAGCCCTTTGAATCCCGCCCGTGGCTCCGGTGGCTGGTCTGGGACCGGGATTTAAAGGGCTCAGAGCTCCCTGCAGCAGTGGGAATTTAAAGGTCCAGCGGCCGGGCTGGGACCGGGATTTAAAGGGCTCAGAGCTCCCGCGGCTGCAGGCAGCCCAGAGCCCTTTGAATCCCACCCGCAGCTCCAGCGGCTGGGCTGGGGACAGATTTAAAGGGCTCAGAGCTCCCTGCAGCGGTGGAGATTTAAAGGTCCCGGAGCTCCGTGGCGGCTGGAGCCCCGGGCCCTTTAATTTGCCCATGAGCCCCGGGGGCTCCCAGCCACCTCTGCAGCTGAGAGCCCCAGGTTGATTTAAAGGCCCTGGGGCTCTTGGCCACAGCAGGTGCCCCACAGCCTTTAAATCTTGAGGCCACGCCTCTTCCGGTTGAGGCCACGCCCACCTCAGGACTCCAGCAGTACCAGTAAGTCCTGTAAATTACTTTCACCCCTGCTTACATGGCCCCATTGCTGTAGTATCTGAGCACCTCACAGTCTTGAATTTATTTATCTTCACAACAGCCCCATGAGGTAGGGATTATTTCCACATTTTACAGATGGAGAACTAGGGCAAAGAGACCTGACTGAGTTGTTCCATGTCACACAAGGAGTCTGTGGCTGAGCAGGGAACTGCACCCAGGCAGCCTGAGGCCCTAGCTAGTGCCCTAAACATTGAGATGATCCTTCTTCATTTCAGCATTTTAAAAAGTTTCACTTTGTTTTGTTTTGTTTGTTGTGCGCTTTAAGAGAGGTAATTATGCTACCTGGGCCATGACTGGACGCCCCACCCCAACTGAAGACAGACAAGGGTTCAAAAGGAATAAAAAAAGAACCATTCTACAGTAATTCCATCCACACAGCTAGTCCACATATTGAGTTCAGTAACTAGCAAAAGCAACTGCTAGATCCCATATAAAGAGCAGGGAGAGCTGTGACTCATCCATTACCTAAAGAAAATATTCCATGACACATACTAACATCTTCTTTGTACTATACCCAGGCTTGGACCAAATGGAACACATAAAAATTCCCACATTCCACCCATTTTTATTATTCTGAAATATGCAAAAGCATGCTGGGCACTTTACAGAACAGACAGAAAGACGACTCCTTCCTGAAAGACTCATTAAGACTTATCTACATGCAAAGTTACACCATTTAACTAAACGTTTGATTTAAAAATTGATTTGGTTAAGCCAGTGAAGAAAGCTATGTGGAGATTCTTAAACTAATATAAATCTGGCTTATATTGATTTAGCTTAAATTGATTAGGAACAGATTTAAACAACTGAAATAAGCCACTTTTAAACTAAACTACTAAATCAGGGATTGAAATTAGTTTAACTAACTTGCTTTAAAAAACAAGTTTAACTTAAACTGGTGTAACATCTATTTGTAAACAAACCCTTAGACATAATGCAATGAATATTTATAATAAACATGCATGGAGTGAATGGGGGAAGGAAGACTGAGGGTTAAAGAAACAAGACCATGTTGTTCATTTTAGATATAGGAACATTCTGATGGTTCAGGTGCTTCTGTGACCACTTTCTCAATCACGTTCTGCCGAAGTGGGAATAGAACTTGTGAGCCTTTAAATTAATTTCTTAATAGGACTAATGGTTTTACGATGAACACAAGCTAAATCATTTGGCATTTAATTAAACTGATATAGCAATAATTTTGAAAAAGTGTCAAGCACGAGTATTCATTTTCACTGATACAATCTTGAATTCATAATAGGAAATCTACCTATATGGTAGATCTCAGGTTTCCAAACAATGTGTTCTTTCAAGCTGGCTTGGAAAGCAAGTATTTGACCAAAGCTGCAGCAGATAACTGTTTTCTCTGCCTGGAGGTAGATCAGCATATGGAGGTACTTCAAAGATAAATAAGTGTTTAAGACTCTCTCAAAGGCAGTCTCTCATCAATAGGCTGACTCCTTCCTAGACATTCATCTGTTTCTACCCAGAATACCACTTATTATCTATAGAACTTCCTAGAGAGGTAATAACATGTTTTCTGTCTAGAAGGCAGATTAGCATAGGAAGATGTTTAATAGGTAACTATGCAACTTTGTCTGCTAGCTACCAACAGGCATTCATTGTATTTCTTTCGGTCTACCGCTGCCTAAAAGACTGGACATTATCTTGGGAATTGGTTAAATGAACAAGTAACATTCAATTTTGCATTGCCACCTTGGGGCAGATTAGATGATTTATTCACTTTCAACAGCTAATTTCTATGATTTTAAGACTTGGACAATATATATTAATGTAAAAAAAAGTGTTTTTTTTCCTTAGAGAAAGAGATGTCATTGTCTTAGTTAACTACTATATCAGAGGCTGAGTAAAAGAATTGTAGAAGAAATTAAGTTTATTCGCTAGAGTCAAGGAATGATGGATTTTAAAATAAAATGATAAAAATAAATCGATTAAATGTATACCACAACCTATCAACAAAATATCCTAGGTGTTTCCAAAAACAAACAAACAAAAAAAACAAATCCAGATTAAAAACCTAAAAACATACAATAATTAAAATTGGATTAAAATTATAAATAAAACCAATCTGCTGTGCTCAAAGCCTTTTTATTAAAATAAAAAAAGGTTTAATTCTGCTTAACACAGAGACCAAACTTTAGCTCACTTCATCTCACACCAAAAGAAAAGCATCCCATAACTCTGGGGTTATAGAAATAAAACATATGGACAATATCCCTTAGTGTCAGGAACCGGTGCATGGGTGGCCAGGTGCAGTGGTTGGAGCAGGAGTCAGGGGCCAGGAAACAGAACTGAGGCTCAGGATCAGAACTGGAAGCTGGATGCCAGAGCTGAGGGTCAGATCAGAGTCTGAGCCAGGAATTGGAGTAGAGGGTCAGAACCAGGCTGCCAAGAGTTAGGGAAGGCAGAAGCAGAGCTGGGTCCAAGGCAGGAGCAAGGCGAGGACACGGGAACGAGGAACAAGGAGAGGAACCAAGCAAGGACAAATGAATCAGGCAGGGTCTGTCTCAGCAGCAGGTTCAGCGATGTGTCTTGTTGTACAGACTGCCTCTAGGTGTTTCCCCTAGGTCTGACCATGTCTGGGCCAACCAGGAGGGAATGCAGTAAGTTCTACCAATGAGGGCCTCTGTGAGCAGGGCAGCTAGTGGTGCTTGGTCTCACGAGGCTCTCAGCCTGCCAATTGTGGCTCTACCAGGGCTGTTGGGTGGAAATGTCGATGTGTCAGTCACTAAGGAACCCATCAACCAAGGTTCTAGCCCTGCAGATCCTCACTTTCTGCCCTTGGATGTGCCAGGCTACAAACTTCCTGATTCCTCCAAAACTCAGAGGATATAATGGAGTACAGAAAGTTGTCAGCTTAGTAAAGAATCAGGGACACACTCCGTTAAGGGCCTTAAGAGTTAAAATCAAAACTTTAAATTTAATATGTGCCTACACAGGCAGCTCATGAAGTGAATGCAATAACAGCTAGACACACCCCTCTGTTCACTCCCACCACTATGACAACTGAGCTGTCATATTCTGCTCTAACTGAAGATGGTAGATCAACCTTTTAGGTAGTTCACATCAGAGAGCATGGCATTAGTCTAACATCAACATTTTTAAGAGATCATGAATCATAGCTGTCAGGACAGCATGCAAGATACATGGCTATAATCTGGAAACATTTTAAAAATAATGATTATTGCTTGACTAAATTATTTACTCATATAAAATGCTATGACTCTGCAGACTTCCAAAATAATCACTTTTAATCCATCAGTTTCTGCTACAAAAAAACCTTAGTGATACACAATGAAACAGAACAAAGGTGTAACACTAAACATTTTTCAATTTTGTTCATGGATAAGATAAAATGTATTCTGATCAGATTGGCTACTGGTCTGTTAGTGGATCTATGCTGATAGGAGACAAATACACTATATTGTCAGTGATGTTTCAATCTGTTTTGCTCACCAAGATTCTGGATGTGGTGGAAGAGGTTCAAGCAACTGTGAATTAGACTTGTTATCTTAATCTTGCATGCACGCTCTCTCTCTCTCTCTCTAGCTGTAGCTACATATGTTCTTTTTGATTTCTCACAGCCTGGGGGAGACTGTGTATTGGACGAAAGCAAGTCTGTTGAACCTTAATACACAAGATGGAGATGATGGTAGTAATGCAGTAGGAATCACTGGGAGAGAGTACCAGTACTCCTTTCTTCATCAAGGCAGTTCATAATACAGGTATACTCCTGGATCATCAAGTGTCATCAGCAGCCATCAGCATATTTTCAATTGCATTTAGCTCGACAAATAGCAATATGACCTAGGAGGACGAGACATGAGCAGACTCACATCTGGGAGCTCAACTGTATTGACTGACAAGGTCCTTTGTAGATTGGAATCTGCCCTGAGGAAGGTATGCTTTGGCACTTAGAGAGTCTAGTGTTGCCCCAATGAACTCTACAGTCTGCACAGGAACTAAAACAGACTTTTCTGTGTTTATGCAGAGTCCCAGCAAGTGAAGAAGACTGAGCAGAGATGAGGTTGTTGTCAGTACATCCTAATGAGATCTCCCCATCAATAACCAGTCATCAAAGTAGGGAAAAACTGATGATCCCTGGTAACGGAAGTGAGCTGCCACAACTGATAGCACCTTCGTAAATACCCTTGGCACTGTGGCAAGGCCAAACGGGAGCATTCTCTGTTGACAGTGGTTCAGACCTACAGTGAACCTCAGGAATCTTCTGTGTGAAGGATGGATGTCTATATGGAAGTAAGCAACTTTCACATTGACAGCTGTAAATCAGTTGCCATTGTTCAGTGAAGGACACTGGGGTGAGCCAGTCTGAACCTCAATTTGTGGATACACTGAACTTTCTGAGTCTAAGATGGGTCTCCATTCTTTCTTCTGTTTGGGGATAAAGAAATATTTAAAATAAAAACCCTTTCACTGGTGTTGAGGAGGTACCAACTCTATGGCTTCTTGATGAAGGAGGGAGTATACCTCTTGAATGAGCATTCTCTCATGAAAGTGGTCCCTGAAGATGGATGAGGAAGGGGGTTTTGGAGGACGAGGGGAGAAGAACTCTATGGTGTAGCTGGTATGAATGATGTTGAGAATCCATTTGTGTTTCATCTGCCAGGCTTAAGAGAATGGGGAGAGATGAGCTAGAAAGCCACCAATTTGGGTATTGGGATCTTGGGTAGATGGATGCAGTAACTGGAGTGATTCACAGCTCTCAAAGGTCCCATCAAAAGGTGTTTCTTAGCAGGAGGTTGGGATTGGAAAGGAGAAGAGGGGGGATGTAGCAGGGTGGATCCTGCTCCTGCTGAGAAGGGGTTTAAAAAGTGGCCTGACAGGGCTTGAGAGCGGTGGCTCTCAAGGCTGAGCTGATTAGGGAAGTGGCTGCAGCTGGGGGCCACGCCCCAAACTGAGGAACAGGGCCTTATAAGAAGGCAGGGAAGCCAGGAGCCAAACAGTCTCTCTCTGGCTATAGAGAGAGATGGGCCTGGCTGCTTAGGAGCTGAGACAAGGTACCTAGGGTGAAGCAGGGCTGGGGACAGGCTAAGGAGCTGGGGAGCTCTGGCCTGGAAAACCCCAGGCTGCGGCCTAGTAGAGGGCTAAGAGGTACTGGGGGTTGCAGGGGGCAACCTAGGGGCAGGCAAGGCAGCAGGTCCAAACCCCCTTTGCCGATGATGAGTACTGGATACTGCAGTCTGCCCCAGCGAACGGGGGCTAGATAGAGACTGGGCAGTAGCCACTACTGAGGCGAAGTGGGGATAGTGGGGTGGGGGTTCCCCGAGGG